>NC_090272.1:59265000-60465000 GCF_040414725.1 Anabrus simplex | reverse complement strand
AATAGCTGGAATACTATGAGGGACCAGTATGTTACGTACCAGCTGTATCAGAAAATGTATGAACGAGACGAATGGCATGCTAAATAAGAAAGTTTTCTAACTCCTCGGCCATTTCCCGTCAATATTCAGTCAGGCTATTATACTCGGCACGCAGCAGTAATCCCATCTAACGGAGTTGAGAGGCAGCGTAAGGGACAAAGAACATAACAACAAACAATGGTTAATGTAATGTTATTGTTGATCAATGTTATGCGCTTTCGATATTGTAGCCCTTCACATTTAGTTTTCTTCCGACTCTGAAATACCACTCTTATCATAGTCGGTACGTTTAAACTGAATAAAACATAAGTGACCGGAAATTGTAATCTCCATAACTTTTGTTATGTAGTACTTTTCGATAGGACCAATAACATAGGTATTTAAAAATTACATTTTAGGTGCCTTCCCCTAAATTACAATTTCATCCAGAGTGAATAAAATTGTTTATAGCTCATACTGTAGTTTCTTATTCCCCGACTCTATACACCGATTTTCATTCAATTCTGTGAAACCATTTTCTCGTGGCTCGGCGTTGATATGGATTAAGCAACGAAAATACAAATTCATGAATATCTGTGTTATCATAGCTACTACGGTAAAAATGTATAACATAAATGGCCGGAAATTTAATTCTATATAACTTTGATTATGGTAGTATCCATCGATAGGACCACTAATAATATAAATATTTGAGAAATAAATTTTAGGCCTTCCACTAAACTACCATTCCACTTGGCGTTAATTAAATTATTTATAGCCTAGATTGTAGTAGCTCATTCTTCGACTTTGAATACCAGTTTTCAATGAGATATGGCCACTAATAATGTAAATACACTGACTGACAGAGCAAATGCAACACCAAGGAGGAGTGGTTCGAAAGGGATGAATGTTGGGGAAAAAACAGAGTCGGCACGGAAGAATAATTGATGTTTATTTCAAACCGATATGCAGGTTACACAATGCGCACGGCATCGACTCAGTAGGATGTAGGACCATCGCGAGCGGCGATGCACGCAGAAACACGTCGAGGTACAGAGTCAATAAGAGTGCGGATGGTGTCCTGAGGGATGGTTCTCCATTCTCTGTCAACCATTTGCCACAGTTGGTCGTCCGTACGAGGCTGGGGCAGAGTTTGCAAACGGCGTCCAATGAGATCCCACACGTGTTCGATGGGTGAGAGATCCGGAGAGTACGCTGGCCACGGAAGCATCTGTACACCACGTAGAGCCTGTTGGGAGATGCGAGCAGTGTGTGGGCGGGCATTATCCTGCTGAAACAGAGCATTGGGCAGCCCCTGAAGGTACGGGAGTGCCACCGGCCGCAGCACATGCTGCACGTAGCGGTGGGCATTTAACATGCCTTGAATACGCACTAGAGGTGACGTGGAATCATACGCAATAGCGCCCCAAACCATGATGCCGCGTTGTATAGCGGTAGGGCGCTCCACAGTTACTGCCGGATTTGACCTTTCTCCACGCCGACGCCACACTCGTCTGCGCTGACTATCACTGACAGAACAGAAGCGTGACTCATCGGAGAACACGACGTTCCGCCATTCCCTCATCCAAGTCGCTCTAGCCCGGCACCATGCCAGGCGTGCACGTCTATGCTGTGGAGTCAATGGTAGTCTTCTGAGCGGACGCCGGGAGTGCAGGCCTCCTTCAACCAATCGACGGGAAATTGTTCTAGTCGATATTGGAACAGCCAGGGTGTCTTGCACATGCTGAAGAATGGCGGTTGACGTGGCGTGCGGGGCTGCCACCGCTTGGCGGCGGATGCGCCGATCCTCGCGTGCTGACGTCACTCGGGCTGCGCCTGGACCCCTCGCACGTGCCACATGTCCCTGCGCCAACCATCTTCGCCACAGGCGCTGCACCGTGGACACATCCCTATGGGTATCGGCTGCGATTTGACGAAGTGACCAACCTGCCCTTCTCAGCCCGATCACCATACCCCTCGTAAAGTCGTCTGTCTGCTGGAAATGCCTCCGTTGACGGCGGCCTGGCATTCTTAGCTATACACGTGTCCTGTGGCACACGACAACACGTTCTACAATGACTGTCGGCTGAGAAATCACGGTACGAAGTGGGCCATTCGCCAACGCCGTGTCCCATTTATCGTTCGCTACGTGCGCAGCACAGCGGCGCATTTCACATCATGAGCATACCTCAGTGACGTCAGTCTACCCTGCAATTGGCATAAAGTTTTGACCACTCCTTCTTGGTGTTGCATTTGCTCTGTCAGTCAGTGTATTTAAGAATTAAGTTTTAGGTCTTCCCCTAAATTACCATTTCACTCAGCGTAATTAAAATTATTTATTACCTGGATTGTAGCGACTTATTCGCCGACTTTGCATACCAATTTTTATTAATATAGGGCCATTAATAACATAAATACATGAAAATTAAATTTTAGGCTTTCCCCCTAAACTACCATTTCAATAAGCGTGAATAAAATTATTTATGGCCTAGATTGTAGCGCCTTATTCCTCGACTTTTCATACCGATTTTCATTACGTTCTGTTTAGTCGTTTTCTAGTGATGCGTGTACATACATACATACATACATACATACATACATACATACATACATACATACAGACATACAGAAATTACGGAAATGAAAAAAGTGCATTTCCTTGTTACTGTGGACATGACCGATACAGAAATACAGTTATTTTCAAATTCTGAGCAATATACAGAAAAAAACTCTTATTTTATATATAGATAACCCGCGCGTCATCCTCTCCATTGAGAAACCAAAGCTGATTCAGGGAGCTCACCTAGTCTGCGGCTATTTTAAATATTACGTGCAGTACGTCGACGCTTGGTTTGAGTGATGTCATTGACTGTTTTAACCACGACGTGTCCGACTCGTTGGCTGAATGGTCAGCGTACTGGCCTTCGGTTCAGAGGGTCCTGGGTTCGATTCCCGGCCGGGTCGGGGATTTTAACCTTCATTGGTTAATTCCAGTGGCCCGGGGGCAGGATTTTTGTGCTGTCCCCAACATCCCTGCAACTCACACACCACACATAACGCTATCCTCCACCACAATATCACGCAGTTACCTACACATGGCAGATGCTGCCCACCCTCATAGAAGGGTCTGCCTTACAAGGGCTGCACTCGGCTGGAAATAGCCACACGGAATTATTATTACCATGACGTAGGTGTCATATCATGTGATACTTAGTGTCTAAAACAGGAGGGATCAACTATAGCGGCCAGTCAGTTGGATGGACAGCCACTTGAGTTCTTCAGTGATAAGATGGATTATATTTTCGGAGTGTGTTTGTTCGGTCGAGTTCTTCTGTCCGTTCGGTAATGGCCGAAGATTGAGTCGTCGTAATGCGGTGCAACAGTTCAGTGAATTAATTATAAAGTTGATCGTGCAGCTGTGGTTATATTTTCAACCATGCTATCTCTCGTCACTGAAACTAAAAGAATACGTGACCAAATCAGGGTTGAGATACCTACATCTGATGCCACTTTCAAGGAATATGTCATAATAACACTCAATGTGACGAAAATAAGGGTCATTCTTTCTTACAGCGGCAGAGCACGACGCCATTTGATAACTGAAGTCATAGTCGAGACCGCCAACATTTCAGCCAGACCTCTCACACAAGAATTACTAAGAAACTGGAGAATTTGACCCTGAATGAGAAGAAATATACATTACGTATGTTGCCTTGAAGGAGGCGTTAGGTTTTTCCCTTCATTCCCGTCTGCCTTCATTGTCGAGCCAGTGGGATGTGTGGGCAGGCGGGGAAACAAGTACCTTCCCCTCCGCGTGTGTTTCGTTCACCCTAGATATCCCCGTACTTCGTTTTCTCCACTTCCCCTCACTCTTCAGATGTGTGCATTTGTTAACGCGTCTAATGGTTGTGACCAATGAGAGAGTGTGTGTAAGCAGGTACAGGGTGGTTCTGAGCACTGTACTGATATCCTGCCTAAAATTATTATTTTTGGGCACGAGATACTAAAGATTTCGAGTGTACACACGCTTAAAGCAGGGCGGCCGCGCACGACGTAAGTTGAGCTGAGGCAGCTGCCGTAGTGCAGAGTACATATACCGTGCGCTCGGTCTGGGTTTTCAAGATAGATCCTGTATACAGGGTGCCCGAGGAGCAATGGTCAATATTCAGGGATATGACAGGAACGATCATTTGAAGCAAAAAAAAAAAAAAAATCACATGGACATATGTCCTATTCCGAATTGTTTCCGGGATAGAACTCATTTCATATACATTTATTTTTATGTTATTGGTGCACACGTATATGTCTTATCCACCCAACCTCCTTGACGATTTAAAATCGTTCCAAGATTTCCGTATGTAATGTTCGCTATACACGTGTTCGTGGGACATTGATACGTGCAGAAAGTCACCGTGTGCTGGAAGTAGGACTACGCTGCACCATTTCAACAATATTTTGCTCTTCCTGCATAGGGCGTTGAACCACACGTTCAGAAGAAAGATGGGAAGAAATTGTAAACGTGAAAATTTTATGAGCATTTCGGAAAGGCACTTAAAGACACTATGTTAACGGTGGTGTATGGGAGACCACGAAGGTGAGATAAAATGTATTCGCGTGGCAACCACGTTTTAAAGAAAATCGACAAAGTAGAGAAATTGGAAGAAAGAAAGAAAGAAAGAAAGAAAGAAAGAAAGAAAAAAGATTCAATGGAGGAAGAAGGGAGGACTGACGGAAGGAAGGAACACAAAAGGGAGGGGGCGGGAAGAATATAGCAAGATAAATCAGAAGAATGGAAAGATGGATGAGAAGGAAAAGAATGTAAATCCAAATTCCATCATAAATGTATTACGAAATAACGACCTCCACTCTTAGGTACTGAGTAGAGCATCCGTGGCTCAGGCGGCAGTGGGCCGGCCTGTCACCGCTGGGTTCCGTGGTTCAAATCCCGGTCACTCCATGTGAGATTTGTGCTGGACAAAGCGGAGGCGGGGCAGGTTTCTCTCCGGGTACTCCGGTTTTCCCTGTCATATTTCCTTCCGGCAACACTCTCCTCTATCATTTCATTTCATTATTCATTTAATCATTGCCCCAGAGGGGTGCGACAGGCTTCGGCAGCCGGCACAATTCCTATCCTCGCCGCTAGGTGGGGGCTTCATTCATTCTATTCCTGACCCAGTCGAATGACTGGAAACAGGCTATTGATTTTCACTCTTGGGTACTGAACATAGCCGTTCAATAGGTGAAGTACCAGTACATCAGCATTACAACTCCGGGCCCCGGAGAATGGAAGGCAGTTTAAGATCAGTGGAAACACAGGCTATGGCTTTAACGAGGAACTGAGGAAATGCTGACACATACTGCCAGAAGTTTACAAATCAGAAATACGGCGGGCGCGGAACTTCCGTACACGGCCTAATGAGTATAATTAAAGAGAGGAAGAACAAACTTGTGGAGAGAGCTTTAAACGTGACCTATCACGCATTTATAGGGTCAGCACACAATAAGACGTTCATCTCTCAGTAAGCTATTTATATCACAAAGATCACAACGAACAAAAACACAATTCTTCTCAGTTTTTGTTTATTGTATTTTGGTCATCACTTCTGATAACTTACTAAATATCTGCCTCTTTGGATCTGTGGCAGTATATCGCTCTTAAAATCCAAAGTTAGCGGGTTTGGTCCTATCAGAGGTAGTAGGACATTTTGAAGGGCATAAAGCATTCAGTACTGCATGTCGTATCATCACGTAAGATATATTTGGTTCCACAAGGTGTTTACCCCTAAAAAGAAATTAAAGCACAGCCACAGATCGGTAAACCGTGATCCCTGATGCAGAACTTCAAAACTGATGGGCAGACAAAATTAAAGTGCCTGTGCACGATAGTGGAGGCCATGTAAGTATTATAATTATATTATTATAACCGACCGACTCCATGGCTTAGTGGTTAGAATTTTGGCCTTTGGTCCATGGGATCCCGGGTCCAATCCAGGCTAGGTCGAGGATTAGAACTTCTTTACCTTAACTCCCCTCGCTTGGGGTCTAGTTGTTCGTGCCGTCTTCAGCATTACATTCATCTTAGGTACGGACCCATCCTCACAGATACGCAGGTCACCTGTAGGGAGTTACCTCGAAAAGTCTCCGGAGGCCACATGCTATTACTTAAAATTCTTGTTCTCTACGCCGTTTCATAGAGCGCGTTGGAATTTCTTCATTGGCTTGATGACTTTTGACTTCCAATTCTTCCAAAATCACTTCATGAACTCACCGTGTTGCCTCTTCCATTTTTCCCACTACTTTGTACCAATACTGCTGCTAGTTTTGAGTTCAAATGTGTGTTCATTTACTGAGGTCCTGAATACTGCGATTTTTCATGATGTCTTCCCTGATGATCAGTTCAAACAGATCCCCTTTTATTTCCTCTAACAAATGTATTATTATCATTATTATTATTATTATTATTATTATTAGAGCCCGGAATTTTATGCTCTAATAGGTTAGAATGCAAACTTAATAAAGCGAGCAGCAAGTATAGTCTTCCTTCACAACGATTTTGCTATGGGGTTTGCATAAACATTACGGGTACGGCGCTTCAGAAACCCTATAATTTATGTTTCTCTTTCTACATTGTAGAAGAGCGGGTGGCCGGCATTTCCCACTAACCAAATTAGTTTGCAATCTAACCTATTACCGCATGAAAATCCGGACTTTAATTATTATTATTATTATTATTATTATTATTATTATTATTATTATTATTATTATTATTATTATTATTATTATTATTATTATTATTATTATTATTGGGCATGAATGGGTGGATAGAAAAAATTAGCTTGCAATTTAAATTTTAAAAATTTGGAATATATTTATTTCCTGAATAATTCTTTTCTTCTCAATCTTTACACTTTGCTAAGCAAAAAACAAATAATCAGGTACAAGGTCTAGCTCGTGACACTGAAAAACGCTATAAGAAAAATCTAGAATAATGGGATAACAAGAATTTAGCAACATGAGCCTGAAGCTCCCCCGTTACAAATTTAACAAGAGAACCATTGCTCCCTTCAACACATACTCAAGGAAACGGAGCTCCAAATTTTACCTCAGTAGGATGAGCGTCTTTGCTCTACACAATTACTTCCTAGGAAACTATTCTCGAATATTTACAAGTCCGAGGCCTTCTTTAAGGCACAATCAGTGTTTAACAAAAGCCAAGGGTCGACACTGTCATATTTGCACAACAGTCGAATTTACTTAGGAAAATAGAGTGAAAATAGTAAATATTAAGAAGGGCAATAATTTCCCATTCTACCTGGGATAGGCTGCTTCTCTTTGTGCCATAAAATCAGGTGCATATTATTGGTGTGAAAATGGGAGGCCACAGAAACCATCTTTTAGGGCTTCCGACAGTGCGGATCGAACTCATGACTTCTGAAATGCCAGGTTCCAGCTACGTGATTCAAAACGCGTAGACAACTAGCTCGGTGTATGTGGTTTATATTGGTGTGCCATTTTAGATAATAATAGTACTGATACTAATAATAATGATAATAATATAAATAATACAATATAATTTCTGTAGGAGTGGATGTTTCGGATGGTAAAACACTGGCTCAAGGTGGCAGGATCAATCCTAGCTCTAAGTGGTTTTTTTTTTTTTTTTTGTAGGTTTTCAGTTCGGAATTCTAAAGAAAAATTTGTCAACAAACAGTTTTATATCTCAAAAATTAAGTTCCCGGAAGGAAACCACAATTCAATAATAATAATAATAATAATAATAATAATAATAATAATAATAATAATGTCGTGTGTCCTCTTAAGAGGCCTGGTGCAGGTCTTTCGAGTTGACGCCGAATAGATGACCTGAGCGTCTATGAGGATGGGACCCTACCTATGATGAATTCTGATGGTGAAGACGGCACACACACCCAGGCCCCGGGCCATCGCAATTAACCAAGAAAGGTTAAAATCTCCGACCTGGCTGGGAATCGAACTCGGGACTCCGTGGTCCAAAGGCCAGCACGCTAAATATTTAGCCATGCAACCGGATATAATAATAATAATAATAATAATAATTATAATAATAATAATAATAATAATGGTCCCAGGAATTAACCTGGGAGGAGTGCATGTTGCTTTTGTCATCACATGGCTCTGGGCAAATGGGACAAATGGGAGTGAAATGCGTCGTTGCTTGTCATCTGCAACTATAACATATTGGGTTCAGAAAGAGAACCCAACGTAGCGTCTCTCATTCCAACTCCAGTATGTAACCTGTTAAACCGAGCAACCCAGTGGAAGGTTGGCTCACCAATCCCAGCGGGAATTGGGTCGGTGAAACGATCAGTGCTGGTGGCTTCAATCCACCCCCCTACACAGTCTGGGGCAAGTAGGTTATCGGATTCTGGGAAATCTGCACATTCATGCTTCCAACTTCTATCTAATTCTGTTAAACGACAACCAAAGAGAAACATCGAGTACTTAGCTACAGTAAACATTAATTTCCTACTGAAGGTAGGTAAGCTCAAACAAACGCTTGACGTGCTGGAAAAGTACAAGGTTACGATAGCAGCAGTGCAAGAGACTCGGTTTATCGAGGAGGATAATATAGAGTCCGGAGTGTACAGAATCAACCAGGGGAAACCTGGTGAAAGAGTTATCAAGACACTCCCACAATTTTTGCTATTTGCTTTACGTCGCACCGACAGAGATAGGTCTTATGGCGACAATGGAATAGGAAAGGCCTATGAATGGGAAGGAAGCAGCCGTGGCCTTAATTAAGGTACAGCCCCAGCATTCGCCTCGTGTGAAAATAGGAAACAACGGAAAACCATCGTAAGGGCTGCCGACAGTGGGGGTCGAACCCACTATCTCCCGATTACTGGATTCTGGCCGCACATAAGCGACTGCAGCCATCGAGCTCCGCCACTCCCACAATTTGGTACTGGGTTTGCGGTAGCCCACAAGATGGTTGACCATATTTTAGAGTTCACTTCACCGAACGGATGGACCTCCTCGTTATCCTTCAGGTCTCGTAATAGAGCAAACAAAATCGTAAATTTCCACGCACCCACGAATGACAGAAACCGGACAAACCTGGTAAATAGAAAACAATGCTGGGACACCTTAGAAGAAACTCTAGATAAGATCCCTCCCCGCCATTCTATTATGATTACGGGAAACTTCAATGCACAAGTCGGTAAGGAGTGGAAGTACCGGAAGATAGTAGGCCATAATCCAACCCACAAGAGAACAAATAGAAATGGGGAACATCTCATTGAACACTGTGACAAGTACAACTTGGTTCCTGAAGTCAACAGCCTTCAAACGTCTACCTAGAAAGGCTAAATCCTGGAATAATCCAAATCCTATGCTTAGTTAATTCCAGTTAGACCATGTTGCTATGGTACGGGAACATCATATGGACATACGGAACGTCAAGATATTACGAGGAGCCAATATAGACTCTGATCACTACCTTTCACTTGTCACGATTAATATGCAACCCTTTAGAAAACACCAAATCTCCAAAGTAGCCTTAAGATACCCAGGTTCAACATTCTGCGACTGCGCAATGAGGATTGTGATTTTCAGAATACATTCAGGAAGAATACAGACAAAGAAATATGTCCTGTCATACAAAAGGCATTTTTGGATGCCGCTCAGTAAACTATCCCTGTTTCACCAACGAAAGGCAAACACCCATGGCACAATGTGGGGATGAGTTTATAGACGAAAGGCGTAAAACCTGGACTAGATGGAACCAACATAAAATTGAAGGCAATTATGAACCCTTCCTCATACAAAGAAAAGCTACAGCTAATACCATCTGCAGAGCGAAGAGAAATTATCTCAGGAGCCTAATGCAACATGCTGAAAATAATTTTCAGAGAAACAACTCAAGAGACCTGTTCAAAGGACTTCAGTAGCAAACGACCCAGTACACTGCTCCTACCCTCATCCTCCAGATGGAAAATTTCAACTGAACAATAAAGACTGCACCAAAACTCTTGCAGATTATTTCCAGAAGCTACTAAACGCGGAGGAACCTAAATAAAAGCTTATTTTCCATGAGCCTTCACACAGGAATCCTGATTCTCAACCTCCTACGAGAGAAGAAAATGGACATCATCGGTGGTCTCAAGAACAACAAGGCTTCAGGTGAAGATGGCATAGTTGCCGAGATGTGGAAACATGCAGGTGACCAGACCTTGTAGAGTACCTATCAAATCATAAAGGACATACGAATATATGGACAACAGAGTCCCTACCCAAAGGATGAACGGGCGTCTGCTGTGATTCATCCCCTCCACAAGAAGGGAAGGAAGACAGACCTCAACAATTATAGAGGTATTTCCTTGTTACAAATTAGCTGCAAGATTCTCTCTGTAGCCTGGCTCAATAGAGTCATGACACAGCTAGACTAACAATTAGATGAATACCAGGCTGGTTTCCGTAAGACTAGATATTGTCCAGAACAGATACACAATCTTAAGACAATTCTCAATTACAAAGCCTAGGTGGACATCCATGGTTGGTGGTACTAATACATTTTCTGAAAGTTTATGACTCTGTGGACAAAGAGACCCTTTTTTCCATTCACTGTGAACTTGGTCTCGATGGGAAGACACTACGATTAGTTCAAGCCACTCTGAGGAACACGACGCCAACATCAGGTTCAGAGGTGAACTATCTGAAAGCTTTACAATCAGAACAGGAGTTAAACAGGGTGATGGTCTTTCCTGCATTCTATTCAACTGAGTCCTGGAAAAGATCATTAGGGAATGGAGAACAATGCTACCACCGGAAGCTGGACTGAAGATTGGGTACAAGAGAGACAACCTCATTGTCCCATGTATAGCATTTGCTGATGACCTCATTCTACTGGCAAACAATATAGAGCAGGCTACCTACAACTTACAGAGTCTTTATAGTGTAGCGGTTAAGACTGGTCTGAAGTTGAGCATCCAGAAGACTGAATTTATGACCAATAACAAGGAGGCCCCTTTTACAATTCTCTCACAGACACTACCATACGAAAAGTACCTGAAGGTAAATACTTGGGAGAATGGATCTGTGCGAATCAGAGCGAGCACCTAGCCATAGATGCCAGATGTACTCAGTTTGAAAGGGCTTATCACGCCTCTTGTAGTATCTACTCATCTAAGTACTTTTACAAGAAACTCAAACTCAGACACTATAACTCGGTCGTCAAACCATCTGTTCTGTATGCTTCTGAGTGCCTTGTAATGGCCAGGAGGGATCCACTCAGAAAGCTGGAATTAAAAGAGAGGAAGATCCTAGGGAGGATATTAGGACCAATCAGAGAGGAAGGAGGCATTTACAGAATCCACCATAATAATGAACTGTAGGAACACCAGGAGGACGTTTTTACGTCTATAAGGGAATGGTGCCTGACCTTTTATGGACACTTGGCCCGTCTGGATTTCGAAAGACTCACAAAGAGGATATTCACAGTAACAAGAATAGGCAAGGCTTCTAAGAAAAATGGGTCACGTCAGCCATCAGTCTTGAATCGTGAAGTAAATAAGGAGAGGATCTCAAACTTACAGAAGGTCTATAGACTCACCTGGAACAAAATATCAATATGCAGACATTACAACTCAGTTATCACACCTGAAGCACTATACTCCTTGGATACCTTGATCATTGGAGGCAGATCACTCATTAAAGGCATATAGAAACGGGAGAGGAAATCTGGATAAACGGAAGTCTCGAAAGCTGTATCAGCATTTTGAAAAGATCACCGACATCATCAGGAAAAGGCGATTAAAACTCTATGGCCACATTCTCAGGATAAACAATGACAAGCTCACCAAAAGGATTCTCAACCTTGCTCTCTCAAAGTCAAGAGCAACTGGCTTAGTGGAATAGAAAAAGACTTTCAGGAAATTGGCATCCCACAGGAAATTATTCAAGATCGACTCCAGTTCAAAAATCAGTTAACAACCAAGGATAAAGTACCAAGGACCAATAAATCATGGACTGAAGAACGGAGAAAGACACTCAGTGCCCAGATGGAGAAATACTGGGAGAATCATAATAAGCTAAATTAGTTCTATCGTACTCCACAGATGGGCATAACGCTGTAAAAGAAATATATTATTATTAATATTCTTCTTCTTCTTTCAAATAACCCATTTGGAGGGTACGATGAATCAACTTTGGTTTATTTTCATTCTGTTCGATTTCCTTTGCTTCCAAATTTCCTTCATCATTCGAGAGTGTAGTTCCTTTTCTTCTGGATTCCACTTTCTTCTAGTTGTTTGTTTCATCCGCTCCTGAAACGATGCCTCTTGAACTGCTTCTCTGAAACGTATTCTGTTTTTGATTGTATCTGTTTTAATTCCAGCATTTTTCATGTCATTCTCAATTTCAACGAACCATGTGGGTTTAGATTTTTAACTATTCAGAAGGTTGAAGATGCATTTATTTAGTCTGTTGTCATCCATTCTGTAAACGTGTCCAAAAAATTGTAGTCTTCTTGTCCTCATTACGTCAGTTAGTGTTCCAATTTTCAAGTATAGCTCTCTGTTTGGTCATAACCTGTATTCTGCATTATTATTTCGTATAGCTCCCAGTATTTTATCAAAATTCTTTTTTCAAACTTCTCTAGTTTTTCGAGATCTCCAATTCTTGTTAGTTTAAGTGTTTCTGCCGCATATAAATTTTCATGTCTGACTACTGTTTGGTACTGACTCAATTTTGTGTTCCAGGATAAGCATTTTTTGTTAAATACATTTTTTCGTCATGTGAAACATCCATTCCATTTTGTGCACTAGTTTCTATAGCTGTCTTTTCTTCTGTGTTATTCGTTATCCTCTCTCCTAAGTATTTAAGTATTTTACATATTGTGTTGTCATGAACTGTCATTTTTTGCGGGACATCACTGATGATTTTCATGAACCTTGTTTTTCCAAAAGTTATTTGTAGTCCTATTTTAGCTGCCTGTTTTTGTAATTCTCTGATTTGTTCTTGAACATTATCCAGTGAGTCAGTAATAAACGCCATGTCATCTGCAAAAGCTAGACAATCTACTGTGATTTTATTTGGATTTCTTCCTAGTTGAGCACCTTTAGTATTGATGGCTTTCCTCCGTTCTCGAACTATCTTCTCTAATGCTCAGTTGAAAAGCAGAGGTGACAAACCATCTCCCTGTCTTAAACCTGACTTTATTTCAAAAGGTTTTGAGAGTTCGCCCCTAAATTTTACTTTGGATTTTGGGTTTGTTAACGTTACTTTAATTATTTCAGTTGTTCAGTTCTCTCAGTTGTATTATTGTTATTATTGTTGTTATTTTTAGCCAGCCCTGTGGTATACAGGTAGCGAGCCTGTCTCTTATTCCAAAGCCCTGGGTTACTTTACCGTCCTGTGGAAAATTTTTCTCTTGACTTAGCAGTAGAACGGAGTTCGCTTGATACGGGATTTTTTAAGATCTTAGTTACAGGAAGGGCCCTGGGAAGTAACCTAGGGAGTATTTTTATGATCTTCTTGAGACTCTGGCAGAATGAAGGTGTGATGCGAATATAAGAACTCAACAAGAGAGTTCTCTTAGCCACTCTCACCTCAATCCTCTAATTTCCCACCTACTCGCGGTGCCCCTGTTAAGCCGAGCAACCCAGTGGAAGAATGGGTAACCAACCCCAGTGGGAAACTGGGTCGGTGAGCCAATGGATTTGGCGGCAGTGGATGGCAACGGGAAACCATCACTGTACTTTTCCCTCGACAACCCCATGATGGCTTTGCTTAATTCCAAATGTTCCGGAGTAAGTCTCCCAGTCGGATCTCCGGAGGAGACAGGATTAAGAGAAGCCCCTATTTTATTCCGTCAAAGTAAATTCTCTATGAGAGTTATTAGAAGGATTGCAACATGTAACGTCCGTGGTGCCCTACACCCAGGGAAACTTGCAATAATAAAAAGAAAAATGAGTTCACATGATGTGGATATCCTTGGCCTTAGTTAGACTCACTGGAAAGGACATGGACATTTTGTAACTCATGGAAGGAATACTGTACACTTTTCGGGAAGCGATGATATGAGTCGAAATGGTGTTGCAATTGTTGTTCCTGAAAAGCTGAACAATGCTGTCCTAGGCTATGAACCCATCAGTGATAGAATCATTACCATCAAACTGAATGCTTCCCCTTGCAGGATTAATATTATCCAGGTCTATGCTCCCACAGCTACAGCATCAGATGCTGAAATAGAATAGTTCTATGAACTATTAGAACATACCATCAATCTGTTTGCAAATAGGGAAATAGTAATAATCTAAGGTGACTTCAATGCTAAGATTGGGGACACTACTGGAGACACTGACATCAGATCTGTGATTGGTCGTTATGAACTAGGCGAAAGGAATGAACGAGGAAAAGAGCTACTGAAGTTTTGTGTTGGCAATAACATGGTAGCTTGCAACACCCACTTCCAGCATCATCCAAGGCGTCTGTACACTTGGATAGCACCTGGTGATAGAGTCAGGAATCAGATTGATTTCATCTTGGTGACACAACGTTGAAAGACATCCGTTCTAGATTGTAAGACCTTTCCTGGAGCGGAATGTGGCAGTGACCATAATCTGTTGTCCATGAAAATACGGCTAAAACCAAAAGTCACCAAGAAGATAAGAGCAAGGCAGTTTAGACTCACTAACCAGGAACCTCTTGCTCGCTTCGGGCAACTTGTACGGCCAAAGCTCCCAGATTTGCTACTAAAGGAAGAAGAATCACCGTGTCAGACGTCGGACAGAATAAAAGAGATTGTCTCCTCATCTCTCCCAGAGCCAACTAGGAGGACACCGAGTGAAAAACATCCCTGGATATCAAACAAGACTTTGCAACTGACTGAAGAGAGAAGTAGTCTGAAGAAACATGGTATCCAATCCATTCAGGATGAAAATAGGTACAGGATCCTGTATAGAGAGATACAGCGTAATTGTAGGAATGATTAATCACAGTTCACCCACAGCGTTTGCAAGGAAATAGAACAAAACCAGAACCAAAATCAAACAAAGGATCTCTTCAAAAAAATCAATAGCATTACTCGTCAATTTAAACCAGGCACATGGTGTATAGAAGACGAGAATGGAAGGCTAATTGGGGATATAAAAGAAGCGCTAGAGAGGTGGAAACAATACTGTGAAAATATGTACTCTGGAAGAAATGATGATGTAGCAGTCCAGCAACCAGGAGGGCCGTCTGCATTGGAACCTCCCATTCTACAAAGCGAAATCAAGAACGCCATTAACCATTTGAAAAGAAACAAATCCCCTGGACTGGATTGTATTTCTGGAGAGATGCTTAAAGAAATGGGTCAAGAAAGTTTGCACGTGATGCATTCATTGTGTAATATGATATGGACGACGAGAGAATGGCCAAAAGATTGGACAAGCTCTATCTTAATCCTCTTTCACAAGAAAGGGTCAGTCAGGAAGTGTTCCAACTATCGTACAATTGCTCTGGTATCTCATGCAAGTAAGATTTTTTGTACATCATAAACCAGCGCCTCAAGTCTTACATAATGCCTCACATATCCATTGAGCAAGCAGGATTTCTTACAGGAAAATGAACAGGGGAACAGATTTTTAATATGAGGCAAATACTTGAAAAATCTCATGAGTTCTGTGCTCCTATGCTAATATGCTTCCTTGACTACAAGAAAGCTTTTGATTGTGTTGCCTGGAGTAAACTATGACAGGTTCTTGGTGAATTTGGCATTCCAAAACATCTAATATCATTACTGAAAAGTCTGTTTGCAAACAACATTGCAACTAATGGTAGATGGCGATATTTCGGAATTTTTCAGTATTTCGGAGAGTGTCCGACAGGGCTGCATATTATCACCTATTCTATATAACATCTACGCTGAATATGCAATGAAGAAAGCCCTTGACTGGACTGGAGGCATATCAATGGGTGGACGAAACAGCAGTAACCTGTGCTTTGCTGATGATACCACTCTCCTTGCCAGCAGTGAAGATGAACTTGCAGAATTACTAGCAAGGGTAAAAGATGGAAGTTTAGAATATGGGGTAGAGATCAACCTGAGCAAGTCCAAACTAATGATAATTGACAGAGCGGCACAGATCCAGCTGACAGGTCGATTAAGGGAACTGGAAATGGTAAATAACTTGGGTCGACCATCTGCGATACTGGAAGTTCTGACAAAGAGATTAGGAGACGTATCACATTAGGGCGCGTTGCCATGAGCAAACTTACAAAAATATGGCAGAGCTGAGCAATCACAAACAGTACAAAGATTAAACTAGTTGATTCTCTTGTGTTCTCTGTCTCCCTTTATGGTTCCGAGACCTGGACACTCAAGGCAAGAGATAAATACCGTATCGACGCCTTTCAGATGTGGTGTTGGAGAAGGATGCTCCGTGTATCTTGGACGTAAAGAAAAACTAATGCATCTATTATTCAAGAAATGAAAATCTCCGAACGTCTCTCCTCTCGCGTCCAATTCTTCGGACATACTATAAGTCGTGATAGTGAAAATTTGGAGAAATGTATCATGGAAGGCAAAGTTTTCGGCAGAAGACCACGAGGAAGGACATCGAGTAGGTGGATTGATCAAGTTCTGCGCACCACCAGTCTGACTCTTCAGCTGGCTTTAAGAGAAGCTGAACATCGTCAAAGTTGGCGTCGCTTAATCCAAAATATTGTGTGAAGTCAAGTGGGGTCACGACGCTCAGCAATGAGTTACACGACTTATGATTATGAGTTACAGAAAGGAAGCGCACAGTGAGAAGATGGCACTAATGACCCAGTATACATGTTCGAACACTAGTTGCTATGGTTACAATGATGCTAGGAATTTGATGATTCTAATTCCACATAGAGTTCAATAGGATCGTTAGTCAGTGAACCAACATCCTCAAACGGAGGAAGTTTAAAAATATATTTTACGATGCCGAAATATATTATATTCCAGAAAAGTGAATCTTAATGAGGCTTACTATACAAAGTTATTCACCTAATATGTTACACGGACATAACTTCTAAACCATTAAAGATATCGACATTCTGTTTTCATATTCGTAAATGGTACGCAGGGCTTGTAAAATAACGTGCTACTTAGTCTCATGGGGGTGATTAATAACCGATATATTGATACTAACTCCATGTTTTTAAATAGAACGGCACAAATTCATACAGCTGATTTAAAATTTCATCTCCGTACAAGTTAAAATATGTAAGTATTTTCAAAATAGGGCAATTACTTTTTGAGATATAAATAAGAAGAACATGCGCGGTTTTGCATGCCGCATCAGACGGCGTGAACTTGGGCAAGGACATATTGAGGCGCAAGCTCCTTCCTGGCCTTGATTCCAGCCACAGAACGGATACCAGGCATGTACTGTGAACATAATGGGATGTACCGTAACATACCCTGGGTGTGCAACGATGACTGGCGAACACACAACGGGGAAGGGATTTTAAATTTGCATTGTTTTGTTTTGACATGTAACTGGTTGAGCTCAGTTTAGCATTTCTTTCCTACGGATGGGAATGGGTAGGATTAGGGAAGGAAGTCGGCCGTGGCCTATCACAAAGCTACCTATCCGGTATTTGCCTAGTGTTGAACATGGGACACCATGAACATCACTTTCAGGTTGGGCGAGGCAGGACTCGAACCTACGCTCTCCCGAATGCACGCTACTACAGTCACGTTGGAGCTCTGCGGAGATTACTGCGTGTAAAATAAACCATAAATAATAGTGTTGCTGCCATCTCACCACGATCAGCTCTGAACATTTGCTTTTCTAGAAGGAGGTCTTCCGGTGTTTTGGTATTATGTTTATTTCCCAACTCATAGGGTAGTATGAACTGTACACTAAAACGAGTGACAATTATAGCTTTCGTTATGTTCCTTTCAAGGCAAAGTTCTTATTTTATTCCTTTTAAACACATCAACTCTCCCTGTCCTGTCATGTGTTCGCCTGTCATACAAACTTTGCAAATCCATCACATGTGTACGAGGTGCTTACATGCCTGGTATCCATTTTGTGGCTGAACTCCCTCCCAGGAAACTGCTTGCGCCTCAATATGTCCTTGCCCAATTTCACGCCGTCTGATGCCGCATGCAAAACAGCGCATGCTGTTCTTATTTATATCTAAAAAAGTAATTGTCCGATTTTGAAAATACTTACATATTTGAACTTGTACGCAGATGAACTTTTGAATCAGCTGTATGAATTTGTGCCGTTCCATTTAAAAATATGGAGTTAGTATCAATATCTCGGTTGTTAATCACCCCATGATACTAAGTAGCACGTCATTTTACAGGGCCCAGCTTTCCATTTACGAATATGAAAAAAGAATGCCGATATCTTTAACGGTTTAGAAGTTATGTCCGTGTAACATGTTAGGTGAATAACCCTGTAGTTCATGTTTCATTACGATACAGGTTCTCCTCCAATTAGAGTTCATATTTTCATTATGATACAGGTTCTCCCAAAATCAGAGTTCATATTTTGATTATGATACAAATGTTTTACCAATTAGGTAAGGATAGCAAAATCAAACATGTCGGAAACACATATTAACGTCAATGCACCGTCTACTTCCAGTATTCCACAAGCACACGGCACATTCCCGCAAGTTCACTTCAACTGTACTATAAACAATTTGTGTTTGAAATGAAGCTAGGTTATGACAACCTATCAAAGCTTTGAAAACATATGCCATTGTGAAGGTCTCTGATCCACTCACGAAAATCCAATAACCCAGCTCATTCGCTCTGTGCCTGTTCAGTAAACTCAACTGTCAAGCGTCATC
Source organism: Anabrus simplex (assembly GCF_040414725.1). Taxonomy (NCBI): domain Eukaryota; kingdom Metazoa; phylum Arthropoda; class Insecta; order Orthoptera; family Tettigoniidae; genus Anabrus; species Anabrus simplex. The sequence continues at coordinate 60,446,178 of NC_090272.1, read as the reverse complement.
TCGACAGAAATTTATGATATTTAAAAAATAGAGTTATAATTATCGTTGAGCATTAACAGTCGTATGCAACTCGCCTATAATGGGGATTCAGACACTCGTATGGATATTATAAAACTCGTGGTGTGAAAATGGGAAACCACGGAAAATCATCTTCAGGGCTGCCGGCATTAACCCACTATCTCCCGGATGCAAGCTCACAGCCGCGCACCTCTAAGCGCACGGCCACTCGCTCGGTGTTTTGCTCGTTTTGTAAACATACTCCTGTCTTAATAATTTAATGACAGGCTTCTTGCATAATAAACTATTAAAATTCTGCAATCACTGACTTCAAATAGGGAGAAATAATTAAATGAGATAGCTTGGTAGTGTACAATTTCGGCATTCTCGCATCTAATTCGGGAGAGTTCGTAGGCACGGAACTTTTCGGACAGCGAACCGGAATATGCATACACACCGACTCAATATTTGCCCAAACAATCTGCTTTTAGAATTGTTATACATTTCATGTTTTGTTCACCACAGTGCAACTTGTGAGATTTTAACGTATGTTGGGTATTTAAAACAGATCGATTACAACAAGCTCAGTGCCTGACAGTTATTGTGAATGAGGGTTTGCTTTGAAGCTCTCTCTCCGGCTCACCTTCATCATGGGCCATTTACCGCCAAAGCGAAGCTAATAGGGGCCATCACTCTATTGCGAAATATCAAAATGAATTGTAGGGACCATCTCCCAACTAAATCCTGGGAGAGTGAAAGGAAAGGGGTGTTAGGCGTTGTAATTCCCTCTAGACCTTCGTTCTTTATGAGTTCCTAGCCAGCCACTTCAAAAAGCCAGGTTGCTCATATGAGATGTTGTAAAGTCGGTATATTACAGCCAGAGATTGCGCAGCGTTTAATATGCTTGAGGCAAACTTGGGTCAGTTTTATCCAATCATGAGTAACGCCGCTACACACAATAGATGGAACGAGTGAAATTCAACGCCTAGTCATCTTCAAAGTCTTATTATAAACTCCCTCCGGCTCTACTTTGAAATCTTTCTGAGTTTTAGATGCAAATGGCGAACGCTATATCAAGTGAGCTGTTGTATCCAGATGGTTAAGGTAGTTATTTTCCGAATTCCATTCTTCCTGTGTTAAGCCCTCGTGGCAGTGCGCTGGCCTCACACCGCTGGGTTCCGTGCTTCAAATCCCGGTCACTTCATGTGAGATTTGTGCTAGACAAAGCGGAGGCTGGGCAGGTTTTTCTCCAGGTACTTCGGTTTTCAGTGCCACCTTTCATTCCAGCAACACTCTATAATACCATTTCATCTCATCTTTCAGTCACTAATCATTGTCCCAGAGGAATGAGACAGGCTTCGGCAGACGGCACAATTCTTATACTTGCCGCTTAATGGGTGGTGAATCATTTCATTTCTGACTCGGTTAAACCTCGGAAAAGGCTGTGGATTTTCAATTTCATTTTTCCACTGTTACGAATGTAAACGTGTGAATCATTGATTGCGATATCAAATTCTGCGGAGGTCGTTGATTTTCCGAAGGACACTGCATGTCACACAATGTGAAAAGCCGAAAATTTTGATTAGCCTGGAAACAAACAAGGTCATCTCCATTTCCTTACAGGAAGAATGTCCAGCTCCTTGGCTGAATGGTTAGCATAGTGCTGTTAGGTTTAAAGGGCCCGGGAGTCGATCCCCAGCCGGGTCGGGGATTTTAAACTAATTCCCTTGCCTGAGAAACTGGGTGTTAGTACTGTCCCCAACATCCCCGCAACACACACAACACTATCCTCCACTACAATATCACGCAATTTCTTACACACGGCAGATGTCTTCTTTACCAGGCTAGAAATTGCAACACGAAATTATTATTATTACAAAAAGAATTAACTTATACATTATTTCAAACAGCATTTTCAGGCATATTACAATTTTCAGATTGATTCGTTCCGAAAACGGCCAGTAATGTGTTAAAAACATTATTTAGCTATAGTCTAATTACAAAACCGGGCAGCTCAGTGATTACAGTACTTTATGGCAGATATGACGAGTTCCTGACCACCAAATTAGAGAAATGGATTCAGTCGCGTGACTACTGAAAATCTATATCTTATTTGTTGTCAGGCCTAATAGGAGTGTTTCAATCGATTTCGGTACTATTTGTAACACTTTCCTTATATTTCCATAAAGACATGATAGTGAAAACTGAAGAATAGTCATCATCATCATCATCATCATCATCATCATCATCATCAAGGAAGAAGTGTATTAATCCATCAGACATGACATTTAGTAAAAAGCAGCAGATGTTGATGACGTGAAAGTTATCGAAAGAATATATGCTGGAAATTAGGAAACAAATTAATAAGATCAAGGTAGACTGAAAGGACTAATGAGAAGTTTTGAAAACCTTCAATGTTAAGAAACTTTGAGAAAACACAGAAGACTTATGGTAGAACAGAGAATGTGTATCTGTTTCAGAACTATTCCCTTTTTATATAATGAACAAAATAACTATAAGGTTATGCAGCCAACTTAATAAAAATTACTTTCAAAATGTAATGTAGACTACTACAAATTTTATTCACTCAGCCAATTTTAAGATACTACTGTTCATATAAAATTCTTTCAGCTATCACATAAGCTACTTTATTCTCCTCCTCTGCTTCCCAGAAGACATGTGATTTATCCAAAACTGATTATTGTACATTTTTAAGTCAATAATATTAAAGATCATTAATATGATCATTGATATGCCGTAAATTGTTTCAAATATAAATGCGTGTTCATTTTTATAGACTTATAAGTTAAATTACGGTGTGATAAAATACAACACAGCTGATCAGTTGACTTGATATTAGCCTTAGAAAAAACACCAAACACCTTGATGTCTGGGTTAAGGTACAGATGTGTTATTAAAACTATCAATACCACTCCTTGGTGACGAAACCGGCCAACTAAATTCTTTCTTCCCTAACAACCTTCAAACATTTAGGCAAGTTTAATATTGAATCTATTATTAAACCTGTCCCTGAATCCTGGATAGCGAGCTGGGATGGGTATTATTCTTCCTAATGGGGGAAACTGAAAATCTCTCTGATATGAGATACAAGGCCTGGTCATGCAATGCGGCCGTGGATGTGACATACAAGCCAAGTGATACTCCATTATTTTCAGAGCATCTGGTTGTGCAGCAGTCATCTTCGGAAGTCAAGATTCTATATGAGCTCTACAGTATGTGCCATACGAAATAATTCATCTCAGCTGGTACTCCAGCCACAGTTACATTCCTAACTAGAAATATTTCATGATGAATGTTTAATTTTCTCTGTAGATCCAGCAGAACCCATGAAGAGTTGAAGAGAGTTATCGTTCTCAAGTTCGTGTGGTTGTCATGGATGAAAAACTTGAAATTAGTCTCATTTTACAGTGCTCATTCCGCTTGGTAATGACTTGCCTGTGGTGGAGACGAACTGCAGGTCGATAAAACGACGGCTGATATAACGGGAGGAGACTTGGGTGATATATTTCACAGCCGTAAATTGTACTTTCTCTCAATGATTATACTGGAAAGTCAACTGAAAGGAGAAAATATGTTACATTTCTCCAAGAATGTTTCTGGACATGAGGAAATTTAGAAAAATGCTAAATACCTGTATATATTAACTTTACATAGTCAGGCTCCGTAACTGATTGGTGGGTAGATTTTAAAAAGCGTAAACAAATGAATATTTCCAGTATTATTGTCATCATTGCATATTCTAAACATAACCGGATATTTCATCATTTAGGATAATTTAAATGATCTTGAACAAAATCGAGTTTGTCTGTGGTTTGGACACGCCTCTGCGAGTAATATCACTTCTCTCTTAATACTTAAAATATGATGATGATGATGATGATGATGATGATGCTTGTTGTTTTAAGGGGCCTAACATGTAGGTCATAGGCCCCTGTTGGTACGAAATGAGACGAAATGCAGTGACAAAATAAAAATCCAAAATTCTCCACTGACCAGAATTCAAAGCGCGAGGACGAAAAATGAACGGATGGATATGAATTTAAAGCAATCAGTGGAGTCGACCCGCAATGACTCAGTCTCAGAAACTGACGGAAAACAATAGTAATACTGACCAAGGGACTAATTCTATAGCTCAAAATATTGAACTGATGATGCTTGCAAGCTAAAGGGGTCCAAAAATAGGTCATCAGCCTCTCATAATGGTACTTATCGCTTGGAAAGTAGAACCATGGTATTTGTCATGGTGCGGTACTAATCAAAAGTATCTTAGACTCGCGGTATTCCGTACATTATGGTACTACTCACAGGTAATGAAATTCGCACATGTAATACAGACCTACGGTGTTTCGCACATGGCGGCGCCATTTACACGCAACGCAAACCTACGGTTTTCATTACATAAGTGTACTAACCACAGGGACTCGTACTATCCCGTGGTGTTCCGTGTATAGTGGGTACTAATCATAGGCAATCCAGAACCCTGGTGTCGCTCATATAGTGCTACTAATCACAAACCTCTGGTGTACCTAATATAGTGGTATTACACGCAAGTAATAGAGACCCATGGTGTTCCCTGCGTGGTGGTACTAATCACAAGTAGTTTCATGGTTCTTATCGAATCATTCCTTGGCCGCCCCTTTTAGTCACCTCTTACGACAGGCAGGGAATACCGCGGGTGTATTCTTCGTCTGCGCCCCCCACCCACAGGGGGTTGTGTGGTTGGTCCGTGAGTAGTATAATTGGACAGTTCTGGCGCCACCGCCACCTCCGGCTCCCAGTGGCCGCCTCCACCTCAGCCAGTGGCCTCTTCCAGTACTGCCAACTTAACCTAACTAGCGCGACAGTACTGCCAACTTAACCTAACTAGCGCGAAATTTGAATTTGTAAACAAAGCCACGTGCTTTTTGACAGCTGTCATCGACAACAACGCATCGCTAACCTCAGTACTGCCATCTTGACGGGCCTAAACCTCAGTAGTGCCAACTTAACCTAACTAGCTCGAGATAAACAAAGCCACGTGCTTTTTGACAGCCACGTGCTTTTTGACAGATTTGTAAACAAAGCCACGTGCTTTTTGACAGACAACAACGCATCGCAAACCTCAGTACTGCTATCTTGATGGACCTAAACCTTAGTGGTACCAACTTAACCTCACTAGCGCGAGGTAAACAAAGCCACGTGCAGCTGTCATCCGCCATCTTTGAGCACAGTGCTGCCCTCTTTAGCTACTTACCTTTGAAATGTGGTGGCGGATAATTTGAAAAATGCTTTTTTGACAGCAGCCATATTGCATCGCAAACCTCAGTGCTGCCCTCTTTAGCTAGATACCTGTGGTAGCAGACAATTCCACGTGACAGCAGCCATCTTTGAGCACCGTGCTGCCCTCTATGTGGTGACGGCAAATTCCACGTGCTCTTGTTTGGAAACAAACCCACGTGCTTTTTTTGACAGCTACCATCCACCATCTTTAATCAACAGAGCACAGTGCTGTACTCTTTAGCTAGATACCTTTGAAATGTGGTGGCGGCAATTTGAAAAATTCTATGTGCTCTTGTTGGGAAACAAAGCCGCGTGCTTTTTTTTTGACAGCTGTCATCCGCCATCTTTAATCAATAGAGCACTGTGCTGCGGGCAATTTCGTTAGCTGTCATCCGCCATCTTTAATCTAGAGAGAACAGTGCTGCACTCTATGTGGTGGCGGTAAATTCTATGTGCTTTACAAACCTATGTGCTTTTCTGACAGCTGTCATCCGCCATCTTTAATCCAGAGAGAACAGTGCTGCCCTCTATGTGGTGGTGGCAAATTCCACGTGCTCTTGTTTGAAAACATACTCACGTGCTTTTTTGACAGCTGTCATCCGCCATCTTTAATCCAGAGAGAACAGTGCTGCCCTCTATGTGGTGGCGGCAAATTGAAAAATTCCACGTGCTCTTGTTTGAAAACATACTCACGTGCTTTTTTGACAGCTGTCATCCGCCATCTTTAATCCAGAGAGAACAGTGCTGCCCTCTATGTGGTGACGGCAAATTCCACGTAGAAACAAAGCCATGTGCTTTTTTGTCAGCTGTCATCCGCCATCTTTAATCCAGAGAGAACAGTGCTGCCCTCTATGTGGTGGCGGCAAATTGAAAAATTCCACGTGCTCTTGTTTGAAAACATACTCACGTGCTTTTTTGACAGCTGTCATCCGCCATCTTTAATCCAGAGAGAACAGTGCTGCCCTCTATGTGGTGACGGCAAATTCCACGTAGAAACAAAGCCATGTGCTTTTTTGTCAGCTGTCATCCACCATCTTTAATCTAGAGAGAACAGTGCTGCACTCTATGCGGTGGCGGCAAATTCTACGTGCTTTACAAACCTATGCGCTTTTCTGTCATCCACCATCTTTAATCTAGAGAGAACAGTGCTGCACTCTATGTGGTGGCGGCAAATTCTACGTGCTCTTATTTAGAAACAAATTCTACTCGCTCTTCAGCTGTCATCTACCATCTTTAATCAAGAGAGTCGTTAGCTGTCATCTGCTATCTTTTAATGAACAGAGCACCGTGCTGCCCTATGCGGGGCAATTTCGTCAGCTGTTATCCGCTCACATACCCGCAGTGACACATGTTTAGACTTGAACACACACATACTACTGTTCAAAACTTATTACAACTTGAACTGCATACTAGTGCTCGATGTTGCAGAACACAGCATTGCGAGACTAGAATCAAGCACTGTTTAGAAAAACAAAAAATTCTCTTCTCAACATACTTACTGAGCTGCTCTTCCTGCTCAGTGAAGGTACATCTCTATCGAACGTGCATTGCAAAAGCAAGATTGTAAAACATAACAAGACTAGAATCGAACACTGCACTTGATGTTAACTTCAACACGTGATTAGAACATTAAATCAGGTTCAAACATAGCAGGACTAGAATCGAACTCTTCCTACTCTTTCAAGGTACACCTCTATCGAACATGCATTGCAAAAAGAAACAAGATTGTAAAACATAACAAGACTAGAATCAAACACTGCACTCGATGTTGTTAACTTCAACATGTGATTAGAATATGAAATGAGATTAAAACATAGCAAGACTAGAATCGAACATTGCACTCGATGTTGTTAACCTTAACATGTAATCAGAACATTAATTGATGTGCTCAAAACACTAGATAAATGATAAGACTAGAATCGAACACTGCACTTGATGTCGTTAACCTTAACATGTGATCAGAACATTAATTGATGTGTATAACTTCCTTTACCTTTACTTACTCTGTCAAGGTACATCTTTATCGAACATGCATCGCAAAGCGAGAGTGTGCAAGTTTAGACTTGAATACATACCACTGTTCAAAAAAACATATATACACATACTATAGTGCGATGTTGTAGTACACTATATTACAAGACTAGAATCAAGCACAGTTTAGGAAAAAAATCTCTTCTCAACATACTTACTGTGCTAGACGATAACATACTTACGAATTTAAACAACATCTTCTTTCTTGCTCTTATTCTTCTTCGAGAGGAAGGAGTAGGAGGAGAAGGTAATACCTAATCTAAAATAAAAGAATATGCCAATTCTACAGTATTTATTCACATCTTGTATGTACTAGTTTTATCATGAATGATTTTACTTGTAGTGATGTTTGCATACTTTTGCTTTCTCGATGTAATTCTTGTATGCACATGCTTTTACGCATCAGTAAAACTAATAACACAAGATTTGTTCTCTATGCCGTGACATGTAATGAAAATAGAACGTTGATTTAGTTCTTCTATTTCTAAATCAGTTAGCATGCTAAATCTATTAGGTAAAAAAACTTGAAAGTCTTCGCAGACACATAAAATCCTTTCTCCAAATTTCGTTTTTAATCTTCGTAGTGAAATTACTTTAAATTGCTCATTTAGCGGTAGACTTGTTAACGGCTTGGTAGTTGGAGTTGAAATATGACCTAGCTGGTTAATCTTCTCCATTTTTTTCTAAAAAGAATAAATGTAGCGTTAGCACTTGCATCACACATAGTAATAATAGGATATAAAAGGGTAAGTGTGCTAGCCTAGAGTTACGATGTTCGGAAGAAAGCAAGTTTCAACCTATAGAGGTCAGACATGGCTGTGAGTTTGAAATTATAAGATTAACCTCTTCTACAGCATGAAAGATTGAAGAGAATAACTATTTATCTATAGACTAAAGTTGCTATGTTCGGAAGAAAGCAAGTTTCAACCTATAGAGGTCAGACATGGCTGTGAGTTTGAAATTATAAGATTAACCTCTTCTACAGCGTGAAAGATTGAAGAGAATAACTATTTATCTATAGACTAAAGTTGCTATGTTCGGAAGAAACTAAGTTCGAACCTGTACAGGTCAGACATTGCTGTGAGTTTGAAATTATAAGATTAACCTCATCTACAGCATGAAAGATTGAAAGAGAACAACTATTTATCAATAGACTAAAGTTACGATGTTCGGAAGAAACCAAGTTTAAGCCTGTTGAGGACGGACATAGCTATGTGTGCGTGTTTGAAATTATACCACGTCTATAGTATGTAGGTTGAAGAGAACAATTATTTATGAATAGCTTAAAGTTACGGAAGAAACCAAGTTTCAACCTGTTGAGGATAGACATAGCTACGTGTGCGTGTTTGAAATTATACCCCGTCTATAGTATGTGGATTAAAGAGAACAACTATTTATGATTAGCTTAAAGTTACGATGTTTTAGATGAAACCAAGTTTCAGCCTGTTGAGGACAGACATAGCTATGTGCGCGTGTTTGAAATTATACCTCGTCTATAGTATGTGGATTAAAGAGAACAACTATTTATCAATTGCTTAAAGTTACGATGTTCGGAAGAAACCAAGTTTAAGCCTGTTGAGGATAGACATAGCTACGTGTGCGTGTTTGAAATTATACCACGTCTATAGTATGTGGATTAAAGAGAAAAATTATTTATGATTTGCTTAAAGTTACGATGTTTTAGAAGAAACCAAGTTTCAGCCTGTTGAGGGTAGACATAGCTATGTGCATGTGTTTGAAGTTATACCACGTCTATAGCGCGAGGATTAAAGAGAACAACTATTTATCAATAGACTAAAGTTACGATGTTCGGATGAAACCAACTTTCAACCTGTTGAGGGCAGACATAGCTATGTGTGCGTGTTTGAAATTATACTACGTCTATAGTATGTAGATTAAAGAGAACAACTATTTATCAATAGACTAAAGTTACGATGTTCGGAAGAAACCAAGTTTTAACCTGTTGAGGGCAGGCATAGCTATGTGCGCACCACGTCTATAGTATGTAGATTAAAGAGAACAACTATTTATGATTAGCTTAAAGTTACAGAAGAAACCAAGTTTCAGCCCGTTGAGGATAGACATAGCTATGTGTACGTGTTTGAAATTATACCCCGTCTGTAGTATGTTGATTAAAGAGAACAACTATTTATGATTAGCTTAAAGTTACGATGTTCGGAAGAAACCAAGTTTCAACCCGTTGAGGGCAGACATAGCTATGTGCATGTGTTTGAAATTATACCACGTCTATAGTATGTGGATTAAAGAGAACAACTATTTATCAATTGCTTAAAGTTACGATGTTTTAGAAGAAACCAAGTTTAAGCCTGTTGAGGACGGACATAGCTATGTGTGCGTGTTTGAAATTATACCACGTCTATAGTATGTAGATTAAAGAGAGCAACTATTTATCAATAGCTCAAAGTTACGATGTTTTAGAAGAAACCAATTTTCAGCCCGTTGAGGATAGACATAGCTACGTGTGCGTGTTTGAAATTATACCACATCTGTAGTATGAGGATTGAAGAGAACAACTATTTATGATTAGCTTAAAGTTACGATGTTCGGAAGAAACCAACTTTCAACCTGTTGAGGGCAGACATAGCTATGTGTGCGTGTTTGAAATTATACTACGTCTATAGTATGTAGATTAAAGAGAACAACTATTTATGATTAGCTTAAAGTTACAGAAGAAACCAAGTTTAAGCCTGTTGAGGACGGACATAGCTATGTGTGCGTGTTTGAAATTATACCACGTCTATAGTATGTAGGTTGAAGAGAACAATTATTTATGAATAGCTTAAAGTTACGGAAGAAACCAAGTTTCAGCCTGTTGAGGGCAGACATAGCTATGTGTATGTGTTTGAAATCATACCACGTCTATAGTATGTTGATTAAAGAGAACAACTATTTATGATTAGCTTAAAGTTACGATGTTCAGAAGAAACCAACTTTCAACCTGTTGAGGGCGGACATAGCTATGTGTGCGTGTTTGAAATTATACTACGTCTATAGTATGTAGATTAAAGAGAACAACTATTTATCAATAGACTAAAGTTACGATGTTCGGAAGAAACCAAGTTTAAGCCTGTTGAGGACGGACATAGCTATGTACGCACCTCGTCTATAGTATGTAGGTTGAAGAGAACAATTATTTATGAATAGCTTAAAGTTACGGAAGAAACCAAGTTTAAGCCTGTTGAGGACGGACATAGCTATGTGTGCGTGTTTGAAATTATACCACGCCTATAGTATGTAGGTTGAAGAGAACAATTATTTATGAATAGCTTAAAGTTACGGAAGAAACCAAGTTTAAGCCCGTTGAGGGCAGACATAGCTATGTGTACGTGTTTGAAATCATACTACGTCTATAGTATGTTGATTAAAGAGAACAACTATTTATGATTAGCTTAAAGTTACGATGTTCGGAAGAAACCAAGTTTAAGCCTGTTGAGGACGGACATAGCTATGTGTGCATGTTTGAAATTATACCACGTCTATAGTATGTAGGTTGAAGAGAACAATTATTTATGAATGGCTTAAAGTTATGGAAGAAACCAAGTTTAAGCCTGTTGAGGGCAGACATAGCTATGTACGCACCTCGTCTATAGTATGTAGATTAAAGAGAACAACTATTTATCAATAGACTAAAGTTACGATGTTTTAGAAGAAACCAAGTTTCAACGAATAGAGGTCAGACATACCTTAAAATCTTCGCGCTGCAAACTGTTACTCAGATGTATAAAATGCGTGCGTTCAAGCCTGAAACTCGAATGATAATATTCTAGCCGTACCTAAAAGAAAAAGAAGAAACATATATGAATGTAGTGTAGGGTGCATCATCTAACCTAGTTATCTTTACAACTCAAAGTTCGAAAACATACCTTTTTAAAAAATGCACGTGCTGCAGACTGTTACTCGGATGAATAAAATTGTTGCGTACTTTCGAACGGTACCTAAAAAAAGAACAAACATATATGAATGTAGATGTCTAGCGTAGAAGTTGCTTTGCAAATAAAAAAAGGTAATTAACAGTTCTACCTTACCTTAAGCTGAAGAATAATATTCACTGCAGACGGGAGATGTGTGTGTACGTAATAAACGCATACAGAGAACTGTGAGCACTTCGCGCAGACTGCAGCGGCTAAATATTCTGCTTGTTACCAAGCGGATATGATAATCGCTGAGCTGACAACTGCGGTACAGTCGGAACGAATGCAAACAAGAGCTCCTACCTGCAGGCTGACGTATTCAAACCTCCTGTTGATACCGAGGTGTCAGAATTTAAGAGTTCGATCCTTGGAAAGTTAGCGTGTGATCCTCGACTTCTCGAGGGTACATACGCGGTATTCCTTACCTGTAGGTATTGAGCTAAAGCTAGATCATGTAATGACGATCGCGCAGGCCCCTCGCCTAGCATTTACGGCTTCCAGTTCGAACCCGCTATCTTCCGAAGTAGCGAGAATGATTGAAGAGTGTTTGAGTGTGATTCATTTGTTGGATGGAGGCGTTAAGCTGCCTTCTTCGGTAGGAGTAGGCTATGTCGGGATATCGATTTAAAATCCTAGTCGGGAAGGGCAGCCGGTCGTATAAAACTATGGTGTGAGGCGGGGTGTGCAAAAAAAAAAAAGCTAGCAATAAGTAAGGGCTGTTGATGGGGACGTTAAACCTTGTGCAGACTCCTTCGAAAATGATTTTTTTGAGTACAAGAGTGTTGATGCTGATTCATTTGTTGGATGGAGGCAATAAGCCTTGTGCAGGCTTCTTCAGTCGAGTAGGCTATGTATCGGTACCGGGATATCTAGTTATAAAACCCGCTACAACAAATTTATCACGTATACTGCGATTTAAAATCCTAGTCAGGAAGGGCAGCCGGTCGTATAAAACTATGGTGTGAGGCGGGGTGTGCAAAAAAAGCTAGCAATAAGTAAGGGCTGTTGATGGGGACGTTAAACCTTGTGCAGACTCCTTCGAAAATGATTTTTTGAGTACAAGAGTGTTGATGCTGATTCATTTGTCGGATGGAGGCAATAAGCCTTGTGCAGGCTTCTTCTAGTCAGGAGTAGGCTATGTATCGGTACCGGGATATCTAGTTATAAAACCCGCTACAACAAATTTATCACGTATACTGCGATTTAAAATCCTAGCCAGGAAGGGCAGCCGGTCGTATAAAACTATGGTGTGAGGCGGGGCGTGCAAAAAAAAAGCTAGCAATAAGTAAGGGCTGTTGATGGGGACGTTAAACCTTGTGCAGACTCCTTCGAAAATGATTTTTTTTGAGTACAAGAGTGTTGATGCTGATTCATTTGTCGGATGGAGGCAATAAGCCTTGTGCAGGCTTCTTCAGTGGAGTAGGCTATGTATCGGTACCGGGATATCTAGTTATAAAACCCGCTACAACAAATTTATCACGTATACTGCGATTTAAAATCCTAGTCAGGAAGGGCAGCCGGTCGTATGATGTGAGGCGGGGTGTGCAAAAAAGCCAGCATTAAGTAAGGGCTGTTGATAGGAGGCGTTAAACCATGTGCAAGCTCCTTCACCAGGAGAAGCCTACATGCCGGTACCGTGCAGGTTCTTTCGATAGGAGTAGGCACTGTGTGTGTTTTAACCTCTCCGTACAATCATGATAGTTTACGTTAGGAACTTACATAGGCTAAATGCTACACATTCCGTGGCAGAGCCAGGAATCGAACTCGGACCTCCGAGGGTAGCAGCTAACTACTGCACTACAGAGGTGGACTATTTCAGAATATTTTACAACCTTATTTAGTACTGTGTTTTAAGAGCTTGAATGGTACTCACATAAGAAGACGTTCGCGAGTTACAAGCCGCTTATCAGTGTCTTCGTTCAAGGTCGAGCCGGAAGATACGTATACAATTTCAGCTAACACATGCATTCCACACAACTCGCTCAGAATGACTGTGCCGATACTTCGAGGACTGTAGGACAAATCTATAGCCTACAGTATGCATGCCTCTCACCCGGTAGTCTCGGGTTCGATTCTCTTGGGGATAAAAATGTGTTTAAATCACATGAATGTGTTGAGTTGTCCTTCCTGATGCAAAACTAGCAGTATCTAACCTCATAGTTTTACGACCGGTTGCCCTTCCTTACAACTCGGATTAAGAATCTGTCGAGAATCGGGGATTTACAGCTAGATCCACTTCTTAGATTTTAAATCACGAACTATTGTTTTACGGCCGGATGCCCTTCCTGACTAAGATTTTAAATCGCAAGAATTTGTTTTTAAGACTAGTCGCCCTCCCTGATGCAAAACTAGCAGTATCTAAGCTCTTGGTTGCCCTTCCTGACAACTCGGATTAAGAATCTGTCGAGAATCGGGGATTTACAGCTAGCTTAGATTTTAAATCACGAACTAACAAGAGCACGTGGAATTTACCGCCACCGGGGCAGCACTGTTCTCTCTGGATTAAAAGCTTTGTTCCCAAACAAGAGCACGTGGAATTTGCCGTCACCGGGGCAGCACGGTGATTAAAGATGGTGGATGACAGCTCTGTCAGAAAAGCACATGGGTTTGTAAAGCATTTAGAATTTGTCGCCACCACATAGAGTGTAGCACGGTGATTAAAGATGGCGGATGACAGCTGTCAAAAAAGCACATGGCTTTGTTTCCACGTGGAATTTGCCGTCACCGGGCAGTACGGTGATTAAAGATGGCGGATGACAGCTGCACGGGCTTTGTTTCCACGTGGAATTTGCCGTCACCGGGCAGCACGGTGATTAAAGATGGCGGATGACAGCTGCACATGGCTTTGTTTCTACGTGGAATTTGCCGTCACAGGGCAGCACGGTGATTAAAGATGGCGGATGACAGCTGCACATGGCTTTGTTTCCACGTGGAATTTGCCGTCACCGGGCAGCACGGTGATTAAAGATGGCGGATGACAGCTGCACATGGCTTTGTTTCTACGTGGAATTTACCGTCACAGGGCAGCACGGTGATTAAAGATGGCGGATGACAGCTGACAAAAAAGCACATGGCTTTGTTTCTACGTGGAATTTGCCGTCACCACATAGAGGGCAGCACTGTTCTCTCTGGATTAAAGATGGCGGATGACAGCTGTCAAAAAAGCACGTGAGTATGTTTTCAAACAAGAGCACGTGGAATTTTTCAATTTGCCGCCACCACATAGAGGGCAGCACTGTTCTCTCTGGATTAAAGATGGCGGATGACAGCTGTCAAAAAAGCACATGGCTTTGTTTCCACGTGGAATTTACCGTCACCGGGCAGCACTGTTCTCAAAGATGGCGGATGACAGCTGTCAAAAAAGCACGTGAGTATGTTTTCAAACAAGAGCACGTGGAATTTGCCACCACCACATAGAGGGCAGCACTGTTCTCTCTGGATTAAAGATGGCGGATGACAGCTGTCAGAAAAGCACATAGGTTTGTAAAGCACATAGAATTTACCGCCACCACATAGAGTGCAGCACTGTTCTCTCTAGATTAAAGATGGCGGATGACAGCTAACGAAATTGCCCGCAGCACAGTGCTTTATTGATTAAAGATGGCGGATGACAGCTGTCAAAAAAAAAGCACGCGGCTTTGTTTCCCAACAAGAGCACATAGAATTTTTCAAATTGCCGCCACCACATTTCAAAGGTATCTAGCTAAAGAGTACAGCACTGTGCTCTGTTGATTAAAGATGGTGGATGGTAGCTGTCAAAAAAAGCACGTGGGTTTGTTTCCAAACAAGAGCACGTGGAATTTGCCGTCACCACATAGAGGGCAGCACGGTGCTCAAAGATGGCTGCTGTCACGTGGAATTGTCTGCTACCACAGGTATCTAGCTAAAGAGGGCAGCACTGAGGTTTGCGATGCAATATGGCTGCTGTCAAAAAAGCATTTTTCAAATTATCCGCCACCACATTTCAAAGGTAAGTAGCTAAAGAGGGCAGCACTGTGCTCAAAGATGGCGGATGACAGCTGCACGTGGCTTTGTTTACCTCGCGCTAGTTAGGTTAAGTTGGTAGCACTAAGGTTTAGACCCGTCAAGATGGCAGCACTGTCGATGACAGGTGACGCAAGAGGGCAGCACAGTGCTTTGTGGTTTAAAGATGGCGGATGACAGCTGTCAAAACAGCACGTAGCTGTCAAAAAGCACGTGGCTTTGTTTACCTCGCGCTAGTGAGGTTAAGTTGGTACCACTAAGGTTTAGGTCCATCAAGATAGCAGTACTGAGGTTTGCGATGCGTTGTTGTCTGTCAAAAAGCACGTGGCTTTGTTTACAAATCTGTCAAAAAGCACGTGGCTGTCAAAAAGCACGTGGCTTTGTTTATCTCGAGCTAGTTAGGTTAAGTTGGCACTACTGAGGTTTAGGCCCGTCAAGATGGCAGTATTGAGGTTAGCGATGCGTTGTTGTCGATGACAGCTGTCAAAAAGCACGTGGCTTTGTTTACAAATTCAAATTTCGCGCTAGTTAGGTTAAGTTGGCAGTACTGTCGCGCTAGTTAGGTTAAGTTGGCAGTACTGGAAGAGGCCACTGGCTGAGGTGGAGGCGGCCACTGGGAGCCGGAGGTGGCGGTGGCGCCAGAACTGTCCAATTATACTACTTCCGTGAGAGGTATTTTATTTCCCTCAAGTCCGCCGGCAAGCCGGTTAGGACCCCACTATCCGCCACCTGGGACGCGACACGTGGGAGTGTCACCTCTCCCCCTGCTACGCCAGCGTAGTAGGTTCGTGGACTTAAAATATGAGCAGGCAGCTTGGTTATAAAAGCGGTTCTGGAATTTTTCTGCATTTATTTCACCACTACAAGCCTTGAAACGCGCAGCCAGTTTACTCAGTTTAACGATATTGAAAGTCTGCTGTCCGGATACAGAGGAAATACGATCTAGGCCCCTGGGATCAGCACATGGCAGCTCTCCGAAATTAACTGACGGTTCCTATCACGTCATAGGGTCTCGTGAGGAGTATTTTCAGTTAAAATGCTACGTTTTACTTCTGTAATCTGCTTCCCATTTTTATATTCCGGTGGTTTTTTTTTACTAAAAATGCTCAAGAAAGGCGCTGCCCGAAATCTATATATTATCAAATAAGAGTTTTGTCTGTACGCTGATCAGAATTCGAAAAGAATGGAATTTATATAACGGTCGTGTCCACAGTAACAAGGTGCAATTTTTAGTTTTCCGTCATATCGTTTGTTTGTCTGTACACTCATCACGAGAAAATGGCTGAATTCAACCTGGTAGCATTTGAGCTTGCCATAACTAAGCTACATGATTTGCACAGAATAGCAAATTCACTGCGTAATCAGTCTACCTATTTACCTCTCTACCTGTCTAGACATATATAATATTGGATGTTTAATAAACTGGAAATTTAAGATTTTTTTTTTCAAATAGCAGGTGGATCCTTTAAAGTGGAAATATTTTTAAAATGTTCGTACCATTCACTAGCGCTGGTTGTTCGTCTCTTGCGGCTATTTGCATGAGAAACTCGATTAGGAGGTACAGCAAGTGAGATCTAATAACAGGATGGGCTTTGAAGTCGTATACAGTATGTGGTGTGTTCAGTATTCTTACAAGGTCATTGGCCCCTGATTCTAATCATCTTCCACCACGATACTTCTTCACTGATTCAAATCTTTGCCTAATTGCATGGGATGTTTTAATATCTTCCAATGGTGGCGCACCAGCAACTCACATGCGCATTTACCTGATTGAGGCCTGTACTTATCGTTTATAAACACTACGATAGTTCATTTGGATTGAGAGCATACAACGCTGTTGATGCTTAAGGGAGACGTCAAGTTTTGAGTGACCCCTTGGTGGCATTCGACAGGCGTAGGCTATGTACGGGCACTGAGTTTCACCCTCTCTCTTGCTACTTTCTTTTCTTTTTCTTACAATTTGTTTTACGTCGCACCGACACAGATAGGTCTCATGGCGACGATGGGATAGGAAAGGCCTGGCAGTGGGAAGGAAGCGGCCATGGCTTTAATTATGGCACAGCCCCAGCATTTGTCTGGTGTGAACATGGGAAACCACGGAAAACAATCTTCAGGGCAGCGGACAGTGGGGCTCGAACCCACTATCTTCCGGATTCAAGCTCCCAGTTGTGCGCCCCTAACTGCATGGCCAACTCGCCCGGTTTTTCCTACTATCATATACGAGTATCATGTCATTCATTTTGTTTCTTCTCATTAACTCCTTTGATGAGGTTGACGTCAGGAAGGGCAACCGGTCGTAGAATCTCTCTATGAAGATTCATGTCATATCATACCCGACCCCGTAGGGAAATGGGGCAAGGTATGGAGACTCACACACAAGACTAAACAACCAAAATAAAAACTATTAAAATTATTGAAGTTAGAACGTTTACAAAACAATGCACGTTATATTAACCCTTTGTTGCATGATGTAGCATATATGCAACATAGAATAACAAATTGATTTGCACGCATCTGGTGGACATTTCATGAACCAATGCATGTTCCACATGTGTTCCGAGATGTTTATAGAATATATTTGACCTTGGTTACCCATTTTTATATATTTTATGTAGTGAAACTAGCTGAATGGCAACCGTATCAAAGAGAATGTTTACTCATGATATAGCATGTTGCTTTATTTGAAAACTGACTGATTGATTTTTTTCAATATTTTTCCCGTTCTATAAACCTTTCGGAAAGTACAAAAATAACTTTTAAACATGAAAATAAAAAATCATGCATTAAAGGGTTAAATGTTAACATTATTGTAAGGTTAATTTGCTCAAGTATGAACAACAACATTATCACGAATGCAATATTAACGTTTTCACTAACACTAAGGCCGCTCCAGAAAATCGCGTGGGAGAACAGTCTGTTACGACGCGTCATAGCGCAGTGAGTCTGCCTCAGCATTTACTTGGTTTAAAAAGGAGACATGTCGAAACAGTCTTTAGACCTAGGAATGACAGGACTCGAACCCACCACTTCCCCAATACCTTTTTTGCTATTTGCTTTACGTCGCACCGACACAGATATGTCTTATGGCGACGATGGAATAGGAAAGGCCTAAGAATTGGAATGAAGTGGCCGTGGCCTTAAAGTACAGCCCCGGCATTTGCCTGGTGTGAAAATGGGAAACCACGGAAAAAACATCTTCAGGGCTGCCGACAGTGGGGCTCGAACCCACTATCTCCCGATTACTGGATACTGGCCGCACTTAAGCGACTGCAGCTATCGAGCTCGGTCTTCCCCAATACAGCCTTACGGCTACATCAGCATTGTTAAAATGGCGACAAGTTGCTTTACCTCTCGTTTTGCTTCAAGACTGTGCCCACTGCTCTCCATGCTTAGTGTTCGAAGTTCAGTCCTTTCACCTTGACACTTGTAAGAGATTGATACTATGTGAAACAGTTTGCTACCATTTTACCACTTCACCATTATTATTTAATGACGGTAATTCTCAAATATATACAATTCTTTTTTTGAACTTTATCTCGTTATGCATTGACTGAATTTGATGAATAAAAATGTGTTGCAGTCCCGGAGATAACCGATAATGACCGTACCTACCTGCTCCACCGCTATGCTCTGTCTACCCTCCGAAACTATTCTCGTTCATTTATCTGGCCTGAACTTTCAGGTTTTTACTGAATCCTAACATCCAGCAGCTTGAGTATTGAGGTGAGTGTACGGATGTGAAGCTTGAAGCTTTCGAGCTCTGATGCTACAGGCGAACACCCAATATTAAGCGGACAGAAAAGTCCTGATGAAAATACAAGGCGAATGGAACGCATGGGAAAACACTGTCCGAAGAAATACGGCATGTACCAAGACATGGAAGGTTCTTACTCGCCATACCAGACACGAAGGCAGAAATATTATATCTAACAAATTGGGAGCCTCCGTCGTTCAGACGGCAGCGGGTCGATATCTCACCGCTGGATACCGTTGTTCTAATCCCGGTCACTCCATGTGAGATTTGTGTTGGACAGAGCGGAGGCGGGACACAGATTTTTCTCCGGGTACTCCGGTTTTCCCTGTCATCATTCATTCCAGCAACACTCTCCATTCTCATTTCATAGCATTTATCATTCATTAATAAATCACTTTGGGAGTTTCTCTTTAACTTCTCGCCCGTGAACGTGGTGCCTGAGGTTCGTTTGATTCGAGATCTTTCCAGATTCATGATTGTCCACCTGAAAACTGTATTTTCACGAAATCTCGCCTGTCAACTTACGGTCTCAACTTTACCTCACAATATCGAATTAATACTGAAGTATAGAACTAAAGCTATTGACACACTACTAAGTCAAGCTGTTTCAGTGAATCCATGCAAGATATATCCTATTAAATCTTTTAATTTAACAACTGAACAATCCAAGCAATATACATGGTTCATTGATCACAACACATGAGAAACTATTTTTTACACAAATTGGTCAATAAAATGGTCTTCTAACTATTTACACTGTATAACAATACTCTAGATCAAAATTAGCTGGTGTGTATTCTTGCAAAGATCTCTCATGACGGAATGTTTAAAAGGTTTTATATATCGCCTCAAGGCCATTTGTATATTTTTAACAGCTATTAAGATATACCGGTAATTAAGAAGTAAATTTTATTTGAAATTCGGTGCTAAAATTAATTTTATGCATAGTCACAAACATTTAACAACACCAGGAGAGATACATGTACAGTACTGTATATAACTTAGAACATTTTACGACATTTGTAGAACCTTATAAGAAGGTATTTAGTCTCTGTTTTTCAACTATTCAAATATCTTATGCCAACGGCCGTAGCCGTGTTGAAACACCGGATCCCGTGAGATCTCCGAAGTTAAGCAACATTGGGCGTGGTCAGGAGTTGGATGGGTTGCCACGCGCTGTTGGTGGGAGGTAAGGGAATGGAGTAGCGGAAAGGAACTGGCCACCCTACCGCACGTAAACTCCGGCTCAGGAACACCTCTGCGGAGGTTCGGACCTGCCTTCGGGCAGAATAACCCTTACCTTACCTAAATGTCTTATGATGTGACGCAACTGTAAATAACAAGCTTATTTTAGGAGTGTTTGTACATACCTATATTATAGATATGCTAATGTAACTAGTTAAATGTCGTTACTCCATCCTAGGCTGATGATAGCAAATAAAATTGCCGAAATTGGTATCAAATGACAATAAAAAAGTGATGTTTTAATTATTTCACATTTTTATAGTATTGAACAGGTGGAAACCCTACCCTTATCTTTGTTTGTACTAATATCCTACACATGATTCATTCATTACATCCCTGACCCGGTCAACGACTATTAAGAAGGTTGTAGTTTTTTTTCATATCTAACAAATTGAAAAAGATGTCGGCTGCACGAGATATCAAGACATAAAACTCCTTGTTGAAGACTGACATGCATAGATGATGACTACCTCTGTTATTGAATACCTTACGGGTAGAGACATATATAATGAAGATTGAGTCCAGTCTGGTAGCATTTGAGCTTGCCATAACTAAGCTACATGATTTGCACAGAATAGTAAATTCGCTGCGTAATCAGTCTACCTATTTACCTCTCTATCTTCCTAGACATATATAATATTGGATGTTTAATAAACTGGAAATTTAAGTGGTTTTTTTTCAAATAGCATGTGGATCCTTGAATGTGGAAATATTTTTAACATTTTCGTACCTTTCACAAGCGCTGGTTGTTCGTTTCTTGCGGCTATTTGCATGAGAAACTCGATTAAGAGGTACAGCAAGTGAGAACTAATAACAGGAGGGGCTTTGAAGTCGTATACAGTATGTGGTGTGTTCAGTATATTCAAGCCCATTATATGCATCGACGTAGCTGCTAATTGGTTGGAATTGATACAAGTCATCCTAAAGCACAAGGCTGTTCATAGCTACATAACAGGATCTGACGTGATCAGCCTGGTATTTTATTTTGAAGTGACGCCGCGGATGGCTTAAAATTCATGAACAGGGAACAGGGTACAAAGAGAGTTGGGGGAGTCTGTTCACTAAACAGCACTTTACAGGAGATTATACTAAGTGTGCTGTAGGTGAGAGAGAGGTATAGAGAGAAGGTGACGGTGGGAGAAGCAAATGGAGGTGAGGATGCAAGAATGATTGGAGAGATCTGCTCATTGAAGGCCAAACAGAGAAATGAAGAAGGGAGAAAGAAAAATGAGGGAGATCGTCACAATGAGTACTGAGAGAAGGAGAGAGTGGATCTGAGAAGAAATATGATAGAGGAAAATAGAGAGAGAAAGAGAGGGACATTGAGAGTGTGGGGTTAGAAAAGGGGGAGAAGAAGAAAGAAAAGACAGCAGGAAGACAGAAAGAGAGATCAAAAGAGGATAAGCGAAGGGGAGGGTGGTAAAAGGAGAGTGGGTGTAAGAGCGGAGGAGAAAGAGAGGCATAGAAAAATAGGGAACAGAGAAAGAAAGAAAGAGAGAGAAATAGGCAGAATGAAAGAGAAAATAATGTTATTGGTTTTCCACTAATCTACATTTACCGTTTTAGGAGACGCCGAGGTTTCGGAATGTTGTCCCGCAGGAGTTCCTTTACGTGCTAGTAAACTGACCGATACGGGGCTGACGAATTTGACCACCTTCAGATACTACCGGACTGAGCCAGGATCGAACATGCCAAGTTGGGGAGAGAGAGATAAATAGGGAGATAGAGAGATAGAGAAAAAGAGACTACAGAGGGACATAGTGGAGAAGGATGCATCAAAGTAGTGAGAAAGGGTATGGAGAGTGAGAGTAACGAGGAAAGGGAAGTGGTGAATAAGATTAAGGGGGGTGGGGGAGAGAATGAAAGAGAGGGAAATATTGGAAAATATTACAAGGAGTCACAGAAAGAGAGATACGGCGATTTTTGTTTTAAGGTGAAGTACAAATAGTTAATTACACTATCACCTCAAACAGTGATCAAAAGAGGAAAAGTTCCGATCCTTCTAAGAATAAAAATAGACTGTCGGCCAAAGAACGCGAAGGTCTACGAAGGCGGTGATAATTAAAGACTCAGTTCTTCTTCCTTCTCCCTCGGACACAGCGAGAGATCGCACCTCTACCACCTCAAGGGCAGTGTCCTGGGGCGTGAGATTTTCTGTCAGTGGATACAACTGGGTAGGAGGACTAGTACATCGCCCGGGTGGCCTCACCTGTTATGCTGAACAGGGGCCTTGAGGGAGAATGGGAAGATAGGAGAGGAGAGACAAAGAAGAGGGAAGGAAGTGGCCGTGGCATTAAGTTAGTTACCATCCCGGTATTTACGTGGATAAGAAGTGGGAAACCACGGAAAACCACTTCGAGGATGGCCGAGGTGGGAATCGAACCCGTCTGTACTCACTTGACCTCCCGACGCTGAGTGGAACCCATTGCAGACCACGTACCACTTTTAAAATTTCGTGGCAGAGCCAGGAATTGAACCCAGGCCTCTGGGGTGGCAGCTAATCGCACTAACCACTACATCACAGAGGTGGACAAGACTCATTTTTAAAAAGCTCATTCTTTCAGAAGATAACAAGAGTTGACCGAAGGAGATGGGTGGGAAAGACAAAAATGAGGAGACAGAGAAAAATAGGGAGTGGTAAGGAAATTGAGAGTGAAAGTAAGTGGGAGAGAGAAACAGAAACAGAGAGAGTCAAGCTAATAATAACCCTGCTCCGCTAGACCCCCACAGGTTAAACATTTCTTCTTAATATAGCAGTAGAAAGTTTCACTAATATCTGTAGGTTCTCTCTTCATGTGGGATGGAGAGTGCTAGTACTGGAAAGGTACCTGTGGTTTCAGTTATGGATCAGGCCAATTATGGTACAATTATGGTACATTTCGCTGGGGTGGAATTGGAAAATCACGAAATACCATCTTCATGGATTCAAACCAATCATATTCCCGATGGAAGCTCACAGTTAAACCAAACAGATCGAAGGCTTCTTACTAGGTAGTTATAACTTGCACAGAAGTCTAATTTGGAGCATATAACATTTTCTCAGTCTCATCAACATATCATACCAATGAATATTTTGCTACAGAAATGCAGGCCTAATTCATCAGTAATTATAAAAATTCAATTCATAACCGTAAACCTACAGGCAATCAAAGGATGTTTAATTTGTATTTGCCTTTAAATTGTTTAGGTGGAATGAGCTCTTGGTTCTAAATTGTTACAAGGTTTAGTATACATGGAACGTTTTTGAAAGTTATTGAACGACAGGAATGGATTCAACTGGGTGTAAATATAGTAAACAGACTGACCATGGAGTATGGTAGCTAGTGACGTATGAGCAGTGTTAAATACTGAAATTCGGAGCATGAATTGCGTATCTGGATGTTTTCAAAGGTGTTGCTTATAGCGTTGTTTGTCCTGCAGTACCATTTCCAACCCAGCGAGAAAAGCAATGGTAAAGTACTTCACACCTCATCATGCGCTTCAGTATGAGTCTTCTATCGGCTTTTGCGATTTCCCTATAACCAAAAAACCTTAGGAGGTGTTATTTGAGGATCTACCAGTCTTCCGATTGTAGACGTATCAGACAGACGTTGACTCTTCAACAGATGTGAGTACGAGGGTAATTTCTGGGTGCCAAAAGCAGCAGCGGATTTAGACAATCATGGAAGTACTCACAGAAACTCAGCCCTCCATGGCAGCACACAAAAAATACTCCATGGAAGTACCCACACAGAAAGGCACATGTATTACCAGACTGCCCACTCACAGTAAAACCCACAAAGTCTGAGTTGCAGTTCATGAAACGAATACTGCCACTCACAACTCGAGTCCAATAAGTCTGGCATAGGATTAACTCCAAAACTAAGTGCATGATGTTCAGAGACAGAAACGCACTGCATCCTACCAACGAGAAGAAATTAAAGTGTCCTGTATCGTGCGGTGACGAGTATATTTCTTCCTTATATCGAAGCACAAAGCTGCGGAAGATTATTGCACCTTTCATGCACACGCCGGGGAAAGTCAGCCAAAAAACAGACAATATTACGTCACAGAAAGTTCGAGAACATAATATGTGTCCTGACGTAGGTAGATGTCGGAAGCGGTGCCTTCCAGAACAATCCGGAGCGTGAATAATCAGTTCATGATTAGACTCGTGTTGGCGGTAAGTAGGTAGACATGTCGGTATAACGCAGAAATAATAATTCATGATAAATGGAATTCAGAGCCGCAGCTAGGAGAACAGTGCAGGACGAGTAAGTGAAAATACCGGAGTGGATACTACTCTCACCTTAAGTGGTGTCCGACTCGTTGGCTGAACGGTCAGCGTACTGGCCTTCGTTTCAGAGGGTTCCGGGTTCGATTCCCGGCCGGGTCGGGGATTTTAACCTTAATTGGTTAATTCCAATGGCACGGGGGCTGGGTGTATTACCTACGGGAGTCAAATCAAAAGACCTGCACCTGGCGAGCCGAACCCGTCCTGGGATATCCCGGCACTAAAAGCCATACGACATTTCACCTTAAGTGGTAACGAGATTGAGTGATCGTTCCATAAATGTGACAAATGACAGTTTTGGTTACCGAGCTCGATAGCTGTAGTCGCTTAAGTGCGGCCAGTATCCAGTAATCGGGAGATAGTGGGTTCGAGCCCCACTGTCGGCAGCCCTGAAGATGGTTTTCCGTGGTTTCCCATTTTCACACCAGACAAATGCCGGGGCTGTACCTTAATTAAGGCCACGGCCGCTTCCTTCCAATTCCTAGGCCTTTCCTCTCCCATCGTCGCCATAAGACATATCTGTGTCGGCGCGACGTAAAGCAAATTGCAAAAAAAAAAAAAAAATAAGACAGTTTTGGCAATATCTGTTCTTTCCTTAATCTTAGCAGTCCAGCTATCTGAACTGGAAAATTGGTCTCTCCTTAAATTACACACAACACCAAGATTGTCACATTAAATTTGACAATGGAAAATGTTTGCGAATTACAGAATATCATTAATCTACTAACCTATGAAATTTGTAGCGTGTTATATCACCAGACATCATTTCATATTTGTATAAATGTCCTGCTACTATGTTGGTTGAAGCGGGCACTGCATTAATTCGTACCCGCTGTTAGTTTTTGATCAATTCATTTAACGTGTTTGCACATCCAGTTACCAAGTGAATACAATCAACAGCAATAATAATAATAATCCTGATGCAAATTACAGGTTTAAAAAATTGAAGTCTATACCTCCCAGAGGATTGTCATGTTGCAGTTGGATCCACAGAGCGAGGATATTATTAAATAATAACAAAAACAACAGCAGCAGAACACTTTCAACATAAATTGGATGTAATTGAGTGTTGATAAATGTATCAAAGCATATGTCAACAGTATTATGGAGACAGTAATATTAATCACGTGTGAAATCATGACGGAATCCACAAAACACGTAATGAAATATCATAAAGAATTACAAACGATGAATGAGATTCTCACACGCTGTTAAAAAATCTAACAATATGAATTATTTTACGAAACCTGGATTGGCACAGTAGGAAGTGCGTTTCTGATGTTAAAATTCATGTGTGTAACCTGACGTCCGATTCGAAACTCAGTAGCGTATCGTCAGGTGTTGCTTTACGGTGTCGAAGGACGCACATTGAAATTACTGTCAACGAATCTACTGAAGGCCTGGCTGAATGTTGAAAACCCAATTGTGTGGACCACGCCACCAACGAGGAGGTACTGTGTCGAGCCGGGAAATCATGAAAAGTTTTAAACCTCGCGAAACTCAGGAAAGCAGCCAATTTCAGCCTTATTGTTATTATTATTATTATTATTATTATTATTATTATTATTATTATTATTATTATTATTATTATTATTATTTCAAATGGGCTACTTTGGGCCATACTTTTTCAACTTTCGTTCTTTGATATTTTCCCAGAATTTTCTGCCGGCGTAACTCCTTTCTCTCATCCAGTGTTGCCAACTTAGCGAATTTTCCCTTAAATTTGGCGGAATTAGAAGACTGTCAGCGAAGAAAAATATCATTTAGCGGACAGCGGATTTTTTGGCGGAATTCTAGATTTATTATAGCGGAATTTAGTGTTTTATCAATTTTAAGTTTTAAAAAAATTTGTACTCAAGTCTGTGTCCGAGCTATTCCGTATTTCTTATCAGGAGCTAATAATCACACGAGGAAAACATGTTATTGTCATGCGTGGAGAAATGTTACTTACCTCTTAGATGACGAATGACGACAGATAATGAACCTGTGAGAGAGTAGCATTTATATTTATGCTATGAAGGAAGACCGTTTGTGAACTGGCCTGTTCTGTGTGTGGCCCTTGAGGTAGGGGATTCATCTAGTTTGCACCCGGTACTAAAACGCCTGCAAATTTTACCTCGCCGGCTCGCAGGCAGGGGGTTAATCCCAGTGAAACTCATAGATCAGATGAGTGCAGACATTTACTTTTTTATTATTATTTATTATTATTATTATTATTATTATTATTATTATTATTATTACTCATTTTATTGCTCATTATTTGAGATTCGATTTCTTGGCGGAATTTTTGCGGATTTTGACTAGTATTTAGCGGATCTTGAAAATATAAGTTGGCAACACTGCTCTCATATGTCCAGTGGGTACCTTCCTTCCAAGTTATGCCTGAAATCCATGGACATTTTTCAGGGCATGTCGTACAGACCTGATATTCCTATTTCTTCAATGTCCTTCTCAGTTTCTGTCAGCAAAATGGTACGAATCTTCTTGTTATGCCCCACGAACCTACTAAGCTGGCGTAGCAGGGGGAGAGGTGATACTCAATCGTGGCGCGGCCCAGGTGGCGGATAGGCGGGTCCTAACCGGCTTGCCGGCGGACTTGAGCGAAATAAAATAGCTCTCGCGGACCATACATAAAACCGCGTGGGGGTGGGGACGCAGACGAAGAATACACCCATGGTATCCCCTGCCTGTCGTATGAGGCAACTAAATGGGCGACCAATGAATAATCGAAGTAGAACCATGAGACTACTTGTAATTAGTACCACCACGTGGGAAACACCATAGATCGCTTTTACTATCGCGTAGTACCACTATGTTAGGTATATAATAGGTTTGTGATTAGCAGCGACAGCGTGTGCTTTGGGCTTTTACAGTACCTGTGATTAGGACCACTATATGAGCGTCACCACGGTTCTGCCTTGCCTATGATTAGTACTCGCTATGTGAGGAACAACACGGGATAGTACAAGTCCCTGTGGTTAGTACACTTATGTGATGAACATAGATTTGGGTTGCCTGTAAACGGCGCAACACCATAGGTCTCTGTTACATGTGCGCATTACGATACCTGTGAGTAGTACCATAATGTGTGGAATATCACGAGTCTACGCTATTTTTTATTAGTACCGCATCATGTCAAATACCATGGTTCTACTTTCCTACCGATAAGTACCATTATGAGGGGCCGATGACTTGGATTTTGGACCCCTTTAGACTACAACCATCATCGATTCAGTATTGTGATTTAGAAGCAGACCATTGGTCAGTAATACTATTTTTAACGTTAGTTTCTGGGAATGTTGGGCATTGCGGGTTGGATCCACTGATTGTTTTAAATTCATATCCATCCATTCATTCCTCGTCCTCACGTTTTAAATTCTGATCAGTGGAGGATTTTGGACTTTTAAATTGTTATTACATTTCGTCTCATTTCGTACCATCAGGGTACGATGACCTAGATGTTAGGCCCCTCTAAACAACAAGCATCATCATCATCATCATCATCATCATCATCCTGTTATGCCAGAAGTTCAACAGGCGATTGGTCAGTTTTTGGGAGGCAGTCTTACTATAGAAAGCTACTCTTCTTTTCCTAGCACAACCAGAGAGCCTCTCACCGGGCTAGTTGGCCGTGCGCGTAGAGGCGCGCGGCTGTAAGCTTGCATCCGGGAGATAGAAGGTTCGAATCCCACTATCGGCAGCCCTGAAAATGGTTTTCCGTGGTTTCCCATTTTCGCACCAGGCAAATGCTGGGGCTGTACCTTAATTAAGGCCACGGCCGCTTCCTTCCAACTCCTAAGCCTTTCCTATCCCATCGTCGCCATAAGACCTATCTGTGTCGGTGCGACGTAAAGCCCCTAGCAAAAAAAAAAAAAAAGAGAGCCTCTCTGTATGTTCGTAGATCTCGGAATTGTGTCGTCTACGGAATTCCTTATCTTCCTTTACCGGACCTAAGATCTTCTATTATTATTATTATTATTATTATTATTATTATTATTATTATTATTATTATTATTGCTATTACAAGTTACTTTACGTCACACCGACACGGACCGATCGTATGACGATGATGGGAGAGGGAAGTACTAAAAGTGGGAGGAAAACGCCGTAGCCTTAATTAAGTTACAACACCAGTATTTGCCTGCTGCAAAAATAGGAAACCACAGAAAACCATCTTCAGGGCTGCCGACAGTGGGGTTCGAACCCACTATCTAATGAATGCAAGCTCACAGATTCGTGACCCTAACCTTACGATCAACTAACTCGGTGCTTCTTCTCCCCAAACTAGTAGGTTGGTGTGTTTGCAGATTTCTTCTTTCTAGGGCCAGTCTCTTGACTTTTTCTTTCTGCGTTGATCTCTTCCATGAATTCCTGCGTTGGAATCCATGTCGCATTACGTATTTCCATTTTTTTTCCTCCGGCTAGGTCGTAAACAATTCTGTTAGGCCTACATTACGCGACCAACCATAATATTCCTGCTTTTCCCAGTTGTTTTCGGTAGATTCCTCTCCTCGTCTCCTCGAGCTGCCACTTCCTCGTTATCCACACTCTATGTATATGGTAGCTTCAACACCTTCCTCTAAACTAAACTTTTTCGAGTTTTTCTTTTCTATTATCCTCAAAATCCAAGTTTCAGAGCCATCTACAAACCTCGATTCGTCCTAGTAAGCTGATAGCGTACTTTCTGTACCTGTGTCATTACATTTACCTACATTTTAAGAAATCCATTCCAGTCTAGGAAGCCAAGAATAACGGCCGAAGGTACTCGTCGTGCTAACCACACGACACCTCATAATCTGCAGGCCTTCGGGCTGAGCAGCGGTCACTTGGTAGGCCATGGCCCTTCTGGGCTGTTGCGCCATGGGTTTTGTATTAAACAATCCATTTTTACGATAAAAGTAAATCAGTTCAGTGAATGTTAAAATATACATCAATAATAAAAGGAACTTCAGACAGTGGAGTTATTCTGGCTTATTTTGAGTTTTGGGTGTGGTTGAAAAGGAAAATACACTTTTCACCGCCAATAAATATTTCAGCTGAAAATCTACACTAGAGGAGCACCGGGATTCAAACTTGGCCATGTAGCCAACATTTCAGCTTTAACGCTTATGATTATTATTATTATTATTATTATTATTATTATTATTATTATTATTATTATTATTATTATTATTATTTCCGGGCTGAGTGGCTCAGGGGGCATAGCCTTGGTCGTCTGATCGCATCATAAAGTATTCAGTCCATCAATATTTGAAAGTGTTCAAATAAACTATCCTCGTGTCGGTGAAATCATCACACAGAAAGGAAATCCCACATGACCAAATTCCAAGAAACTCGGCGTACTTACAATTCATATAAATGCAGTGCTTTGTGGTACATAAGGCCAATAACACGATTAATAAAACATACATAACGTTCCGTAATTGATATTAGTTCTTTTTTTTGCTAGTTGTTTTACGTCGCACCGACACAGATAGGTCTTACGGCGACGATGGGACAGGAAAGGGCTAGGAGTGGGAAGGAAGCGGCCGTGGCCTTAATTAAGGTACAGCCCCAGCATTTGTCTGGTGTGAAAATGGGAAACCACGGAAAACCATTTTCAGGGCTGCCGACAGTGGGGTTCGAACCTACTATCTCCCGAATACTGGATACTGGCCACACTTAAGCGACTGCAGCTATCGAGCTCGGTGATATTAGTTTTAAGAGACGTCCGGGAATTCGTTCCTTCAATGACATGAAATTATTACATAGGGCCTTAACCACTTCAAATTACTCCGATTAAGCTCCTGTCCAGGAAACTACTTTGCAAACAGTTGGAACATGATAAACTAATTTCACCACTGAAATTGGCTCCCCTCAAATGAGACTAGATTTGCATTATGTTAGAAATAATTATTTCTTCGGACAGATATTCCCATATAATTTACCCATTGCCATTATGAATCAATCGGTTTAAACTCTCCACAACTAAGCGAATATTTAATTAACTCTCACAAATGCAGTGTGTGGGTTTGTTGCAATGTTGTATACTTAAAGGAGGAAAGAGGTTGTTGTCCCTTAGTTCACACACCGTTCACGGAAAGCAATCAGAGTAAATGGCCCTCCTTGTGCACATACGTATGAGTGTTTTGTCTCCGTCTTGCGTCATCTCCTCCCATCTCGAATGTGACTTCGCCCACGTTATTGGCCCTCCCTCTACTTTTTTCCCTCTTCTGAAAATTGCCTTCACACGCCATTTCGCCTTCCTATTTTTCCTAGTTTTCCCCCTGTCTTAAGTTTTGATATTTTTCCTTTTTTTGTTACCTCTTCACTCCATTTTCCTTTTGTGAAAGAGCACGTGCACTCTTTCTGGAGACAGGGACAATGTGTTGCTTTTTATATATATATTCCTTCTGATGAAACCCTTTTCTCTGTTTTTGACCGATACTAGGCGCATACTCTAGAATCGTCTGTTTGTTTTATCAGCCCTTATTTCTGCCTGAAGCACAGGATTTCTCGTCTCTCGCTCCAGAATCATACGAAGGGTAAAGTTTGCGGTTGGAGGAATTGGTTGGGAGCTGTGAGAGGAAATGAGCAGTACAATTTGTCTACTTGTGGTCTTCTGGCTCGTCCTGTGTTTTGCCCAATGTTTTGGTATATAGCAACAGTCAACTTAACCTTCTCTGCTACCTAGGAGCTATACGCGATGGCGTTACGAAGATTGATGGCCACATCCTGCACGGAGATGCCCTTGCCCTGCCTCATTTACTGCCGCCCCAATTTCCTCACCCAACCCATCTCTTCTACTGCAACCTCCCCTTCCCACCGTGATGGAACTCTGCGAACTTAACTGACCGTACCAAGGGAGTATCTGAGAAAGATGCTGCCTTATGGCAGCAAATTTCACGTTCTATAGCTCCCACGCTAAAGGATTGTTAGTTATCACCCCAAAGCTGTAATGTTAGAAGGGTTGCAAACTGGCAGGGGAAGTGAGAATAATGAGAGTTCAGGGAGACAGGAATAATGTGTAATCATTCTTAGATTACGCTGTGCTTTAAATGTTACACCAGTAAGTGACTCCTAATACTATGCAGATACTGCAAGTCAATTCTAATTCAATTGTTGTGAATTAAAGTAATGATTAGCAAATTAAATGAAAGGAGAATTGGATCTTAATAGCAACCTTTAGCTTGTTTCGCTTCTATTCAACACAGATCTAATCTAACAAGCTAGTAATTGTTCCACTGGGAGAAGGGAGTGTTTCAATTTACGGACTAGGTTGGAGAAGTATTTTTTGGATCCTTATACATACCTAATGTGCAGTACATTAAATAATAACCATTAATACATGTTTAAATGCCTGGAATATTCATTAAAGTAAAAATGTATGACCTTAAACTCTACAGGCCGTGAACAAATTTTGAACAGTGGAAAGTAAAGCCTATCGTCACAAAGTGAGGCATAGTGGTTAGTTATTCATCTGGCCATCTCTGCCTCCTGCAATTTGGTGGGTACTTTCTTTGTGATGTGCAATGAATGAACTCTATGGCCACCCGTCTATTGAAAAGCTGATGTCTCGTCCCATTCTGTTCTGATATGAATGGTAATCGAATTCATGACCTTTCGATTAAACCAATTACATTTTAGTATCTCAGAAAGACAGCTACATGCATTAAAACCTGCAAGATATTTACTGAAATTTTTAATATTAAGAAGCAACTCTACGGTGGATTTGAACTGTGACTGGTTGAGCCTCTGACTCATGAACCATGTTTTTATATTTTTCTTTATATTGTACTGAATTCTTCATTTACGTACAATATACTACACTGTACTCTATATCACCACGGAACTGCCTAATATTTGAATACATTCGTCAACACAGGGTTGGCATCGGGAAAGATATCTGCCAGTAAAAACTAGTTACCGCAGTGGCGACTTCAACCGAGGAGCGAGAAAACCAGTGGATACATAAAGACAGAAAGAAAGAAAAATGAAAGGAAGACTCGAGCCATTTTCCAACTTCCTCGAAATTGCTGAAATGCTGCTCTGCGAGCGCGTACCCTATTGATGCGGAGAGGTGATAGATGGCGCCAGGTCGGGGCAGTACGGCGGGTACCGAAGGATGTCCTATCCAAGTGATTTCAAGGTGTCTTTCACTGGTTTTGCTGTATGAGACGGCGCATTGTCGTGTAGTAAAATCACTTGCCATGTCTTTTGGCCCATTCCGGTCGTCTTTTTATCAATGCGTGATTTAAATCAATCATTTGTTGGCGATACAGCTGTGCATTAACGGTTATACGGGTTATACCATAACAAAGCGCGCACTGTCTTTCACACTGAAATCAAAAAACAAACCAAACCCCATGTCCCTTGAAGGGACTTTGCCTACCAAGCGACCGCTGCTCAGCCCGAAGGCCTGCATATTGCGAGGTGTCGTGTGGTCAGCACGACGAACCCTCTCGAACGTTATTCTTGGCTTTCTAGACCGGGGCCGCTATATCACCGTAATATAGCTCCTCAATTCTAATCACGTAGGCTGAGTGGACCTCGAACCAGCCTTCAGGTCCAGGTAAAAATCCCTGACCTGGCCGGTAATCGAATCCGGGGCCTCCGGGTAAGAGGCAGGCACACTACCCCTACATCATGCGTCCGGCCACATTGAAATCACCACGTTTAAATAGTTGAAAACATGTCTCATATGTCTAATAGAGGAGCGTGCTCACCATCTTTCTACCAGCAAACATGACTTTGCACAGCATTTTCCTTTTGATTAAATAAGAAAAGCAATCTGTACCACAAGTGACTTTTTCAGGCACAAACATCGATATGATCACTGAGCGATACAACACAGACGAGTGTTTGGCGGACTCAACTTGTGTGTGTTGATAGGTTAATGTCGGATGAACAAACTGACGTATGTGTCAAATTCATACGCTGCGTACTGCTCGCTGGCGCTATCTCTTAGTGAAACCGGAAAATACACTTGATATTTTGTGAATATTACATATGTGACTGCATATTTCACTGATATTTACTGCATGTTTATGAAGATAGATTTCAGTTATAATTACTGCAGTAAATATCAGTGAAATATGCAGTCACTTCGCACCTTGATATTAGAAAAAATCCTGGCCCTAGTAATGACGTATACTAGCAAGTGTTGCCCATTCTACATACCTGAACTCGACTGGCTTATCTGGGTGGATGAGGACGCGAAAGACGACATTAACAGCAGAACTGGGAAAGCCCCTGCAGTCTACCAACGAATGTTCTGCAAATGGATGTGAACTTCAGTTAGCACATCCATAAATCTGACTCGTTGCATCTACAGTTCTGCCGATATCAATATACTCGTGTGAATCATGGAAGATGTCTATAAAATCAGCACACAAGCTCAAAGTTTTCCATAATCGGAGTCTGAGGAAGATCCTTAAAATAAGCTTCCGTGACCACATTTACTAATTAAGAAGTTCGACAAAGAAGTGGTCTTCGTAGCTTACACAGTTTCGTTGCCGAAAGAAGACAACGGCGATTTGTGGGTCATATTCTGCGGATGGGCGAGGAAAGAATCCCAAAGTTGATACTGTTGTGAATGCCACTAGACGTACGTTGGAGAAGAGGAGGGTCACGCAATAAACTGACGCCAAACATTCAAAAAAGGATCTTGAAGTAATGAATGTTGGCTGCGATGAAGTCGAAGATCTGGCAGCTAACTGGAAGAATGTCATGGTAGAGAATGAATAGGAGGTTTCACGGCTATGGAAACATCGGTTTCATTAAAACTTCGGGAGATTGGTCTACAGTACACTAAGTTTACTGTGACTAGATACGAATCCGAAGGTGTATGCTTTTGGCATTTTTAACGAGAAGATGGTCCTTAAAACCTAAGAGCTTGCGTACATGTTGGAAATTTGCTTATAAGTACTTGTAGAATCGCTGGCCTCAGAGCCAACGCCTTAGACATTGACGCGGGGACCTCGGGCTGGAAGAGTGTCAATCTATCATTTTTACTTTATATTTCCCTTTTTAAATTGACTTAAGGGGCGAGACCCAGCTTAACAAAGGAAAAAAAAGGGTTACTTTTCATTGGATTTTTAAATATGCTACAATTGTTGTTGACTATTGCTGCACATATCGCAGTGTTGGCATGCTTCCTGGCAACCAGAAGCAACTTCAATAATGTCAAAATTTTAATAATTTTAATATTTTAAAATAAAATGTTCAAAATTTCCCGCGTTTTTAACAATATATCACTGTTTCCATTATAAATTCCGATTTTATAAGAATTTTCGTACTTTTCCTTTTTTAAAGTGTGTATCAAACCTCGAGCTACAAAATGAACTTCAATCATTAACATAGACTGTGATTTGGATTTTTTGTCGCGTTTTTATTCTGAGCACTAGAAAATATCAAAAGTTTTTTAAATAAAAATGTTATGTAAAATCTAATTTAAATCCTATTAATCTGAGTGAGGTACAGATTGTAGCACAACACTATGGGAGAAAACTCTGAAAAAATCATAATTATCCATGAAGCAGTAAGAGAGTTATGAAGGAAACCGTGATATATTGTTAAAAAGGCGGGAAATTTTGAACATTTTATTTTAAAATGTTATAATTATAATTTTGACATTTTTGAAGTTGCTTCTGATTGCTCTGAAGCATGCCAATACTGGGATAAGAGCAGCATTTGTCAACAACATTTGTAGCATATATAACAATCGAATGAATATTGGCCTATTTTCTCCGTGTTAAGCTAGGTCTTCCCCCTTAAACACTGGTATTCATTGACGAGAACCATTTTTATTGTAAAATTTGTGGTGAAATATGCAACTGACTGAAAAACAATAATGCGTCCACGTTCCACTAAAATAAATTTCAGGCTTCTCTGGAGTTGCCTGTTACTCCCTGTGCCGTGTCTGAGTGAGTTGATGAGGCAATAGCCACCTGACCCTTATAGCTCGCCCGGTGATATCACATTCTCAGATACTCTGCGATACGCTTCCATACAGCGTGATTGCTATATATACAGCAATAATTAATCGGTCTTGTGCGTTTCATAGATTCTGAATCAAATTTTGAATAGGGTGTTTTCTTGTGCTATAGGTTTTTAGATGCCGGACTGTGTGGCTCAGAAAGTTAAGGCGCTCACATTCTGGCCTCAACTTGGCATGTTCGATCTTGGCTCAGTCCGGTGAAATTCGAAGGTGCTGAAATACGTCAGCCTCGTGTCGGTAGATTTACTGGCAAGGAAAAGGACTCCTGCAGGAGAAAATTGCGGCACCTCAATGTCTCCGAAAGCCGTGAAATTAGTTAGTGGGATGTAAAGCTAATACAATTACTATGAATATTAGATATTTAAATGCAATTCACACTCAGAAATTTAAAAATCCATGAGAATTGCACAGAATGAACCAGAGTATCATCACACCCTGAAACGCTAATTTACAGAATGAGAAAGAGAATTTCTAAAATAGTGTAATGTGATATATTTTAGTGTTTCCCGGTCTATTTTTTTAATCTGATTATCCCTTCATCAAAGCTGAAGGGTTTTCTACGGACGTACTGGAACCCTTGTGGAACTCGCCCTGTATTTGTTTAAAGTTCATGCAAAGTTGAGATATCATTTATTATTTTATTGCGCACTGATTTATTCAGCGACAAATTGAACCGTTTCAAGAAGATACATGGCAAACTCTTACCATGGACATTTTAAATAAAACTTTTCTAACATCTCAAATCATGAGTGTTTTTAATTTACATTTAAGGATAGAAGGTACGTAACTGCTATCTTTTTGCAGCTTGCTTTGGGAAAAATTAATACAAATGCATCTGGGCTCATGTTCATAACAGACTAATGAAATTGTTACCACATACATGTGGAATGTTCCTAACGGTTATCGTGCATTTTAAACATCATAATGCAATTAGATCACCTGTAATTAATTTTTCAAGCATAAATTGTGAGTTAACAGATATTCAGATGCACTTTTATCAGAAAACTGTTGAGATAAAATTATGACTTTAAATACGTTAACTCTTGAAGCAACCTTCAAGGATGTGAGGAAAATTGTATATTAGTTAAATTGAAATTATTTGATTATTTAAATTAATATTGGCGAGATTTTATTCGAAATAAATTAGTTAGAAAATAATTGCTAAATAATGTCATTTTAAAATACTTTTTCCTTTAGTAGGTGACGGAAAGATAACCAAACTAAGAGTTTAGTACCTACAGATGTTTTATGAGAAATTTTTGCCTAAAGAGACGCATGCGTGAAACGAAATTAATTTTATATATGTTCAAAAGAATCCGTTGCAGGTGAGCTAATTGTATTAAGATTTTTTAAATGTATTATAACAGTTAAAAGAATTCTACATGTGTGTGGTGAAAATTGCATTAGTCTGTTTAGAATAGAAGCCCAGGTCCATTAGTTTGAATTTTCCGCCAAGCAGGCTACAAAATTATGGTGAAGTACCTACCTCTTGCCCTTAATGATTTTATGTTGTAAAACGTAACCGGTTTCCTCTCTGACATATCATATCATCAGCAGTGTCTATGAAAATAACAGGGCAAGGCAAAATTTGTCAATCCGTGAGGGAGACGAGAGTAAATGAATCTATGATGAATCTTATAATCTGATGATGATGATGATGATGATGCTTGTTGTTTAAAGGAGCCTAACATCGAGGTCATCGGCCCCTAATGGTACGAAATGAAATAACAAAAATTCAAATTCATCCACTGACCAAAATAAAAACAAAATAAAAAATTGTCATGAAGAATGAATGGATAGACATGAACCCTACAAAAAAACAAAAACAAACAAACAAAAACAGTGGATCAGACTCAAAAAGAAGGTAGTTAATTAGAGTATTACCGACCAAGGGACCATTTATAAAGCACAATGATGCTTGATGTCTGAACGGGTGCTAAATTCACGTCTAAGGCCCCACAGAATGGTACATGTCGCGAGTAAAGTAGAACCATGGTATTTGCCATTTTGGGGTACTGTTCAAAAGTAGCGAAGACTCACGGTGGTCCACACAAGATGGTACTACTCACAAGTATTGCAATTCGTACAGGGAACGCAGACCTATGGTGTTTCTCACACTCATAGCCAACGCAAACCGGTAAGGTTCCTCACCTAGGTGTACTAGTCACGGGGCAGGTATTCCCGTGGTGTTCCACACATAGTGGGTACCAATCACAGGCAACGCTGACCCATGGTGCCGCTCATATAGCGGTATAACTCACAGGCTACGCCCAGATCCGCGGTGTTGCTCACATGGGTACAAGGCACGGGTACCGGAATCCACCACGCCAGGCTTTTTACTGAAACTAATCACAAACCTATTTCGTACCAATTTAGTGATACTACCCGCAAGTACATGCAACCCATGGTGTTCCCCGCATGATGGTACGAATCAAGAGTAGTTTCATGGTTCTAATTCAATCATCCCTTTGTCGCCCCTTGTAATCGCCTGTTACGACAGGCAGGGGATACCGCGGGTGTAGTCCACATGTGCGTCCCCCACCCGCAGGGGGCAGTGTGTTTGGTCCGCGAGAGGTATTTTATTTCCCTCAAGTCCGCCGGCAAGCCGGTTAGGACCCCCCTATCCGCCACCTGGGACGCGCCACGTGGGA
Source organism: Anabrus simplex (assembly GCF_040414725.1). Classification (NCBI taxonomy): domain Eukaryota; kingdom Metazoa; phylum Arthropoda; class Insecta; order Orthoptera; family Tettigoniidae; genus Anabrus; species Anabrus simplex. The sequence goes on along the minus strand of NC_090272.1, from coordinate 60,408,053 downwards.
GTATCACCTCTCCCCCTGGTACGCCTGCGTAGCAGGTTCGTGGAATCTTATAATATATCTATTTCCTAGTCCACATGGACAAAAACAAAATAAATATTAAAACTGAGAAGCTGACACCCTTCGAATTCGAGACGCCTGCAAAAATATCAGGCACACTGACCACTACACCAGAGGTGCTATAGGTAGTCGCACGCTGTTAAATTTAAAGAGCTGCTTTCTCGTTCAGTAAAGGCCAATCGCAGAAATCTTCGGTAACGTTTCTGTTTCTTTTGACGCACATCAGACTCCCGCAGTTTGAATGAAATTGTAGTTCTAAGTTAAACAACCTCTAATATCGCAGGCCTAAGCAAGTGTTAAACCTGCAATCTTGAGGACAGAAAGATAAAGGAAAGACTACACCACTGACTTCAGCTTTTCATATTTCCTGTATCTATGTAATACAGAGATTGAGGGTCATTAATGCACGCATTGATCGCTTCGACGAAACACTTAACGAATACAATAGTCCTCCTTCAAAACACTTGATATAATCGTGCTGACTTTTAAATGTCTACTGTATCTTTCAGAACATGCTGCAGTACTGTGGAAACTGGTCCGCGGTTTGCTATTACGGAGAGAGCTTACCTTCTCGAGGGAATCTGGACCATACGTGATACTCATACATAGAGTTTAACATGTAAAGCCGGTGGGTCTGTACTATCCTCATGAGAATCCATTAAATGTACAAGGCATCTCTTATTTTAGTGTAAGGTTTTATGAAATCAGCAGCTGTATGACTTATGCATACGGACTTAAAATTTGTACAGCAGTGTTTTATATTACAATATTTGACTCAACTGAAAGTCCACCAGCCCACAGTACACAGTCATAGAAAAGTTACAAGAGCAGTATCTTGCCGATTTAAAAAAAACTTTTGAAAATCAGTTGACAGCACTTTTGTGCGGACAACAGATCAGTTAACTACTCGATAATCAGGATTTCAGCATATCCTGAATATTATCTAGCCTCCATGGGTCAGGCGGCAGCGCGTCGGTCTCTCACCGCTGGGTACCCTGGTTCAAATCCTGGTCACTCCATGTGAGATTTGTGCTGGACAAAGCGGAAGCGGGGCAGGTTTTCCTCCGGGTACTCCGGTTTTCCCTGTCGTCTTTCATTCCCGCAACACTCACCAGTACATTTCATTTCATTTCATTTGTCAGTCATTAATCATTGCCCCACAGGAGTGCGACAGGCTTCGGCAGCCGGCACAATTCCTATCCTCGCCGCAAGATTGGAGCTTCATTCATTCCATCCCTGACCCGGTCACTGACTGGAAAAGAGGTTGTAGGTTTTCATCATCTGAATATTATCTGTTTTGTACCCTTCGAATTGTTGTTGTTATCTAGAATCGTATTAAACTAAGGATCTAAAAATGTTCAGTTTTACTTCCGTCCATTTTTGGTTTGGTTTAAAATCTTAACCTCGTCCATTTCGGAAGAAATTTCTCGCGTTTTCCCCTTCAATTAAAATACATTCGAATTCCAAAAATAGTTAGTAAACAGGCTTCTGACCAAGTCGTATCCCTAGATAACTGTCCCTTCATGGCTACCGTGTACGTAGACTTATCTTTAAGAGGGTCACGCTGAACTATTTCAAAACAATATATATATTAAAGAAGATTAATTAAAATAGTTTTGAAAAATCCGTCCGTCCGTTCTACTGGACCGATTTACTTTATTTTTGCTTAATTCTCTCCGGGATTACCTGCCGGTGAATCATGAGACATGGTTAGGTCTCTAAGATCAGCGAACTTTGAATAATCATGAAATCAAATCATTAAATTATTATTCCAATTATTGCAGGCGAAGATTTACTCTAGCCCACAATACATTCTGCAGTTATCAGGCTGCTAAGCGACCAACACGTTCATTAATATTCCGATATAAGGTAAACCCAGCTATACGCGGATTCGTTATCCGCGATATACGCGATTTTGGTTTTATGTCTAGTGATGCCATCTGTTAACAGTACGTGAAAGCTGTAACGCCTTAAGACGGGTACAGACATGCGTGCCAATATTCTGTAACGTACATTACGTCGCGCGTCAGGGTTAAAAGGGGACAAGCGCATCTCTATCTTCATCTGTCGTGTTTTTCGAGACGTGAATCGTCAGTTCCGGTCAGTAGCGCTGTAAAGTTGCATATGACCGGTTTCGTATTTAAGACGCCGGGTAAAAGGAAAGAAATACTGCCTGTCGAAAGAAACAAGCGTGTACCAAATTCGTATAAGCTAGAAACCAAGTGAGAAGTTTTGGATCATTATGAGAAAGATGAGCGTATTGTTGACATTCAACGTGCTTTGGGAGTTAGTGACTCCACTGTGAGAATCATTCGTGGGAATGTGGAATCAATTCTCGAAAAACTGTCAATCTTCCACTAACTTAAGTGTGACTACAGTGACCAAATCTTGCTCGGAAGCGGTGGAAAGAATGGATTGGATTGAGCATCACAACCAGCAACACATGCCCCTCTCTGGAACTGATATTCAAGCTAAAGCCAAGAGCTTGTATGCAGTTTAGTTTATTATTGTGAGTTTCAGTGTTAAATGTTTAAGTGTATAAAGTTTATATTAAAATGCATTTAAGAAAAATGATAATGGTTGTTTCTTTATAACAATACTAAGAATCTCTGCTATTTTAAACTGAATATGTGAGTAAACGGAAACTTAACCCTGTATTTTATATATAAAATGACTCTCGATTTACGCGAATTCGTTATGCGCGGCAATTCCGCGGAACGTAACTATCGCGTATAACGAGGTCTACCTGTATGTAATTTTCATCCTTAGAAATGTCATTGCATGCAGTCACGTTTGATTACTACCTGTGATATCAGTGAGTATACACTTCATCTGATTACGGAAGAATACTATTCCCTGCTATATACTCTTTGATTTTATGACCTTTCCCAGCTTCCAAATATATTCAACAGATAACAGAGCGTTCCTAATAACTTACATACTGCAAATAGAAAAAAAAATTACAGTACAAACAGACCCCTCCATGACATATGCTTCGACATTATCTGTGAACACTTATCGAAGGGTTACCTAGCTACGCTATAAAGAGTGAAGGCCATGTAATTTGAAAATGTTCTTTAACTGGCAAAAAAAAAAAAAAAAACCGCTCCCTCGATACTAACCTATGAACTCTCAAGACAGCCGTCCGGCTCCATGGCTAAATGGTTAGCGTGCTGGCCTTTAGTCACAGGGGTCCCGGGTTCGATTCCCGGCAGGGTCGGGAATTTCAACCTTAATTGGTTAATTTCGCTGGCACGGGGGCTGGGTGTATGTCTTCATCAACATTTCATCCTCATCACGACGCGAAGGTCGCCTACGGGAGTCAAATCAAAAGACTTGCATCTGGCGAACCGAACTTGTCCTCGGACACTCCCGGCACTAAAAGCCATACGCCATTTCATTTCATTTCATTTCATTTCAAGACAGCCGTTCTGTATAAAAGAACTACGATTATAAATACCATTGCCTTCTATGACACAATGAAAAGATTTACATCAAGAACTGCAGGATAAAGAAAAGCGAGTATGTGGATATATTTTTTTTTTCCAAACAGACGGCATGATTACGCCAAATGGATGAATTCAAACTGCAAACTGCGGCATACCATAATGCGCTTCTTAATAAATATTCGTAAAACTATTGAAAAGGGCAAGCAAAGCAACATGAATACGGCAGACATATCAAGACTAGTTATCTGACCTATTCATAAAGAATGCAGCAGAACACCACGGGTCTTCTAGTTAGATATTAATGAAGCTATCGGGTACCTACTGAAACGATTGATGAATTAAGAAAAAGGCATTTGCTGACATAAGATACATATTCACAGAATATTCCCATTGCTTTTCAAGTTCCTGTATAAATCAAACAGTCAGGAGAAGATGGTGTTTTGGCTACTTCGTTTAATTGATAAAGACTGACCTACAGCTCAACAACACGATAAGAGTCGTCAATGGAGCCATTATATGAACTCAGATCTCCATTAACAAAAAAATAGTAGTAAGTCCTCACCTCCCTTACTATTGACAACGAAGACTTACAAAGACTTACAATAGTATTTGAAGGTGCTTAAATCGCCAGTATCCTGTAGATATATTTACCGACAGATAAGAGAATTCCCGCGAGGCAAAAATTTCCAGCACACCACCGTCTCCAAAAAAGGTAAATATTGTTTGTTGGACGTTTACCTCAATCGATTTTCACAATACGTCCTACATATTTTAACCTTCGATAACCTAATCTCAGATTAATTCGAAACATGGAACAAATATTAAAATTTTAAAGAATAGATAAAATGTATACGACTATAATAATTTGAAGAACAAGTGGTTCTTCAGTTTTGTGTGTAATCAGAGCCACAGGGGCAAGACTTTTAAAATCAAAATTTCACAATACATCGGCATGATTTTGAATGGCAGTCACATTAGCGAGAAGTTACTGATGATTTTACTTGACTACTACTATTCAAACATATAAGTAACGCACGAGATAGAGATATCTAAATCACGGGAGAACATCATAAACTTGATGTGATGGGGCTAAGGTAATGGCATTAGCACGGTTGCATGATGTGACATGATTCGTGGACGTCCTCCCACAAGAGGAATGACCAGTGAGATTGGACGTACACCGAGCCTCCGGACCCATCTCATCACACATGCACCCTATCACCCTGTATTTCACCCCAGTAACGAGCCACTGACATCCCCCTGATGTATTAGAATACACCCAATTGCCACTCTCCAGCGAGCTCCATGGCATATGGGTGCACCAGTCATGGTTATACCCTCCTCTTCTCCAGTATAAGAACTCCTGCCACTAACACGCTAAGATAAATAGTAATAGATATTAATTTTCTCACAAGTTTAAATATTCACCCTCAACAGTCTCACCCTACTCCAATTTTCTTACACTTTATGGATATATCGCCGAACTGACAACCAAACTGCTTATTATACAAGCAGAATCCTTCTTTTTTGTGTGCATGTGTAGTGGCTGGGGGAAATGATGGCGTACTCCACAGGGGTTGTCTAAGGCGTAAAGGAATCATATAATAAGGGTGAAACACACGGAAAGCCCTTCATCATAAGTAATAACCCTAAATAGTTTCATAACGCTGTAAATGTAACAGAAGGAAATTCTCGAGGGAGAATGCAATAACACATTTTAATTTTAAATACTGGGTAGAATTTATTTTCTTTATGCATGCATGCCTATTTGGCTTAGAATGACACGAGCGGTGGGGGTTTAAGGAACGGAGTATTAATTTCACAATTTCTTTTAAGCTCCCCCATCCTTCTTACATAGTCAGGATTGACTAGGTGTTAGGAAGCCACCCGTACTGTGCAGGGGTGTAGAGAGTCCATGAGTCGATTTTCTGCTCATCCAGAAATTTTAATTCATGTTGGTGGCTTACACATGGTTCATTCAGTCTTGTGAGAGCTGTTGCAATGAAGGACAGCAGACTTGGTCATAGTTAGAATTCAGGATCCGCAGTGATTTACTTAGTGAATTCAGTTTTAAGTAACATTACGGAACAAATAAAATAAACATTCTTCAACTGACCGAAAAATAATCTCAAGGTCTTGTAATAAACAACAATCATGATTGTCATCATCAGAAAGAACACCATCCTGCGATAATTGACAGTTATTCATTTCTTTCATTCAATTCACATTAATATTTATTTATTTATTTATTTATTTATTTATTTATTTATTTATTTATTTATTTATTTATTTATTCGTTTCGACCCTTAGGATCTCGAGGGACTTTTTCTTCGCTCTTCGTTCTTCCCAATACCTCTTCATTCCTTCACTCCTATTTATCTTCGTTTCTGTGATTTCGATCTCGATCTCCGTACCGGTCCATTTGTGACTTTCGACAAGCTTATTGTAAACAGATCTATCCCGCACAGTCTTTAGTGGGTATTTATCAATTACGTCAATTGCCTTCCAATCATCCCTAACTTCCTTCATCCAGTTACTTCCCTTAAGCATGTCGCATTCCATATCTTCTTTGTCTGCCTGTTGTCATCCATCCTCATCAAAATATCCTACGAAATTCAACCTTCTTTTCGTTATACACTTCAAATTAGTTCTACTTTCTCCTGCCTTTATCTATGTACCAATATTTCACCCTGATTTTTGGTACCCCATATATCTCTCAGGATCCTTATTTCCTCCTTTTCCAATCGAATACAAGTTCTTTATCCCACTGTCATGGTTTCAGTAGCGTACTTTGCAGCGTTCCGGATTGTCATATTTTTGTGTCGTGACTTGGCGTTCCTTTTTCCTATAGGTTGTCTTGGCCATTAATTTAAGTTTCTCCAGGAATTGTTGCTTTATCTCTCATACACTTATTATTCTGTAGTTTGCCTTTTGTGTTATCACCTAGGCACCGGAAGCTGTCGACTCTCTCTACTACTTGATCTCCAACCTTCCAGTTTCCTTTGCATTCAGTATCTTGGTTTTCTTGTACGCTGTCATCAGGCCAACTTTCACCGCAGTCCCGGCTGGGTTATCTAGCGCTATCTTCGCATCTTCTTCCTTCTAGTGTAGCAATGCCATATCATCTGCGAAGGTCAAGCAGTCCGCTGTGGCGTTGAGTTAGATCTTGTATCCAATCTGTACACCTTAGATACCCATGGTTTTGTTCAACTGTCTCCATTGTTTCACCAGAACCATGTAAATAAATATGAATGTGAATTAAATGAAAGAAATGAATAACTCTGTCAATTATCTCATCACCTTGTTGAACTACTGTCTTATTTTCAAAGCTGTCAGACAGTGTATTCTGGAATCTTACCAGGGGAGTTATGAATCGCCGAGTCCTTTACTAATGCTAGTGTTACTGTATCCAGTCCTCTTGCACGCGGAACGTCCAAAATTGTATTCTTATCTATTGAGACGTAGGCTTTGGCGAAATCTACAATTGCCACTATCGTGTGTTTTTCTTTCCTATACCTGTGTTCTATTATCCTATTGTGCCTCAAAATCTGTTCTCTCTTTCCTGAAACCACTTCGATGTTCTTCTATGCTCGATTTAAGCTGGTCTTCCACCCTATACAGTAATAATCTCCAAAGTACCTTGTATCCCATGTTCAGTATTGAGATGGCTCTGTAGTTAACCAATATATTTCTATCTCCTTTATTGTGGATTCGTATGATTATAGCCTTCACCACTTCCATTCTGATGTGTGCACGACCTTGGTTGGTGTCTTTGGTGTACTTTCGTGTCATCCCTCCTATGAGCGCTTTTATGTTCATTAAGTCCTTAAATACCTCGCCATTTTCTCACCTATTTTCATCTCGCCGTCTTGTCCTTTCATAAACGTTTCTCTTGACTCGTAACTCGTTATCCTGTTTTTCATTACTCGGAAGAAGGTTTGTGATTTGTTTCCCATGAAGCTGTTACTCTGTAAAAATAATAAAAATTGATTTATATTAAACATCTTCGGAAATATTGACTAAATTTTCCGAAATGCTTGACTCTATTTTCCAAATCGAGAATTCGTCTTACTTTCGGAATTTTTATTTTGGACACTCGAGTTTAGGTTTAATTACCAACGAACCGATAGGCCTATTGCAAAATGAGTTATACCAATATTTTCCTTGTTTAATTCTGCATTAGAATGTGTAAGAGAAATTGTTTTTAATTACATTAATTATTTTTTATTTGTGGTTGTAGTGAATATTGTCCGGGTTTTTGCCTTCCTGTCTCGGAACCGCTCACTTAAAAATACATACATGGAAACCTACTAGTCTCATGGTGATGAAACTTTTATGTGTTATTGCCACATGTATTCATAGTGTAGCACTCAAGTTACACTTTTTTTTTTCAACCACCCCAAAGAATGTTCTTATTTCTACAGCAACTTTTTCTCAGCCCAGGATAAACGTACAACAGGATACTTGGGCTTATTTTGAAGCACTCTAAATCTAAGATAAGGGTGTATTTTGGCCAAAGGCATATCCGAACCTCAACACAGGTGTGTCTGAGCCAGAGTTTACGTGCGGTAGGGTAGCCAGTTCCTTTCCACTCCTCCATTCCCCTACCTCCCACGAACAGCGCGTGACAACCCATCCAAATCTTGACCACGCCCAATGTTGCTTAACTTCGGAGATCTCACGGGATCCTGTGTTTCCACACGGCAACGGCTGTTGGCACTCAGTCGTGGTTATTTGTGACTACAACCACTGTAACCGTACAGTGTGATACTGAATGTATTAAGAGTGATACTGATGGGAAGTTGTGTGTGCGATAACCAGCAGACGGAGTGCTGCACCGTTGCCGCGTTCAGTAGTAAACACAGCGGGCACCGAACACAGTTTACTTTCAATTTTTTATATTATTTCCTCGTACAAAACTCCACTTTCCATCATCTTTTCTCGTAAGGACTTCTGGCATTCAATTGCTGGTTTAAAAATAATTGTATTCCTAATTTAGAAACCTCACACTAAATTTTTACAAGGGTTATTTATATTGCTATATACATCATTTACATGTCTGTCTGTTAGGTCATCAGCCCAGAAACTGGTTGGATCCTCAAATAGCATCACCAAAGGTTATGCAGTTATAGTGAAACCATAAAAACCAATGGAAGTACGAAAGTGAGGCGTACTAGGCAAGATGAGGAGTGAGGTAGTTTGCCATTGCTTTTCTCACTGGGCCAGAAGTGTTATTGTAGCACAACTAACCCTATGAGCAACACCTTTCATGACACTAAGACACACTGGTTGTGCTCTGAATGTCATTAATCAGCACCACCCATGCCCCAGCAGCTTCCATATTGTCACAGCCATGGATGAGACTGGGACTTCATTGGAAGCTACACTTTGCTCTGGCCTGTGCCAAGAGATGGATGCAAAAGTACTGTAACCATCAAAAAAATGATAGCAGGCAGAATTATTTACATATCTTTACAATATTTAATTCCGTCAATATTCTTCATCTGGAAAATCACTATGTTCCGATGAATCTGAATTGCTGTCATTAATGTTGATTATGACTGGCTCGAAATGAGGCACATTTTCAGACAGTCCAGCTTCCTTCCAATGGTGGTCTTCCAATTTCTTAGCGTGTTTTTTCCGACTGTTCCCAGAGTTTGAAATGTCCAGAACTGGACATATCAGTAAAATACCCCATATATTTCAACAGTTTCAGGCGGAGGCTTATAATTGTGAACAATGCCTTATTCACGTAGAGATCGCGTATATTTCTTCGTATTGTGGCTAAACCAAAATCATCGAGTTGGATTTTCGAACACTCCGACCTCAAACACTGCTTCTTTCTTGACCTGGATATTACCGTCCCGAGTTCATTTTCCTATGTGCGTGTGTAAAGAAAATGGACCTTAATGTACCATACTAAAGGAATGTATGTTTGCACGAGATTTACCCACTCTAGAGTGTGATGTATTTGAGGTTCATTTTTCCTTTACACACGCGCATAGGAAAATGAACTCAACGAAAATTGTTCTGATGGACCGCATATCAATATATGGCTGGAAGGCGTGACCAGTCTTAAGGGAAATAATGGATAGGAAGAGCTGCCGTTTTGACAGAAGAGGGACGTTATATTTCTGTCACTCTCCTTTGAAGTGGCTCCTACTGTCTGCACTGACGACAGCGATAATTCAAGACAATCTGTCACTTTCTGGTACACGGGGAAACCGCGTCTTCTACTTTTCCCTCCTCATTTTGAAGGAAACAAATACTGTGGCACTCAAAACCAATAAAAGTTCACCTTCTTGACAACGGTGGTCTCGGAGGCATGTTGAAGCGATGTGGCTAACAAGCAGAACATATGCAGACTGAAAATAACATGCGGTCAAACCGAGGTCAGGGCATTCCGTTTCACAACTACTCGAGGCGAGTGTATGTCGCAACCCTGTAGCCGATTTCAACACCCCGCCTGCTGTTAATCGCACATTGAAGTGCAACACACAACTTCCAAAACAAAATTACTCTTTATAAATTCATATCACACTGTACGGTTTCAGTGTCTGCAGTGCCTGATAACCACGACAGAGTGCTTCAAAACAAGCCCAAGTTTCCTGTTGTACGTCTATCCTCAACTGAGAAAATGTTGCTTTAGAAAAATGACAAGAACTCTTTTTGGAGTGGTTGAAAAACTTGTAACTTCAGTAATACACTACGAATACGTATGTCTGTAACATATAAAAATGTAATTGCCAGAGTAGTTTTCCATGTATATATTTTTAAGTAAGCGGTTCCTATAGATGAAGGCAAATACCTGGACAATATTTACTACAACCACATATAAAACATAATTAATGAACTTGAAAAAGTACTTTTTTCTTATACTGTCTAACGCAGAATTAAACAAGGAAAATATTGGTATAACTCATTCTGAAACAGGTCTGTTGATTAATTTGTAATTAACGCCCAAACTCGAGTGTCCATAATAAAAAAGCCGACAGTAGGCCTACCTGTGTGTTGGGAATTCTAGATTATGTTCGACAATGGGCAACACTGGCAGTGTCGTCGTAATCCTCGAAATATGTCGCCCGTTCCTTTAACCACCTAGGACATACATTAATTGCATAATTTTAATCGTATTTTCTCGTCGCTGTGATTTTCTCTTTCAATCAGATATTCAAGCAGTTTACGAGCAGCCATCTTGGAAGGCTGTTACCTTAGATACACCATTTTTACCGGCCAACTAATCGCCAGTAAAATTTTAAACCGAGATATTACCCGTTATCCAAGATAATGTTGTTGGTGAATACAAACTTTTATCTCAGTTTACGTAGCTTTAAGCTGTGACAAAAGCTTTTACTTGTGTTGGAGAATACGGGCCTAGGAAGAAGACAGAGGTTAAAGAAACCTATGGCAGGATAGGAAAGAGCAAGGGAGAACATCTTGACGATGAAAAACATCCATTGCGTCATCGTAGCCAATATATAACTGTATAAATTCTTCCCCTTCTGGGGCCATTTCCCAGTTTGATAGGAATGGTATTTAGGGAGGATTTCATCAGTTTTTCGGTCGGCTGCCCTTCCTGATTTCAATCCTGTATGGAGGAATGTACGAACTATTGCGTGTTTCTGTGGCAGTTGGTAACATGACATGCGCGAAAATGAAGAGACGTGTATTAAGAGGAATATAAACACCCAGTCCTCAAACTATATGGTGGTGGGAGTGGTGGTGGACATTGTTTAAAAGAATTAACGTGACACATTTAAAAATCACTGACACCACCGAGAATCGAGCACACGGCCCTCTGAACCGAAGGCTAATATGGTGACTTAAGTCAAGAAGCCGGACCTCCATTATTATATTTAATAATAATAATAATAATAATAATAATAATAATAATAATAATAATAATAATAATAATAATAATAATAATGTTTGTCCCCTTGATATAGTGGTTAGTGTGATTAGCTACCACCCCGGAGGACCGAGTTTGATTTCCGGCCCTGCAACGAAATTTGAAAAGTGATACGAGGGCTGTAATGGGGTCCACCCCGCCTCGGGAGGTCAACTGAGTATAGGTGGTTTTGTTCCCACCTCAGCCATCCTTGAAATCTTTCTCCGTGATTTTACACTTCCTCTCCAGTCAAATGTCGGGATGGTACCTAACTTCAGGCCATAGTCGCTTCCTTCGCTCTTACTTGCCCATCCCTTCCAATCTTACCATTCCCACAAATCCCCTGTTAAAAAGGTGAGGGCGCCTGGAGGAGGTACTGGTTCTCATCCTCGGTTGAACACACCCAGCCCAAAGTCTCGAGCTCTAGAACACTGCCCCTGAGCCGGTAGAGGTGGAATCCCTCTCTGAGTCCGAGGGAAGAACCAACCCTGTAGGGTAAAGAGATTGAATAAAAAATAAAAGCAACACTTACAATAATAACAATAATAACCATTAGGATCCACACACCACATTACTTAGTGAGTCACATGTGGAATGTGGATACTCCCACTGTCACTGTACCTTCATTAAATATTTGATCGCTACTTTACCAGTTTTAGCCCTTTCCCACTATTGCTACAATCTGTGTATGTCAGTAGGATGTTAACTACGACACCTCATACTCAGGCGTTAAACCCACAGAAAGTTCACTTCACACATGGGCTGCTGTCGCCAATATCTCACACCGTTATATAAAGCAGCAACAGATATATTCTCGTCTGTCTGCAATAATAGAGCCTGCCAAGTCGAGGCTTTGTGCACTCGAAGGTTTATGGGTTTATGGTTTATGGGTTCAATTCCCTTCGAACATTTTGAGAACTAAAAGTGATTTAGCTTCTGTTCTAAGTCAACTTCAATAGATTTTTCACTTAATTAGACTTTTTAACCTTTGTAACTTGAATATGATTTATGGTTTATTGAAACAGAGCATGACACCACAAGCCTTAGTGGGTCTTGGCCTACCAAGCGACTGCTACTTAACCCGAAAGCCTGCAGATTACCAGGTCACGCGTGGTAGGTAAGAAATTTTCTTAGGCGTTTTTTTGTGGCTTTCTTGACCGAGACCACTATTTCACTGGCAGATGATTCTGTTTTAATAAATCATATTCAAGTTATAAAGGACACTCCCTGCTGTAAATTCGAATTAATTGTAAGAAATACATTTAACGTAATTTCAAATAGATGCTATAACATAACAATTTTACCGAGCAAGTGGATGTGCAGTTAGAGTCGGGCACCTGTGAGCTTGAATCCGGAAGGTAGTGGGTTCGAACATCAATATCTGCAGCCCTGAAGTGGATGTTCCGTGGTTTCCGGTTCTCACACGATGAAAATGCTGGGGATGTGCCTTAATTAAGGCAACTTCGCTTCCTTCTCACTCCTAGCCCTTTCCTAATCCATCGTCACCACAAGACCTATCTGTGTCGGTACGAATAAGCAAATAAGAGACTTATATTTAGAAATCCCATAAAATAATTTGATTCTCAATTTTTTCGAGGGTAGTTGAACCCATAATCCTCAGAGTGCACAGAACATGAATTTACTTCCTCGAGTTGGCAGCCTGAGTGAAACTTAGTAGATCATAAAACAGTCAGTAAAGTTAGGTGATTGCATATGAAAAAATACTTTAATTAGTAAGATGGAAAAGAGACAGGCCAATCAAGTTGCACAAGAACATCCTCGCAACTGCTTTAAAAGCATTTCCGCTTCGGATAGCCCTGATACTTTCCGTAAATTTGTTCCATATGCCAGATGCGAAAACTGTTCTGTACAATAAAAAAGCAATCATACACCCCGATTTAGAGCTAAATATTTCTGATGAAGGAAAAGTATCATAGGTAGATATAAAAGTACAACAACCAGCAATTTAAATATCTGGGATCGAGAGTTACCTACTCAAATGATACCTCCTATGAACTAAAAAGTTAATTTAGGAAGAATACCATCTTCCAATACTTATTTGTATTTTGTACTGCTAATCTATGTAATTATAAAACATAGTAAAGCTTAAAATCTAGTTACATCATTTTTAAAAGTACGTGTTTCGTTCCTAGTGCGGAGTATTTTCAGCTAAAAAAAGAAAAAAATGGTGTAAACGAAATAAACACTTATGATGATGGTGATGATGGTAATGATGAGATAAACTGTTCCTTCATGTTGAGCCAAATCACTCTACAAGTCAATGTCCAAGCCTGAGATAAAATCCGTATATCTTCTTTCTTGAAAATTATGGAGAAATATGTACTTTAAATATTTTGAGGACAGACTTACAAATTTTCACACTCAGTCAGTTTACGAGGAAGGGAAGAAGTAAACCTAGCGAGACTGGCCGGAAGTTAAGTATTTTGATTGTACTTTCGTCACTCCACCACCGTATATACACAAGGTTTTTTCTAAAACAAATGTTTTTTCCTTTTGTTACAGACTGCCTTCAACATCTTAAGATATTATAACAAAAAATCAACCTCAACTTTGGTTATTCTAAGGAGTTTCCCCCGGTCATCGTAATTTTAAATTTTAAAAATTTTCAAGAAAGAAAATCCCTTACATACGGATTTTACTTGAAGCTTGAATAAATATCGCCAAGATCTAAGCGGTGGAGCTGAGCGACAACACCTGAATAAGATAAGTATGAACAGATATAAGCATAGGATAGAATTTCTAATGTAAATAAATCATTAACCTGTCTAGGGCAAACCATGTGTTGGTTTGAATAGGTTCATGGCCGTTGCATGTGTAATTTTAGTGTATATAGTTTTGCTTGGGTTGAAGATTGTTATATGAGGGATAGGCGTCAGAGAGGTTTGATTCACTGCATGTTATATAATATTATTCTTGTCTTGTCTGGAGTTACAATAGTTTGAGGGCTAAGATCATCCAGAGGATAAGGACGAAAGAGCCCTATAGTAATTAATTTGAGAGAAGATCCTTGAGAGGACTAGCCAACCTAAAGAAAAGGTTGTGCATGGTAGATTAATGATAAGCATGAGATTTCAGAGATCTAGTGAAGGGTGTAGACGAGGTGTCACCATCGTTAATTAGAGAGTGTTTTCAAGGAAATACCGGTAGGGTAATTCACAGCTGTGTCGGAGCCTCGAACCGGAGCCTAGTGAATTTGAAATAAAGAAATATTGAATATGTTCCAGATAGTCCGATATTAGAGTATACATCGCGGTCTATCTGATGTGATTTGCGAGTCTGGGGATAATTGTAGCAGGTCAAATGTGATGATATTGTAAGAATTACTTGAGAGGCTATGATTGCCGAGATGATGAAGTTTGCCAGACCGAAGGGATGGAAAGGCTCGCCCAGAGATGGGTGCTCTTGTTTTCACGAGCGAAGAAGGGGGACAGAGCCGTGTTGAATTACGACCCTCATCTGTGCAGAAACCTCTCCGTTCTTAGGAGTCTGGAATGTGTTTTGTGTGTACAGCCAGTTAAAAGGCCGTGGTTTGAAAGATGACCACCACCAGACGGCCTTGCTTATATGTTGATTCACTGAGGTCTATGACCTTTCCAGGAGGCTTGATCAGGTGCCCCGGATGTTACCAACCAGCCAAGATAAGTGCATTTTCTTTTATGCGTATTTCCAGGTGCAGTGTTTAATGTATATATTTCTTTGGTGTTTTTTGTTTCGCTTTGTTTTGATAATAGTTGTCCTAGTAAGGCCTATGTTTAAGTTAAGTAAGTCCGTATGCTTACAGAGGCATGCGAGTTTCTGAGCTCATTCACTTGCATATTGGAAATCGTGCCAATAGTAGAGTCAGTGAATAGTTTGTGGGATAAATTTACGGCCCTGGACGAGTGTTTATGTATTTGTGTCCCTAAATCTTACTAATCTTTGTCCATGTTTAATGAACGTTTAGGAACGACAGTTTTCATATCTGTTCAGACTAGAAAGTTCACAATTCCACAAGAGAAATAAGGTATCTCACATCACCGAAAAACTTGTATTGAACCATATTTGTGTGGGGAACAGACCCATCATTTAATAAAATGTTGCAGTGATTAATTCGGTATCGTGTTTATGATTCTTAAAATGAATTTCTGTATTTCGTAATAAATTTTGTCCAAATGTAAGATGTTGATTTATCATTTACACGTTGGTATGTTAGTTCCTGTCCTGCTTTGATTTCAGTATTATAGTTACTGAGTTTATATTTGACCCACTGTAAAACCGAAGACGAATCTCTACCAATGGGCAGCCGGATGAGGAAAGCAGGATGGTGGTAAGGTACAGTACAAACATGAATTTTACACCATTTATTAAGATCCTCCTATTACAAGAAAAGTAAAATCAGCGAGTTGAGGTGGGGTTGGACATATTTCACGAATCGGTGATACGGAAGTACAAAAGATATTAAATGGAAATCCAGGCGGACAGAGAGGATGAGGTCGACGGAGAAGCAGGTGGATGGATTGAGCCCTTGAAGATCTGCGGGAAATGGGCTATAGAAATTTGAGAGCTTTAGCGCTGGATCGAGATAAATGGCGGAAGATTATTGAAGATGCCAAGGTTTATAATGAAATGTAGAGACATAGAACAAGAGGAGCACAAGATAAAAATACCACAACCACAATTTTCAAAAAATATATATTTATTTAATTTATTTATTTATTTACCTCGTTTTGCTTGGTGTAGTTAACGCTATGGAACCTTCGCATCTTCTTTTACGTTAAACCAAGATTAAAAGTTACGTAAAACTATATAACTTAAAGTTACTCGAAAGTAATTTATAAAATAACGACCAAATCTATGCCCGCCTCTGTGGTGTAGTGGTTAGCGTGATTAGCTGCCATCCCCGGAGGTCCGGGTTCCATTTACGGCTCTCCCACGAAATTTGAAAAGTGGTACGAGGGCTGGAACTGGGTCCACTCAGCCTCGGGAGATCAAATGAGTAGAGGTGGGCTCGATCCCCACCTCAGCCATCCTCGAAGTAGTTTTCCGTGGTCTCCCTCTTCTCCTCCATGAAAATGCTGCGATGGTACCTAACGTACACGACCCCTTCCTTTACTCTTTCTTATCTGCTCCTTCAAATCATTCCATCCCCCGCCCCAACAAGGCCTCATGTTCAGAATACCAGATGAGGCCACCTGGGTGAGGTACTGGTACTCCCTCCCAGTTGTAACCCCAACCCTAAGTGCCACGCTTCAGGACACTGCCCTTGAGGCAGTAGGGGTGGGATCCCTCGCTGAGTCCGAGGGAGAAACCAACCCTGGAGGGTAAACAGATCATAAGAAGAAGAAGGCGACAATATCTATAATCGGTGTTTGAATGATTGTAATAATAATAATAATAATAATAATAATAATAATAATAATAATCGTCATAATCGAACAGTAACAATAAATAGAAAGTAAACATTTTTGTGCTTTAATAAGCAGCCCTATATCAGGGTCCGGAACTGATCTGGAATGAAATTCCAGGTTCAGGCTGTATCTGCCGTGAAAGAGTAGTTGTACCTTACAATGTATCAGGATCTCTATGTTGTTTGAGTGGATATTCAGCTGTTGATGAGTGTGTGTATTCGGTAAACCTGAATGCTACTGTAGGTACCGAGTCGTAGTCGTGCTTAGAGTTGTGCAGGAGGCATCAGGCACGAAGATGGCTTCACCTTTGCAGGTTTACAGTAGCATTGACAGCTGGGTAAGAAGTGGAGAGATATCTTGAAGCAGTTTCAAATAGAAAATTGAACGGAAGCAGAAATTAAGTGACTTTTGCTCAACCACATATTTTTCCTATGGTGAAGACAACCGTCCGCCTCTATGTGTAGTGGTTAGTGTGATTAGCTGCCACCCCTGGAGGCTCGGGTTCGATTCCTGCCCCGAAATTTGGAAAGTGATGCGAGGGCTGGAACGGGGTCCGCTAAGCCTCAGAAGGTCAACTGAGTGGAGGAGGTTCAATTCCAACTTTAGCTATCCTTCAAGTGGTTTTCCGTGGTTTTCCAATTCTCCTCCAGACAAATGTCGGGATGGTACCTAACTTAAGGCCACGGCCGCTTCCCTCCTCTTCCTTGTCTATCTCTTCCAATCTTCCCATCCCTCCACAAGGCCCCTGTTCAACATATCAGGTGAGGCCGCCTGGGCGATGTACTGGTACTCTTCCGCAGTTGTATCCTTCCGACCCAAAGTCTCACGCTCCGGGACATTGCCCTTGAGACTGCAGAGGTGGGATCCCTCGCTGAATCCAGGGGAGAAAGAAGCCCTTAAGGGTAAACGGATTAAGAATAAGAATAAGAATAAGAATAAGAATAAGAATAAGAATATGAATATGAATAAGTGAAGACCATTTTCCTGATGAGGAAGATAAGAGCTCGTCCGCGGTGAAGATGTGGTTGTAAATGACAAGGTATTAATGAGGATGAAGCCTATGCATTTCAAGACGGCAGTTAATTAAGACTTGGAGATTGTCTTTGTCAGTTTATTATTTCAGGATCTACTTTGTCTCCTCTTTCTGTTGTAGCCTCCTCCCACACCAATCTGTATTACGTACATCCTATTATGTCCTCCAATTCATTTCCTATCTTTCCATGTATGATTTGAAACAGGAATACGTATATATATATTCCCATTTGTTTAGGTCTCTAGGAACATACAACTGGCATTTTACACGTATATAAGATGTTCCCAGTTGATATGCAAATTTCTTGCCGGTACTCGCTGTTCACTGATCCTCTACTTATCGGGAGACTGGTAATGAAATGAGGACAAGCCGGAGGAATCCTCGCTACTAAGTAAATCCGTACCCTGGTGCTAATAACAGGGGCAAGGAGGAAGATTCCGTTAATATTCTTGGGCACGGCGTTAAGAGGGCGTCGTCCCGGCACAATGAGGACGATTAGTGCTCACAGCGGCTACGGAATATCAATAAAGCGTGTCTGCCTTGCCTTTATTAAAGATTAGCGCACGGCCTTCAAAAATACAATATTTACCTAGGAGTTCAGTTTATTCTAAGTTCAGTTATTAACAGACGGCTACAATAAAGTCAGAGAAATCGTCATTATTATTTGTTTTCTACGAGGTACATTCGATAATTAACGTATCAATACCCGTCATTCCTAGAAACGAGAGTAATATCCATGCATTCATAATTAAGGTGTCCGGATCCTTGGCTAGCACTCTAAACCAAGAGAGCATAGACCAGAATGCATCGTGCATGTGGTTACAAAGTGGGCGCTTATTTGGGGAGACAGAGGAATTTGCAGCTGCTATACAAGACCAAGTAATAGCTACAAACAATTACAAAAAGTACATCATCAAAGATACCAGCGTACCCTCCGACAAATGGAGACGATGCTCCGTTCATCTCGAGACCATCGACCATATCAATGCGGGCTGCCCAGTACTTGCCCTCGTGGAATACACGAGACAACACAATCATGTCTCGGGGATTATACACCAGGCACTTGCTCAGGAAAAACAAATAATTCAGGAGCGTATCCCTTATTACAAGTACCATCCAACACCACTCCTGGAGAACGAGTCGATTAAGCTTTATTAGGACACTGCTGTAGTGACAGACAAAACAGTCTACCATAACAGACTAGACATCATACTGATAAACAAGAAAACTGGGACAACTTTTGTTATTTACATCGCTATCCCCAGTGGCACCAACATCGACAGGAAGTACCATGAAAAATCTACAAGTACAAAGAACTTGCAGAAGAGATCAATAGGATCTGGAAGATGAAAGTGGTACGGATAGTCCCTGTGATTCTGTCAGTCAACGGTCTCATTCCATACACACTTCACAAGAGTCTGCAAGAACTGGGTCTTCCACCGAATATCTACAATATTATGCAACATTCTGTCCTCCTGTCAACATGCAACATTGTGCCATCGTTCCTCTCGCAAGAATGAAGATCCCGTGATCTACAGTTTTGTATATACCTGTACATCAATTTTCGTATTATAATGTGTAAATACTTCAATTATTGTAAGGCACTTGGTGCATCCCGTGCCCCGTTACTACCCATATTTCCTGTGGAGAAGTGTATGAATAATAATAATAATAATAATAATAATAATAATAATAATCTGTAATCTGGAGGGATGTTTAGACTCTTGCGTGTGTCTGTGGTGGTGTCTTATATTTGTATTAATACGAACACAAAGACACAGTTCACAAGCAAGACGAATTATCAATTATCCGTAAGCAGTTGAAATCCCCGGTCCGGCCGGAAATCGAATACTAAGCCCTACGTACCGAAATCACGCTTGTTTTACTTCTCATAATGTAAAAATTCATTAGACCGACTCCTTGGCTGAATGGTCATCGAACTGTCTTTCGGTTCAGAGTGTCCTGGTTTCGATTCCCGGTCGGGTGGGGGATTTTAATCGCTTCTGATTAATTTTCCTGAATCGGGGACTGGGAGTTTGTGTCTGTCCCAATGCGTTTCTCTTCATGTTAATACAACACTCCACACTACCAACCACCACAGAAACAAGCAATAGTGATTACCTGCCTCCATATATGGTTGGCGTCAGGAAGGGCTTCTGGTCCGAAAATGGGGCTAAATCCATGAATGCCTACGTAGTTCGCACCCGCGACCCCACAGATGTGCGAAAAGGGGTAAAAATAGAAGAAGAAGAATGTATAAATTCAATACGCCGTGATCTGGCAACCAAATTGCCTGTCATTTTTTATAAGTTCAATTTAGGACTTGTACTCGAGTACGGTCGCAAAATTATCAGTTAAATGCCGATTGGCGTTAGGAAATATTAACATCGTTTTGCTGCAACATCCGAAGTCGCATTTGTCTGACAATATAGTTTGAACCCACTATCCCCCCTCTAACTATATTTATGATTTTCAGATACAACGGGCTTCCGGAATTTTGCCGATAGACCTATAGACACGAATCTCGCGTAAATACCACCGATCTGAGCTGGGATCGAACACGGCAATCTGGTTTCTGAAGGCCAGCGATTCTTCCATGTGAACCACTCAGTCCGACAGACTATCCCTGATTCATGGAGGGAGCTAGTGTAGGGGTACACAGCAGATTATTCATTCTTTATCCATTTTAAACGAATGATATACATGATGAATAAGCTAGCAGATGATAAGGATCTAATCTCGTGTTATTATGGCTCAAATTTAAACTGATAGCATCACACATTTAGAATTCCATAATGACCTCCCAGTGTCTGCAACGTGTGGCAAAGATGGGTGACACGAGATCTGTTATCTTCAGTGACGTGGAATATGATGAATGGGTTGCGCTGCAGAACAATAGTCTAACGCCAGGCTTCGAAGTGAGAACCGTCATGGCCAGCTGACAAATGTTAATGCTGTCTAACTACCGAACTAAATCAGCACATTCGATATTGTTTTGCAGCATGGCGTTGTGTCGAGTTGCCTTACTCCTCCCATCAGATGGCAAGGCCACTTTGAGGGAAATGCATGAATGTGAATTCATTTTAAATACATTTACAAACTAACGAATTATCATGAATGATTAAAACTGTCAGCCGCTTTAATTTGACGTAGGTTCGAATGGATTAGGCCCGTAAATGTGTTAGCTGTAGTCTGCACTCACACAGGATTTGGCGAGGAGATAAAACGTATTAATTATTTCAATACCAGCTCCCCTCGTGGATTATTGTTTCAATGCCAGCTTCCGTGTCACAAGTCGAGGGTTCAAATATCATAGAGGAAGCTGTATAATATCTGGAGGGCGGAAAGAAGTACATTCTGCACTTCATGTCATATGTTTACACTACGAAATTAATTAAACCTCAGAAGAGGTCACTCAGTGAAGGTATGGTTACTTTGCAAGTACTAGTGCTTTTACAAGTTTTTTGAAGGCATTTAAGTGTAAATCTCCTGAATAATTTTATTTTCAATCGTTAACGTTGCTGGAAATTACAATAAATGGGTGGATAGTTCTTGACAACACTATCGCTGTCCAAAAATAACAGTACATTAATTTCTAAGTTTACTCTTTCCTTCTTATTCAACCATACCCTAATCCAGGGCCTCTCAGGTTGCATGCGCGTGGTGCATGCACTGTGCACGGTGCAAAAGACGACTTGGCTTGGTTGACCAGAGTGCAGACCCCCCACTCCTCGATTTGGAGCAATAGCGCTTACTCTCTCTTTCCTCACACCTGTCTCGCTCGCTCCGCCTGTCTCCCTCTGCCCCACTTGCGCCGTAGCGCTCTTAATCCGGGCTGACTTGAGCCGAGTATAGGCGAGTTGAGCCGAGCTTAGCCGAGTAGCCGAGAGACGAAGCGTTGATCCGAGCTATGCCGAGCGGCAGCGATGCACAGTGCACGGAGCTCTTGCGCCTCTATCTGCACGCGTGAGATTTTGGGCGTTTGAGAGGCCCTGCCCTAATCCATCAGTGGAATTGTGAAACTAATGTATAGTGATTCTTACTCGATTTTCTCGGCCGTCAGATTCAAGAAGTCTGTTTCTACTGACGAATTATGTGTCAGTGTTCATCCCGTTTCACTTCAAGTTCCACCACAGAATTTAACGCAGCAGTCAATGCTTATGATAAAAGAACAAAAGTTAACATTTTTACCTGGATCTGAAGGCTGTCCCCTCAGTCTACATGATCACAATTGAGGAGCTATCTGTTGGTGAGATAGCGGCCCCGGTCTAGAAAACTAAGAATAACGGCCGAGAAGATTCGTCGTGCCGACTAAACGTCACCTCGTAATCTGAGGGATGAGCAGCGGTCACTTGGTAGGCCAAAGCCCGTCACGGATTTTCTGCCATGGGGTTTGTTAAATATATGAACAATGATATGGAACATGGAAAGAATCACCAACCAAACAGGACTGAGGATCTCAGCAGAAGAGATCAAATTCATGATGAACATCAAAGATGGACCAAAATTCCAGGAAACAAAGATAGAACAGACAGAAAGGTTCAAGAATTTCAAGTACGTTGGTGAGACCATACAGGAGAATGAACTAGAAAAAGCTGCAGTCGAAGATTGGATCTAAAAAATGGAGAGAGCATACGGCTCAACAAAAAAAACATCTACAATAAGAAGTAATTATCCTGGAATTCCAAATTAAAACATTACAACTCCGTGGTCAAAACAGAATGCCTGGATGCCAGTGAATGCCTGTCCATGAACTACAAGCTGGAGAAGCAAGAGGTCCTGGAAAGAAGAATACTCAGAAAAATTATGGGAGCTGTCCAAACTGAAAGCGGGTTGTAACTTCGGAGCAACAAAGAACTTAACCAGAAGGTGGAAAGAATCTCAGAGACCATGAAGAAAAGGAGACTGGCGTTTCTGGACATATATGCAGAATGAACAGACTTACCAAACATATATTTCATTACTTTGGAGAAAAATACCACTACAGCATGGATTAAGGACACGACGAAGGATATGGAAAGTTTGAGCATCTTGGAAGTCCAGCTGTTGGAATCGAATACGTTAGGAACACAGTAAAGAATTTAGAAGCGTTTATTCCGTGCGAAGAACTAAAAAGACCGGAAGAGCCTGGACAGATGAACAACGGAAGCTGGTCAGCCAACGCATGAAGGAGTGTTGGACACAGAGAAAACTCCCCACGAAGAGAAAGAAATACAGTTGTAGCGTGATCCTTAGTGGTCTAGTCACTTGTAAAAAGAAACAGTAAGATGATAGTGTCCTATTTATTGTACAGTAGTAATCTGTTTATATTCGGTGGACTATCAGTAGGCTTGGCAGATTGGTAACAGCTCCTTCTAGATTGGAAAGGAAAATTACATTATACTATCTCTTCCCTGGTACACTTCTTCAGTGAAGCTGGTGGTTGATCTCTTTGGGAAACAACAGATTTCGAGTGGGGGACTCAGTATACAGTCGTTTGACTTTGTGTACAGTAATTTAATCTCCACTGCATAGTAACGTGAATTCTACTTCCCTTTACTTTGTGCAACACCGTTAGGTTGGACAACTTGCTATTAAGATATACGTATCCAAGTTAAAGGGGATTGACTTCTCCTTGCAGACCGTTTCCCATTCAACTCAGGTTGACAGTTGTGGATTTGGTCCATTTTACGGGCACATGCTCTTCCCGACGCCAAACGTAGGTAGAGGGATTTATTCAATATTTCTTGTTTTTGTGTTGTTTTTTAATGTGTTGTGTGTTTACAGTGCAGCTGTGAGCTTGCATTCGGAAGATGATACGTCTCAGCCCAACTGTCGACATCCCTGGAGGTGTTTTTCTGTGGTTTTCTATTTTTACATCAGGCATATGCTGGGTCTGTATCTTAATAAAAGCCATGGTCGCTTCCTTCCCAGCCCTAGACTCGTTCTGTCCCATCGTTACCATAAGGCCTACCGAAGTTGGTTGGGTACGATGAAAAACTAGCAGCTCTTTCCATAAAAGCGCCTTAGATTGGTTCGGTATGCGCTAATTTCCTGACGCCCCTGACGACCTTTCTTTATTTACAGATTCGGTTTGTATATGCGAGGAGTTTTTGTTTAACAGTGTAAAGATACTTTAAATATCAAGAAATAAAAATCGGAATTGAGAAAGCACGTGGCATTCCGCTGGATTAAGAAAGTATTCCGTAAGTGTTATATCTTCTCCACTTTGTAGTGCGGTGTGGAGGGTTGGACACTCACGGCCGTAATACAGTAGTTAAGCGGTTAAATGCCTTTGAGCTTTGATGTTATCGTCGTAGGCTCATAATATGATGGTTGCATCACGTAACGAACGACGTAGTTTTGCAGCGCATGAGAAAACATTTAGAAGTAACAAAGAGATGAAAGAAAGGAAGACAGCATACTTTGAACACATAACGCATAAAGAGAAATACCACCTACAACAAGTAAAAGGAAGAGGATGACATATTTTCTAGTTGGGAAACCTCCCGCCGTTGGCCCAATTCATCATCAGATGGCTTATTTAGAGCAGCTGTTCGTAGGGAGGCATGGACCAGATTGACAGCCAACGTCCATTGAGGATATGTCATATCCCGAAGAAGAAGATGACCTTTGCACTTGGATGGCCTGTGCTAAACTGTGCGGGATGCCCAGTATCTAACCGCAGCTTGTCCGCACACTTCTCACTCCCTGAATTACACATAATTCGTTTTCTGGTTCGATAACCCATTTGGAAATATTCCCAAATTGCAAGAGGAGGTACAGTCATTTTCGTGTCCCTACGGCAACGTATGATCACCAGGCTGCAGGATCGGTGATTTTTGTTTTGCTAGTGGCTTTACGTCGCACCGAAACAGATAGGTCTTATGGGGACGATGGGATAGGAAAGGCCTAGGAGTTGGAAGCGGCCGTGGCCTTAATTAAGATACACCCCCGGCAATTGCCTGGTGTGGAAAGGGAAACCAGGAACGGTGTGAACAATGTGTGACGCGTGCGCATTTGAACACACATTAGATACGTGTTGTCATGGTCACATTGCATTTTATAATGACGTAACTTCATGTTATGAGCATGTTGGTGAATTCCGTTCTATGTATTCCGTTGCTAACTATGTATCGATATCCTAGTGATAAATAAATAGTGATTATGGGATTTCATCTCAATTGGACGTCTCTACTTGCTAGCATTACTATGCTGTCCGAATTCTGGAGTGTCTGACAGTCTTCCTCCTACCAAAAGATAATATACTCAACTTCCTACAGGTGGAAACTCCTTCCCCGCCTCCTGCGAAAAATATCAAGAGGATATCTTAAAACCTATCACACCACAACCTGGAACACGAATTACATGCGTGCACTACACTTGCTCTACATACAGAAGTTTGTGAGATAATTTAATTAAAAAACGTTCCTAGCCAGTTCTACGACGCACTTGCAGATGTGGAGAGTTTTATTTTAGTAAGAGGAAACAAAAAATTACGGTAACCTCTGCCTTAATTAAAGCAAGCCACTGAACTTGTGGTGCGTTTAAGCTATTTGAAAACTCAACTCTTATTCTTGCCAACATTGCTCATCACGATAAAAAATATTTCCATTACAGAGTGCTTTTTAATCATTACTACCGATAAGAATCTCTTTTTATATTTCTTGACAGATGCAGTATTTTTCGCCTTCCTCTTGGATCAGGCCGAGATTAAGATATGAGCTTGGGGTTTGATTTGCTTCTTCTGAGGAAAAAATGCTCATCAATTGGTGTAGTTTTATTTTTTCTGCCACAATTTGACGTTTTATTCGGTGGAACTCTGCCAGTCTGTTTGTTTCGCTGAATAATTCGATTTATAGTTTCCACGCAAACACCATATTTACTAGTTAACGCTCTTTGTGTGAAGGAACTATTCTTATACAATGCCTCAATCGCACTGCAGTTGGCGGGAGTCGTATCCATTAAATACGTGGTTATTACTAATCGCACAACGAAATCTCTAAATTCCTCAACAGTGATACCCATCGAAATAAATACATTTTAACAAACATTTAGTCACACAGATTAATTACCATTGAATAATAGGGCAAGGAATGCAAAGAGGACGCGGGATAAGGAATAACAAATGTGTAGCATACTATTGCTAACCACTGGAAAAAAATATGAAAAATAATTCCCTGTTTGTATTAATTCGCATGGTATTGTAGAAGCCGTCTGAAATTCATTTTCCCTTTACCTATTACCTACAACAGTATGAAATTTTTAACCCATAAATTGTTAACACAGTGTATTTATGAGCACAATTAGAGCCCATGTGTAGCTGTCAAAATAGGGTACGGAACCTCTGTATACGAGCAGGTTTACATCCATAGGGAGTGTGTGCTTTGTCCACCCGGTTAGACATTCATAAGAATAGTTGGCTCAGGCCAGGCGAACGAACTACTTCTGAGTACACGTTTCCCATGAAGTATTTCTCTGAAGCTCTGGAAGTAGAATAGAAGGGGATTGTATTGAAGGGAGTTGTAATGGACAACCCGAAGTATGGAGATATCACGGTCCTACTTGCAGCAAGTGCTGAAAATCTACCAGCAAAGACAGTGCATCTTCAGGCTTATATCTAAACACCAAGAAGACTATAGTGGTGGTTGTAAGCAGATGTGTCACACCCCGCCCCCTTGTTTCGCTGGCGAAACATTAATATAAGATCACAGCTTCAAACATCTTAACCGTTTACTGACCACAAGTGGGACAGTTAAATAGAAATAAGATCTTGATTGAAAAGGCAAGGGCTGCATTTAAGAGAATGTCTTTTGCGTTGGGGAATTTAGCTGAAATTTTATCTCCGTCTACTTCGGTGCTACGTTTCTTTCAGTTTTGCTGAGAACTGGAGTCTCACAGGCAGGTTTAGCAAAAAATTAGCATTTTTGCGATATGATGCTACAGACACCGTATCATGGGTGGATGAAGTACACGTAACACTGAAATACTTAAATTCACTCCATCAAAAGAAGATAACTAGACTACGTTAGGCACATGATGCGTGAAGACAAATACCAGCTCCTTCAAATTACCATCCGAGGTAAAACTGAATCAAGAAGAGATCGTGGACGAAGACGAATATCTTGTTTAAGAAACCTGTGTGACTGGTATGGAACCAGCACTTCCACGCTGTTCCTAGCTGCAGAAAATAAACAGTAAATGAAGAAGGAGAAAAGTACTGGCGAATTTTGAAGATACCTCTGAATTTTCAGTGTCCATAACTCTAACGATAGGTGTTTAATACATTTAATAAAAATAAGTTAGCACCGTTATCTTGGCATAAATTGACACTGTAACAAAACACAGCAAGTTTTTTTTTTTTTTTGCTAGTTGCTTTACGTCGCACCGATACAGATAGGTCTTACGGCGACGATGGGACGGGAAAGGGCTAGGAGTGGGAAGGAAGCGGCCGTGGCCTTAATTAAGGTACAGCCCCAGCATTTGCCTGGTGTGCAAATGGGAAACCACGGAAAACCATTTTCAGGGCTGCCGACAGTGGGGTTCGAACCTACTATCTCCCGAATACTGGATACTGGCCGCACTTAAGCGACTTCAGCTATCGAGCTCCGTAGCAAGTTTTTTGATGAACTCCTTGGTGACATTAATAAAAGTGAACAGAGAATTTTTAATATCCGTAATGTTTTAAGAGTTGTTTGAGGTGAAAATCTTTACTGACTAACCCATTATATTCTTCACTGCATGTTGTACAAACTTTGTATTTAGCTTAGCTATCTTTGCTACTTTAATACAATAGTAAGTTTTTAATACCTCTAATGCCCCTGCTGTGCTAAAACCACGAATGTGACAATGTTCTTGCTATCCATTACTTTCCTTAGGACTGGTCACGCCTCCCAGCCACATATTGACATGTAGCCCATCAGAACAAATTTCATTGAGTTCATTTTCCTACGCGCATGTCTTATTATTATTATTATTATTATTATTATTATTATTATTATTATTATTATTATTATTATTATTATTATATAATTCGCTAGGGCCATCAAGGACCACGTTAAGTCTTGTTGCATTTGACACTGAACTTGGCCTTCTTTAGAGCCCAAATTTCCCTCATTCTTTGTGAGTGGGCCTGCTTACGCTACTCTCTACAAGGGACACCGTATCTTTTCTTCAGTTGCTCGTCTCAGTTTATCCCGTTAGTCAATATTTTCTTGCGGAAGCGATCTCTGTTAAGGCCGTCTTCAGCTGAGATATGTAGCATTTTCAGGTCTTCTTTGGTATTTCTAAACCAGGGAATTGTGGCTTTTGGTTTTGAGTCAAAAAAGTGAAAAATCTTTTTAATTAACATTCTCCCGTCCTTTCTTTTCAGATGACCGAAAATTGTGCCCATCTTTTTTGGATTGTGTAGGTATTTTTTTCTATTTTTCTGTAGACTTCCTCGTTGGATCTCTTTTAATGGATTCCATTTCTGTACTTTGATCCCAAGATTCCTTTCACAATTTTACGCTCTTTTTCCTTCAGTTCTTCAAGGAGTCCTTTGTTGGCATTTAGAGGCAGGGTTTCGGCTGCATATAGAACTACTGGCTTCAGAACTGTTTCATAGTGACGTATATTGGTATTTTGGGAAAGGCATTTTTTGTTGTAGATTGTGCGGGATGTTTGGTAGGCTATTTTCAATTTGCGTACTCGCTCCTGAAATGCTTGTTTGTCCAGTCCATTTTTCATGATGATCTCACCAAGGTATTTGAATTTGTCTACTCGGGTGATGTCCCCGTATTTAGTATGGAGTTTTCGTGGGACCTCTTTGATGTTAGTCATTTCTTCTGATTATTATTATTATTATTATTATTATTATTATTATTATTATTATTATTATTATTATTATTATTATTATTATTATCTTAGGAAACTGTATCAGAAGAAGATTGAAAACTGTAATAATTGGACTATTGAAATCGGGATCCGTATACGAAATTAATATTTAAATGTCTCAGTTATATGTTTGGCATGGTAAAAGCAATGGACTGTATGTATGACATGCACGACATGTTAATGATGTGGATAAGGCAGGGGCAGGAAGTGCACATCTACATAATGGGCAATGGGCATGTGAATATCAGGTAATGCGATTTGAGGTGATCTGGTCGACATACTGTTCCGTCGATTAGCTGCCGGCTCCAGTACTTTACATTCGTCAAGTTGAGGGTGCTAACTACTAGCCCAAGGGCAGACCGCAAGCACCGTGGGGTAAAGCCATGGTCCTTTGTAATTTGCTAGTGAGGGCTGCACTGTATGCAAGGGAAATCGGTCACCTCCCATTTGGCATTTACATTGCTAATTGGTGATTACTATTTGTATGTGGTCAAGAGGAAAAAGAAAACCATAAAAACGGAGTTTTCTTTACTTATATGACTTCCGCTCGTAGATATGCTGAGGGCTATTACAATGAATATTTCTAAATAAAAGTATTTATTTAACTGCACAAACAAAGTTTTACCTCATTTTCCGCATTTTACATCGTATTACATGAACAAAAGTTGAAAATATGTACAACTCAATTTTTGTTCCTTTGTGTCCAAATCACGGCAGGACAGCTAAACAAAATTTCTTGAAATTTGGTGTTTAGCTTCAGGCATAGGCGCGGTGTCAACTAAGCTATGGGCTTTACGTCACACCGACAAAGATAGGTCTTATGGCGACGATGGGAGAGGAAAGGCCTAGGAGTTGGAAGGAATCGGGCGTTGCCTTAATTAAAGTACAGCCCCAGGATTTTCCTGGTGTAAAAATGGGAAACCACGGAAAACCATCTTCAGTGCTGTCGTCAGTGGGAATCTAACCCACTACCTCCCGGATGCAAGCTCATAGCCACGCGTCCCTAACCGCACGGCTAACTCGCCCAGTGGTGTCAACTAGGCGACGTAGTGCAGAGTGGGACAGAACATTAAAGAGAGTAAATGAGGAAGTGTCATATGTCTCCTTTAACATTAGCTATATCAAAATAATTGAAATATAGTAAAAGCTGTTGAAAATAAAATTTGTTTTTAATGTTTCATCCGTTCATGTCCAACTCTTTGGATGAATGATCAGCTTTGAGGCCTTTAGTTCAGAGGGCCCCTGGTTCGATTCTCAGCCGGGTCGGGGATTTTAATCACGTGTGATTAATTCTTCTGGCTAGGGGACTGCGTGTTTGTGTTTGTCCCAACACTTCACTCCTCATCTTCAGACAAAAAAATGTTTCGCAGTTACTACACTACCAACCATCACAGAAAGACGAAGTAATGATTACATCCCTCCATATAGGATTGTCGTCAGGAAGGATATCCGGCGGTAAAACAAAGCCTGATGCACATGTGCGACTCAGTTCGCTCCCGCAACCCCACCCAGTGTGGGAAAAGCGGCAGAAGCAGAAGAAGAAGAAGAAGAAGAATGTTTCATCCGTTCTTACCACGAGGAAAATAGTAATGAATATGTTCAGAATTTCTTACAAATTCCAAAATATTTTCGGAAATATTAGTTACACGGTAGCTAACTTCATAATAATGCAGATAATATTATACAGAGTGTATCCGTGATATTGTTACAAACTTTCAGGGATGATGGAGGAAGGCAAAAGGATCAATTTGAGATAAGGAACCGTATTCCAGAGCCAATCGAGTCAAAAGTTAAGCAAAAATTCTATCCATTTAAGTCCGTTTACCTCCACAATTTTCACAAGTTGCTCCATTTACAACAAATGTTCGAAATGGCGTTCCCCTGCGTCAATGCAGGCATGGCATCGTCGGACAAAGTTCTGTCGTATCCGTTCGAATATTCCCGGTGTCGTCTGCACAGCATCGCTGGCAGCGACAATTGTTGCCAAGACATCCCCTTCAGTCTCGGAAGGTGTCTCATACAGAAGGCTTTTCACATGGCCACACAAGAAGAAATCAAGTGGGGTAAGATCAGGCGAACGAGTGGTGCTCAGAGAAGTACTAACCATATTGGCAGTGCTAGATTAAGGTGTTTGGGGGCCCTGGGCTATTTAAAAATGTGGGATCCCTTCTTCGTAACATCACGTAAGACTAGTATACAGAAGTCGTTATAGAACTACTTGCACTTAAATTGATGAATAAGGAAGTATTGAAATAGACTACAATTTTTCTCAATTTTTCTCTAATTTTCATGTTAATATTTCATAATGCCAAAACATATTTTACATTTGTCTCATCATCACTATCAAATCGACATACAAAACGGAACTTACGTTTTTTGGCACCACTATGATATTTTCTATCCATTTTACATAAACATTTCAGTTGTAACTTACGAATGGTTCAATAATCAGAGGTGAACTGGAAGTTCTCTTCCTGTTGGAAAGATATAGTAGCCTATAGCTTGCACATTCCAGCGTGCTTTCCCTGTCCCCTCCCGCTCACTTCCTAGACCTCTTCACCCCCTTCCCCCTCTGCCCGTACTCGCAAGCTGCCAGATTTAAATTTTTGTCAACAATAACCTTTACAATAATTACGGTGCGTAAGTAGCGAGGATTCGTGTCTCCGGACGGTAATTGATTCTAGCAGTGATGAAATACTAACGCGGGCAACTGATAAGAAGGAAGGAAGAGTGAGTGTTCGATATTTTGCGAGCGTAAATATTCATATACATGCACGGAGGTGGAACAGCAGGCCTTTTTATACAATTTTAGGTTCGGCCAAGGGCCACAGCCCCTTGGCACGCGGGGCCCGGAGCTGCAGCCCCTTTAGCACCCCTCTTAATCCGGCCCTGCATATTGGTACCACATCCCTTGTCCGACTCGTTGGCTAAACGGTCAGTGTACTGGCCTTCGGTTCAGAGGGTCCCGGGTTCGATTCCCGGCCGGGTCGGGGGTTTAACATTAATTAGTTAATTCCAGTGGCACGGGGGCTGGGTGTATCTGTTGTATTCATCACCATTTCATCCTCATCACGATGCGCAGGTCGCCTACGGGAGTCAAATAGAAAGACCTGCACCTGGCGAGCCGAAACCGTCCTGGGATATCCCGGCACTAACAGCCATACGACATTTCATTTTCATACCACATCCCTTGACGGTAGGACGTTAAACAACTTGGATCATTAATAACTTTTGGCTCGAACGTTTCCAGACTACGGCTCCTTATCTCAATTTGATCCATTTGCCGTTTTCCATTGTCCCTGAAAGTTCGTAAAATTTTCACGGTTACACCCTGTACACTGCCCGACAAAAGAATTGTAGCACCTATAAGGGAAGGATGAAACGAAATGAATCTTCACGTTTTGAGAGAATAGGTATGCCAGTTATTGCAGTGATTACAAAATCGAGTCAACGTATCGGGCCTGGATGCATGCACTGATTCAGTTGGGAAGGGTGTCATCGAGCCTGGGGCAAGCTGGCCCACAATTGCTGTAACTCGTCCTTAAAATCCTGAATACTGGCAATGGGACGGAGTTGACGTCCGAGATGATTCTATCGGGGATAGATATGGGGATCTTACTGGCCAAGGGAGAACCTCAACATCACGCAGACAGTTCATAGAGACATGGGCCGTGTGTGAAGGATCATTGTCCTGTTGAAAAATGGAACCAGGACACTGTCGCATGAGAGGTAACACATGAGGACGGAGGATGACCAGAGTTCCCTCAATTACTACCAGCCATGACCTGAATTTATACCCGACTGCACCGCCACACCATGACGCCAGGCGTAGCCCCGCTGTGCTTCTCCGAAATATTGGAAGGATAGGGGACCTCTCCCGTGGTCACCACCATATTCGCAGAAGATGGTCTTCCGGCGTGGTGCAGAATCGCGCTTCATCGCTGTACACAGTGCGACGCCATTACCAGCAGTCCACGCTTCCCGATCATGGCACCACTGTGTTGTGGTGTTAACCCTCCGTTACACGCGCCGCGGAGTGAGAGTCCGCACTTTATTATTCTTTGGTATCATAGGCCGAAAATGCAAGGTAGAACGAGCTGCCTTCTTGTAGCTTCCTTATGCAACAATACAAAGGCCGTGACGGCGTGAGAATGTCTGAGTAATCGCCGAGCTGTTGATTACAGAAGTTTATATTGTCAACTGCAGACCTGCGGAGTCTGAGTCCGCAGGCGTGTATTGGTGAGTTCTTAGTCTTACTCACTCTTTTGTTAAGTCGTCCACACTTCCGTTATTATTTATTATAAAATTATATACTTTTATTACCTACAAGTGTAGCAGTGGGCTCATTTTGATATATTTTCTACTTGTGATTATTTACAGTGGGAAAAACACGATATTACAAAATGAGCTATGAATAATTATTTTGTGTCCTCTTTCCAAGGAGTTGGTGCGATTTATTCCGAGAGTTATAGATCAAATCGAGCAGTCATTGGACGACGATGAAGTTAGTGCAATTGATGATAGTGATCGGGACGTCGTAAACAATAGTGATCATAATTCTGAGAGCAAACAGTCCACGTACGAAGAGGACGTGACTGAAAGTGAACAGCATGGAATATATGTTGGAAAGGACGGGGCCGAGTGGAATCATCACCCTGCAATAGAAAGGTCAGGCAACCTGAACATAATATTATAAAACACTTAGGAGTTGCCATGAATAATGAGACGCCAGTTGAAGCTCTGCAATTGTTCTTTACCGACGAAATGCTACAAGAAATCGTAACATGCACAAATGACTATATATACCCTTGTGTCATACAAGTCAAGGAAAGACAAAGTTGTATTGGTTTTATCTACTTTCCACGAAGACCATTCTATTGATGACGATTCAGATGGATCAAAACCCTCAATGATTACCTTCTATAATGACACGAAGTCGGGCGTTGATAAGGTGGATGAAATGAAATGCACTTACTCCATGGCAAGAACATCACGACGTCGTGACTTCTTCCGTGCGATATACATCAACTAATAGAATGTAACGATTACAATTTTATTCCAAGGAGTAAATTAATAACCAATTATTGTTAATTTACTATTAGTTTTGCCAAGTCCTGTGATTTGCAGTTGATAACTTCTAATTTATCCTAAAGGACTGAAATGTTCTTGTAAATGTAGATTGTATACACATTTATCAATATAAATAAAACCAAATAAAGTAATTACGATGTAAGACAGGTTGAAAAAAGAGAGAAATAAGGAATTCTTGAAAAAAGAATTGAAATGAAAAGAATGGAAGCTTACAAACAATCGCGGACTGTTAGTCCGCGCGCGTGTAGTGGTGTTACAACAGAGCGCGCGTTTAACGGAGGGAACAGACCACGTAAGAACGGTAATTCCCCAGTCCGGCTGCTGTTAGTCTCCGACCAATGGTGCGGGATGGTGCAGAGTGTTGCAGGGAGTTTATTACTTGTTCTCGAATGGCAGGTGCAGATGTGAAGGCGTTACGATGTGTTTGGTGCACATTACGGCGATCCTACCTTGTGGTGGCCAAGACGTGGTCGACCGGAACCTTGACGACGTGTTTTCCTGCCGTCATGTTCCCATGCAGTCCAACATCGGACCACTGTCTCATCTGAATGCCCCACAGATCTGGATATTGCACGATTCGGCCAGCTGGCCAAATGAAGGCACTTTCAAACTCTGCCAGACGCAGTAACGCTGTCTCACTCAAGTACGCGGCATCTCCGTGTCCTTCAAAGTGATTACTCAACATCTGACGCTTTTCGCGCCCCTCATATACCCCACAAAGCCTGGTAACAACACTAAACCCCCTGTGGGTGGGGGCGGTAGAATAACACCCACGATATCCCCTGCCTGTCGTAAGAGGCGACTAAAAGGGGCCTCAGGGGCTCTGAAGTTTGGAGCGTGAGTTGGCGACCACGGGTGCTGGCATTGCTTCCGCTTACTTGTGCCAGGCTCCTCACTTTCATCTATACTATCCGACCTCCCTTGGTCAACTCTTGTTCTTTTCTGACCCCGACGCTATTAGGTTTGCGATGGCTAGGGAGTCTTTCATTTTCACGCCCTTCGTGGCCCTTGTCTTTCTTTGGCCGATACCTTCATTTTTCGAAGTGTCGGACCCCTTCCATTTTTCCCTCTGATTAGTGTTATATAGAGGATGGTTGCCTAGTTGTACTTCCTCTTAAAACAACAATCACCACCACCACCACTAACAACACTAATGCACTCTGATGGCCGTTATATCTGTCCCTAAGAATTGAAACTCTAAGCATGTACATACGCAGTGTGTACATGTAAGAAGTTAAATTGACATTCGACCATTTCTTCTGGGTGCTTCAATTTTTCTGGCGGGCGGTATGTTTAAAATCATTCACAAAAATGGAGACTCTTACGAATTTAGTTTTTTAAAGGTGCATCAACGGTGAGTATCGCTGACGTAGAAATATGAAGTTGTCATGGCAACGAGCTACCTACTGATAGTGGTAATTTTCGTGATTGTTCTTACAAGCTGAAAAACCACGTCAACATGAGCCCGCATGAATCAAGAAGACAATGAAGAGTACTTACTGAAGAAAAAACGTGAAGAAATAAATAATCACTAGGATTTTTGGGGAAAAAGAAATCATAGATTTTGGGGAAGGGTTGAGGAGAATTGTGAAATATCACACAATGCGACAGCCTACAGTGACCTAAGCTACTAAATCATAACAAAAAAAGTTTTTTATAATTTATTTTTTCTAGTGGTTTAACGGCCCCAGCATTTGTCTGGTGTGAAAATGGGAAACTACGGAAAATCATATTCAGGGCTACTGATGATGGGATTCGAACCCTCCAATTCTGGAATGCAACTTCATAGCTACGCGACTTTGACCACACGGCAAACTTACTCGGTACAATAACTTTACAGTGGCTGACTCCCGTATACCAAATCTGAGTAATAATCCAAGTAGCTGACGTACGTCAGTAAGTAAGTACAGGAAATAGACCTAAGTAAGCCAAGAAAATTGGTTTGGGTCACCTATCAGTGAGTGTTTTACTCAGGAGGTAGTGAGTTCGGATCCACGGTCTGCAGTCCTGAAGATTGTTTCTCATTTTCCCTCCAGCCAAACGCTGAAACTGTACTGTAATTAAAGTGATGGTTGCTTCTTGTTTTCTTTCTTTATTTTCTTTTACTTCACATCTACATACGTGGATCTTATGGCGATGATGGATGGGATGGGACTGGTCTAGGAGTGGGAAGGAAGTGACTGACCATGATTAAGGTACAACCCCAGGACTAGCGTGGTGTGAAAATGAGGAATCCATTAAAAACCTCCTACAGGGCTGCGAAGGGGGGGGATTTCGAACCCACTATCTCCAGAAATCTAGGTAAGAACTAGGTGACCCAAATCACATATTCACTCTCTCGGCAAGCAAGCAAGCAAGCAAGCAAGCAAGCAAGCAAGCAAGCAAGCAAGCAAGCAAGCAAGCAAGCAAGCAAGCAAGCAAGCAAGCAAGCAAGCAAGCAAGCAAGCAAGCAAGCAAGCAAGCAAGCAAGCAAGCAAGCAAGCAAGCAAGCAAGCAAGCAAGCAAGCAAGCAAGCAAGCAAGCAAGCAAGCAAGCAAGCAAGCAAGCAAGCAAGCAAGCAAGCAAGCAAGCAAGCAAGCAAGCAAGCAAGCAAGCAAGCAAGCAAGCAAGCAAGCAAGCAAGCAAGCAAGCAAGCAAGCAAGCAAGCAAGCAAGCAAGCAAGCAAGCAAGCAAGCAAGCAAGCAAGCAAGCAAGCAAGCAAGCAAGCAAGCAAGCAAGCAAGCAAGCAAGCAAGCAAGCAAGCAAGCAAGCAAGCAAGCAAGCAAGCAAGCAAGCAAGCAAGCAAGCAAGCAAGCAAGCAAGCAAGCAAGCAAGCAAGCAAGCAAGCAAGCAAGCAAGCAAGCAAGCAAGCAAGCAAGCAAGCAAGCAAGCAAGCAAGCAAGCAAGCAAGCAAGCAAGCAAGCAAGCAAGCAAGCAAGCAAGCAAGCAAGCAAGCAAGCAAGCAAGCAAGCAAGCAAGCAAGCAAGCAAGCAAGCAAGCAAGCAAGCAAGCAAGCAAGCAAGCAAGCAAGCAAGCAAGCAAGCAAGCAAGCAAGCAAGCAAGCAAGCAAGCAAGCAAGCAAGCAAGCAAGCAAGCAAGCAAGCAAGCAAGCAAGCAAGCAAGCAAGCAAGCAAGCAAGCAAGCAAGCAAGCAAGCAAGCAAGCAAGCAAGCAAGCAAGCAAGCAAGCAAGCAAGCAAGCAAGCAAGCAAGCAAGCAAGCAAGCAAGCAAGCAAGCAAGCAAGCAAGCAAGCAAGCAAGCAAGCAAGCAAGCAAGCAAGCAAGCAAGCAAGCAAGCAAGCAAGCAAGCAAGCAAGCAAGCAAGCAAGCAAGCAAGCAAGCAAGCAAGCAAGCAAGCAAGCAAGCAAGCAAGCAAGCAAGCAAGCAAGCAAGCAAGCAAGCAAGCAAGCAAGCAAGCAAGCAAGCAAGCAAGCAAGCAAGCAAGCAAGCAAGCAAGCAAGCAAGCAAGCAAGCAAGCAAGCAAGCAAGCAAGCAAGCAAGCAAGCAAGCAAGCAAGCAAGCAAGCAAGCAAGCAAGCAAGCAAGCAAGCAAGCAAGCAAGCAAGCAAGCAAGCAAGCAAGCAAGCAAGCAAGCAAGCAAGCAAGCAAGCAAGCAAGCAAGCAAGCAAGCAAGCAAGCAAGCAAGCAAGCAAGCAAGCAAGCAAGCAAGCAAGCAAGCAAGCAAGCAAGCAAGCAAGCAAGCAAGCAAGCAAGCAAGCAAGCAAGCAAGCAAGCAAGCAAGCAAGCAAGCAAGCAAGCAAGCAAGCAAGCAAGCAAGCAAGCAAGCAAGCAAGCAAGCAAGCAAGCAAGCAAGCAAGCAAGCAAGCAAGCAAGCAAGCAAGCAAGCAAGCAAGCAAGCAAGCAAGCAAGCAAGCAAGCAAGCAAGCAAGCAAGCAAGCAAGCAAGCAAGCAAGCAAGCAAGCAAGCAAGCAAGCAAGCAAGCAAGCAAGCAAGCAAGCAAGCAAGCAAGCAAGCAAGCAAGCAAGCAAGCAAGCAAGCAAGCAAGCAAGCAAGCAAGCAAGCAAGCAAGCAAGCAAGCAAGCAAGCAAGCAAGCAAGCAAGCAAGCAAGCAAGCAAGCAAGCAAGCAAGCAAGCAAGCAAGCAAGCAAGCAAGCAAGCAAGCAAGCAAGCAAGCAAGCAAGCAAGCAAGCAAGCAAGCAAGCAAGCAAGCAAGCAAGCAAGCAAGCAAGCAAGCAAGCAAGCAAGCAAGCAAGCAAGCAAGCAAGCAAGCAAGCAAGCAAGCAAGCAAGCAAGCAAGCAAGCAAGCAAGCAAGCAAGCAAGCAAGCAAGCAAGCAAGCAAGCAAGCAAGCAAGCAAGCAAGCAAGCAAGCAAGCAAGCAAGCAAGCAAGCAAGCAAGCAAGCAAGCAAGCAAGCAAGCAAGCAAGCAAGCAAGCAAGCAAGCAAGCAAGCAAGCAAGCAAGCAAGCAAGCAAGCAAGCAAGCAAGCAAGCAAGCAAGCAAGCAAGCAAGCAAGCAAGCAAGCAAGCAAGCAAGCAAGCAAGCAAGCAAGCAAGCAAGCAAGCCTTTTATTTCGTCATCTTTAATTTCCCTTCTGCTTCCTTCGCTGATGGCTCTAATCCTTGAAGGTACAGACCTCTTTCTCTTAATCACAAACATAATTTCCTCAAACACTGCTTGAATATTCACAATTGTCACCGTTGCAATATTTAATTACTTTTATCACTAATTACCTTTGTACCACTGTAGAGGTCACATTGAAACCATAATTATACAAGTTGGTGTTCTAGTTACATGACGTATCTGGCAATAAATTTCAGTTTTAATGAAGTACAAATGTAACGCTGTGCATGTTGTATGTACATTTGCGGTCTTTCTCTCCTTCTGCCTGTTAATACTCGGGGATTTCGTCACATACGACAATTGCATGTTGACAAGGTAATACGTGTATAATTTATGAGCCCTACTCACGACGTCTGTGAGGTTTTCTATCACTCGACAAGATAACAGTAGAGAAAGAGTTTCCATTATGTTATTTGCATGTAAATAGTGAGCATTTACCTCTCTAATTACCTCGAGCAAGCATTGAACATCACTCAGTGTGTAATCACGAAGGAAGTGGTACTTATACTGCACACAGCTTATAATTTTCTTACAAGGCTACCGGTGAAAATAGAACAGTGAATACTGGACTATTTTGGGAAAGAATCTCAAGACGGAGAACGGTATTTGTCATGTCTTACCTGTTCTCAGAATCGCTAAACGAACAATGTAACAAAGGACTAGTATGTGTTGTAAGGAGAGGCTTTCGCTCTGAGCCGATAACGTCACACTAACACGCACAGTTTTTCTGCCGACAGTAAAGTGGAAAAGACCTAGGGCTAGAACGGAAGCAACTATGACCTTAATTAAGATATAAAAGGATGGTGTGAAGATAGGAAAACATGGTGAACCATCTTTATGGTTAGGAACCACTCTCGTAGTGCGATTGCTGCCTGGAAGACTGATTACCTCGGATCAAGTAGGAGTATTTCAGTCACCTTGACAAAGAATACTGCAATGTATTCGAAATGTCGGAAAACTGTACGTAATGTAGAGAAAACAACACGGTTCAACCCAGAAAGATAACTAAATAATCCTCCAGTACTTTTTAAAATCTGGGCACCATAAATTTATTATTAAATACAATTACATACAATTTTTAAATAACAGTATTTTTATTTATCAGCAGAAAATCCAAGGATCTTTTAATTCACCATATATCTGTGAAGTAATGTAGCAAATTTGAACTACATACCTCAAAAAAAATGTTATGCAAGATAAATGTTTTAGGCAGCAAACTACTGAAAATTTGAATAAGAAAACAGCGATTGAAGATCTACTTGCACTAAAATCCGCGAGACATTAAACCGCCGGAGGTACTTAAAAATGGCGGTAGTGGAGCGACGATACAATATTTCAAGAGATGAAGTCCTGTAGTATTTTAGGACATCAAAATCAAAATTTTGAATTTTTCACTAATTTTTTCATAAATTCACTAATTCTCGTTTTGTGAAGGGAGATCATTTTAAACATATCCCCGATGTTGTTATCGGTATGTACTTTCTTCTCGACACGACTCAATAATCAAGAGGTCTCCTTCATGGACATTGTAGTTGTGAAAGCTAAATATTAAAACAATTATTTCCTTTCATTTCTTTGAGCAAGGATCGAAACACTGCACGAAACGCACACAGAACTGTAGGGATTATTCATGTGAGTTTTAACATGAAATATTTTTGGAATGGGTTGTAATACCGTTGAATTCGCCCGCGTAGAGATCTGACTGGTTAATCTCAACAGCTGGTTAGATGACAACGCCATGAGATATATATTTTTTCAAATTATATTTAACTGAGCTCGATAGCTGCAGTCGCTTAAGTGCGGCCAGTATCCAGTATTCGGGAGATAGTAGGTTCGAACCCCACTGTCGGCAGCCCTGAAATTGGTTTTCCGTGGTTTCCCATTTTCACACCAGGCAAATGCTGGGACTGTACCTTAATTAAGGCCACGGCCGCTTCCTTCCCACTCCTAGCCCTTTCTTGTCCCATCGTCGCCGTAAGACCTATCTGTGTCGGTGCGACGTAAAACAACTAGCAAAAAAAAAAAATATATATATATATATTTATAATGCAAGGTGGTCGGAAACAAAGTGAACTGTATATATGAGCATTAGAGGGTTGGTCACACTGATCAATAATTTGAAAATATAATTATTTCGCGCCGTTCTCATTTTATTAGCTACTGAATTTAGCCAAAGAGATCGCTTCGCGGAAGAACACAAACGGGCTTTACGAGGCGGTGTCGCTAAATCCGCACGCGGCTTAAGACGGGATTGAGAGTCGTGCCAATAAATCAAAATCGTAGAAAAACACACCGTAGGTTTCAGCCGGTGTCAACTTGCTATGGCGCGATCTAGTCAGCATGGAGGTCCATGTTCAAATTCCTCCCCTGACGAAGATTTTGTCTTTGATTGGTGCTCTCGGGCCGGTAAGAGCATCGAACAGATTTAGTAACACCACCTCGCAAATGCCATTTGAATTCACCCGCGAAGCGATCTTACGGGCTAACTTGAGCAGCTGATAAAATGACACGGCACGGCGTGAGAAATCGACTTTTTCAAATGATTTATCGATATAACCACCCTTCTAGCATTTATACACACTTCAAGTTGTTCCCAACCACCCCGTATATATGGATATGTGTGTGTGTGCTCTGATGATTATTATTATTATTACTGTATTGTTGTCTAAAGGGGCCTAACAGCTATGCAATCGGCCCCCAATGGTAAGAGGCAAACGAAACGAAAATTAAAACTTAAAAATTTATCCATTGACCAGAATCTGAAACGAATGATAATGAAAACATGATATTGAGACAACAACATTCAGTGGATCTAATTCACAAAGCCTGAATTACTGGGATGATGTATTATTACATAAAAGAGTCCAAAATCCACGTCGCCGGCCCCTCATAATGGTACTAATCACTAGGAGGTAGAACCATAGTGTTCCTCCTATAGTGGTGCTAATCACGGGAAATGTAGACCTATCGTATGTCTCACACAATGACATCACTCACAGGTAACACAAACCCATGGTGTATCCCACATAAGGATACTACTCACAAGCAAGGCAAACCCATGGTGCTCCGTACATAGTGGGACTAAACACGGGCGCTGGTATTCCCGTGGTGTCCCTCACAAAGTGGAACTAATCACAGGCAACGTATACTCATGGTGTTGCTCACATAGTGCTACTAATCATAGGCAACGTATACTCATGGTGTTGCTCACATAGTGTTACTAATCATAGGCAACGTATACTCATGGTGTTGCTCACATAGTGCTACTAATCATAGACAACGTATACTCATGGTGTTGCTCACATAGTGCTACTAATCATAGGCAACGTATACTCATGGTGTTGCTCACATAGTGCTACTAATCATAGACAACGTATACTCATGGTGTTGCTCACATAGTGCTACTAATCATAGGCAACGTATACTCATGGTGTTGCTCACATAGTGCTACCTAATCATAGGCAATGTAGACCCACGGTAAATGACACATTAAGGTAACAAACACAGGTAGCACAAAACCATGGTATTCTTCCCATAATGGAACTACTCTCAGGTAACGCACACCCATGGTTTTCACACATAGTGGTACTTACGACGGGAGCCAGCCAAACCCGTCGGTTTTCTCACATAGTGGTACTATTCACAGCCGAAGTACGCCCATAGTATTTCTCGTAGAGTGGTACTACTCACAGGTAGCGCAGATCCATTCTGAACCCAGGGGAGCCGACACATTCCAGCACAGCGTTACGGCACATGGACATTACTTCGCGCAGCCGAATTCCGGCTCCCCAGCTTCGGTGAAATACACACGATCTAGACCCTACTAACCACAGACACGTGGTGTTCTTCCCATAACGGCACTACTCATTGGTAAAGCAGATCGATGGTGATCCTCACGCAATGGTACTAAGTACAAGTAGTTTCATGGTCCTGATCTTATCATCCCTTGCTCGCCCCGTTTAGTCGCCACTTAGGGGATACCGCGGGTGTATTCTTCGTCTGCGTCCCCCACTCATAGGGTTTGTGTGTGTGCTCTAATAATGATAATAATAATGTTACTGGCTTTACGTCCCACTAACTACTCTCTCGGTTTTTGGAGACGCCGAGGTGCCGGAATTTAGTCCCGCAGGAGTTCTTTTACGTGCCAGTAAATATACCGACACGAGGCTGACGTATTTGAGCACCTTCAAATACCACCGGACTAAGCCAGGATCGAACCTGCCAAGTAGGGGTCAGAAGGCCAACAGCACTTCAACCGTCTGAGCCACTCAGCCCGGCCGTGTGTGCTCTAAGAAAGCAGTCAAACGCATCGACAGATTTCAAGAAAACCTTCTACGCATATGACTTTCTATCTGGAAACAAATACGGTGGGGTTAAGACACTCCAATCACCCATAGGGATTGAGGTGTTGTCGGGCGACATGTAGAAAAATCGAAGAAACGACGAATATTAGTATCGAATC
The DNA here is from genome assembly GCF_040414725.1 of Anabrus simplex. Lineage (NCBI taxonomy): Eukaryota > Metazoa > Arthropoda > Insecta > Orthoptera > Tettigoniidae > Anabrus > Anabrus simplex. The sequence continues at coordinate 60,365,254 of NC_090272.1, read as the reverse complement.
CATAGTTTTCGGGATCTTTGAGATGGCCAGTGACACTCCGGATGCCATTTCAAGTCCATGCACAGCCCCACCGACACGGGCGAAGGGATTGAGAACGGGTAAATAAAACGTCCAAAATGACAGAGATTATGGATGTATGCGTATATATTCTAGCATAGTTTTCAACCAAACTTGGTACACATATGACTTACTATCTGTCAAAAATAATGTGGGGGTTAGTCGCCCCTAGTGGAGGGGGTGAAATGTAAAACTACCGCTTTTAGTGTCGATCCATTGTTTTCGGGGTTGCTGAGATGAATTTTGGGACTCTGCATACCGTTTAACTCCAAGTTCAGTTCCATCGGCATGAGGATGAGGAAGGTTTAAAAGAAAAAAATATTCCAAATGACCGAGATTTGTGTTGAATCCACAGTTTACGGATTAGCTATGACGGTGAAAAGTTCAGTGCCATAAGGACAAAGTTTAACTCGAAAGAAAATGACATAAATCATAAACTTATAATTAATCACATAACAATGACTGTACAACTACTAAATTTTTCGAAAAATAACAACGTCACAGTAAAGAAATGACAAAAAATCACTTCACACACTATGAACAGTTAATACAAATTCTAAAGGAGGTACCTGGGCAGCGCCGGGTACTAAAGCTAATAACAATACATAACAGTAATAGGCTGTGATTTTAGGCAATGTGGGTGTAGCATTTCGCCCTGGGGTGCCATTTGGGCTCGTCAATTTAGCAGTGGCTGACCGTCTAACAATCTGGCCGACTTAGCAAATGAAGACTGAAGGAGGAAAGAATCTCCATATTAAAAAAAATATCCTTCCAATCGAGGTACAGTACAAATTCATGCTTTCATGGCCCTGTCTATTGCTTTTTCTTTTTCTTTTATCTGCGGCCATGAAGGGCGTAACTGGCAATATAACGTACAGTGTACTCCCACTTCTTACAGCTGATACTAAAGTTAGCGTGTTTAGATTAATTTACTCGTGCAGAGAGTTCCCACTACCGTACTAATTAATTCCCGTTAACTAATGATTTCCGTATTACTGTGGTTAGAGCGGACCAAGTGGCAAGAAATCTTAAGTATAATCATGCTCTCCTGACCATGAAGAAAGAGACCCATCGCCTTCATTCTTACAAGTCTTGCTGTAGTAAATCAACGCCACGGATAATACAGCGCACTGTATTATTGCTAGGGTCACGCCACTAATAGAAAAGAGTAATTGAATGTTATTTCGCTAATAAATTACTCTAACTTTCTTCTCAGAAATTGTACTCAAGCAAGCCTCTGCGAAGTGACTGTTGACTGCTTTCAAATAATAATAATATGGCTATCGCTTGCCTGGTGCAGCCCTTGTAAGGCAGACCCTCCGACGAGGGTGGGTGGCATATGCCGCGTATAAGAAACTGCGTGTTATTTTTGTGTTAGGTATGGTATGTTAGTTTAATGGATGTTAGGGACAGTACAAACTCCCAGGCTCAGAGCCAGATAGCTTAACCTAGACCAATTTTTACTTCCGGGTGCCTTTGTTGACGTCAACTCTATGTAGAGGAATGTATTCCAAATTTCTTAATTTAGTGATGGTCGTAGTGTGATGTGTTGTGTGTAAATGAAGATATGTGTGAATACGAATAAAAACACCGAGTCCTCGAACTAGAGGAGTTAACTCCACTCAGTTGAAACCCCCGATCTGACCAGGAATTGAACCTTGGTCCCCCTAAACCTAAAGCCACTACGCTGACCATCCAGCCAAAGAGTCGGACTGCAAGCTCATTTTCATTATTCTCATAAATTGTATACTTGTTATAATTCTCTAAAGCATCTAAAATATCATCTTCCATCACGCTTCCTTTACAACTGGACACAAGGTGGGTGACGATGACTATTTATCCTGAAACACCATACTTCTAAAACTGAGGATCTCACGATCCATGTCCGTACTTACTGATTAATATCACTGCGTAAATGGGTACACTATTGAACCTGCTATCCTGGGAACGTAAGGTCAAAGCCTAACCGAAGGAACTACTGTGGTAATAATTCCAGTTCAAATAATAGAATAGAGATTCTAAAAAATTCAATTTGGTTGTTAAAAAGTTATATTACCTCAATAATAAGCGACAGAAAGTAAATTCTGATTATTTTAACTCGAAAAGGTCAGTCTTTCCTACTTCCTTTACGCCTATGGAAATTTCTATGAATCGCAAGCTCATATCTTGCAACATTCGTGAACATTCTGATAATAACTTCTTTTTAACTTCATTTGAACATAATAATTTCGAGTTCATAGTAGAGTTTCAAAGCACAATGTTGGAGAGTTGCTTTATGTTCCCAAACCATATCCCATATCCATACTGGACCAGAATACCCTTCAAGAAGTGAAGGGGAAAGTTTTACACTATCCGTAAGCCCAGCATTAACAAGAGAACGTCACAAAAGTGTCAATTAAATTTGCAATTCTGACCTAGACCATTCGAGAGTTTACAAGATAATGCACTCGTACTTGAGGACACACATACTTCATGCACTAATGTGAGCCGAATTTTACTGGACACAGTTGATAAGACGTGAGACAAATCCTTTCAGTGATAACGGTTAAAGAAAGGGAAAACAGAACAACATCAACAACAGAGAATTGCAGTCAAAGGCATCACATACGTCAACCATGTTTCGATAAAAATGAAAAACTTCATGTGTAATGAAAAGTAACGGTTCTTCTTGAACAAATACGTATTTTTTTTAAAAAAAAAACTTGCTTGAACATTTCCTTAAATGTAGGGACTGGAAAACTGAAAATGAGTCAGCGATTAGACACTTACAATATTGCATTTGTGCCAAATGTTCCAGTCAGATGATGAGATGATAATATCAGTAACATATTTAACATTGTTCACCACTAACAACTTCACGACTATTTTAGGATCCTTGGCTCTCTTCAATAGAACAAGCACATTAACGTACGCCTAATTAACTTTTCGCGTCGGTGAATTTATTCCTCTACTATACATATATACTACACGACATCTGAACTAAACTATTCCACTTTGTGCTTACTCTGTAAATAAGGTTTCGTGCGCAGGATGCTCTAATTTCAAAATTAAGTATATTTAATTTTTATATTCAGCATGATTGAAACAAAATTATTCATTTAGGAACGTATTATAACAACATATAATACAATGTTATATAATTTTTTGGGAGGGGATGTTTTATCAATTTATTTCTTTTTTAAGTTAACTTTTTTAGCTTTTATATTTATTTGGGTTCGGGGGACTCTTCCTCGATTTCGACATGATAAGTTAATATATTTAGCATGGAAGGCTTATTTACCTTTATCGCTTAATTTTTTATTAATTTTTTAGGATTGAAATTTCTTATATTTTCCTTTCTTATTTAATGTATTTTATTTAGTGAAGTTAATATAAGAATTGAACTTCTGTCTTATGTTTTCAAAACATATGTTTTCATAAGCTTAATAACTAGTTTACTAGATCATCTCAAATGTAAAAGGTTAGAGGATTTAAAATATACCAGTGTTTTTATTACACTACTAAAACAATGGTAATAAATATAAGTTGAGTTATCTTGATTGTATTATGTAGGGAAATCTGTGAATCCCCGGCTTTGAATCTATGGGATCATACGCTCCTTAACATGCTCTATTGAAAGGTCTTTGTTTGAAGGTGCGAGTAGGTAGCTTTATGCACCATCTTGTATTAACCCAGTAATTAACTTGAAACTCATTCTATTTTGTAAGCTCAGAGAACATGAGCGCTTCATGCAAATTACGCTTGTAAATATATCGACTTTTTGACGGAGAATGGAACCCACGTCCTTCAGGATGAACGATCACACCTTCACTGCCTAAGTTAGACAGTCTCTAAATAATGTGTTAGTGGTTTAACGTCGCACGAATACAAGCAGGCTTGTGGTGACCATGATATAGGGAAGGGCAAAGACTAGGAAGGAAGTGACCGTTGCTTAGTTAAGATACATCCACAGCACATGCCTTGTGTGAAAGTGGGAAAGGATGTGATATGATGTGTACGGCTGACAGTAGCTGGGTTCATACCCATCATCTCCGGAATGCAAGCTAATAGCAGCACGGGCCGAACCGCGCAAACAACTCACTCGGTACATATATTAAATACTAAGCATTTGTATGTTCATTATATTAATAATAACTTTGAAGTAAAAATACATAACCCAATGGAAAACTCGTGGAAGTTTTTTCTTGCTAGGGGCTTTCCGTCCCACCGACACAGATAGGTCTTATGGCGACGATGGGATAGGAATGGCTTAGGAGTTGGAAGGAAGCGGCCGTGGCCTTAATTAAGGTACAACCCCAGCATTTGCCTGGTGTGAAAATGGGAAACCACGGAAAACCATCTTCAGGGCTGCCGACAGTGGGATTCGAACCCCCTATCTCCCGGATGCAAGCTCACAGCCGTGCGCCTCTACGCGCACGGCCAACTCGCCCGGTCGTGGAAGTTTATAATTCATCATATTTTATCTTCTAGTAAAAAGCTGAAACAACTGTTTAAATCGATTTATAGGAAGCGGGGAAAGAGGAAATAAGGAATATATATATATATATATATCGCCATGTTCTATGAAAATAAAAGGAATGCATAGAACTGCTCTTCTAGGTCAGAATGGTTCCAATACTTTTCTTAATCTCATCAAGTTGATAAACATACATACTCCATAAGAGAAAAAAAATCAGTCTTCATTTCTTTTTCAACCAGACACAGCAGCGCTGCTAACAAAATTTGTTCCAAGACGGAACGTGGTCAGGAATTGAAAATGAAAACCTACAACCTGTTTCCCGGTCATTGACCGGGTCAGCGATGGAATGAATGAAGGACATAAAGGCTATTAGAACGATGGGGTCGCCACTCCCAAAGTGATTTGTTAATGACTGATAGATGCTATGAAATAAGAATGGAGAGTGTTGCTGGAATGAAATATGACAGGGAAAACCGGAATACCCGGAGAAAAACCTACCCGCCTCCGCTTTGTCCAGCACAAATCACACATGGAGTGACCGGGACTTGAACCACGGTATCCAGCGGTGGGAAGCCGACGCGCTGCCGTCTGAGCCACGGAGGCTCTGTTCAAGAATTATCACCGATAATTGTGGTGACCACTTAGTATTCCAGAGAACTGCGGCTTGAATAACCAAAGCATCGACTTCTCTATAGTTCTCTTGCTCTTTCACAGTACCATTCTTGACTCCTCTTTGCCGGAAACTTGTAGAACATCTTACTATGCTTCGTTCTTCTACAATCTTGTTATGCGCATTTTCACCACTTTTCGTTGTAGAATACCATCTCATAAAGTTTTGGTGCCGTAGTTTAGACGCCGAGTATTGAATTAAATATGAACCTTTCTAAGCCCAAATAATTTCTAGACAATACGTGAAACGAAAGTATTGAAACTTTTTATTTCAATAATAATAATAATTTACATTTCAAGCGTGTTTATCCAATATATATATATATATATATATATATATATATATATATATATTGAACCATTCTGTTCATTGGTGCAATTATATCAATTTGAGTATTGGATATTGGAATAATACTAGGCCACCCACGAAGCCGATGTCTTACAGTATATGTCATAAAGGGGTCCAGAAGAAGCGTTCTTATGTGAAGTGAGGGCGAGCGTCATTATGAGAAATCTCCAGAACCCATTAGAAGGAGTTATGTCCAAAGCGAAGCCTCTTGATGAAGCTTGGGGACGCCTTCCAGTTCCCGGCTAAACTTATTCTAGGAGGGAAGAATGAAATAAATTAATATCTTTGGGTACAGAAGAGTTGCATTGGATTTGAGACAAGAATTGCAACCTGTATTATATCTGCTTTATTTTGATAGGCATTAGGGCTGCATTAATTAATGCATTCGCTAAGTTGCGCTCATGATAATTAATGCGGGAAAATTTTCCCGGGCGCGCTAAGATTGCACGCAGTCAAGCGGCTTGATGACGCTATCCGGAATTATAAATTAAGGCCGCCAGGGCATATCAGGGTCATTCTTGGAACGAGAGGCTGCAGGAACGAATCGTCATACTGCGTGTTGGTACTGAGAACAACGCTTTGTCTTCAAGCTACACCGACTACCTGTACTGCTATTTCTGCAAAGATGTAAGTAATCAACTTGAATATCCAGATGAATTGAAGATTTTACCTGTGAGATTATGCTATGGGGAGATGAGGTACTGCTTATAAGAGACTAATGAACTAGGAGCTTCATATTTCTGTGAGGTCAAAGTATGACGGACGAAAGGCTAGTATTAATATTGGCTCAGGTTAGGAATTCTAAAACTATATGTTGTCCGTGTGATAGGGTGAGAGAACAGTGACGGAGAGTAGTAAAGAAACTCTTGTGTACCAGGTTAAAACTCTGAACGAGACTTGGTCAGTGTAACGTGTGAGACACGCTAGTAGTGAGGACAGGCATCAAGTTTGGACAGTCTGTAATATATGAATTTATTTTCAGTTACCCCAGCATCAAGTCAGAACGAGTGTTTGACAGCATCATTCCAAAGAAGCCACAACCAGGAGCTGAAGCCAACACAACAACGGGCATCGAGCCAGGAACATTGGGAGCACCTGACCAGCACAACATCGAAGAGGACACCTTCCGACTACAGAGGGAGCTGTACGAAGACGCCACACCAGCAAGAATGTCTCCAAATGGTCAACAGTATCTGATGCAAGCCCGGCAGTCTATCAGAATGTGGTAGATCCAGTGGTCCACAGGGATGGCCGCTCCGCTATGTCTTCTATTTTAAGGTCAGAGCTTTCCAATTCTGTTTCAAGCATGTCATTTAAATTTAGATAGGAATATGGGGGCCGTCAGTCAGCATATTTGTGTTAATAGGAGAATTTCCCTTGTAATATAGAGCTAGGCCTCAAACTCGAACCCCGTACTTTAAGGTAGATGTTATTTGTAGAGTCCTTGTTAACGAATTTATAGTTCATTTTGATTGCGTTATTTTGAAGTACATGTTTGTGTAAGGGTCTGATCGAACTCAGTTGGGCATAGGAGGTTAGTCTACAGATAGGTACTTTTATTAGATCACATTCAGGCATTTGTTTCTGCAGACGTAGAAGTGCATAATTATGACCAAGTCGTGACCAGTAATTCACCCAGATTCATTGATAGAGCGAGCGAGTCCAGGTATTAAGAGATTGGAGCCCATAAGAGGCAAAAGTAAGATTTGCAGTCGGCCTGAGAGAGCCCAACCATTGAGAGTTTATTGAGTATATTTTGGAAATGCCAAGTATGGCAATGTGACGATCGCTTAATGATTAGTGTTTTGTAGCACCAGGATTTAGCCCATGAGAGGCATAAGTAAGATGAGCGAGATTGCTGAAGTATGGAGACAAGGGCAGATAGCCCAGGTATATTTAAATGAGGGCTTTAACAGCTGACTACGTGAAGTGTTCTTTGAAAGGCAAGACTTTAGCCTGTCTTCCCGTTTGAGCTCGTAAATTAGGGAACTGCCGCAAGTGGAGGGGTGAGAATGGAGGTCATTGAGCTTGACGTCACAGGCGGGTGTGTTGGTCGTCTGCAGTATTTCAAGTATGCCAGAAGGGGAAGAAACGACCTTCATGGTTTGAGAGCAGAGAGAGATTTGTTTTATGTCCTATTTGTTTACGTAAGATTTTAACACTGGCCCATTTTATACTGACACCCTTGTATGTGTTGATTGGATCTTTGATATTGTTTGCATAGGTATCTTGGACACCTTACCTGTTATAGGACTAGGGTTCGTGACCGTGTCAGGTCATTGTAAATTTTGTGGTGATTTTGTTTGCACCGGGGTTCGACGGCGCGAGGCATTGTAAAATTTTAAGGGAATCATTATTTTTGTGTCATTAAGCAGATATCCATCTTTCTAAACTTCGTGACTTACACTATGGTTACATGCTTGTTGCAGATTCACGTGTTTTTGTGAAGGCAGTGAAATGATAGTCATCGGCTCAGCGTCATTTTTCCATCTCATATTGAAATGATCTTTTATCTGTAAATAATTCAATTTTATGTAATAAATCCCTATTTGTTAAACTTGGAATGCAGCGGTGTTTTCTGTTAGATATTTATTTTAATTTTTTATTTAGTCGAATTCTTACCTGAGGAGGCACATGTCCTAGTGTTTTATCTTTATGTTGCCCCATTATACCCATGTTATCCTGAGAAGAGCGCTCTACCGGCTGATTGAAGAGGACAGTGTTCAGGTAAGACTATGTGCACCAGCTCACGTCTGTGAGAGTTCGTTCACTACTGTACTCTGGGTTCGAGACCGGCCTTCGCCTGGACGGAACTTAATAGTGCAGTAGGGCACATAGTATTAATGGCGCCCAATACTCGTGGAGCTCGATAACTTAGTAAAAAGGGGCTCATTAGGCCATAGCGCCATAGTATTAATGGCGCCGAGCAACGTGGTGGCCGAAATTCCGTAAAGGGCTAACCATAGCGCCATAGTATAAATGACCAAGCAACGATGGGGCTCGATAACTTTGAAAAAAGGGCTAACCATAGCGCCATGGTATGAATGACGACGAGTAACGAATGGCCCGATATTTCAGTAAAAGGGACCATAGCGCCTTTGTCTACATTGTGAACTTGGTGTGGCTAACTGAGGACCCGATATTGCAGTAAGGAGGGTCATACAGCTTATTTTATTATGCCGTCAGGTGATGCTTGATATTTGTGTAAACGAGCTCACACAACCAAGTGGTATTTTGTTGATTTTCCCCATGAAATAGGGCTATAGGTCATTATGTGTATCTATAAAGGCAGGACCTGATATTTTGGTAAATAAAGGTCGTGCAAGACTTGATTTCAGGCATATGTTATGACAGCTGCATTCAATTACGTGTTGTGCTGGTATACCAAGTTTGGTCTGTGATCTGTACTGTTAGCTTGGTGATATATTTGGAGTATGTTGTTAAACTTGTGAGGTTGAATGACTGCCAGTTCAGAGAGGTATTTTGTGATGTTCTGTCTTTGATCTTACCATTAGTTTATGGATATTGCTGTTGGTGGTGTTTAGCGAGGATGTGCTGATTTTGTGGTTTCCTTGAAGTGATGGATGATATTCGTGCGGGGATTTGACCTGCAAGGTGTTGTGTTTACAGGTATATAATCGGATAGCTTGGATTTGTGCATGTGGTAGTTTTTGCTGGTTTATGACATTGTGTGGGAGAATTCTATGTTTGTGTTGTGTATATATTTTTGTATCATAGTGTTGTACTGACGGTTACCATATGTTTGAATGACATGATATTAGATTGAGGTAGCCAATTTAGGCTTAGAAAGTTCGAGAGTTTAGCAGTAGGAACATTTTGATAAATTAGAAAGTGTAGGAAATTAATAGTATTTGAAATTTAATCGAGGACATACGGAGCGGCTTTTCCCGCCGGACTTTATAACAAGTGAGTTGAATGTCGGTAGACATAGGAGAGGTGCTGAGGCAACTCAGTGAGCAGATGAAAGAACAATTTGTAGCGCTTAAAGAGGAACTTAGGGAAGATATAGGTGAACGTTTGAACGAACAAGTGACTAGGAATCGTGAGCTATTGACGGAACAGGGTGCCAAAAGCGAGGTACAGTTTGTGGCGCTTGGTGAACGTTTGAACGACCAAGTCAGTGCACAATTTAAAGAACAAGAAATTAGGAACTCGGATCAGATAAAAGAACTTAAAGTACACGTAACCGAGCAACTTGCGGAGAAAATCGCGGAGTGTGAAGAAAAGGTGACCGAACAAGTAGTACGCGCCGAAACACGGGTAGCTAACCAAATAACTGAGCTAAGGGAACACACTAGCATTCGTTTGGAGCAATTGGCCTCTGAAAATGAAGCAACTAGGGAAACCATAGCAGAATTAGATACTAAAATGGAGAATGTACGGCTGTGCTGTGTTACCACGACCGAGAAGTTAAGTCAACAGATGGAAGAATCGCACAGAACGGTAGAGAAGCAAATTCAGGAAGTAAAGAATAGTATCGAGGGAATAGAACAGCGCATGGAAGAAAAAGATAAGGAGACCCAGTCCGAACTGAGAACCGTTAAAGAAGACCTGGTAGCAGCGATAGATCGCATAGACCATACGCAAGCGAGGCTAGAAAAAATAGAGCAGAAAGTAGAAGACAGTATGGAGGCGAGGACTCGAGAAGGAGTTGGGAGGAAAGAGCAAACCACGGAAGAGAATAAGGAAGGTAAAGTCGGCGATAAGGTGCCCGAGGAGGAAATTATCACAGAAGTTCAGCAGTCTGATTCACCGGTTGAACCGCCCGAAAATGAAGTGATGCGAATGGAGCAATCTGATACAAACAGTCCAATGGTTCAGGAGGCAGAAGCAGAAAGGGAAGATACACCAGGAAACGAGAATATTACCGTAGCCTCAGAAGAAGGATTGAATGACACAACAAGCAAGGAAGCTGGGGAAACGGCAACTTTGGTTTGGCTACAGGAAGGAGAAGAAGAGCAGTTCAAGAATCACATTGTGCAGAGATCTGGCAACATAGCCATAGTCCTGTCAGAAGGGGCTGAGCTCAAGTACTACGCGACGACTTCGGAGGGCGAAGACCTCGTAAATTCTGCGGTAGAAGAAGAGAGTCTGGAATGTGTGACAGCATCCAAGGTCGAGGCCGATGATATAGGAAGGAAATTAGCGAACAACGTTAATGGGATTTCTGGACAAATAGAAATGGGAGACCCGACTGGGAACGCACAAAATAATCAAAGGGAAACGGTTGGAAAGTATCTTCAAGAAATAGCAGCCGGTAATGAAAGAGATGAACAATGGTATAATCAGCATTCGAAGCGAAATGAAGGAAAGAGAACTAAGTCATACAAGAGACGCAAGAAGAACCAAAAATACCGATACCAGTTTGGTTGGTTCGGGAAACAAGTGAGAATACGCCGTAGGTGGAAGATTGGAACCATCAAGAGAAAGAAGAAACGGCGAAAAGAAGATATGAAAGAGGGACGAATTCTTGAACCGAGAAGCTACGTGGAACAGTTGAGGAGAAAACGTGCTGTTGCGAAGAGGTGGCTTTCCGCATGTCGTGAAATAAGGCGGAAGAAAAGTGACTGGAAAACCGAGAGAAAGGAATGTCTCTTACTCCACAAGAGGAAGAGCGTAACAGAGAGAGGGAACCTCTCTAACTACAGAAGGAAACAAACACGTAGTGCCAGGAACCTCTGCAGGCTAGAAGGCCGCATGAATGAGACAGGGTGTGAAGAAAGTTGCGAAATGGACGTGAGACAGGGAACTTCTGTAAGTTTGGCAAATAGAAGAGCCCTTTAGATAAACACCACTGTATATAAGTAGGAATGTAAATAGAAAACGGATGATAACCAGTAGTTATAAATTTATTTTATGAATTATATTAATTGAACATCATGACGAATGAAGAGAATTTAAGATGAATTTAATAGGGATCCGCAACTAGATCACGAGTTAGTGTTAGTTAAGACACCCACTGTCTCTAACCCTACAGAGAGATACTACCATAAGTTCGCGGAGCTATACACTGGTCCGTTTAGAGTAATTCATAGTTATGAAAATAACTCATACAAGGTACAAAGCTTGGACGCTACAGTGACTAAGGTCTTTAACTCATCAAACCTTAAGCCCTTTTTCCAACCCGGCCAATATCAATTATATAATCAGGAAGAAGAAGAAGGAGGCGAAGAAGAGGAAGAAGAACCTGAGGACGAAGAGACCGAAAATATTGCCAGAGAGGAGGTTATCATTCCGGAAGAAGATGGAAATGACAGCGAAGAAGAACAACCAGAGATACCCAATGGTGAAGAAGAAGAAGAAGAAGGAGAAGTGAATATTATTTCTCCAGGCGACCAGAAACAGCGAGCTGAGCAGCGCAAAGAAACGGAGTGTCAAGACTGCGAGAGTAACCACCGGAGATTTCTAGCTCTGCTGGATGCCTATTACCAAGTTAGGAAGGATAGGGAGGCTATCATGTCTGTAGCTGAAGATAGTCCCATGCCCTGAAGTTTTGAATATTGACAGCAGATATAATTGCAGTGAGAAAATGATCGTGGAATTTGGGAAAATAAAATTCTTGACAAAATTTTATTTTGTCGTTCACGGGGGGCTATGAACCATTCTGTTCATTGGTGCAATTATATCAATTTGAGTATTGGATATTGGAATAATACTAGGCCACCCACGAAGCCGATGTCTTACAGTATATGTCATAAAGGGGTCCAGAAGAAGCGTTCTTATGTGAAGTTAGGGCGAGCGTCATTATGAGAAATCTCCAGAACCCATTAGAAGGAGTTATGTCCAAAGCGAAGCCTCTTGATGAAGCTTGGGGACGCCTTCCAGTTCCCGGCTAAACTTATTCTAGGAGGGAAGAATGAAATAAATTAATATCTTTGGGTACAGAAGAGTTGCATTGGATTTGAGACAAGAATTGCAACCTGTATTATATCTGCTTTATTTTGATAGGCATTAGGGCTGCATTAATTAATGCATTCGCTAAGTTGCGCTCATGATAATTAATGCGGGAAAATTTTCCCGGGCACGCTAAGATTGCACGCAGCTAAGTGGCTTGATGACGCCACCCGGAATTATAAATTAAGGCCGCCAGGGCATATCAGGGTCATTCTTGGAACGAGAGGCTGCAGGAACGAATCGTCATACGGCGTGTTGGTACTGAGAACAACGCTTTGTCTTCAAGCTACACCGACTACCTGTACTGCTATTTCTGCAAAGATGTAAGTAATCAACTTGAATATCCAGATGAATTGAAGATTTTACCTGTGAGATTATGCTATGGGGAGATGAGGTACTGCTTATAAGAGACTAATGAACTAGGAGCTTCATATTTCTGTGAGGTCAAAGTATGACGGACGAAAGGCTAGTATTAATATTGGCTCAGGTTAGGAATTCTAAAACTATATGTTGTCCGTGTGATAGGGTGAGAGAACAGTGACGGAGAGTAGTAAAGAAACTCTTGTGTACCAGGTTAAAACTCTGAACGAGACTTGGTCAGTGTAACGTGTGAGACACGCTAGTAGTGAGGACAGGCATCAAGTTTGGACAGTCTGTAATATATGAATTTATTTTCAGTTACCCCAGCATCAAGTCAGAACGAGTGTTTGACAGCATCATTCCAAAGAAGCCACAACCAGGAGCTGAAGCCAACACAACAACGGGCATCGAGCCAGGAACATTGGGAGCACCTGACCAGCACAACATTGAAGAGGACACCTTCCGACTACAGAGGGAGCTGTACGAAGACGCCACACCAGCAAGAATGTCTCCAAATGGTCAACAGTATCTGATGCAAGCCCGGCAGTCTATCAGAATGTGGTAGATCCAGTGGTCCACAGGGATGGCCGCTCCGCTATGTCTTCTATTTTAAGGTCAGAGCTTTCCAATTCTGTTTCAAGCATGTCATTTAAATTTAGATAGGAATATGGGGGCCGTCAGTCAGCATATTTGTGTTAATAGGAGAATTTCCCTTGTAATATAGAGCTAGGCCTCAAACTCGAACCCCGTACTTTAAGGTAGATGTTATTTGTAGAGTCCTTGTTAACGAATTTATAGTTCATTTTGATTGCGTTATTTTGAAGTACATGTTTGTGTAAGGGTCTGATCGAACTCAGTTGGGCATAGGAGGTTAGTCTACAGATAGGTACTTTTATTAGATCACATTCAGGCATTTGTTTCTGCAGACGTAGAAGTGCATAATTATGACCAAGTCGTGACCAGTAATTCACCCAGATTCATTGATAGAGCGAGCGAGTCCAGGTATTAAGAGATTGGAGCCCATAAGAGGCAAAAGTAAGATTTGCAGTCGGCCTGAGAGAGCCCAACCATTGAGAGTTTATTGAGTATATTTTGGAAATGCCAAGTATGGCAATGTGACGATCGCTTAATGATTAGTGTTTTGTAGCACCAGGATTTAGCCCATGAGAGGCATAAGTAAGATGAGCGAGATTGCTGAAGTATGGAGACAAGGGCAGATAGCCCAGGTATATTTAAATGAGGGCTTTAACAGCTGACTACGTGAAGTGTTCTTTGAAAGGCAAGACTTTAGCCTGTCTTCCCGTTTGAGCTCGTAAATTAGGGAACTGCCGCAAGTGGAGGGGTGAGAATGGAGGTCATTGAGCTTGACGTCACAGGCGGGTGTGTTGGTCGTCTGCAGTATTTCAAGTATGCCAGAAGGGGAAGAAACGACCTTCATGGTTTGAGAGCAGAGAGAGATTTGTTTTATGTCCTATTTGTTTACGTAAGATTTTAACACTGGCCCATTTTATACTGACACCCTTGTATGTGTTGATTGGATCTTTGATATTGTTTGCATAGGTATCTTGGACACCTTACCTGTTATAGGACTAGGGTTCGTGACCGTGTCAGGTCATTGTAAATTTTGTGGTGATTTTGTTTGCACCGGGGTTCGACGGCGCGAGGCATTGTAAAATTTTAAGGGAATCATTATTTTTGTGTCATTAAGCAGATATCCATCTTTCTAAACTTCGTGACTTACACTATGGTTACATGCTTGTTGCAGATTCACGTGTTTTTGTGAAGGCAGTGAAATGATAGTCATCGGCTCAGCGTCATTTTTCCATCTCATATTGAAATGATCTTTTATCTGTAAATAATTCAATTTTATGTAATAAATCCCTATTTGTTAAACTTGGAATGCAGCGGTGTTTTCTGTTAGATATTTATTTTAATTTTTTATTTAGTCGAATTCTTACCTGAGGAGGCACATGTCCTAGTGTTTTATCTTTATGTTGCCCCATTATACCCATGTTATCCTGAGAAGAGCGCTCTACCGGCTGATTGAAGAGGACAGTGTTCAGGTAAGACTATGTGCACCAGCTCACGTCTGTGAGAGTTCGTTCACTACTGTACTCTGGGTTCGAGACCGGCCTTCGCCTGGACGGAACTTAATAGTGCAGTAGGGCACAATATATATATATATATATATATATATATATATATACAAAAAATTCTGATTGCTGTTAAAGATCAGAGTTTCTAAGAACTCCGTATGGCTCACATAATTAAATTAAATTAAATTATAAAAGAGATATATTCATTTTTGGCATTTGTAGCCCATTTGTAGCCATCGAGTGATGTACTATCACCGCCATCTTGAGGCATAAAATTCTCTGTGTCAATGTGTCTTAGTAGACTAGTAGACTATCCAATAAATAAGATTTCAGAAAATTCTGATACAAACAATTGCGAAAAATGCCCTTCCTTCAAAAATTGCCCAAAAATGGTTGTAAGATTTTAAACCCGCACTCGAGGTGATAGAACGGCTTGTCCACCAAACCTCATGACGCAACAGCCCCGAATAGTCATGGCCTACCAAGCGAACGCTGCTCAGCCCGAAGGCCTGCAGGTAACGAGGTGTCTTGTGGTCAGCACGACGGATCATTTCGGCCGTTATTATTGGCTTTCTAGACTGGAGACGCTATCTCACCTCACCTTGAATCAACCCTCAGGTGCAGGTAAAATTCCCTATCCTGGCCTGGAATCGAACCCAGGGCCTCCAGGTAAGAGGCAGGCACGCTACCCCTACACCAAGGGGCCGGCACAGAACGGCTTGTCGGTATTCCAAAATGACCGAAGTCGAGCGTGGGGGCGAGTTCCCAGCACATCTACTGACTCAGTGATGGAAAATCACAAGGAATTCGTGGATGTTGATACCGTTTGCCCTAGTGATGATAAGGAGCCTCAGTTGCACCCATCGAAGCTTCCACGACTCTTCATGGTACAAATATAAGTTTGGAATTGTCGACGTCAATTTTTATGTAACGTCTCATATCACAGACCTATTGTCTTGAATATTAGTAACATGAGTTTAGATTTAAGAAATTAAAAAACTGACAATGAAGATTAAACTTCACACTTGACTATATACTTGAGTGCCTCAGTAAGTAATGCATATCTCTAATTATTTTTGTGATAATTGTTGTTGAAGAAGAGTCAACCTTTACGAAGGGCGTACTCTGTAATCTCCTTGTAACTGTATGCACTTTTGCCATCGATGTGTTAGTCTCTCCAGACCTTCCTGAAACCATTCATTCGGAGTGGTGCGTACCCATGACTTTACAGCTGTATCCAGTTCTGCAAGATCCGCAAATCGACGACCACGCAGAGGTTTCCTCATGTTCCCGAACAGGTGATAATCACTGTTCGATATTTCTTTGGCGGTGGACTGCCCCTAAGCTTCCATTGCATCGATTGTTGTTTCATTTGGGCTCATGGTAATAGAGCCATGTCACATCACCAGTCACAAGCCCAGCCATGAAGTCGGCTAGATCATGATTATGGCGTTGCAGAAGTTTTCTGCTCACGTCCACACGCCTCTGCTTTTCGTTTGCAGACAAGAGTCTAGGCACCCAGGTGGATGGCACCTTCCCGAACTGTAAGTGGCCGTGCACGATCCACTGCAGGGTATTTCGGCTAATTCCCGTGGCTGCCTCCACTTCCGTAAACGTGATGCATTTGTTTCCTTTGATGGCCTGTTTGACCCGGGCAATCTTGGCTGGTGTTGACAATGTCACATTCCTTCCAGGACTGGTTCCATTGTCCACCAATGTGCGCCCTGTTTTCAAACTTTCCACCCAGTTGTAAACTGTTTTCCCTGACGGCGCATGTTTTCCACAGACTGCCACCAAGCGTCGATGAATTTCTGCTATGGTCTCACACCTTATTTCCATAGAAACCAAGTCGCATAGCGCTGTCACTGACGGCTGCTTTCCGTGTTTTCTGCTCCTACGCTGACAGTGTTGTTATGAAATGTCTATGATGAGTAAATTCGTTGTCCCCTGTGCGTGTGCTGCTACGAAACGGTGGAGCAAGACACTAGTTACACGTCACCAACTTCAAAAGTGAAATGTGAACCATACCCGGATCTACAAAAAATAAAGTGTAAAACAATGTACTACGCCCGTCATAATTATGTAAGTTCCTTTGGATTGCAACGAAGTTTCATCGTCGTAATTGTCATAGAAAGGTAATCATTTCCTTGTAAAGAGACTACTACACGTAAATTGTGTAAGAAACAGAGAGCTGTGATTGAGAAGGAGACAGTTTCAAATATTTACAGGTGTTTAAATAATATCTATGGAGATCAGGATATAAACAGTAGTACAGTCAGTCGTTGAGTAAGCAGAGTATCAGCTTCAAAACGAGGTAAAACGAGACTCCCAGATCATTTTTTTTGCTATTGACTTTATGTTGCACCGACACAGATAGGTATTATTGTGACGATGGGACAGGAAAGGGCTAGGACTGGGAAAGAAGCGGCCGTGGTCTTAATTAAGGTACAGACCTAGCATTTGCCTGGTGTGAAAATGGGAAACCACGGAAACCATCTTCAGCACTGCCGACAGTGGGGTTCGAACCCACTATACTGGATACTGGCCGCACTTACGCGACTGCAGCTATCGAGCTCGGTTCTCAGATCTTCAACGTTCGGGACTGTTCCATGCAGCTGTGACACCGGCGACTGTCCAACGCCCAGACTGGCTTATTCGGGATGATAAGCGAGTGACAACCGAATAAGTGGCTACTCAACTTGACATCTCAGTGGATAGTCCTAATTCTTCGTCATTAGACGAAGTAAACAAATTCAAACATGTTTCGGCTCGTTTGAGCCATCTTCAGTGAAAAATGAGGGGAGTTTGAAATAATTTACATAATATAAGTTGAAAAAATGCTAAAAAACATAATGAAGGAGCAAATGAAAAAATAAGCAAAAGAGAGCCCAGACGGAAACAAAATTAGCACAAATATACAATATTTACATCAATATGCGGAACAAAAAACAAATCACTGCGACAAAATTCGGTGAAAAGGTGTTAATTTAAAATAATAATTGAAACTAAAAACTGTGTTAACCTAAGAAAACAAAGGAATGAAAAAACAAATGATGCAGATGGAAATGAACAATAGTAGCACATGGTGAGGTTGTGGACCTCATAGTTTACAAAATATTGTTTAGTAACAATAACAAACAGGTTGAAATCACTGTCGAAAATCATCCTTGTAGAAACCCATCACATTAAATTGGTCAGGAGGGGAGCGGGAGCAAACATTTTTGAGAAACCAAGCCTGATATAACGTGCAGGCGAAAAGCCTGTGACAAGGAAAAAACACCAATGAAATTTAAAGCTTGAGAAACAGCAGCATTCTCAATATCTTCTCAATCTAGCGGCCCCTTTCTTGGTTATTGTTTCATAATGTTGGCTGGTGTCTTGCTCCGCATATTGATGTAAATATTGTATATTTGTGCTAATTTTGTTTCCGTCTAGGCTCTCTTTTGCTTGTTTTTTTCATTTGCTCCTTCATTATGATTTTTAGCATTTTTTCAACTTATATTATGTAAATTATTTCAAACTCCCCTCATGTTTTACTAAAGATGGCTCAAACGAGCCGAAAAATGTTTAAATTTGTTTACTCTGTCTAATGACGGAATATTTATTGTATTGAATTAGGAGGATACTCTCGTTTTTCACCTTTGTAAAGTGAAAACCGTCAATACGGAATGATTCTAATAATTGTAACGAGTGGATAGTGCCAACACAATTTTTTATAGAGCACTAACGCTATTCGGAGGTTTCTTCCAAGTGGGTCCCTAGTTGCCTAACTGACGAAGGTAACGATGAAAGGAGGACCATATGTGTAGAGATGCTTGAGCATGATGAGGCTGATGGTCATTTCTTATCGAAAATCATCACAGGAGATTAAACATGGATTACTTGTTTAGAGCCTGAAACCACACGACAGTCAATGAAGTGGCATGACACGAATTGTCCTCGGAAAAGAGTTCAAGTTAGGACCCTCAACCGGCAGGGCGATGTATGAATAGGAAAAACTCGTATTAGGAAAATAATAGCTGCAGCCGTAACTTAGATATAGCCCTAGGATCTACTTGGTGTAACAATGGAAATCCACTCAGAAACATCTTCAGGGTTGCCGATGGCGGGATTCGAAGTAGCTCCCCCAGTTTTAGGGACCGACTACAACCTAATATTTTTCTTGTGTGCTGAATATGGCGGAAAATCCTTTCATATTTTCTTGAAGTCATCAATCATCATGGAGGTGGTTAAGCTACTGGCTTTCAAACCGGACGGCTGGTTTTCGAATTGTACACATTGTGTCTTTGAACTTTCAACTCCGAAAATCATACAGCGTCAGGAATGATGCCTGATCACAACCCAATATGAGCCCGTTCGCCTCCAGATACCTCAGAGATGATACCACCGGACTGGGCTAGGATTCAAACCGCTGACTTGGGTGCTCTACCGTCAGATCCACTCAACCCGTTGGAAGTTAGAAAAATACCTCTGTAATAATAATAATAATAATAATAATAATAATAATAATAATAATAATAATAATAACCAGTAAGAAGCAAGATCTGCTCAAATAACAACATTTTGGAAAGAGTAAATGATTTTAAATACCTCGGCTACAAACTGTCTTTCCTTGAAGAACTGGACATACCCAAGAAAATATACAAATTCAACAGATGTTTGGGAATCATCAATAACATATTTAGACGATCATTAGTTCAAAAACACACCCGTACAAGAATCTGAAAAACCTTGGAAAGACCTGTACTTTGCTATGGAAGTGAAGCGTGGACCCTGAGGGAATGCGATGGGAGAAGAATAACTACAGCTGAAATTAAATACATGCGGCGAACAGCAGGACTCAATAAGTGGGAACACAAAAGAAATACAGAAATGTTGAACGACCTTTATTGGAATACATGTATGAATACCAGAGAAATTGGCTAGAACACCTAAACAGGATGGACAGAAGCAGGATCCCCGAAGCAGTCATAAACTACTGCCCCAGTGGGAATAGGTCTCTGGGACGCCCCAGGAAGAGATGGCGTGAAAATGCAAATCTTTTGCATAGACCGTAACAGTTCTTCTACAGGACTAAAACATGAAAGGATGATAATAATAATAATAATAATAATAATAATAATAATAATAATAATAATAATAATAATAATAATAATAATAATAATAATAATAATAATAATATGAATATCGTAAATGGTACTATGGAGGAAGGGAAGAGGCAGACCTCGGGAAACCTACCTGAATGTTACACAAAGAAGAATGGGATATAAGAAGAACGCCACACTTAAAGAGGATCGTTGATGATTTTATCAACAAGGCGTAGCCTTCAAATCATGGTGATGCGTACAGTAATATGCGAGAATTTGCTGCACCGTAAAATAATTTTCTGGAGTTGGTACTACTGTACAATATCGTTTAAAGGAAGGAGTTAAATAGAGTTCGCCCTCAGTTCACACTCAATGTCTCCCTCCCTTCCATTCCCCTGCGAGTGTTTTCAGAAGGCTCATGACTAAGGGGAAGCGAGATAGATTCCCATTGTGGAAGCAGTTCCTCGAACAATGCCCGACACCAGATGTCATCAGGTGTGACAGTCATTGTAAGTACGTCATTATCCCCGTAGCTTCCGAGTAGTGGCGGAAGTCCTGGGTTCTGGGTCACAGCGGGTCACTTCAATTACACGTAATGGGCACATCAAATGAAGATTTGCAGGTACTGTGGCGCATATTACCGCCACAGGTGCTACTAGCACTCGGTCCACATTTCAGCTTTGAATTGATTAAAGATTAGACTGGAAGCGAAGACAGCTGCCTGGTTCCTTATAAATCATACAAGTCTCTTCTGCCTTAACATTTTAAAGTTCCTCCTTTCTCATTTTGAGGATCATGAATACTTAATATATATTTTTCATGACTGGATTTTACTTGAGACAGACGTTTTCCCTACTAGGTCGTCTTCAGTATATATCGTACAAACCAAAGAGATTTTATATATAGCAAAAATGAACAACCTGTCACCAGTAGGATCCGAATCCACTACCTAATTGACGTGAAATAGGAAGTTTGTCTGATCGGATATCCCAAGTGTCCGGTAGGCCATTTTTGTTCCCTGTTTAATATATCGTACGTTATCTTCCAATGTTCTTACTATACATTATTTCCGTAAGACTGATCATGCCTCCCAGCCAAAAATAGATATTCAGTCTATTAGAACAATTTTCGGGTGTGTACATTTTCTTATGCTTACGCGTAAAGGAAAATGAACCTTACCGTACCACACACTAGGAATTTATGTCTGCATGACTTATGTACGCACCCCTACAATATAATTCACTTAATGTTCAGTTTCCTTTACACGTTAACATCCGAAAATGAACACAACGAAAATTGTTTTGGTGGTCTGTATATCTATATGTAGCTGGAATGCGTGACCAGTCTTTAGGAAATTAATGAAGAGGAAGAACAATATGAGATATGACATTTTGCCCAAACAGCGACGATGTATCAAAAGCCGCCAAATTTATTTACCTGCACTTTCGGCAAATTTCATAAAAACTTCAGAATAAATCATCAGGCAGAGAAACATAGATTTTTTGTTAAAATTTAAATTTGGCCATTTAGAGTAGAAGTTTAAAATGTAAAAGTTTTTTGGCAGATGGTTTTTGAAATATTTATGAAACAAAGTTCAAGAAATTTGGATGTGACGCGGTTTGATACTGAAATTGGGATTTATTGGGTTCTGAAACAAAGGAATGAAATATTTTAAATTAAAGGTAAACCCTGAAAGAGGTGCTAATACGTGTGAAATACATTATCGCTTTTAACAATTTATGGTCCCTAGTTTAAATTAATTCAGCTCTCCAAAAAGAGGGATTTAGTACCTCCTTATAAAGAAAGGTGTTAATTACAACAGAGTTCAAAAAGCATTATGAAAATTAAACAAGTCCCTTTACACTTTTCTTGTATTTACACTATATATGTGTCTATTTCTTCCTCATAAACTACAGCGTCTTCATTTTATTCAATCTGAAGTCTTAGATCTTCTTGTTTTTCTAAAGCAGAAGCAAACTAAAACAGCTCATTATTCCTACAATCTTCTCCCAAATGTTTTGATAGTAATTTTGAAACCTCATTAAAAGAGAAGAAACTGTGAACACACATGAGGTCACGGGAAGTGCTTATTGGCTGACAGACATTTAGCGGACTTGGATACTACAGATGTCACTACAGGTGTTGGAATCTGTGGATATTGAAACTCAGACTCTTATTTGACTCTGTATTTTCATGGTATATACCTGGTTCAAAAATCACTGTTGGATTGAATTCCTCGGGTATCATTTTTTTGTTTTTTGCTGGGGGGCTTTACGTCGCACCGACAGATAGGTCTTATGGCGACGATGGGAAAGGAAAGGGCTGGGAGTGGGAAGGAAGCGGCCGTGGCCTTAATTAAGGTACAGCCCCAGCATGTGCCTGGTGTGAAAATGGGAAACCACGGAAAACCATTTTCAGGGCTGCTGACAGTGGGGTTCGAACCCACTATCTCCCGAATACTGGATACTGGCCGCACTTAAGCGACTGCAGCTATCGAGCTCGGTAAAACAAATTGTTACATTAGATCATATGACTCCTCACATCCCTAGAGTACCTGGAAATTTGTACTATGGGTGCTTTTTCTAGGATAATAATAATAATTAACATATAGCCTCAGTTACCGTGCGCAGACATTTTAATTTGACACCATCCGGCTGTCTTCCATTCTCCCTTTTTCACACCAGGCAAATGCTGGGACTGTACCTTAAATAAGGCCACGGCCACTTCCTTCCCATTCCTAGGTCTTACCTATCCCATCGTCGCCATAAGACCTATGTGCCGGTGCGACGTGAAACAAATAACAAACAAATCTGGCTGTCTACTCGTCAATTTCGACGTTCCGTTTTCTTGAAGGCCTACTAGATGGTAGTGTAAACCGGAATTCTGTTGGGCGTTTATGGCTGAGATTTATTGAAATTTGGCCGGAAATGTGTCACCAAGGAATTTTTACGTGCCGACATCATACGACATTGAGTGCCGTATGGACTTTATTTCACCCTTCAGAAATCCGACTGTCTCTGCCGGGTTTGAACCCGCTATCTTCAGATCCAGATCCAACACTGTGCGACTGATCCACAGAGGATGCTTTTTAGAAAATAATGTACCATGAGTACATTTTTAAACCCAACAGGAAAAATATAAAATAAAAACATATCATAGAAACTTCAACTATAAATAACCGATTCGTAAATGCACTTCATGTCATAAAAAGGTATGAAAATCGAGAGTAAAATTCCAAATATATTAATATTTCTGCCCAACAATGTTTAAAAGAGTTGTTGGTGGTTAGTGCTCACTTAATATTTGGAGAAAGGTTGGTAATTTCGTCATATCGGAGTTTACGTGAGAAGTGGTGTTTATTTTTTTTCCTGCTCCGCCAAAATTAAAGCATTTGCCAGTAAACACTATTGCCCTCGCAAGGCAAGGATCAACGTAACCATTTCGTATTAGAATAAAGTTTTAAGCACATGACAGGGGTAGGAGTAAATCCTATAATCCCCCATTCGGTCTGTCAGTACGACAACAAGGGATTTATTTTTTAAAAGTTGTTTTACGTCGACCCGTCCAAGATGAGATATGAAAGAGCTAGGAATAGGAAGAATGTCCCAGCATCTGCCTAGTGAGAAAATGGAGAAACCATATTCAGGGTTGCCTTCAGAGGAGTTCGAACCTACTATCTCCCGAATACTAGGGAATGAAACGCTGGATTTCGGGATAAGTGATTTTCATGTTATAACACTGCCAGATGTTGCGAGTGTATTGGACAGAAAAGTTTAAATATATCCTCATATGCCCACGGAATCATTTGTGTTCTAATTTGAAGTGAGGTCTGAAAGTTCCTACTTCTGTCATGTCACGAGACTGTGGCAATAACAACAGTGTACAGATAAAGTACATAAAAAGTTTTGAATAAAATCTTCTTGATCCATTTTTAGGAATCATCAAATTCATATAACAGCCCTGTGTATGGAGTTTTAAATAGCAAGAGTTCTGAACCCCTGATGTTTATGTAAATCCTAACGAAGCTGCAATGGAGTTGAAAGGATTCATGTTACTAATGAAATAAGTCGAAATCTAATCTAAATCTATGCAGAATTCAGCTCAAAGCAGTAAATTATTTTATAAATTATAAGTTCTAGATTTACTCAGTGAGGTTTCTTCAGAATTTCCGGCTTAATAATTGGTTTATGCTATAAAACACCTTGTAGTTCTCTTACAGGACCTATAACTTCATACTTTTCATTCAAATGCACAAGGGAGAAACTGAAAGAAGA
The DNA here is from genome assembly GCF_040414725.1 of Anabrus simplex. Lineage (NCBI taxonomy): Eukaryota > Metazoa > Arthropoda > Insecta > Orthoptera > Tettigoniidae > Anabrus > Anabrus simplex. The sequence continues at coordinate 60,340,988 of NC_090272.1, read as the reverse complement.
AACAAAGTTGAAAATTCTGAATATTTAAATAAATTTGAAATGGAAAGGAAGAGACAAGGAGGATACTTCTAAGTAGCCAGTGTCCCACATTTGGCTGTACCATCAGCTGAATTTGTTACTATCTCTCGCCTTGCCTTTATGCCGCCTGGAATACGAAATACGTAAAAAGTGCGTTAGCTTGTGAATAAATCATGAATCTGGCCGTCACACTGGACGAACTGTAATACAAGCTGTTGCGACACGTTCACTAATGGATAGTCAGAAGCTCAATATCAGGTGTAAACAAGGAAGGCTGCTCCATTACTGTGCCCTACATTCTGATCATCGCAATTAGCTTAAAGAAAACATTAACTTCGATGATTTCTAACGGAGGAAAGTACACAAGAAATAATTAGTTCAGCTTGCTCCTTTGACCGGTGATATATATGTTTTTCTATTTACTTAATGTCGCACCGACACAGATATGTCTTATGGCGACGATGGGAGAGAAAAGTCCTAGGAATGGGAAGGAAGTGGCCGTGACCTTATTTAAGGTACAACTCCAGCATTTGCCTGGTGTGAAAATGGGAAACCACGGAAAACCATCTTCAGGGCTGCCGACAGTGGGGTTCGAACTCACTTCCTCCCGAATGCAAGTTCACAGTTGTGCGTACTTAACCGCACTGCCAACTCACACGGTGTGATATATTTTAACGATCAGTGTAAGTTTTGAGTAGGTTTGGTACATTATTGTGTTGCCGTCGATCTTAAGGCGGGATTCCACTGAGGCAACATTTGGGCGACATGGAGCATGCGGCTGGCAACAGATGTTGCTCTTTGTAGCATGCGGCTTGTTGTCAGTCGGGTAAAAAAGATGTGGTATGCCGCATGTGTTGCCGGGTGTAGCATGCGTCACTTGTGGAGGCTTGTCGCCAACTACAAACGTTATTCCATCAAGGCAACCAAGACAACAGTTCCTCACTCGACTTTGACCGGCTGGTGACAGCTATACTTCCTTGTTTCGAATTTCTCAACCTATCATCTCAAGAATCATCCCGAAAATGTGCATGGCGCAGTGATCCAAGCTGATAAGGCATGGAGCCCTTGGCAAACAATCCACGTCGGAATTTTGAAGAGGCGAAAGCCATTAGCGATGATTTTTTGGAGTACCTACTTTGTCACATGAAGGTCCTGTACCATGACAGAATCGCTATGCCTAGAGGTACGGAAAGATTTAGAAACTTCTTGTTCACTGGAATTTAATGATATTTTTAAAAATTAAATTGCATTAGTTTTAAGCAGAATATCCTAACCCTATTCTGATTATTTTACAGCCGTATAGTTCACATTTCAAATAGTTATACTAGGAGAATGAGAGATAACTCGTGGCAACTATGACAATAAGTAGACAAAAACCCCATGGCACTACAGCCCTTGAAGGGCCTTGGCCTACCAGGCGATCGCTGCTCAGCCCGAAGGCCTGCAGATTATGAGGTGTCGTGTAGTCAGCACGACGAATCCTCTCGGTCGTTATTCTTGGATTTCTAGACCGGGGCCGCTATCTCACCGTCAGATAGCTCCTCAATTCTAATCACGTAGGCTGAGTGGACCTAGAACCAGCCCTCAGGCCCAAGTAAAAATCCCTGACCTGGCCGGGAATTGAGCCCGAGGCCTCCGGGTAAGAGGCAGGCACGCTACCCCTACACCACGGGGCCGGCAATAAATAGACATAGTGAGGAAGAAAAAGACTATGATGAAACATTGTTGAAAGACTGCGTAATTAGAGTAGCGGCGAAGAATATCCGAATAAAAACTAGATGAAAAGTGTAGAAAAGAGAGCCATTTGTTGTTATGCTATTAAACGACGTATTTACGAGAAATCCATAGGCATGGAAATGCCATAATATACTGATATGTAGAATTTGTTATTACTATTATAATAATAATTATTATTATTATCATTATTATTATACAATAATGTTATTGGCTTCAAGTCCCACTCACTACTTTTACGGTTTTCTGAGTCGCCGATGTGCCGGAATTTAGTGCAGCAGGCGTTATTTTACGTGCCAGTAAATCTACCGACACGAGGCTGACGTAGGTCTACTAGAACACCTTCAAATACCACCGGACTGAGTTAGAATCGAACCTGCGAAGTTTATTATTATTCTTCTTGTAGTTAGTACTATGATGTCATTAAATTCTATTTTAATAGTTATCTCTAATTTATTTATTTCTAGTGCAAACCATTGCCAGTACTAATAAGGATAAAAATAGGAACTGAATAATAATAATAAAATAATAATTATGGCTTTACGTCCTACTATATACTTTTACGGTTTTCGAAGACGCCGAGGTGCCGCAATGTAGGCCCGCAGGAATTCCTTTAAGTGCCACCGACACGAGGCTGACGTACATGAGCACCTCCAAATACCACCGGACTGAGCGAGGTTCGAACCTGCCAAGTTGGGGTCAGAGGACCAGCGCCTCAACCGTCTGAGCCACTCAGCCCGGTGGGCATTGAATAAATCACAATTTTATTTACAAATGTTCATAAGCAGTTAATTTATTTCATTTATTAGAGGAAAACAGTAGCACAACATCAACTCACCTCACGTTCCTCATTGTCACCTGACGTTTGGAGCATCGATGTCAAGAAGGAAGGTAAGTAGATTATACGCGAAGCACAGATTTCCTCTCAATGGAGCAGCAACACCAGTTTTCTTTTTCTGTATTTGTTATGGTCTGGGTGGAAAGCTGAACGCATTTTTAAAATTTTCTTCAGTTCGTGGACACTGCAGTCATATTTTTCTGGGGGCTGTTTTAACGTACCGTATGCTTTCTTTTCTACTATTTTCATAATCACTCAATGTTACATTCCGCAATTCCGGAGCATTGTGATAATCTCCGATTAAATTCGCAGTGTTTTCAATACCCCACTTCATCTTGTCGCACGGTAATTGTAGCACCGATCCACACACTGTTGGATCCCGGGCGACACTGTTTGACAAGCATATTTTTCAGGCATGCGGCACCAGAGAATGTTCGACAGATGGCAACATGCCTCATGCCACACAGCCGCACGCTACATGTCGTGCCGTGTTTCTTCAGTTGAAAGTCGACTGAAGCATGCTTCACTGTCGCATGCTCCATGTCGCCCAAATGTTGCCTCAGTGGAATCCCGCCTTTAGTCCTGTTGGGTTCTGAAATGTCCTATCTCGTACTTGTGAAATGTACTTGCAAACTGTCCTGTAAAATCATCGCTGCAACAGTTGTGAAATAAAAGCTATGAAAACGTTGAAATCGTTGTTTTGGACACTTCTAGACGTACAATGCCTTGATGAACATTTAACATTGAATTGAATTGAATTGAATTGAATTGAATTGAATTGAATTGAATTGAATTAATGGGTCGTAACTGATATTTACACAATCAAATCGAAAATTTTCTTAAGAATCGAAATTCATCTTTTGCACCCCCACACAAATCCTTACATCGGTGTTCAGACTATTGTCCGTCTTTAAAAAGCTTTATTACCTTCGTATGCCTTTCAGTTTTGTAGTAATTAATCACAAACCAAATCATATACTTTAAAATACGGTAGTCGGTTTGAAAGACCTTCCTCCTCACAGCCCACGTATTTTAGGGGAGGAGGTACACCTAGCATTACAATATTAAACTTGCTAAATCCATGCTCCTAATTCACTATTTAACAGGTGCACAAATATCACTAAATGTTGACATATTGAAAGAATGAAATTTTGTGCATACGTTGACAATCTTGTACAAATATTTACGCACAACTAAATATTTTACATTTTTCTTGTAAGAAAATTAAAACAATTTAAAAATAATTTGCATTTCAATAATTATTGAAATACGTAAGACAGATTATTAAACCTTTTCAGTCTACTTTCAACCAGAAGAAAATGATATTATGGTGTAATTTCATCTTCCAAACGGTTGTAGACCTAGGATAAAAGGAACATAAAATGAAAAAGTAGGTAATTTGAGAAAAATGTAAAGAAAGATAAAGGATTCCTCAATTATTTCCTGCCCCATATTCAGGATTAACTGCATAAATTTCTGCAAATTCACACACAGCATCTGAAAGCAGTTGTAAGCTTATTATGGAATTACCACTATTTTCAAAATTGCCATCACTTTATACTAGCCTACCAAGGACGGAAACTTCTTCCCAGAAATACACGGACATACAACATGTCACATTGTTACTTGGTGCTGGGACTTTAGAAACGCATTTCATCAATATAATTACTGAAATATTATTAAACATACTTCATATAACTAAATTTAAAAAAATTGTACCTTATTACTGTGCCACCCACCTTTAGGGCAGAAGTACGTGAGCACCCACTGAAATAATGCTGAATCTTACCATAACATTTCTCACAATATCTATTGTAACATGAAAGATATAAATGCACCAATTTTACCATGTAAAGCCATAGCCCTTCTGATTCTAATGGAATGCAATTTATAGTATCTAGACTTCGAGTTTCTTGTAAGTTGGGTTTTGAATAAGAGAAATTTTTCAAGGTCTTATTGAAACATGTCGTCATGTTGGTACACATTACTACTGAAGTATTGGTACCACTGCTTCCAAATTATCACCACACATTTATAGATGCATGCAAGTCTTGAAACTCTAGAATTTTAACATTTGATAAATATTTTTGTCTTCAGTTATAAATTAAAATTTAATTTTAAAATATTGTAACTTTTAGCAACAAAAAAGATTTACAAGAAAGACAATTTAGAAGCAACATTAAAAATTCTAGAGTTTTAGTATCGCGTTACAGCAATTTATTGGCCATACATAGCGACATTCTGAGAATAAAGGATATTTATTCACAAATCTTTGCACCATAATGTTCTGAAATATTCACAATATGAGTGGGCAAAATTTCATATCTCTAGGTAGAATAGTTTAGGAGCAATGTGTACCAACATGACGACATGTTTCAATAACCTTGAAAAATTTCTCATATTAAAAAAATATATCTTACAAGAAACTACAAGTCTAAGTACTATAAGTTGCAGTCCATTAGAATCGGAAGGGCTTTGACTTTATATGGTAAAATTGGTGCATTTCTATCTTTCATTTTACAATAGATAGTGTGAGGAATGTTATGGTGTTGCATCATCTAAGTCGTAATGAATTCCAAGGGCAAGTGCCTTTCAATATATTACAGCTCGCTTACCTGGGTTTCTCGACTTCCTGAGACGGGGAATCGATGCGAAGCCCTTCCGGGTCAACTAAGTACGTCATTAGTACACTTGGGATCAGTATCCTTAATTTGGCTGTAACTTTGCAAATATATTAGGATACATGTTACTAATGCTTACGAACAAAGAACCTCTGATACCTTTATCCCCTTTAATGCGTTTTAGATAATTTATAAGCAATTTCATGGCCATATATCGCGACATTCTGAGAAAAAAAAAAAGGATTTTTATTCAGAAATATTTGCACCATAATGTTTTCAAATATTCACGATATGTTTTTTCTTGTTGTTGTATACCTGTAGAACTAACAGACACAAATTAAACAACGTCTTACACCACGTGCTAACATGGTGAAGTTCAGAGTTATACTAAATTGTTAGCCGTGCGGCACGGTGGTTTTAGTGTCTTAAGATGGCGGCGCTATTGCATCATCCGACGACAACTTAAAAAGGCCAGACACTTGTTGATGAGATATGAAAAATGCCATCGCACGTATTGTTTAGACATTTTTTCGATTTTAAAACTCTTATGTTTCTGTAACGCTTACTGCTCCAAGTACGGTTCCAAAAGTACAGGATGTCCATAAAGTCTGCATACAAAGAAAAAAAGATTTTATTTCCAATAATGGTGAATATGTCCGTTGCTATTCGTAATGCGGTAAATATTTGCCTTGTATTCATTGAAGGCGATGTGGAGTGAAACATGTACGGTACCTGGAAATGTTGCAGGACCAATTAATGCAGCTGGTAATAAATTTAGATGAATTCCCAAAGTCTTTTGAACAGGATGGGGCACCTGAACCACTTGACAAATATGAAGTTTTCAAACCATTGAATTTGAATACGAGGAGCAGCTGAATGGCCACCATCATCTTCGGACATGACTCCCATTTAGATTTTACCTGCTTGGACATTTGAAGTCCGTTGTCTACCAGATGAAAGTCAATAATACCTGAAATTTATAATCGTTGAAGCCTGCAGCCACGTGACGCCAGATATCTTGCGAGGTGTTCGACAGTCCTGAAGATCGTTTTCCATGGTTTCCCATTTTCACACCAGGAAAATATTTGGACTGTAACTTAATTCAGGCCACGGTCTCATCCTTCCCACTCCTAACTCTTTCCTATCCCTTCGTCACCAGAAGACCTATCTGTGCAGGTGTGACGTGAAGCAAATAAAAAAAAAGGATGTTTGATAAAATTGGCGCAAACCTGTTTGTCTCTGTCTTCAAACTAATAGCTAACATACTGATAATATTCTGTAAATTTTATTATTTAGTATTACCATTTAAATTGAATATTGAAACTGATAAATGTTTTTGTAATGTATGGAGATTTTTGAAACACTCTGTATAGGCCCCAGGCATTTTCGACATGAGAGCATGGAGTGGGGACCATTGGTCTCTTAGCTGAGTCCTGACATTTCTTCCATTTCCTTATGCCAGATTACACAATTTCATCTAGCCTGTCGGATCTCCCTAGGTCTAGTCTTGTTCTTTTCCGACCCCGACGGTATTAGAGCATTCGAGGCCTGGGGAATCTTTCATTTTTAATTTTTTCACCCTTCGTGGCCAATGTCATCCATTGGCCGATACCTTCATTTTCAAAGTGTCGAATTCGTCCCGTATTTCCTCTTAGATTATTGTTAATAGAGGATGGTTGCCTAGTTACTCTTAAGACAATAACCACCACCACCACCATACTTAGTACTGACGCACTTTCAAGTCAAAATATAAAATCACACCATGCACAGAGCCTATTGTTCGTCGTCCAGTTCGAAGTCCGTTTAGGAAACGTAAGTCTTCACTTGTCCTCATAGTCGAATAGATTACAAGAAGTAACAACAACAACAACAACAAGAGAAATAAAAACTATTTGAAATGTAACGCAATATACACACAATAATGAACTACAAAAGGAAGTCGCCCGTTACAAGCCTTCTTATCTCGGTATATTCCTTTATAATAATTACATGGTCGCATATGCTTCTTATACCAACAAACTGAGTTCATAGCTGACTGGCTTATGCTCTGACCTTTTATCTATGGGTTCCAAATTAGATTGCCGTTCGGGTTAGTTACTTCCTCCGGATCGGGAATTGTTTTTTTTTTTTTTTTTTTTTTTTTTGCGGTTTTCAACATTAGAATTCATTCTGGGCAATGTTCTATCTTCACTAAGGTGAAGGTCACGCACGATAGCCAATGCGAACCTGCACCATATTCTCTTCGGAGGCCACAAGCCGTTATCAATATACCAAGAATTCATATTGAAGCGAGAAAATATTATATGACACTATTTTTTCTTCCAGGAGTTTCCACTTTTACTCCAACTGCTTGATCGCACAATCTACACAGAAACGAGAAAGAAGGAATCTTTTTAAGATAAAAAATATGTATATATTATAGCTCGATAACAGTTAGAGAGCTTTAATGACCCTAACAGCTATTAGAAGACCCTATGAAGGCTCTTCTGCACAGCTGGAGGGGGCTGTTAACACGCGAACTCGAGTCGTGCCTTTTAAACTGAGAATATTGCGACACTGTTATTGCTGATACGTGGCGTTATTTATAGTCGGCAATCGTGGCTGATGGCATCTTCTCTGCTGCCTTACATTGCTCAGTGTTTCCAACAGAGAAAGAAGGAATGTATGAAGAAACCCAACGAGCAATATTCAAAAATCTCTAAGATTCACCTTGCTATTCAGAGTACCTTCATTAATAATTATTACATGATATTCTATTTAAACATCGAGTCGGAACACAAGTTCGTTAGGATTTAGTTCTGCAGCCTAAATATTGTGCATGCCTGCCACACACAGCCAACAGAAAATTTGTTGACGATTCTCCTTGTTTAAGAACTTCAGCTCTCTATTATGTATACACGTGATCTTCATTCCATCAGTTTTTGGTGAACATGAAATGTATCCATACTAAGGAAAAACGGAGATACATGCTGTTCACCTCCGTAATGTAACAATTAGCGCTGTTAGCTGTCATCTTCGCTGGTCAGAGTTCATTTCTTGGTATGCCAGAGATTTAAGATTGGCCGTATGTCTGGTGCGGTGTTAAAATAAGGTACTTGCAGCTCGCGTGCATTGAGGGTGAACTTGAGAAGAGATACAACATCTTGAGGAATACCAGAACCAGTGTTTATTTTTGAGATACATATGTTGTTGTCGGAAACGGAAAAAGTTCCAGAAGAACGAAGGGAGATTTGTTCATATTAAACAATAGGGAAGTGCAGAAACTGCTTGGACTTAGTTTGCTTGATTTCAGTCACAGAATTTCTTGCCAAAATGTAATTAATTATCGATCTGAGAAATCGGAACTGAAATTAATTAATAATTAAATGATGAAATTATTTATTTAGTGACTTACCACCTTCTGATGTATTGTCAAAAGGTTGACGTATATGGTCAGAACCCTGCTGTATGAATCTCTCCGATAACATCCTCCCGGAGAAACAGATCTATATTTTTTTCAGATTCTTATAATGATGGCTCCTCATAACCCTGCAATAATGGAGAATGAACATTGATCAATTTTACTAGACATGGCTAGTAATGCCTGTAAAAATCTCATCATGTTGTGTCCCTCACTGAAATATTACACCGATAAGGTAACGTATAGAACATGCATACATCAAGACGAAAATTGAAGATGACAAAGGAGAATGCTTCGGCAACCAAACTACCTGTGCTGTATGGCGGGATAGCCAACAACACGGCGTATGCATACCAGCCAATGCAGAACGTTGTCAAGCATATGACCTGCAGTCAGTCAGTCAGTATCATACAATCACAAAAGTTAAATGAATGAATGTAATGATACGAAAAAAAAATAACTTGTGTGGGACAAAGAGACGGGCTCTCACCAATCATGTTCAACTGTGCTCTGGAAAATGTCGTTAGGGAATGGAAGTAAGTAATTCCTAACAAACAGACTGACTGAATCAAACATCTCAAGAATGCAGGTGAAGGGAATTGTCTTAAAATGTATGTGTGTTCTGTCGCAGTCAGGAATGCGTTATATTATTATTTAAAATACTCTTTCTCGTAACCGGAAGAATTTCCTTACAGGATGAGTAGTAATATTTTAATGTTACTTTGTATACGTTCCACTAACTACTTTTGACGGTTCGCGGGGACGCCAGGATGCCGTAATTTTGTCCTGCAATATTCCTTTTAAAAGCCTGTAAATCTACCGAAATGAGGCTGGCGTATTTGAGCACCTTCAAATACCACCGGACTGAGCCGGGGTTGAAACTCCAGAATAGCGTGAGAAGGCCGCCTCAATCGTCTGAGTCACTCAGTCCGGCGGAGGAGTGGTAGAGTGACAGCCATCGGTGGCCAAAACTATTGGTTAAAATTCGACTGACGTAATGTGAGATAGTTATTTTTACGGCCAGAGAACAGACCGCTGGATGTCGTAGGATATCAACGCGGTAAATATCTATTGCTATATGCTTTACGTCGCACCGACAAAGATAGGTCTTATGCCGACGATGGGACAGAAAAGGTCTAGGAATGGAAAGGAAGCGGCCTTGGCCTTAATTAAGGTACATCCCCAGCATTTGCCTGGTGTGAAAATGGGAAACCACGGAAAACCATCTTCAGGGCTGCCGACAGTGGGGCTCCAACCCACTATCTCCCGGATGCGAGCTCACAGCTGCGTGCCCCTAACCGCACGGCCAACTCGCCCGGTGGACCTATTGCAAACACTAGGTGTTTACCCTATACGTTACTTAAAATTTCAGAAAATACTTGCACGATAGAGCTTCTGTACTATTTAGTAGAGGAAACTAAAGCATTCACTTGCAGGAAACTTACACAATAATTCAATCCCTACCAATTTATTATTAATATTAATATTATTATTATTATTATTATTATTATTATTATTAATTCTATTTGTTTTTATGTCCCACTAATTACTTTTACGGTTTTAGGATAGCCAAGGTGCCTAAATTTAGTTCCGCAGGATTTCCTTTCAGTGTCAGTAAATCTACCGACGCCAGGCTGACGTATTTGAGAACCTTCGAATACCACTGGACTGAGCCAGGATCGGACCCGCCAAGCTGGACTCAGAAGGTCAGCGTTCTATCATCTGAGCTATTAGACCAAGAAAATTTCAGACTGTACCATGTTCGTTACCTTCATAGCCTTAATATCTTCTATTTCATCACCAACGACAACTCAACAGAATCAATGCGAGATGGAAAACACTTGATAAATAATCTTAATCGTACTTATCTCCAAATATTCATAACTTTCTTGTCGAGTTTACATTTTAATTATTATATGTTATTGTATGTCATTTAGAAAGCTAAGTATTTTGCGACAGATAAAAGTCAGAAGAGACGGTCAATTGAAACGCGTCACATGTCAAATACACGGTTGAACATTTCGTACCCGAAAAGTAATCATCACCACTGCTAAGACTTTTATTTCTCTGGGCGATGAGACGATCAACAGATAAAGGTGGCAAGCTTTCAACTGAATGAGATATGTACCCAGTCAGTGAGTAAATGTCTTACAAGTTCTGGTGATTACCTTTGCGGTACAAAATGTCGTACTTTGAATTTTTTATTTGTGACCTATTACCATTTGACTGCCTCTTATAGTTTCCCTATTTTCTTGTACAACTGTGCTTTAACCCCCTAACTCTCCCAGTTTTAAATAAATAAACAATCAATAAGTAAGGTAATAAATAATAATTCAATCAAATCATATAAATTAAAACACTATAACACTCTGATGAGGCCAGACGCATTATACGCACCATTAACCTTGGAAAGGAGGTCTCGTGAATTATACCAGAATTCTGACAAAATAAATCAGGCACTTAAAAAATACGAATGAAATTTTAAGATGATATTTAAAAAATGGACAATGAAAATCTTACTAAAAATATATTTAATTATTCTGTAGTAGTGTTGAAACACCCGATCCCGTGAGATATCCGAAGTTAAGCAACATCGAGCGTGGTCAAGATTTGGATGGGTCGCCACGCGCTGTTGGTGTGGGGTAAGGAGATGGAGAAGCGGAAAGGAACTGGCCATCCTACCGTACGTTAACTCCGGTTCAGGAACACCTCTGCGGAGGTTCGGACCTGCCTTCGGGCAGAATATCTCACTAAAACTCAATAATAATGGGATAATCGAAATTGAAACTCAACTTCAAGAAATCAGTAAAGCACGTGAAATTATGTGGGATATGCTTAGCTTTTGAACATCGGTGAACAAACGTCATTTCGCCGATAAACCCAAGATGGGTACAACTACTGCATGGACGGACGAACAGAAGATAGGACGCAGCGAGAGGATGATGAAGAGATAATGGGAAGAGAAGAAAGTATATTAATCTGTTAAATAAGTTCAATCGTGGTCCTTAGTTGAGCACAACGTTGTGAATAAATAAATAAATAAATAAATAAATAAATAAATAAATAAATAAATAAATAATCAGTCAAATCAAATATTTAGCCTAATATAAAATAAGTGTTTTGTGATTAACATGGTATATGCTGCAGCAACATGAGAGGACATTAGCTCCAGATTTGTTAAGTTGGCAACGCTGTTCATATCTCCTGCATACAGATCTCCTCTTTCTTGTTTCCGGCATCACGGTCTTGGTTTTCGTTACAACTTTCTCCCAGGCACAGCCCTGGTTTCCGCTCTCATAAATGAAATAAAACCATGTCTTCTATCTTTCCCACCCTGCACCAATCCATCAACCGCTAACCCCCACCCCAACCACGTCCTCCACCACAGCTTGGTGGGAGGTCTTCTGACTTACTCTTTATCATCGAGATTTCAGTTAATGTTTTGGAAACGTAATAAAATGCCTATAAAATAGTGTACATGTGTGAGTTTCTTTATAGAAAGAGACTTGCTGACTCTGTATAGAGTCATTTCATTTTTCCCCGTTATTTTCTCTACGGCGTTCAATGATGTGGAATCGTTTCTCAAACGAACACACACACACAGCAGTCCGCCACTGTGTGTTATCGTAAAGGTTATCACCTCCCTCTGCCCCTCTTGTTCCCCCCAGTAATTCAGCCCTCTCACGCAGCCCTATAAACATTTTATAGCCCGACTCTTGTTTATATTTCACTCATACGAGGAGCCCATATTGCGTTTATGTTGGTTTTTTCAAATGACTGTGGCACTGGAGGGAGTACTTGTTCTTTACTTCTTCCGTCTAAACTACCAACACTATAACGTTTAAAAACACATATACCTACGGAATGAACGGGAATTACATTGAGGCAATTGACAGCAAAAATAAACGCAAGAAAAGAAATTGGAATAATAAAGGTCAAAATGTAGAAGATGATCTTTCCCAGTTTGCTTTACACCGGGCGAGTTGGCCGTGCGGTTAAGTTCACGCAGCTTTGAGCTTGCATCCGGGAGATAGTGGGTTTGAACCCCACTGTCGGCAGCCGTGAAGATGGTTTCCAGTAGTTTCCCATTTTCACACCAGGCAAATCCTGGGGCTGTACCTTAATTAAGGCCACGACGCTTCCTACCCACACCTAGCCCTTTCCTATCCCGTCGTCGCCATAAGAACTATCTGTCTTGGTGCGACGTAAAATAAATTGAAAAGAAATTGCTTTACGTCGCACCGACACATACAGGGACAACGTGAACTCATAACTCATAACTAGTGCTCGGAAGCTGAAGACCTTGCCTTAGAAAGAGCCGTGAAAGGAAATAAAATATTCATAAAACGAATTAAAATGGCAATAAGGACGTTAAAATGTGATCCAAATTCATTCAAAATTTTGGTTTTAGTTACATATTTAATAAAGGAATATAAGGATTTAAAATTCAGCATACAGAACAAAAATATATGAATGAAACACTACTTCTTTCATGCATTATATATTCTTAGATTAAAATAATTAAAAAAAGGAATTCCGTGTTTGTTAACCTACGAGAGGTCGCGTCACGGTTACATACATATTTTATTCTTACAAAATAGTTTCATTGTGTAAATGTTCCTCCTTTCCTGCACATTTCAGCGACTCGTCCCATACTCGTGTTTACGTTCGCTGTTTTCCCTTCTATTACCAGTCAGTCAGTCAGTCAGTCAGTCATTCAGTGGAAAACTTTGTCTGTAAGCCTGGACGTTTTCACCGTGCGCGACTCCTGACGTTCACCATCTGTGGTCTTTCTTGGTCAGGATAGAAGTGAAAGCTAATTTCAATAATAGTGTTTTGCTACAAAAACTGGTATTTAGTCTCATTGATATGCTTGTCTTTAGTAATACGATGTATTTTGCAAGAAAACTGCTATTTCGTTTTATCAGCATATTTTATCTTAAAAATACAATGCGTTTTCCTACAAAAATTGGTATTTTATACTCCCTGGTCAAATCGACCGTACGCGACCCATCACGCAACTATATTGACGTGATCCATCACAGCTTAAAAAAGTACTTGCAGTAGTTAGAAGGAAATATCTTTCCACGTAGAATGAATTCAGTGAACCCACAATGGGCATCCTGGAGAAGGAAATTGAAATGAGTATAACTGGAATCACGTATGGCTTAACCACACTAGGGTTGCAGAAATTGGAATTCGGAAACCTTAGCTCAGTTAGCTTTGCAGTATATCACAGTAGTCATCTCCCGGTTGTTAAGTGTAAAGGTTCGTCGGTTTTCAGACAGCACGTTGCAAAATATCGTGAACATTTTCTCCACATCAACGGATGATAAGAGTTCATATTTGAGGCAAGTCTTTCTCTTCAATACAGTAGAAGTCCGATAGTCCGGCACGTTCAGGACCGGTCCGGTGCCGGATTACCGAAAATGCCGGACTATCGGGCGGTACCGCTTACTACGATATAGGTTAAGGCGTACAGCGAAAACAGCTGTAACACGGCGTTTTGCAGTAAAATGTTAATCAGCAGAATCATTAGTTTAATAACACATTCCTCTTTTCAAACGTGTTGTTCCTTATTGCCATTCCATAATAATGCCGGAGTTCATTAACCATTTAGAGTCTTTCCATCCACAACTTCTCTTTTACTTCTCTACGCTTCCATTTTTGAAGGCATGTTCGCATCCGTTTTTGAATGTGCCCCATACATTCAATTTTTGAAATCTGTTTTTTTTTATCATATGGCTGGCATTCCAGTACTCAATATAGCACACAGCCTTCTAGGCTGAATATTTCCAGAGATATAGATATTCAAGTAAGTCAATGCATAACAAATGGATTGTATCAGATACATTTGCACTATTAATTTTGAAATAATAAAAAATACACTTCGAATGGTTTCGACAAATGATGTATCAAATTGTTCACGAGAGATCATGATTAAGAGAAAATAACATTTTAAAAATCCTGGAATGGTGCCAGACCATCGGGCGTTCCGGACTGTTGGATGCCTGACTAATGGAATTCTACTGTATTTCACTTATCTTTCACATAATTTGATACCCCTTGTTTTTTCAAGCATTAGTTTTACTTTTTCATACAATAGCGTTTCATTTTCTCTGTACCTACAGAAGCAGGTGATGGACGAGCTAATTATGAGTCAAATTGAAAATTAGCAGTACGAAATATAGTCGAGAGAAGGTGGAGTTGAGAAAAACAAGGCCCTTAAGACCTGAAAAGGCTAAAACACCGAAAAAGGCAGAAAGTAACCCACCATTATCTGGCCTGCAATATAAAATTATTTTTGACCACGTCCTCGGGCACTCAAGAAAGAAATTCCACACCTTTCCTCGTCAGCAGCTGAACTTAGCCAATGAGATTCTACGAGGGGAAATTCAAATGTGCTTTGTGAGGCGGTGTGCACGTGGCTCACTGGCTTGAGAGCACCATTCGACGGAAAAATTTCGCAAGAGAGAGACTGTGACCGTGGCTGAAATCCATTCTCTGTTTGTGTTTGATGCTGATTTATCGGCATGACTCTCAACCCGGTCTTAAGTCACCAGCAGATTTAGCAACACCGCCTTGCAAAGTTAATAAGAATTTGACCACCAAGCGATCTGATTGGCTAACATCAGCAACTGATAAAATGACAACGATGCGTGATATCGAATTATATAGTTGAAGTTATTTATCAGTATGATCAACACTCTGAAGCTCACGTAACAGGTGCACGTTGTGTCCGACCTCCTTGTATAGGTCAACGTTGGGGTAGGAAAGGGCTAGAAGTACGAAGGAAGGGACCTTGGCCTTCATGAAGGCACACCCCTAGCATATTTCCTGGTGCGAAAATGGGAAACTACGGAGAACCATTCCCAGGTCTGATGACAGTGGGGTTCGAACACACTATCTCCGAATGTAAGCTGATAGCTACGACACCCAAGCGCGCGGCCACTTGCTCAAACTTCCTCTTCCCCTTCTTCATCTTCTTTTTTCTTCTTCTTGCAATTCAGAGCTGTTTTTGGTCTCACTTTGTTCGAAATTTAGTCGTCTCATCAATGATAGAGTAATCAGATATTTTCTCTTGCTTTGGTTTGGGATACTGTGTGGTTCAAAGAAGTTATTCTGACGATTCCATTCATTAAAACATTAAAACGTCTACAATTAAATGTATTTCACTTTTGATCGTTAACTGATCTTCATATCTCTTTCCATTCATTGAGAATATAGTACGAGGAAAGACTAGAAGATGGAAATTATAAGGAAATAATTGATTTCGTTTCGGAACTTTCTTCTTATTCTTATTCTTCCTCTCGTGCTCGTGATATTCTTTTGATCACTGCACTCTCGATGTTGATCCTGAAGGACTTTTTCGGTATAATTTTCTTAGAAATGTAGTCTTCTTATCAGTGGTGGAGTAATCGGATGCTTAATCTTGCTTTGCTATGGTGTAAATTTGAACATGATGAACATTTTTCAAAAATTTCACAAAATATTTTCAGAGAAATTTCCGTCACTTTTCCAACTGAAATGATATTCAAGTGTCCAAAAGACACTTTTGTTTTCCAAAACCGGACTGACGGTCTGATGTAACGATGTACGGTACCGGCAAAACCGGGTCTTAAAAGGCGGCAAATTAGTTTTGACGGGTGACGTCAAAGATGCACTTTTGGTGCCAAATTTTAATTCACGATTTCTTAATTCTACTGAGGAGATCATTCTGCAGCAAGATCAGACTTGTAGGATCTTTCTACCAATATATTTCAGCAGTGATTCCAAAAATCAAGATAAACTTTGACAGACGTTCATAGTGACTAATGGCAACTATCTTCAGGGACGATGTAGTGCTATGAATGTGTACGCAGTGTTGCCTACTTTGCAGGTACCAGTCCACGAACTTCTTGCCTGCAGCAGTAGAAGTAGTACATAAGAGATATTGTGTGGTGGCTAGAATAGAAGTCAAATAGGGAAAGATTGAGAGTATAATTTGTTGTGCTGATAAAAAGGAAAGAAGTACATCTGTTAAAAGTCTGTATGAAGACAGAATCACTAAGAGACTAATAAGTTTGCAGTGAATATGAAGTAAAAGTAGGAAGAGAAAAATTGCACAAAATTGTCTATTAAATAAAGAGTGAATTGTACCGAGAGGTTTAACACAATTATTAGGTACTGACGCTTACACCACTTCTTCACATGCAAGGAATTTCTTCCAGTTTGATACGAATTTCTACTAATCGAATCTCACACGTCTTGTTTTTCACGAGATGAAGCTGTGCTCGGCGTCCATTCGAACAAAATACTCAACTGCATGAATGTTACTTGCATTCAGGTACTGTTCATTTCGGTAACATATGCTTAATTGTATAAGTAAGCCTATTAAATTTGAAAGCAATGAGTGATTTTACTGAAGCCTTTCATGAATTCGCTTTACATGATTCAGGTATTACCATGAACAACATGTAAGGAAAGGTTGCCTAAATTTTACGATTACCCATCCGTGTTTTCTTTAATTTAGAAAGCAAAAAGCATCATATATTATGTTTGGAGGAGCATACAATAAAGAAATATTCAGAGGTAGCCAGCATGAGTTCTACAGCATAAGTTTTCTGGAAGTCTGTACTTGGTACAAATAAACTAGGACACTGGTTTCGTAAATAGTACAAGCGAGTTCCTAAGTTTGACTTTAAACACTCATTCTTAGATGATAAATTACGAAAAGCCACCGCTGAACTGCCCAGCGTATAAGAACCATATCGTCGTTGCCCCTGCGATAATATTTTTTGTTGAAATACTGACCCGCAGCGCATATATTATAAAGCACAAGAATTCCTTGACGATATTCGTACAATGTTGAACCTCAAATGACAGGACCTTACCGGCAAAAGTTCTGAGCTGAACTATTTCACATAGTAATTTTGTAGGTGCAACGACGAAAAATGTTTCTCACTAGATACAAATGTTTTATAACTATTGCAACTGGATTTTTTACTTACTTTCCATCTTACTTTGAATATTTCTTTCAGTTTTGTAAATTGTGCGCTATGTAAATAAGTATTTTCAATTAGTCTTGCTGGCACCAAATGAAGGTCTTTTTACTGTCAACACATTAAAATACTGAAGATGATAACTTACACGCGTAATGTTAACACACAACCGTAATCTCGCAATTTTAATTCATTGAAATAATTAATAAATCAAATCACCACTTAAAATTCGAAAAGACTAACTGGAGTATCTGCTTTGTTCATAAGCGAGAACATTGTGCATCGCATTGTTCAATCTCGTTGCTTACAATGAACTACATATGTCACGGAAAAATCTCCAGAACTGGTCCGACAGCTCACCGAGATAACCATATTCTAATTGCCACCACTCATACTGTTCATTTGAAAGAAAAATTAACGGTACTCTTGCCCATTGTCTGTAGGATATTCCTAGCCTTGCTTCACAAAAGCATTCGACTCGGTTTATCTCCTCCGTCCATCGGCTACCGCCATTTTCCTCGTTATGTTTTGGTCACAGTGTCACGACACAAAGTGATCCATCTGCAGCCTGGCAATGAGACAGCTAAAGAGCATTAGCATAACTACTTTTTGAATTATAATTAAAACAAGCTCTTTGGTATGGCATTTCGTTCAACATTCTGCAGTCGCTCTTGGAAAATGCTGTAGGATAAATTTCCTAAATATCATTGCGTGAGCTAGCTAGTTGCCCGCGTAATTATACGTCATACCATTACACAATACACGTCTGATGAAAAATAATAATTGATTGAATCAATGTAGTTAAAATGTTTATTATTATTATTATTATTATTATTATTATTATTATTATTATTATTATTATGCTGGGAGAAAAGGTGCCGGTACTAACCATTACCCTCTTCGTCACAATCCAATCCTTTCTTTTTTTTAATTTTATTTATACCAAGCTCGATAGCTGCAGTCGCTTAAGTGCGGCCAGTATCCAGTATTCAGGAGATAGTAGGTTCGAACCCCACTGACGGCAGCCCTGAAGATGGTTTTCCGTGGTTCCCTATTTTCACAGCAGGCAAATGCTGGCGCTGTACCTTAATTAAGAACACGGCCGCTTCCTTCCCATTCCTAGCCCTTTCCTCTCCCATCGTCGCCATAAGACATATCTGTGTCGGTGCGGAGGTGGAAAGGGGGTGAAATATTCAATAACGGAAAACGACCAATATTTAAAGTGAAAACTATGTATGTTAATAAG
Organism: Anabrus simplex; assembly: GCF_040414725.1. Classification (NCBI taxonomy): domain Eukaryota; kingdom Metazoa; phylum Arthropoda; class Insecta; order Orthoptera; family Tettigoniidae; genus Anabrus; species Anabrus simplex. The sequence goes on along the minus strand of NC_090272.1, from coordinate 60,322,150 downwards.
CAGAGTTTTACTTTTTCATTTAATTAAACGGTTTAGAAACATAAACGCAGGCGAAGCCGCGGGCACATGCTAGTCACATATAAAATATGGATCTTCGTTTTTTCAAGTGGTACATTGAGATAAATCTCATCATAATCATTTCTATATAATAATAATAATAATAATAATAATAATAATAATAATAATAATAATAATAATAATAATAATAATAATAACTGATTGACAAATATTAGGTACTTTATCAGCTGAAGTTTGTATAAATGCAATATGTCGAGTACTTATAGAGACGTCCAGGGCTCCATTCTCGGTTCGTTCAAGGATTGACAGAAATGGACACGCTCAGACTTCACCCGACAAATCTCTCCGCTATTTTCAGTGGCTTTTTTTCGATTATGGACTAAAATAGACGAAGCAGACATAATGTTACAAAACACTCCGCTGTTTTTTTTGTGTGGCCAATATTGAGTAATCTTTGACTTACAGACTAATTTAGACACAGTCACATAACATGCAAGAGCGAGCTCGATAGCTGCAGTCGCTTAAGTGCGACCAGTATCCAGTAATGGGGAGATAGTGGGTTCGAGTCCCACTGTCGGCAGCCTTGAAGATGGTTTTCCGTGGTTTCCCATTTTCACGCCAGGCAAATGACGGGGCTGTACCATAATTAAGGCCACGGCCGCTTCCTTCCAACACCTAGGCCTTTCCTCTCCCATCGTCGCCATAAGACCTATCTGTGTCCGTGCGACATAAATCAAATAGCAAATAATAATAATAATAATAATAATAATAATAATAATAATAATAATAATAATAATAATAATAACATGCAAGAAGACGTCCGCCACTTTCTCTCACCAATCTTGACTGTTGGTTGAATAATAATCTAAAGTAGACATACGCAGATGTCACGCTCCAAAATGCTCCGTTAATTTCTGTGGCCATCTCTTGAGTTTTGCTTGAATTATAGACTAAAGTGAACAAACTCGGACTTCATGGGATGACGTATTCACCTTAATTGTATGGCCAAGTTTCCCCTGTAATTGTTTTCACATACAATAATTCTCGCTAAAGTTGAAAATACCAATGGTAGAAAACAACATTATTTCAGAGAGTGTCAACAGAAACGAGAGAATAGACCGAGTTTGACTGGTGGGCATATGAAACAGAATTCTTACAGGCAAGAATGGGTCGAAGATAATTTGTCCAGCAATTTATATTATGAAATTTCCCACCACTGTACAATCCATGCTGGGAAGCCGGTTATTACCAACTAAGTTTTATGTCTTGTGAATGAGTTGTTATCAAAGTGGTGGACGCAGCTGAAGCGGAGACGTTATGGCAGTGGTCGTAATTTGGTCTGTAATTACCTGCCACACCACTAATAGCGACATCCGCGTGTCAGGGGCTATCTGTAGCTACACGCACTACTAGCTCTAACTGAGATAGCGGTCATGATAAATGGTCGCTCTAGTTGACTTCGGAGAGAACACAATTTACTACTGTCATTTAGCATTGCTGTCATGTCTCGGCAACGATAGCCGTATTCTCTCTCGTCAAATATCCTGCTGTATTATTATTATTATTATTATTATTATTATTATTATTATTATTATTATTCGTTATTTTCGTCCCCGATATCTCTTCATTCGTTCACTGAGTTCTTTTCTGTGTTCTGCTGTCCATTCGGTATGTATTCTTTTAGGTTTCTGTGCAAATTATGTTTAACTTCTAAGCTTCTAAATTTTCTTCTATCTTGAATGATTTATTCTTTAATACCATTTTTTCTAGATTTTCGTCTATTTCCACTAAACCTGGATTTTGTACCCCTTTAGACAACAAGCTAGGGGCTTTACGTCGCACCGACCCAGATAGGTCTTATGGCGACGATGGGAGAGGAAAGGCCTAGGAGTTGGAAGGAAGTGGCCGTGGCCTTAATTAAGGTACAGCCCCAGCATTTGCCTGGTGTGAAAATGGGAAACCACGGAAAACCATCTTCATAGACAACAAGCATCATCGATTCAGGATTGTGCTTTGAAAGCAGCCCCTTGGTCAGTATACACTAAAGTTCATAATCAATGTTCATCGTCTCTTTTCTTAATTCTATTCACCCCCTGCGGGTGGGGGACGCACATGTAGAATACACCCGCGGTATCCCCTGCCTGTCGTAAGAGGCGACTACAAGGGGCGACCAAGGGATGATTGAATTAGAACCATGAAACTTCTCCTGATTCGTACCATCATGCGGGGAACACCATGGGTTGCATGTACTTGCGAGTAGTATCACTAAATTGGTACGAAATAGGTTTGTGATTAGTTGCAGTAAAAAGCCTGGCCTGGTGGATTCCAGTACCCGTGCGTTGTACCCATGTGGGCAACACCGCGGGTCTGGGCGTAGCCTGTGAGTTGTACCGCTATATGTGCGGCACCGTGGGTCAGCGTTGCCTGTGATTGGTACCCACTATGTGAGGAACACCACGGGAATACCGGCCCCCGTGACTAGTACATCTAGGTGAGGAACCTTACCGGTTTGCGTTGGCAATGAGTGGCGCCATTGTGTGAGAAACACCATAGGTCTGCGTTACCTGTACGAATTGCAATACTTGTGAGTAGTACCATCTTGTGAGGAACGCCGTGATTCTTCGCTACTTTTGATCAGTACCCCAAAATAACAAATACCATGGTTCTACTTTACTCGCGATATGTACCATTCTGTGGGGCCTTAGACGTGAATTTAGCACCCATTCAGACATCAAGCATCATGGTCCCTTGGTCAGTAATACTCTAATTAACTACCTTCTTTTTTAGTCTGATCCACTGTTTCTGTTTGTTTGTTTGTTTGTTTGTTTTTTGTTTTTTGTAGGGTTCATGTCCATCCATTCATTCTTCATGACATTTTTTATTTTATTTTGGTCAGTGGATGAATTTGAATTTTTTGTTAGTTCATTTCGTACCATTAGGGGCCGATGAACTCGATGTTAGGCCCTTTTAAACAACAAGCATCATCATCATCATCATCATCTTAATTCTATTCAGTGGATTAATTTTGTAATTAGGCCTATTTCTAACTTTCAGTACTGCGAGCTGGAACCGCTGATTATTTTAAATTCATATTCATCCATTCGTTCTTCATCATCACGTTTTGAATTTTGTTCGGTGGATGAGTTTTTAATTTCGTCCCATCTCGTACCATTAGGGGTCAATGACCTAGATGTTACGCCCATTTTCAACAACAAGCACCATCATCTATCTCCACTAAGCAATTGATTCGGTTTCTAGCGGCAGAGGTAGGTTTAATTTTTTATTGTCAGCTTCTTTTTATCCATTACGTGTACGTCTCAGTAAAATTTTAATAGCCTTTTTCTGGTTGAAAAGATTTTTAGCAGAAAATTAAGCATTTTTCGTAAGTGTGCCAAAAGAAGGGCTAAACGACCAGGAAATATTTCAAATTGTAAGTCTGTGATAGCTCTATCAGGCTTTCCTTTACACATGGGCATAGGAAAATGAACAAAACAAAATTTATTCTGATGGACTGAATAACCATATGTGGCTGGGAGGCCTGACCAGTCTTAAGGAGAATAATCGATAGGAAGAGCTTTGTGGAATACAACCTTTTACCGGTGAAGCGACGATACGATTTTTTAAAGTATTTTTCCTAGCGAAAGGACCACTCAGATTCAAGCTGGAAACTAATTTCTTTCTCTTTATATGGAATCTCTTCTGTGTTTAATGCTCCTAAATGCGTTCCCCGGTCTGCTTCCATTGTTCTGCCCAGACTCACCCGGTCTTCTTATTTCTTCCTTCGGCTTCAAACCTTTCCATGTCTTTCACTGTGCTCCCAAACTTATTTCTGTCTAACATTTGGACCTTCCGGATGTTTAACTTTTCAATATATTTCCACGTTTCCTCGATCGATGCTCGAGTGGTCTTTTTCCAGAAGAAATCAAATATCTGCTGGGTAAGTCTATATGCGTTCATTCTGTAAAAATGTCATAGAAATGCTAGCCTCCTCCTCCTCAGGTTCTTCTTCTTCTTCTTCTTCTTATTCTTCTTCTTCTTCTTCTTCTTCTTCTTCTTCTTCTTCTTCTTCTTCTTCTTCTTCTTCTTCTTCTTCATGGTCTCCGAGATTCTCTCCACCTTCCGGTAAACTTCTTTGATGCCTCGAAGTTGCCAGACACCTTCAATTATTATTATTATTATTATTACTATTAATAATAATATTTGCGTATGGACCCAACGGATCACGCAAAGCTCTAGCGATTCTCTTTTCTGAGTTGCCGAACAGCTCTCAACCTTTCTCCGTGGATCCTTTTTCGTTCTTCTGTCCACTTTGTTCCAGTCTTCTTTTTCACTTCGTTCTCTGGTTGTACTTTCCATCCATTATTTTTTTTCCTATAGAGGTTTCTGTCCGCGGTGTCATTTGAGTTCATCTGGACTTTTTCTAGATCCTTCTTCACTTCCAGTACCCATGGAATATTTTTTAGATGTTCTATGTAGGTGAGAATCTTGTGTGTCAGTCTACTTGCCGGCAGTCTGCGGGCTTGCCCATAAAATTTCAGACGTCTTTTGCGGATGTCTGCTGCATTGTTGGAGAGCTCTTCTGTCACTTTGCGTGACCTCAGTCTATATCCATCTTCTGTTTTCTGGGGCCGAGAATTTTCCTCAGGATTCTTCTTTCTTCTTTTAAAATGTTTTCTAGGTCACCTTTCCCATTTAGTGTAAGGGTCTTGCTGGCATATAAGACTTCGGGCTTGATTACTGTATTATGGCATGGCGGGACAAGCACTTTTTATTGTATATGTTGTGAACCCTACCGTAGGCTTTGCGAAATTTTTGTAGGCGAAATTTCTGGGCAGCCTTCTCGCCTCCCGTTGGTTCAATTATTTCTCCCAAATACTTGAAGGGTGGTACTCGGTTGATTTGCCCATATGTCGTTTTCAAATTTTGGATATCAAGTTTCGAGCAGAAGAACTTGGTCTTTTCAAAGGAAATTCGTAGGCCAACCTTTCGAGCACATTCGCTAAGGGTTTCGAATTGGTTAACGGCTGTGTCAATATTATTATTATTATTATTATTATTATTATTATTATTATTATTATTATTATTATTATAACATGTTCCTTCAGTTGTTGGAGTGTTGAACAGATCGTGTGAAAACTTTGCTATAAAAGTTAACAGAAAGGAGACTTAATGCAATTATGATTAGTAAGTAGAAGGATGTAACAGCAAATATAGTTCTCTCAGGTGAAGAAATATAACAAGTGTCTCCATTCAAATAATTAGGAAGCACAATTAGATGTGGTCTATATTGTTTGGAAGAGGTGAAGAGCAGCATCGCAATGGACAAGGAAGCATACATGAAGCAAAGGGTACTGATAAGGGGGCCACTGAACATGGACCTTAAGAAGAGGTCAGTTAAGTGCTTTATACGGAGCGTAGCTCTTTACGGGTCTGAGACTTAGACTTTGAGAAAGGAGGAAGAAAGAAGATTGAAATATTTTGAAATGTGGGTACGGATGACAATGGAGAAGGCCAAATGGCATGACAGATTAAGGAAAATAGTAGTACTGGAAATTAGATGGAGGAAGGACGAAAACACTAGAAACCATTAAAGAGAGAAATAAAAAATTTTTAGGTTACTGTCTACGAAGGAAATGTTTATTCACACGGGCACCGGAAGAAAAAGTTGCAGTGAGAAAGTTGAGAGGAAGAAAGATGTATCAGATGATGGACAGTGTGAAATTATTGGAGGATACTGGAAGACTAAAAGGATGGCAGACGAAAGATCAGCTTGGAAAATGCTTGCGAAAACCTGCTGATAGGCAGAGAACCGATGATGATGATCGCACCAGTAACCTCATGGTCTTGAGTCTGTCATTATCCTAACGCTCCAAATTCCTTATTGCTTAGTTGTAGATGTATATTAATACATTAATTAAACAGCTCGCTTTATTAACATATATACTCCACTGAAAGAATTAAAATATATAAATGAAACGACGAGAAATTCTTTCTGCAAAGCTTTTAAATTCCAGTGAAATTAATTTGAAATTAAGACTGTCTGTCCTCTGAACTGTCGGGCATGGTGTCCTGGAGGCTGAAATTACTTCTTTTTAAATGGAAGCATTCTAGATCTAGATATACTATCACCTTACGAACGTATCCAGGACATTTGAGTACCAAATGATGATGTCTTAAAATAAATACTGGAACAGAAAGAATTATTCCAGGCAATGAAACACAGAAAATGTCTCAATGCGACGTAATGAGGAAATCCAAATATGAAATTCTTAAACAAACTCTTCACTACAAGTTCAATGGAAAACTAATTTTGGGAAGAAGATAAATTTCTCGGATCGAAGGAATACAACACTGGGCGTCAACGATAACAGCTGGTGAACTCTTCCATGTACCCTCTGACCTAATGAAGTACCGAAATGCGATGACAGACATCCATTAGTGGATAAGTACTGAAGAAAGGAGAATGCCACCCTCTTAATTACGCTTTTATTGTTCAGTCTATAGATGTTTCGTATGTAATTCTGCTTGATATTACGCTCATTTAATAGCTACAAATCTTTCTTATATTGGATCAGAAATGAGTAAAAATTCCATATAAACTGTGGAACTTAAAATATTTTAAGCGGGAAATACACCTCGAGTGCATGGAAGAAACTACATCACCTAGCCAAGAAACCCTCCATGTAACAGAGTTCGGAAGGGGAGGGTGCGCACTTAACGCCTGAACGATACTTTTCTTTCCATGATTTAAATTTAACACTTAAACAAATCCCTGATAATGCAAAAATTGGCATATGTTAAATTATGGTATTTTATGTCAGTTAGAAATGATTTAGTGATGTCAGAAACCCAAGACGTCGATTGAATGATGCGGATATTGCTGGTACTACTGTCCAAGATGAACAAAACGAGGAAATAAATATGCATAGGAAATTATCCTCATACGAAAAGAAGCCCATGGAGCAGTTGGTCTGCTTCGAAATATGTTTAATTTGTTCCTAGCAGTACAGTATATAAAGTGACGTTAATGGTTCTTTAAAACGCATGTAAGAAGTTAATCACTGTATAGCAGTATGCGTACGGCAAGAAATAATCGAAGACCCTTCTCATAAGAAATGATATAGCGTTTGCATTTTCAGACTATTTTAATCATAAAATAAAGTTTCTACGTAGTAGCGTCTAAATTGATTTTTCTATCCCTTAAAATATTTCGCGTGTATATCGATATCGCGCTTTGAGCGTTTATGCTTCAGACCGGTGAGGAGCGTATTAATTGGATTTTACTTCATTTCCCTGTGATACTTGCTTTTAAATATGTTGTGTTACTATGTATCTTGTTTTTCTATTACTGTTAGATATAAAAAGCTGTGATAATGTACTTGTCAATTGTCCTACCCTCTTTTTTCTCATCAATTTCTGCGCCTCCTTTTTAACAAGCACGCATTCCTGAAAACTGGAGGTCAAATTTCAATTTGAAGCCACTGGTGTGCTTGCATGCTATTCTTCATCAATCTGGATGACGGTTAGCCCGGTGAAAAAGTCAGCAGAGCTGTCTTTTTCACAACCACCGCACACCTAGTCGAGTGACTGAGTGAGTGAGTGAGTGGTTAGGACAGCCGAGTTCAGCCGTACCGAGTGGAAAGGCAAGTGGGACGAAGAGTGTTGCGCAACGCGGTTCCACCACTCGATACCAAGGCTTTGGCCTGGACATGTCAAACAGGCTGGAGTAGATGTAGGCTAGAATAGTTAATAATGGATGAGACCATGATAAAGTGTGTTAGAAAAGAATCTCCGCAGCAAGCAGTGCAGCTGCGGCCTATGCGAGTGCACAGCTCGCCTGGAAGCAAAGTCTGGTCATTGCCACATGCGAGCGGACAGCTCGAGAGATCGCGCAACACAGTGAATCAGGAGAACAGAAGCAAAATAATTACTTAATAACGTATTACACGAGGTCAGTAACAAAGAAACTTGAAAAGGAGTGACCGGGTGAGCTGGCCGTGCGGTTAGGGGCGCGTAGCTGTGAGCTCGCATCCGGGAGATAGTGGGTTCGAATCCCACTGTCGGCAGCCCTGAAGATAGTTTTCTGTGGTTTCCCATTTTCACACCAGGCAAATGCTGAGGCTGTACCTTAATTCAGGCAATGGCCGCTTACTTCCCATTCCTAGTTCTTTCCTGTCCCATCGTCGCCATAAGATCTGTCTGTGCCGGTGCGACGTAAAGCAAATAGCGAAAAGGGAAAAGGAGAGAATTGTAAACCTAATGATTGTTGTACACTTACCATGTTCACAACAGATTTATAGGAAAGGTTTAGCTTCTTTCTTCCAGCTCTATGCACTGTGATAACAAATAATACACCAGTCTGCTGTGGCAATTTCCGCATAGATTTAGATGGACTTTTAAGGAGCCTGTAGGATATATACAGAAATTTCTCTTCTGTAAAAATTATTGGTCTATAGCTCTTCGGAGCATCGAATACGGCATCACATCTACTAAATTTACTTAGAACTGAGTCGGGAAACCGTTCGGAAAAATCATTCTTTTCACTGCTTCCATATATTTGTCACCTTCCTGAAAAAAACCTGCTCCACTAAAAGCGTTCGCTCACCTGTAGTAAGCATGTTAAGTCTCGCATGCTACTGACCACATTCCCCGACCTCCACTTTAACACCATTGCATCCCGCTCGGCTCGGATGGAGTGTTGCCAACATTCGCAATATCATCGCCAGCCAAGGTCACTGCGGAGACTCATTTCTAACGCACTGTAGAATGGCTGCATCAAACCTGATTATGAGCCAAGAACTCAAACAAATACTATTCAATATTACATTTATTGCGTACAAGTGTGCATAATGAAAGAATATCACATCTTACAATAGGAGATGATCGGGTTTGTTTATCTATCTACAGTTGGTGATATGATATTTCTTACAAGGAAGGTTGCGGAGATCACATATGCAGTCCTGTTGAGGTTCATGGAATGTTTTATTTATATATATTGGTGATGATAACCATGCGCCGCTAATTCCGTTGTCAAATGACGAAGGTCTTGTTTGGGTCCTGTCCATGACCGATCTACAGTAGCATTTAATTTGCGGTGGAAAACTCCGGCCATATTTTTTCCTCTTCTCTTGCCTTTCTAACCAAATACAATGAATACTACAAGAAGCATAACTACAAGTGAAAGTACGACATTTTTTGAATGAATAATAAATTATATTTGACTTACCACTATGATTTCAATGGCGTGTCATTCCACGTCTCTTCACGTTTCCTTCAGCAAAGATCCTGAAAAGAAAGAAAATGAAACTTAGTGGCAAAATTTAAGATTTTCAATAGAGATATACGTACTGGCCATACTTCATGATCGTAAACCTGGTGATAACAAGAATAGCACAAACTGGGGGTTAAAGCCATGAACTCTCAGAATCATAGCCTTAGCTCCAGTTATTGTGTTGCGTAGTATGGTATAAATCACACCGTGCCAAAAATGAATGTGGACCCATCTCTGAATTAGGCTTTTCGGCTGATCACAGAGTGCCTAAAATGACCTCGTGTGAAACTTTTTATCGAGTTACTGAAATTACACCTCCAAGTGTTCATCGTCAAGTTGAAGCTGATTACGCACTACACTTACGTCCAAGAACATCCAAGCTCACCCTCTCTATTACCATCAATTTCATCAGTGCAGATTAACACGCAGAAAGTATTTATTCCAGACACCAAAGCCTTTGGAGAAGTCTCCAGATAAAGCTAGACAAAGCTATTTTCTCTCAAGAGGAAATGACAACTTGGGACAATCTGATATACATCCCTCAAGTGACTGCTACAATACGGGTCTAGTTTGTACAGAACATAGACATGATTACAGAAGACGCTTCGGCTCTACACGCACGGCATCCCCTGCCTGTTGTAAGAGGTGACCAAACGGAGATCCAGAGGCCCTTAACTTGGAAGCGTGGGTTGGCGGCCACGAGGCCCTTAGCTAAGTCCTGGCATTGCTTCCACTTACTTGTACCAGGCTCCTTACTTTTATCTAATATATCCAACCTTCTTTAGTCAACTCTTGTTCTTTACCTACTCCGACTGTATTAGGACATTAAAGGCCTAGGGAGTCTCATTTTCATGCCCTTAGTGGCCCTTGCCTTTCTTTGACTAGTATCTTATTTTTACGAAGTGTAGTATCCCTTCCACTTTTTCCCTCTGATCAGTGTTAACAGTGGATGGTTGCTCAGTTCTACTTCCTCTTAAAACAATAATCACCACTACTACCACCTTCGCTTTATAGTGTTTGATTTTAAGATGGGCCTTAGGTTCTGCCCCTTCTACGATTTTCACTTTGTACGGTGAATTCTTTATCAGAATTTTAAGCGCACAAAATTTCGGTAAGATGCCGCGCAAGTTACGAGTAGGAAACCTTTTCATTCTTAACAGGTTGCGTATGTTCAAAAAAATATAGGAGCAGGCGATTCATCCGGTATTTTGCGTGTGGAATGCCGAATACAATTTCTTCTTCCCTCCAAGCATCATTCTGCCTCCACGGGCTTTGAACCCGAGATCTTTCGATACAGACGCCGTCACTACTAGTGATTCATATAGGGAGCTATATAATAATAATAATAATAATAATAATAATAATAATAATAATAATAATAATAATAATAATAACAGAAGTAACTACCGTTCAACTATCAAAACCAGAACTTTTGTAACATCCCTTATAGAAGCAAACCACAATGAGACCAGAAAATGATCTAGCAACGCAAAATAATGTTCAGAAAGAAAATGAAGAATTACTGGGCCAAGAGAAAAGCTCAAGATATCAAGAAGAAAGAAGCAGCCAAACATACAATCAAGAACACCAGAAGTGTCAAACATCGCAAACATCGACAACAACAACAACAACAACAACGCAGCTAAAGCACAAGCACTGTGGTCCTCAAATTTCCCAAAGGAAACAAAAAAACTATGTTGTTACTAATTTTATGTCTCACTAATTACTGTTATGATAATCAGAGGCTCCAAGGTGCCAACAACCTTTTGTACCGCAGGAGATATTTTGTTGCTGAAAATAGTTTTCTTGATTAAAGACTAACTGTAACATGATATTCAGTGTGTACAGATCAAAACTTCCTGATTTGTACTCTTACTTCCAAAACTCCGCACGCAGTGGTCAGAGAAATATTGGGTCAATACCGCCCAACAATAACTACACTGAGATATCCATTTACGAACTTACACGTATTGTGGTAATAAAGCGTTTATTGAAATCAATTACTCCAATATTGGACATTTGGCTAAAGTTGTGCAGAGATTTAAATTGCCCATTCACTCTCCAATTAATGGAATGAGCAAGGCTGCATCGAAGCATTACAGACAACAGTTCATTGTATGTTAAGCTGCTAAACAGAATTGAACAACGTCATTTGATAGCACATATTTACATATTATATTCTCAGTGCCTCTTCCCCTAAATTACACCAGAATGTGATGTGGACTGTCAGTCACATAAAAGTAAATAGAAATCGCGCATTGGCTTAATGAAATATTTCATCGCAGGATCTTACTGGAACTTTTTATCAGATATAATTACATGGTATGGTTGTATACTTCTGTCATAACATGTAGAAATTAATTTATGCGGACAGAAATCAGTGGATAGGAATCACTCTGGAGGCTTGGACACATACAAGTAAAAAACCTGTATCTAAAAAGTACAATTTTAATAAATTATTTACAATTTGTTTTACGTCTCAGCGATATAGATAGTTCTTGTGGTGACAATGGAATAGGAAAGGGCTAGGACTAGAAATGAAGCAGCCGTGACCTTAATAAAGATACAGCTTCAGCCTTTTCCTGGTGTGCAAATGGGAAACCACGGAAAACCATCTTCAGTGCTGCAGACAGGGGCATTCGTACCCACTATCTCCCGATTTTAAGCTCACAGCTGCTGGCCGCTAACCGCACGGGCAACTCCGTCTGTGAGCCTATACATTAATATACATGTTTTTAAATTGTACCGGTTGGTACACCTCTACGCCGCACTTTTGAATTTTCCACCTTAAGGTACTCCCCTATAGCAGAAACTCGGAACTTTAAAAACTGAATTATCTCAACAGTTTCTCAGAAGATATCATTGTGTTAATTTCGAACTGCTTTTGTTTACTAATTATCAAAAAGTGTGAACATTCTCTGACAGATGTCTCTACCAAAAACTATGATCATGCACCTTGGTGCGAAGGGGTAGAACTTTATTTGAAGAAATTTTGTATTCATAATTTTGTTACTTACTAAATTTCGTTCTTTCATTTGTGGGTCGGTAATATAAATCTTTTCTTTCCGCCAGTTTTGAAGTTAGCCAATCAATAATTTCTGTCATTAATTTTCAGCCAATTGCGTCTTTCTTCTCCAATTTTGATGTGTAACTGTAAGCTACCCAATAAACGACTGTGGGGGTGTCTTAATTATTCATGAGAGGTCTCGAATCTTCCCCGAGAGTATAAAAACTGCTGATTTTCCTGGCTCTCCGCCACTTCAACAACATCTAGCTTAGTGTATGGAAGTATTGCAGGGGGCGGGTAGCGCCTCTTCCTTCAGGCAGCAGCTCTTCAACAAAGGTAATGGTTTTTTTAACATCTTTATTTCCTGCTAGCTCAGCAGTTTAGCCCTCGGGGAAGGTCCTAAACCTTTTCAATGTAACCTACTTCTCTAAAAATGTAACTTAGTGCCGGCTTATGTAAAAAAATTCTTATTACTTTAACTGTAAATCGGGAATAGGTAGTGCTTTACCCTCTCGAGCTCCCCTTCATTTTGAGTTAAGGCTTTCATAACCGATTTTCTATTCTTAATGTATTAAAATTTTCTTAAACGAGTCACCTCCCTAGTGTGGGAATAGCCCCTGTTTAATTGGCCTAGTGCCCCTTAGGTTTTAACAAGTATTCATGCAGGAGCGCAAGTACACGCCTCCATTCCTTTTGCGTTTAGGGCCATATAAGTTAACCTGTTAATTTTCTATTTAGGCCCAGTAGGCTGGGTACTAGATACCCCTGTTTCATTATTAGTTGTGCCTTGATGGCAATCCTGTCTAAAAGTCTGGTATTGCCTTTAATAGGCTTGAAAGATTGAGAGCTGGTCAGCTCTTTCTGGTATTTTGAAAGGTGCCTCTAGGAGGCTTGACATTACCAGGTGGGAGCAAATGCTCCATGTAATTAGAGGTTTTCTGCCCTTTTGTAATTTGTGGTTGTGAGCTGAGAGCTCAGGAATTAAAAAACTTGAGGCTCGAAGCCCAGATCTTGTAATGATCCCCTAAAACTTGTGATTTCGTTGTACCTGATTTTGGCTTGTTGTTGATTTGTTACTTGTTGAATTTTGAAAGTCTATATGAAAATTGTTAAGTTGAAAATATAACCTTTAATGAAATTGTAATTCGTTTCTTGGCTTTGTAGTTAGACCCATTCCAGCCCGCACCTTCTTTCACCTCTGCCTTCCACGGATAACTCCGTAACAATAAATAATAATAATAATAATAATAATAATAATAATAATAATAATAATAATAATAATAATAATTTCGTGTGTATTTTACTAGTCCGTTCCAACCCTTCATGGGTGGAAGGCATCTGCCATGTACGACAAACTGCGTGGTTATGTAGTGGAGGGTTTTGTGTGTGGTGTGCAAGATTATGGGACGTTGGGGACAGTAAAAACACCCAGTCCCTGAACCAGGGGAATTAACCATTTAACATTAAAATCTCAAGAGTCGGTCGATAATCGAACGTGGGCCCCTCTGAACCGAAGATGGCTGCAGGGACTCGCATATAAGCTAAGACCGCCGAGGCGGCGTTTTTTGCACTCCGACTGGGGGTCCTGCAGTATGGGAGGTGCACGCATAGTTCTTGATCTTTAAACGTTTAACGGTTAACGAGTTATTTGTTGCGGACAACATAGCTGAATATCTCCCGCCTCTCTCTCTTGCTATATATAGTCGAGGAAAGCAACGGGGAAAATCCTCATTTCCCTAGTACGCCTCTTCAATGATTCCTAGTATTGTGTATGTCCTCCGCGCTCAGTTTCGCTCCTACAAGCTCCGCAACCCGCCGCATCACCGATGTTTCCAGAGCCTACGAGAGGACTGCACTGCGCCTCGCATGCTCGTCGGTGACGTCAGCCAGCGCTATATAAGGAGCGACATTCCTCGCCTTACCGAGGACTACCCCAGTGTCCAACGACCAGACCACGCCGCAAGACAAACACGGAGGCATTCCTCTTAAAAATGTGTCTTGAACAGGTGGACAGATTGCTGGTCGTGAGGTCTCACCTCCGGACATTGCCTCATCTTCCATGATTCCCGTAGCCACGTCGAGCCCCGAGTCAAGCATTCTGCTACACTCTCAAGTCCTCACCTGTGCTCCGACGACTATCTTAGCATTCTGCGAATTAAGATATTGATGCAAGTTCCTTGCAAGTCTAAGTCCCATACTAGCAATATACTAACGCGACTCTCCCTACAAGTTACACTTGTTATCCCACAGCAGATAGTTTTCGACTATCCAAGGACATTGCCCAGCGGAATAGACATAGGACTCTCTCTTTGTAAATATATATTTGTGCCATCGACCTTCAGTCTATCATTTAATAACAGCATTAACTGCGTGCAATCAATAAAGCTTCAAGACAAGCTTCATTATATTTCTTGTAAATACTGTATAAAACTATTGAAGCAATCAACTTTATGTTGTGTTGTGTTACCGTATACCAAGTTCCTTGTATACAACACCTAGGCCATCTATGACAGCTAATGTTACTTTTTGAGGATCGAACCAGTTTTCGAGTTGAGGATTGAACGTACACGTATTTCTACTGACGTTATAACAATATATCACGTTCTTAAAGCGACTGGGTTCTTTGATGACCTTCTAGCTGATAGTTGTATAGAATTCTAACATACCAACTCATATAAAACTCAACCGTACTGTTGATACTTCCGTTGAAAATATTTTTCAAACATGATCGATGTTCACGGTAGCGGTTGCACCTCGACCTTGTAAATCCTGAACATCTTACAGCTAAGAAAAGAAACAAATCTTCCAGTTGTATTTTTCCTCTTCCTGTATATCTGTCTTATGATTACAGCATGCCACTGAAATACGATACTTGAACGGTGTCACAGATTGGACGGAGAGCGGCGTGGGTGGTAATTAGAGCCGTGTCACGTGACTCTCCTCGACGTGACGTCACGATGCTGACGTGTAGATAATAAAGTGTCCTCATAAATTCTGTTGTCTATTACGTGAGATACTTGGCCAAGGTAATTGACCCTCCGTCGACGTGTCGCACATACAGAGAGCCCTTGTTAAAAATGCATACACTAGTTAAAACGAGTCGTAAGTGCCCAAAATGGATTATAATTTAATGCGAAGGATAAGTGTTGCAAATAAGCAGAGTTAGAAATCGGCTGCAAAAATATCCCAGTGCTTTTCAAAGACAGATAGAAAAACTCTACCCTCTACATTAATTATAGATGCTGCCTGGCTGAGGGGCAAAGGCGGCGTACAGATAACCACTCTAACCCACCAAGCGCCGAGGTTACGGATAATTGAAGCCTTTACCTTCCACCCCTCCTAGGGCCATCATGGCCTGTACGGAGATACCTTCGCTTCTACATTAACTAGCGTGTCCATGGCCTTAGCCACGTCATTTTTCAAAACAAGTACTTCTAACAGATTGGTCGGGCTGAGTAGCTTATACGGTAGAGTGCTGGCCTTCTGAGCCAAAGTTGCCAGGTTCGATTTTGGCTAAGTCCGCTGGTGTTGAAGGTGCTCAAATACGTCAGCTTTGTTTCGGTAGAGTTAATTAACTCCTACGGGAAAAAAGTTCCAAGCACCTCGCCGTCTCCAAAACCACAATAACGTAGTTAGTTACACATAAAACAAATAACATTATTATCTAACACATTAGGTAATATGTTCACGTTTTAAGGGTCCCAGACGTACACTTGCTCAAGAATAAAAATGAGCACATGCTAGGCCTATATTTGCTCCTGCTAAAACCGCTATGTGAAATATTTCAGCTCAGAAGTTTTTTCTTTCTTTGCAAGTTGCTTTACGTCGCACCGACACAGACAGGTCTTATGGTGACGATGGGACAGGAAAGGGCTAGAAGTGGAAAGGAAGCGGCCGTGGCCTTAATTGAGGTACAGCCCCAGCATTTGCCTGGTATGAAAATGGTAAACCACGGAAAACCATCTTCAGGACTGCCGACGGTGGGGCTCGAACCCAATATCTCCCGAATACTGGGTACTGGCCGCACTTAAGCGACTGCAGCTATCGAGCTCGGTGCTCAGAAGTTTGCACGATAAGATTATGTCATCTAAGATTCAATATTGGACGAGTCAAGTTTGATGATACATGTGGTGCGGGTTAGTATTTCTTCCGCAATATTTTCGGGTAACTTTTTTTTTGCAGGCGCTAGGACGATAAGTTCCTTGCAAGTAAACTTTACTTTATTTAGAAACAACTAAACCAACAGATATACTATTCGTTTTGGGTATCTTCAGCTATTGTGCCTATATATCAACTGTTTTGTTTATCAAACGATTGTCGCTAATCAACAATAGCGCGTTGGACACAATGTATGGCGTGGTATTATACATGATTAACTGATTGGGTCATGCATGCTACCCCGACGATTGAATGGACTAGCATATCTCATCGGCCAGTATTACTGTAACAAATGTCCCTAAGCAGTTCGCCGCTCCATGTGGTTCATGCATGATTAAGCTTCGACACACTTCACTTTGCACGTTCGCCAGTTTCTTGACACCATCTTCTCAAGACGGCGATACGGAGCGTGGTCCAGCACATTGGCCAGCCATTTCTCCTGACATTAATCCACTGGAATATCATCTGTAGGGGCACATAAAAATTGTGTTGAGTACGCTACGCCGATTAATGGCATCAACGACCTTGAAGAGCCTACCAAAAAGGTCAGTGTAGTTGTTCGGTGGGACCCACATATCTTCCCCAATTCATGTTGAGGCTGTTCATGGCACACTCTTGGCACTCTTCGAATATCTCATGTGATACGGCCAACATACGTCCTGCAACTCATTAACCATGCAATGTAGGATTATGTTTATAGGGACTTTTTTCTTTTTCTTTCTTGGATCCAAAGAATCACTCCTGACGTTTGTTACAAGTATTTACGTACATCCAGGATGTTGATAATAAAATATTAAATGTGGGCACGTCTTGTTTCAGCGACTATATATTTGTTTTGTCTTTGTCGATATTTTCTTTCATTGTTCCTACTATCAACCTCAAGCATTCTCTAGGAGTGTGAAGTAGTATAACGATTATTGAATTTTCACTCAACTGCACCATGCTCGACTTGCGAACGCCCCGGGCTCTTAGGGTTACGGAAATGTATGTAGGTATATTTTTCATGAAATTTAGATAAATTATAAGTCCTCTTTCCGTTTCTCCTTTTTGAAAAAAAGATTTTATCCTATATTTCTGGTTTTATCAGATAAACAACGCGCAAGAACACCGAAAATAATATTTTCGTGGGAAATTCTTGGAGTTTTAGTAATTGTAAGTAATTGTTAGTAATCGTTTAACGATATTGGTAAATACGCTCCATTAGCAATTCTGACGTTGTTTCGGAGATGCCGAGTTGTCGGTATTTTGTTGCTCAGGATTTCTTTTGCGTGCCAGCAAATCTACCGACATGAGTCTGGCGTATTTGTGTACTTTCAGATACCACTCGGCTGGGGAAAATTGAATTTCAAGTACAGTTGGTGTGCTTCATTTGTAAGAGTACTAAGAATCCAGACACTATTCTCTTCTGAAAGGACCAGACGCACAGTTTTCTCACTTTCTGTATTTATTAAATCTATCTGCGCTTTAGATAGGCTAGCGCAGGTGTATAGCCAATAATAATCTAGAAAAAATATATAATCCAAAATAATCTTGAATCCTATAATATCCTATAAATATTCGGAAAATTATACATGGCGCATAATAAACTGGAAAAATATATAAACTAAAACAATCTGTAGAAAAGAGGAAAACCAAATTCCTTGGCCACACACTTCTACACAACACATTCCTCACGACTATGCTGAAATGAAAAGTTCTTGGTAAGAAGGAAAGAGGAAGGCCGAGGAAGAAATATCTGGGTTCCGTGATGAAAAGGCTGAATTTGAAAAAACATGTTGACCTGAAACGCTCAGCAGATGAGAGACAAATGTGGTTGCAGCGATAAGGCTTTGCCTTTAGGATATGAATGAATGCATGAAAAAAAATATAGCCGATAATAAACTGAAAATATAGCATCTAACAATCCGGAAAAATATGTAGCCTATAATAATTTTTAAAACATTCCCAGAATTATTTCCGAGATTTTTTTTTTTTTACAATTTTCTTACGTCGCGCTGACACAGGTAGGTCTTACGGCGACGATGGAATAAGAAAGTTCTGGGAGTGGGAAGGAAGCGGCCTTGGCCTTAATTAAGGTACAGCCCCTGCATTTACCTGGCGTAAAAGTAGGAAAGACGGAAAACCATCTACAGGGCTGTCGACAGTGGGGTTCGAACCCACTATCTCCCGGATGCAAGCTCACAGCTGCGCACCCCTAACCGCACGGCCAACTCACCCGGTTGTCCCGAGATTACCATCCATTATATAAACAAGCTTTTCTTCTGTATAATTTTAGGAAAGAGAATCGTATCATTCCTGGGTAACGCCAAAATATGTTGACAGTGAAAGAAAGGCAAACGTCGCATATTCACACCAACATTACAAAGGTAATAAACACCCATGACATAACAACTCACGAATGGTGGAAGGGTGTACTTTTTAATTTTTTTATTTATCTTTTTCCGTCATGGTTGGCAGTGTACCGTGTTGTGTTGTAAATTCGGGGATGTGTATTTAGACAATCACATATGCCTAGTCCCTGAGCTGGAGTATTTTAAAAGACGTGGCTCAAATATTAGCCCCAACCTGGAAATTAACGCTGGGGCCTGTAAAACGAGGGTCACTAACCTGACCGTCCAATCAAGGGAGCAGACTATTAGGCGATCTATTGCTGACTTTTAATTAATCGTGTTGGTGAACATGGAAGGTGTCGCCAGAGCTCCTTTACATACCAATATCATATGACATGGAGTTTCTAATGTACTGTTTTCTCCCCCTCAATAATCTATCAACTCTACATTTATTGCGCCGCTGAATTTAAACTCGTGGAATTCAGATCTGGAATTATATCACCAAAGGTAGGCGATAGTGACGATTTTTTCACACATTTCTCTTTCCTCGTTTTGTCTGTTTCATTTCGTTCTCTTACTTCAAACCTCCATCTAAATAATTTTAGAATAATCACTTTTGTTATTTTTATATTATGGAAATAAAGTTATACGAAGAGAGAATGTTATTCACGTATTGCATGTATAGAACTGGTGCTCGACAATATCATCCGTTGTCGCAGCAGACAATCTAGGTCTATAAACATAGGTTAATATTAGAGTACTGCATTATGGGACTGTCATGAATAACTTGTATCAGCACTTCGATGAATAGCTGGCTGTATGACGATGTTTGTCTTAAGCTATTCTTAAACTTGGCCTAGCAATCTGTGTTCTTCTGGCATGTAATTTTCTATCCAGTACGACCACTTAGTGTTTGGCAAACGGACCTTTCCTCTTTCTCAATCCATACGAGTTTATAGCGTGGCTGTTGAATGATTATTTGTCTACGCTGAAAGTGGTTAATGGAATTCCTCACTCATGTTCAAAATACAATAGAATGCGTTTTGAAGTGGGCACAGCAGTGTAACTTAATTATTATTAAGGAAAGTCCTTCCGTGAGAACAACAGGCTATTGTGTTAAGGTTATTACAGATTAATTCTCGAAACCTATGAATTCACTAAGTTCATTCAATGTCGTTGTTATGTGCAGTCAGTTCTATTGTGCCTGGCATATATGTAAGCCAGAGGCCTGGTGTCGTCCAAGAATTTCAATCGTAGAGTGGGATATGGGCGTGATATAGTCAGCCTTGTAACTGAAGTGGTAGTGACATACCATTCCATACCATTCACCAATTTCTCCAGATCTTTTGCAGAGTCAGTTAAACAACAATAGCGTCAGAAAATTTCAAGGTTTTTATTTTCTGTTCTTGGGTTGTGATTCCCTTTCCAAATTCCTATTGGATTTCTCTTATCGCCTGTTCTACGTAGCATTGGAAAAAAAAGGGAACAAATTGAATCCTTGTCTTATGACTTTCTGTATTGTTGCCTTTTTTCTCATCACTGCTGATTGATTTTTGTAAAGATTGTAGATAATTCTCCTTTCTCAGTATCTGATCCCGATCTCCTTCAGAATCTCAAATAGCTTAGTTTATTCAACATTATCGAATGCATTCTCTATCCCTACGAATGCAACTTGTCTTCCTTAATTCGGTTCTGTAAGATCAGACGTAAAGGCAGAATTCCTTCACGTGTTCCTACATTTCATCTGAAGCCAAGATGATCTTCTCCCAACTCCGTTTCAAATTGTCTTTCCATTCTTCTGTAAATAATACGTGTTAAAAGTTTGCAGGCATGGTATAATAAACTAATGGTGCCTAGTTTTCACATTTGTCAGCATTGGCTTTCTTGGGAATAGGTATTGGATATTCACAGGAATTGTACTTAATTTTCGAGATTTAGGGAGTTTCAATTTTCAAACACCAGTTATGAGCCGTTATAACCTAAAATTAGGACATTCATGTAGTATTATTATGGTCAAGCCGCTGGATCCAGTCACGAAATATACACAGGTTCGAGTCGCCTTGTTTCTGTTTCTTTTTCTTTTCTTCCTTGTATATTGTATATTTCAGTAACTATCAAGAAAGACAAGTATTTAAAATCAACAAGAGGAAGTAAACATTATTTTAAAATTAAATATAAAATGTGACTTTATGGAGACTCAAACCTACACACCTCACATTACGGAGGCTAGTGCCTGATCATTATGCAACGAGAACTGCTGTTGGAATAAGTGGGAAAGCTTGTCCGAAAGCTGGCTTATTTGACAGCTTATAACTGGTGTTTCAAAATTGAAATGCTAACATTTTGAAAACAAAAATTCGCTATAAATCTACACATCGTCGTTGCGCCTCGAAATACCGTTATGTGAACATGTTCAGGAGAAGATACTCGCCCGCAGCACATGCATCACTTAGAACTAAAATTCGTTGATAGAGTCCATGCAATACTGAAACTTAGATGACAGAATCTTTCTGGTCAGAGTTCTATATTGAAAAATTATCACATAGCGGTTTTTCTAAGTGGAAGGGCACTATAACGCTTGACAGAGTCGATGTCCTCTATTCTACAGACGCCCGTTTTAAACAAGAGGAAATTTGTTCACAACTCCATGCTCCTAAGTTGAAAGCCCCTAGGAGACATTCTCGCAAGGTGATCCAAATTTTGATATGAGAGATAGTGTTCCCAGTAAATGAAGACGAGCAATACAACTGATAAGTCGTCGAACGGACCAAGTGACCCTTCAGTATCTTCAGGCTATATTTCTGACTAGCCAGTCTCTAGGAGTAGAGGTGGCGTGCTTGCATATCACCGTGAAACCTCCGTTTCGAATCCCAGCCGATTCTCAGCCTCGTGGGACCAAATGAGGAACTGGCCTATGCGAAATACAAAGATTCCTTGTCACGAAATCCGAGCAGTACGGTTGAGTATGTCGTCTTGGTGACACTGTGGCTTTCCAAAATCTGAAAGCCACCTACCTGGGCAGCAGTCATCTTGGCCAGCCCAAACCAAAAACGTGCTGTATGTGCCACGGTAATTTTTCATAACTTTGCGCAGCAGTCAGCTTGGTTTATCAAAGATATTTTTATGTCTGTATAGCCCACGACGATTGGATGTGGTGAATCATTTTTGTCACAGCAGCGACATGACTATGCTTGGCCCCATACTGCCGTGCGACCATCCAGGACCTGCATTTTGAGTCTCTTCCACATCCACCACATACACCAGTTCTCACCCTAGTGATTACCACGCCTTTGAGCCACTCAAGAATAATCTGGGATGAAAGACGTTCTATTCGAAAATATTTTTTTTTTGTTTTACAATTTTGTACGCCGTACCGACACAGATAGGTCTAAACACCGACGATGGTATAGAAAAGTGCCAGGAGGGGGAAGGAAGCAGCCGTGGCCTTAATTAAGGTGCAGCCCCAGTATTTGCTTGGTGTGGAAATGGATAACCACCAAAAACTTCTTGAGGGCTGCCGATGGTGGGGACCGAACCCACTATCTCCCGAATGCAAGCTCATACCTGCGCGCCCCTAACCGTAAGCCCAACTCGCTCTATCTGAAATATGAAAGAAGAAGGTGAATGAGTGACTCTACAGACAGCCAAAGTATTATTTTTAGAGAAATCCCTGCATTTTAATTTTGAAAATATTTTTTAGCTGACAGCCAACGGCCGTAGCCATGTTGAAACACCGGATCCCGTGAGATCTCCGAAGTTAAACAACATTGGGCGTGGTCAGGAGTTGGATGGGTTGCAACGCGCCGTTGGTGGGGGTAAGGGAATGGAGGAGCGGAAAGGAACTGGCCACCCTACCGCACGAAATCTCCGGCTCAGGAATACCTCTGCGGAGGTTCGGACCTGCCTTCGGGCAGAATAACCCTTACCTCTTAGCTGACAAATTAGGGGATCCTAATACTACGAAAAAAGTAAAATTAAGCAATTTCTTCAATTGAGCCAAAATTTGAAGGGCTAAATGGCATGTAAAGTTTTCAAATTGTGAATATTGGATAGCTGTATCAAACTAAAAATGATTTCGAAAATCACTTTCGGAAAAACAGCCTAAAATCGCTTGTTTCTTTAATCGTTTCCCTTTTTTTTTACATCCTAGCCGAATTAACATATTTACATAATTCTTTCTGTAATATGTTCCTTTGTTCAGTACCGTCAGGCGTTTTTCGATTTTTGTAAAAGTTCCACTCCGAATGCAGTGAAACTCCGTATTGGCTCACATTAGCATTCGTAGTGGTAGAAAAAGGCAAACTGCTAATATAATCGACCATAACGATGACTAAGAAGTGGATTGTCACTTTTAGGAATAAATAAAGAATATATTCTCATCATTTTTTACCTAAAATTCGTAGCTCATATCCCTAGAATGTTTACAACATTGAGTTGCTAACCTGCGGACTCTTTGGAAGCAATCGAGGACTTGCATTAAACGTAATGAAGAATAGGTAGAAAAATTATACAGTTTTGTACCTTTTTCCTGAATACAATTTTAAAAAATGTATCACCTTCCTGTGGGATGCAATAACTCACAAATCGGTCGGACCGCAGAGAGAACATCATACTTTCACTGTTTCAGTCAGAGAGGCAGGTTTGCTAGCGCAGTGTCCATCTACGTGTAATCAGTGTTAATGAGGTGTTGGAGGGAAATTAGAAAACGGAAAGTACATAATTATCCATTAAATGAAAGCGAAAATTTCACTAACAACAATAATTAGAAAAAGGGTTGGGGGAGTGAAGTTTTAAATTTCACCCTCGCACCCCGAGATAATGAATCCTCCTTATAAACGAAACTTGCTATTAAAGTAGATCGTAAAACTACTAGTGGCTGTAGCAAATTGCTCCACGCAATGCAGCCACCAGCAGTTAAAGCCAAACACGTTTAATGAACAGGTGCAGAAGCTAATAACAGTAGGAATTAGTTTCGCGCCACCTTCCTCTGCTTTGCGGAAACAGCTGTAATGGGAGTTGTCAACTTTACGATATATTCTAGAGTATGGAATTAGAAACAGGGAAATAATCTGTTATTTCATACCGATGAGCATTATTGAATTAAGGTTTAAATTCTGGTCTTTCAACCAATGTTGGTAAATATCACCATTAATAATATCATCGTTGCGCCTGTGAAAAACAATAAAATTCTTCTTCTTCTTCTTCTTCTGCTTCACTAGAGTTTAGTCGCGTATTGGTGCAGGGTCTGCTTTTAAACATATCATCCTCCACTTCCTGCGGTCAAGGGCGTCAGATCCTGTGGTGGCTACAAGGCGCATGTCTTCGTTGATGCAGTCGAACCACCGCTTCTTGGGACGACCTGGGCATGGAGAACCTCCAGAATCAAATTGGAGGTCTGTAAATTATCATTGACCCTGCAGGGCTTCTGATGACATGACCATACAAGCTAAGACGTGTTTCTCGCATCTCTGGGATTAGTGCCACTCCCAATCACCTTCGAACATCTTCATTTCTGACATGGTCCAGTCTTGTAAGACCCAGTGACCAACGTAACATTTTCGTCTCCATGCAATCTAGAACCTGCTAATGCTTCTTAGTTATAGAACAGCATTCCAACCCATAGAGTGCAACTGGTCGGACCAAGGACTTGTGGACTTTTCCTTACTGGCGTGTGGGAATTTTCTTTCACATAGCACACCAGTGACCTGATGCCACCTCAGCTATGTAGACCTAGCATTTATTCGTGCTCGGGTGTTTGGTAGTGTCTTTCCGTCTGAGGTGATGAGTGATCCAAGGTATTTAAATTGGTTGGCTTTATCTTGGTATTGCCCGTCTATGCGAGTAGAAACAATAGTCTGCAAGCCACATTGCACATACTCTGTTTTAGCGTTCTTAAGGTGGAAGCCACATTCCCCTAAACGGTCTTTCCAAATTTTCAGGAGATTTTCCAGATTCCTTCGAGAGATATCCGCAAGGAATACATCATCAGCATGTAAGACGGTCCACGGGTATGACGTCTGGATGTCAGATGTGACTGTATACATACATAGGATAGATAAGAGGTGACAGTGCTGAACCCCAATGAACCCCAACATTGATAGGAAATGAAGGTGATATCCCTACCCGCAGCATATAATGAGGAGTTGTTGAGAAGAGTAGGCAGAGAGAGGGAGAGAAACATTAAAGGTAAACAAGAGGAGGAAACGCAATTGAGTGTCTGAGCAGGAGAACGAGCAAACCCACAAAAATTCAGAAATTCACTTTATCGTATTTTTGCATAGTTCTGGTATCTGTTTACAATCCTGTGCACTACTTGTGCTTATGGAATAGTTCCCTGTCTGTGCATGCACACGCGGAAATCTGAAGACCTTGAGAATCAGCTGTACAATTAGTAAGAGAAGGGGCTAACCCACATGCCTCAGTCAACTGGAGCGGAGGGGCGAGAGTGACATATAGTTAATAATAATGTTAATTGCTTTACATCCCACTAACTAATATTACGGTTTTCGGAGACGGCGAGGTGCCGGAATTTATTCCCACAGGAGTTCTTTTACGTGCCAATAAATCTACCGATACGAGGCTGACGTATTTGAGCACCTTCAAATACCACCTGACTGAGCCAGGGTCGAACCTGCCAAGTTGGGGTCATAAGGCCAGCGTCTCAACCGTCTGAGCCATTCAGCCCGGTGACATATAGTTACTTTGCTAACGAGAAAATGTCTTATGATGGTACAGATGGTAGTGTTAGTGTGAGTAAAATGTCTTGTGGTGGCACAAACAATAGTTTCAATGTGAGGATTTAAAAACACTTAGCTTTTGGCTTACGGTCTTTAACTTTGCACTATTGGTTCTATAATGCGTATTTTCATCACTTTTTGTCATTCAAGGGGCATGCCTCCTTGCTTGTTTGACCACAGAAAACATGGCAGACGTTCATTCAATTAGCTTCACCCAAACAGCGCTTCCGCTTCTCTGTGTTCTTCTACGGTAGCTAGAATGTAAGTGTATTACTGCCGTCTGTTGACAGTCACAGAATGAATTATGATATTGCGATCTCTTGTTAGTTACTGGAACTGATTGAAACAGCTTTCTGAAGCTGAGAGGAAGCTCGTCCGAATAATAAAAAATCCATATTAAAGTAATAACTATCAATGATAAACGCAATGATGTAGAATGCAGAGATATGTATTTTTAATTTAAAGCAAAAGACTTGAAAATCGGCCTAGTACAAGTCGTTGACGGATTGTAGACAGAAAGCAGACTTTTCGTATATGGACGAATAAAATTATGCGCTTGTTAATTTCGTAAAATACTAATAATAGTTTAGATGAAGAAAACAATAGTGTTGGCATATATACATGTATGTACCATTTGTCTAAATCAAATTTCATAAACATAAGTCCAGTGGAGAGTTGTTGGCGGATTGAAAAAAGGAAACGCCTTGCGTTTTAAATATATAGACTGTTCCAACAGAAGCGTTGAGGGAAGAATATTATTCTCCATGGAATTCACTTCACTAACGCCCTATGGAGTACAAGGTTAGAACAATACAGCCATTAACGAAGATCCAATTATGGGGACAAGCTATCTCCTTGCAGGCCATGAAAGAGCCTCGAGGAACAGCATAACGTCTGCACTTAGTGGGAGAGAGTAGTTGGCTGTACATTAGGCCGCCACTAGGCGCTACTAATCTCTATTGTAGGCTGGGAGAACTCCTGGTCCATGTACCTCACAAGGTGTGGTGAATGACTCTTAAGTCAGTACCTGATGGAGAACTGAACCCATGACCTTGTCGACGAATCAGAAACTTTTTTACTTCCTCAGCCAGGCACACCATATAATACAGTTATATAATAAAAATATGTATGTTTCAACGCATGGTGGAGTGTAAATACATACACCACTGAAACTCCTATGTTTCGTCCACAACTTCATAACTTATTATTATAGGGGCGGGTGTTGTTGAAATGGCATTTTTCTTCCATCTGCATTTGAACGGTGATTAGTAGTATATAAATTCATTCTCCTATATAACAAACGATAATACGTCTTATTTTTGCTTCTTTTGCATTTTTTGCCGATTTAGGATGATCAGGCATTATTTCAACTAGTAATATAAAAGTTATATGCAATAAAGCCAGGTCTTTGTGTGCAATGAACATTTTTGAAACACAGTAGAAGAAAATACACCTCGTATTGAGTTCTAATTTGAACATTTCCAAGCATTTCTACTGATGGGTCGAAATGACCCTACTCCGCTGTTGTAGGAATGTAAGATTCTTAGCCGTTCTAGTGTTAAATGATAGGACATTAAATTCTATATAGCTTAGTTATGTGGTGTTTATCTACAGGACAACTCAAAACGTAGATATTTGAGAATTACATTTTAGGCCTTCCACTAACCTATCATTTCACTCAACGTGGATACAATTATTTACAGCCTAGAATGTAGTGTCTCATTCTCAGAATTTGGATACCGATATTCATTAAATTCTCTTCACCCTTCTCTCATTATGCGCGTAAATACAGACAGACAGACAGACAGACAGACAGACAGACAGACAGACAGACAGACAGACAGACAGACAGACCGGCATGGAGGACGTAAAATTAAAAATTGCCTTTTTCTTGATATTATGGACATGACCGATACAGAAATACTTTTTTTTAATTCGGATCAATATACAAATAAACTCTTATTTTATATAACTTATATAGATTTCTCTCAGTAAGACAGTTCTAAAATTGTATCTCAGTCATTAATAATAATAATAATAATAATAATAATAATAATATTTTATTGCAGCCAAAGGCCAAAAGATATTTACATTAATACACAACATTAGTCATGTCTGCAGAAGGCTATCATCGATTCGCACTGACAAGTACAAATCATGGCATGATATCGTTCACAGCTCTTACCACAACGTTCACTTACACAGTTCGTGTCTGCTTGATGGAATTTCTTTGTTTTACACAGCTTATAATGAAATCCGTGTATTGCAAAGCGTGTAATCAAGTGTCTGTATCTCAGTCATTAGGTAATGTATGTTTAAGTTCCACTTCACGAATTGCATCAATAGATTGATCGATCAATGGAAAAACTGGGAAATAGATGCCCTTCCTATAGCTATCTTAAGGTACATAATTATCTTTTCTTTTTATTGCTGTTTGTTGTATATCGCACCGACACAAATTGGTCTTATGGTGACGATGGGATAGAACAGGGCTGGGAGTGGGATGGGAAAAAAGCGACCGTAGTCTTAATTAAGGCACAGCAACAGAATCTACTTGATGTGAAAGAGTTGTGTGATCTGCAGAGTTACATGGTGTAGGTCATTCTAGTTGACGCCCGTGGGTGACTATGCTTTTCGGTGGATTTGGATAGTGGTAATGATGATGATAATGATGAGGTAGAAACAGAGTGAAATCCGGTGTTGGTACATAGCCTACTCCTATCGAATAACACCAAGTTGTCTGCTCAAGGTTTGATGTCACCATCCGACGAACGAATTACCATAAACAGAGCCATGCATGCCCTCACTTCTTATGGAAACTGTGGAGAGGTTTGGAATTGATCTCAGACTTTTAGCACGCAACCTAGTGATGACAATGCTGATGGTACTCGTAAATTATTTTTCCACCAATGGAGTTGAACCGACGAACAACTATGCCAGACCGTAAAGACTTGACGATCAGGCAGGCTATATAAAGAAACAGAAATTTAAAAGAAAAATAAGAAGAACAAGAAACACATTCCACAGATCACTCCAGAGATATATTCCACTGTTCGTGCTAGCCATGGAACTAGTATTACAACGAATTTCATTTTCCTCATAAAGTTTGTCTCCCACAGCACACAATGGGAATGACCTCCATATTAGCATGACATTAAGACTTTCTTGTAGCACACACAATGAATATTCTCTGCTTCAAGACCTGCTGGCTTTGTTTCCTTATTCATAACAGCTTTTGGCAAACAATCCCGGCTCAAAATAACAATAACACAACATTCATGGTAGATTTACCGTGTGTTTTACTTCATTGTTATGTATTCCCTCACCCCCCCCCCCTTCCATCCTGCTCTTAGCACATACATTCCAGACGTTTTGGATGTTCTCAACAAAAGGGGATAAGTGCTGTAAAGACGCCTAAAAACAAGAGAGTACAGTCTTACTGGCGCCTGAATTTACGCATGAAATCACTTTCTACAAGCAAGCAGTAATGTTTTAGCGAGAGGATAAGGTTTATGTTGATGGAGACATTGTCTTGAGTACTTTCGACTTGGCACGTGGGCGAATGACGTCAAGAACAGACAGATGTTTTGATTTAATTCAGGAAAGTATACCGTACAAATTTTACACTCCCAGAACACCTGATGTGTCCATCAAAAGAACGTCTTAAGAGACCAGCACGAAAGAGGGCTAGTTTCAGAAATACAGTACGTTTGTGTGTCACTGATGACTAGACCCGGAATTGGTAGTCAGTAAAAGGTGAGACTGAAATTTTACTGAGGCGAGTAACAAGTATATACTAGCCGCACAACGGCACTGCTATGACATTAGCATAAATATTAGGGGTAAGACTTATTAGAACTCCAAGAATTTATGTTACTCTCGGTACATTATGGAACAGCGGGCTAAAAGACATTTCCCACTAGACAAATTAGTTTGCGTTCGAATGTATTCTTCTTCTCCTCCCAACTGAAGAACCGTTTCTGCGAAGCACGTGGCTATACTATCGCAAACGATTCTCCCGCATTTTCTCAGGGATTGGGGCCACATCAAATGCCATCCGAACATCCTAATTTCTGATGTGGTCCAGTCCAGTGAGTCTCAATGGCCAGTGAAACATCTTCATCTCCATGGCATGCAGCTATTGTTCGTGTCTCCTTATAATTGGCCAGCACTCGGTTCCATACAGTGCCACTGGTCTAATGATGGTTCTATAGATTTTGGATTTCAGATACATTGGCATCGTCCGCTCAGAAAGTACTGCTGTGACTTGGCGCCACTTCATCCAAGCAGCGTTGATTCTGCTTTGAACATCTCAAGTCGTGTCACCATCCGGTTGGATAAGTGATCCAAGATATTCAAATTGATATGTTTTCAGAATATCAAGGCCATCAATGTTAAGTGACCCGACACTTTGTACCCCACACTCTAGGAACTCAGTTTTCCGGACGTTAAGTCGAAAGCCATATCTGTCCAAGGAGTTTTTCCAGCCTTGAGGACTAGTTGTTGCAAATCTTGGCCTAAAATTCTGGTGACTGAAGTGTCGACGGTCTGTTCCTCGCCCTCTGTGTACATGAGAACGAGATCCAATCCCAGAACCTTCTGTTGCTACTTATCGCCCTTTCGTGGTGAAGTGTTGGCTTTGTCACGTGTGAAAGGTGGAGTTAGAAAAAAAGGCGGTTTTTCTTGCACAATATGTTTTAATTCTCATAAATGATCTTCACTGAACCCACCAATATGTCTCTGCAAATTCATTTTCTCCCTTGCAGGCGAAATTTATTTGCAAACTTAAGGACAGCAGATCTTTTAGCCCATGTTTAACCTTATAGTGTCGTGAGTTTATTTGTAACCCGTTACATGGGAAGATGCCGATTAGGCCTACATGAGAACAGGATCTGAATCTCATCCTTTCGATCCGAAAATAAGGCCGTATACTTCGGAAATCTAGTTTCCATACTGTTGGGAGAATTCCATTTAATAGCAACCTTCACACTCTCCTTAAATGGTTCGCTTTTCTCTCTGAACCGAGGTAGACTGGTCCGGACCTTGTTGTCAAACTGGATGGTTGGGTGCACAATAACATCTTGGGAAGCAATCGTGTTAAAATGCCACGATGTCACTGAACGTGCGGGATCCATAGTGTTAAGAGTAAAACACCTCCTCGTGGGAATGAAAACCTTCGCTGGCTAACAGATCTTTTAGCCTACGTTTACCTGATAGTGTCGTGAGTTTATCAGTAACTCGCTGTATGGGCAGCTGCCGATTACAGGTGAAGGGGTTTCGAACTCTGCCACATCTGCGGTAGAGAGTCGACTCGCTGCTAACAAAGGGTAATGCACGAAGATTAGCAGTCATTGTGCCGTATATCAGCCGATTGTTTCTTGCGTCATCCTGTCGGTTTCCTTGAAACGTGCCTAGTGCTCATATTATCTTTACAATTGTACCTTCTTCTTGTCGCAGCACTAATATAAATCATTGCAGTGTCGTGAGGTGAGGTACATCTTGGATATCGGTGGTCCAACTGTCGACGATCGCAGGCCATGCCCAGACGTCTTTTCTTCAGACAGGAATAGGTTAGAATGCAAACTAATTTGGTTTGCAGGAAGTGTCGTGCAACCCGTTCTTCCATAATGTAGCAAGAGTAACATAAATTCTAGGAGTTCTATAAGGCGTACCCGTAACACCATTACAAATCTCACAGAATAATCTTTGTACACATTAGAGGATACTTGTTACTCGCTTAAAATCATCATCATCATCATCATCATCATCATCGTCGTCGTCATCATCATAATTTCCCTTTATCCAGCTGTAGCCGGGTAGGGGCAAATATGGTTCCTCTCCACTTTCTTCGGTACTTCCACCACTCCTCCTCCAACACTGTGTCCCAGTCCAGGTTTCTTTCTATAATGCTGCGATGGATGGTATCCTTCCATCTCAATCGTGGTCGTCCACGGCCTCTCCTTCCTTGGATTTGCATTTCCATCACCTTTTTTGGCATTATTTCTTCGCTCATTCGCTTTATGTGCCCAAACCATCTTAGTCGGCTCTTCTCTATTCTATCAGACCTAGCAGTACCTAAAAATGCGGGCACTGGATGCCAGTTGTTGTCCATCACTTCCTCCCGTCCACCTTAAATCCTTACGCTCACCTTTTCGATAAGAACGTATTAACCTTTCCTTTTCTCAGATAACATTTCTGTGCAATACAATTCGTTCAAGAAGCATGACACAGACCAATGTTTCCTTTCATTGTTTACGAATTAATGTACTTTCCTTAACAAAATTGTAGTTTAGGACATGCTGTGAGTACACTGAAGTTGTTAGTTGTCTGCAGCAGGCCTTCCTGCCAAGAAAAGTAAGGTTATTATTAAATCGCAAGACTCTAGTACAACGCAATATTCAACTTATTTCAAATCAACGATGACTACAAAATAAGCACATAAATGTTTGGAAAGTTACACCGTGAGCTGTAATCTTCATAAATTATAAATTCTTTTTTTCTAAAACACTGCACGTGTTCATTATATAGATATGAAATAGGCTTTTGGACTAATGCCGTATCAAGAAAATAGGTGAAATTATTTACGTTTCGCAGAGAACTGCGCTGTGCGTCATTAGAAGAAAATCTCGACTGTACACGAGAAAGGTTTCTTGAACAATGTAATTTGGAATTTTAAAATTAAGGTCGTTCGCCTCTGTGGTGTAGTAGTTAGTATGATTAGTTGTCACCCCCGAAGGCCCGGATTCGATTCCTGGCTCTGCCACGAAATTTAAAAAGGTGTTACGAGGAACGGAACAAAGTTCACTCAGCCTCGGAAGGTCACCTGAGTAGATGGTGTTCAATTCCCACCTCAGCCATCCTCGAAGCTCGAAGTAGCTTTCTGTGGTCTCCCAGTTCTTCTCCAAACAAACGCCGGAATGGTACCTAACATAAGGTCGCGGCCAATTCCTTCCCTCTTCCTTGCCTATCCCTTCCAATCCTCCCGTCCCTAACAAAGCCACTGTTCAGCGTAACAAGTGAGGCCACCTACGCAAGGTACTGCTCCTCTTCCCCAGTTGTGTTCTCGACCAAATGTCTCACGCTCCAGGACACTGCTCCTGAGGCGATAGAGTTGGGATCCATCGCTGAGTTCGGGGGAAAACCAACCATGGAGTGTAGACGGATTAAATAAATAAATAAATAAATAAATAAATAAATAAATAAATAAATAAATAAATAAATATGACAATGAATACACAAAAACAATTCCATTCAAAAATTAAAAAATGAAGTAAATTATGTCTCAGTCTTGCGAATATAAGTGGTGTCCGAGCATCAGAAGAGAACTCGATGGTCTCCTTGAAACTAATGTTGAAGTCTTTCATCAGCTCTATCGTCTTCGTAGGAACTGCCCCTCTACACCGATCTTGAGACCCCTCACTTCTACGACGTACAGCTCGTATTTATTCCTATAATATGACACTTTAGGCAGGTAGACAGATTTCTTTTCTCTTCTTCGTCTGGTTGGTCGGAGTGCGTTTCAAATCTTACTGTCTATATCAGCACACAATATTTTATCCATGACCGATTTTCAAAAGTTACATTCCGTCATTAGTGGTTATAGTAAAAGCTATTTAAAACAGATTAAAATACACATAGGCGTGTCATCAATTGTAAATACTGGCGAGATTTAATTGCACTGCGAAACCGACAAATAGACTTATTGGAAGAAATTGCAAGAACATTAAGTTTACGTTGAAGAAAGAAAGATGCATTTTGACACACCTATGGAAAAAAATATATTCCTCACTCATACATTTTTCCTCTACATAGGAAAGCATAGAATCATGAATATATTTTGAGTTTTAAAAAGATAGAATATGATTATTCAGTTGTTCTCCTCTTAGCAGCCTCCTACGACATGTCCAGGGTTCGATTCCCGGCCGGGTCAGGGATTTTGACCGCGTGTGACAATCCTCTGACTCGGGGACTGTTGTTTTTGTTTGTCCCGGACGTTTTCTCTACATATTCAGACAACACACCACACTAATCACCACCGCAGAAATACGCAATTGTGGTTACATCACTCCAGATACGATTGACGTCAGTAAGGGCATCCTGACGTAAAACAGGTCCAAATCCACATATGCGACCCAACAAGCTAAGGGTAAAGCAGTGGAGAAAGAATAGTGATGATGAACTAGTAGGGACACCGCAGAGCTGAAATTTTGTCCCGCAAGAGTTCTGTTACTGGGTGGTAATCTTTCGATCCGATGCTAGTGTACCTGGACGAATTCAAGTAGGTCTATTGCCAGACTGAATCATCGTAGAACTCACCAACGTGGGCTCAGGTCAACACTCCACCCCCTGAGCCAATCGGCCAAGCTGTGCAGAATTCTTCGTCGTCCCAGCCGTACAGGATTCTCTACAACTGGTCGTGACAACTTTCAGTCATTGTTTGATTTCAACGTTCCTGTGACTCAAATTTCTTACAGATCAGTTGTAATTTCAAGATTATTAGTGACTATATTTTTTGTTTGTTTCACACCTATTGACACTGTGTGTCAAGACCTGATTAGTTCGCTGTCTCCTAACTGAAACAACACCTCAAACAATGTATTCATACTTACACTGTCCCTTCCCCTCTTCCCAAGAAGTAAGGCTCTGGCTACATGCCTAAATCCCCACCTTAACAAAAGTACAGCCAATTTCTGTCTGATTCACAGTTCAAAAATTCTTGACTTCTCCTTCCGACACAGTTGTAGGCGCAGACACCCACGTCTTCCTCGCTCAATTTTATTCATAAAAGAAGAGGAATTGTGTGGAGGGAGGACTGCCTCCTAAGCTATTCACAATTCGCCGTAGCATCCTATCCACCTGTTAGGGTACCTCCTACCACGTGCTTTGTTATTAGCTGCACGAGCCAAAAGAGTATTTTTAGAGGAGACACATTTTATTTGCACCGTGTCCTTTTGTCATTCTGTATGGCAGAAAGCCCGGCATTGAGAGCTATTGTTAGGTATCTCTATATTATATTCTAAGAGCACACTAAGTATATGAGAAAACGTTTCAATCCCGAGCTTTGGTAATGATCACTTTGTCTAAATACATCACAGTGAATGTAATGGAGGCCTATGCAATCCATGAAGAACCTTAAGTCGGTCAAAATGAATGTTCCCTAGCCAGAAAGCCTACAGATATTGGAAGTCCACGTGGTTAGTATAACTACTGCTGAGTCTAATTCCTTAGTTTTAATGCCAGACTGATCGAATTGAATATGCCGTTTGTATTATGTAGTTGCCATCTTGCATTAGAGAGTAGGTGGGTTAAGTGAAATACCCACCTGATGATGGTTTTCTCGTGGTTTCCCATTTTCATACCAGACTGTGCCGTAATTAAGGACACGGCAGCTACCTTCACAATTCTAGTCCTTTTTCGTCTTTGTGTCGCCGAAAGCCTTCAATGAAATGAAATGAAATGAAATGAAATGAAATGGCGTATGGCTTTTAGTGCCGGGAGTGTCCGAGGGCTTCGGCTCGCCAGGTGCAGGGCTTTTGATTTGATTCCCGTAGTCGACCTGCGCGTCGTGATGAGGATGAAATGATGACGAATATGACACATACATCCAGCTCCCGTGCCAGCGGTATTAAGCAATGATGGTTAAAATTCCTGACCATGCGGGGAATTGAACCCGGGATCCCTGTGACCAATGTCCCACTAACACATCGTAAGGTGTCCGGCTCCATGGCTAAATAGTTAACGTGCTGGCCTTTTTCACAGGGGTACCGGGTTCGATTCCCGGCGGAGTCGAGGATTTTAACCTTAATTGTTTAATTCCTCTGGCATGGGGGCTGGGTGTATGTGTCGTCTTCATCAACATTTCACCCTCATCACGGCGTGCAGATCGCCTAAATACGTCAAATAAAAAGACAAGCCGAAGGCAAGCCGAACATGTCCTCTGACACTTCCGACATTAAAAGCCATACGCCATTGTATTCCAGTGTGACATGCAATATAATGCCGCAGTTCAAAATCTCTCACATCAGCCAAACACTTGGTTAAGGACATAAGGTTAATATTCATAACATATTCGTTGTACGTCTCAAGACATTAGGTTGCAAATTTTCAATAAACAGTGGCACTAAAAACTGCTTACTATATTTCGACACAGCTGAATTCCTTCTGGCCATTTTATACCTACCTTTCATTAACTGATGCAGAATACGTAGGCTCTACTATGAAAAACAAGGGCTAAATGTTATAGCCCTTTTACTCCTCTCACTTCGTAACAATTCAGCAAGCGGCTGAGTGGTTAAATCACGTGGCTATCAGCTTGCATTCGGGAGATAGTGGGTTCGAACCCCTCTGTTTTCAGACCTGAATATGGTTTTCTGTGGTTCCCATTTTTACATCATGTCCCAATTAAGGTAAAGCCACAGCACAGCGGCTGCCATTCAGACGGTAACAAAGCCAGACGGAATGACACTCGTGCCATGGAAAAGGGGCAGATCTCTGCTATGGGATTTTACCTGTGCCGACACATTCGTCCAGTCCAGTCTTCCCCTTTCGTCAATGAGTGCTGGATGTGCAGCCGCGAATGGGGAAAATGCTAAAAG
Organism: Anabrus simplex; assembly: GCF_040414725.1. Lineage (NCBI taxonomy): Eukaryota > Metazoa > Arthropoda > Insecta > Orthoptera > Tettigoniidae > Anabrus > Anabrus simplex. Next base: position 60,286,034 of record NC_090272.1, on the reverse strand, counting down.
GAGAAAATACAGCGATTGTTGGATAAATTTTTTTTCGTGCCCGTAGCCACTGAATTGTGTTGTACCTGGGGACCTTGGCCTCCATTTTATCAAAAAGGTTAGCGAACAGATTGCTCAGATGTCCGGCGATACGTCACCAACGTATCACCAGCATAGCTCTAATGCGTGGTAATGTCACATCCATTCTCGGAACACTGCCACCTGGTAAAGAGCTGGATGAAGTTTTTCTTCTTTAGGACATGACTTCGTATTTCATGGAAATTGAATTTTAATAAACATTTTTAATTCAACGAAATACCTTAAATCATATTAGGCTTCCTATAAACTGTTGGGCAGGTCCTTAGTTTTAGTATTTTCAGTACAATCGGCCATCACGTTATTCATTATCCGGTCATGAGTAGGCCGTTAAGAAGCCCTACTCTAATATTAATTAATTAGGGATCATACGAGTTAATAATTAATGCATGTTTAGGTAAATAATTGGGCCTATTTAGAAGTGAAGGATTATATTCATATGATTGTATTTCCATATTTATTACTTTCACCTAGTTCTATTGCTGTGTGGTTGCGAGAATTGTAGGCTATAAATCTATTGCTGCGGCAAGATATTACTTTCTCCCCGTATCGCAATTCATCTCCTACCTCGAGACGTGCAATACCAAATTTATTTCCCAGTGATCAATGGCTGTAAGAGTAAATATTACAGAAAATATATATCGGTGGAGCAGAGTAGAATCACTGCCATCCCCCCAGTTCGCTTTCCTTCAGAACCAGATATACAGTACGCGGCAAAATGAACAATACTGAAAAATTACCAAGTCCTCTGAAAATCAAGTCATCATAACATTCAAAGGTAAGTTAAAGATAAGGTAAGGGTGTTTTCTGCCCTTTGCTGGTCCGAACCTCCGCAGAGGTGTGCCTGAGCCGGAGTTTACGTACGGTAGGGTGGCCAGTTCCTTTCCGCTCCTCCTTTCCTTTACCCCCCACCAACAGCGCGTGGGTATTCGGGAGATAGTAGGTTCGAACCCCACTGTCGGTAACCCTGAAAATGGTTTCTCGTGGTTTCCCATTTTCACACCAGGTAAATGCTGGGGCTGTTAAGGCCGCGGCCGCTTCCTTCCCACTCCTAGCCCTTCCCTGTCCCATCGTCGCCATAAGACCTATCTGTGCCAGTGCGACGTAAAGCAACTAGCAAAAAAAAAAAAAAAAAAAACAGCGCGTGGCAACCCTTCTAAATCTTGAGCACGCCCAATGCTGCTTAACTTCGAAGATCTCGCGGGATCCGGTGTTTCAACACGGCTACATTCAAAGAAGTTATTTTTCTTTCTAAGTTGAAAACATTTCTTATCAGACAAAATGTGTGTCCTCGTACTACGAAAATCGTAATATTATGCTATTTCCTCAATTTGCCGAAAATTGAAGGGCAAAAGGAGCCGAAAAGATTGAAATTGTGAGTCTTGGATAGCTCTATGAAACTAAGGAAACAAATTTCCAAAATCACTCCCGGTCTAAATTTAATTCCGGAAAAACAGCCTGAAATCGCTTCTTTCTTACTCGCTTTCTTTTTAAATCAAATCCTAGCTAAATTAACTTATTTGCTTATTTTTTCTGTAATGTGTTCCTTCGTCCAGTGCCCGCAGGTGTTTCCTTATTTTTTGAAGAATGTCCACACCGACTGTAGTTATAAGGGCTTAAGTGAAACTCTGCAGTGACTCAAATTAGTGGCCGCAGTGGCAGAAAAACGCAAATTGCTAATGTAATCGATCGGATAACGATGATTAAGAAAGGACAGTAAATTTTAGAAATAAATAAAGAATATTTTCTCACACTTTATTATATTGTATTTACCTAAATTTCGCATCTTATATCCGTAGGATGTTTCCAACGTTGAGTTGCTTGCCTCGAGGGTTAGAACTGTAGATTTATTTTTTAATTTGTTTTACAATTTGCTTTAACAACAATGAGGTTCGAATCCACCACCTAACGAAAGAATGCTGATAGTTACGTGAGGGAAACCCCGCAGCCACTTCCTCGGTAACGAGCATGTAAGAGCGTCGGTAGAGCACGTGTTCAAAATATATACCCTCGGTCAGTTTCCTTCAAAGTAAATATATCGTTATCCATAATTTGTATCTTCAACATTCCAAGTAAAGTCCACCCATTTTTATGACAACACTTATGCTCAGAATAGGGGCTATCTAGCAGAGACGGACAATGCCTATGGTTTTGATTCGAAGTGAAGTAGTCGAAAAATTAAGAATTAATATTTCTGCTTCTAAACAGCCCCATGAACTTGAGTCTCACCGAATCTGCAATAAAATAAGAGTACTATATAAATTTTTACTCGTACCCGCGGTGTAATGGTAACATGCCTATCTCCTACCCAGAGGCCCCGGATACGAAGGCTGGTTTGAGGTCCAGCCTATGTGATTACACGTGAGGAGCTGTCTGACAGTAGATGGCTGCCAAGGTTTATAATCCCAAGAATATCGACCGAGAGGATTCATCGTGCCGACCACACGACACCTTGTAATCTGCAGGCCTTTGGGCGGAGCAGTCGTCGCTTGGTAGACCATGCCCCTTGGGCTGTTGTGACATGGTCTTTGCATATTTTACGCACACTTTTAAGGGAAAAGGCAGTTAGACATAGAACTAAGCAGTCTATCTCACTTAGTTCTAAGGTTACGGGTAGTAAAAGCCTTTATCTTCCAATCCTCCAAGGGCCTTCATGTCCTGTACGAAGTTTTGTTTTCGCTCATGCTGAAAATAGAGGTATTTAAAAAGGTAATTATTGTATAAAAAATTTAACCATGTTTAGTAAAACGTCAGTAGGAAATATATTAGGAACATATCAGTTAAAATTTATTAAAACTTTTTGCGACAAAACGTTATTGGTATAATTGTCTTCTTCAGAGATACGGTACATGAGATTGGCTGGAATGTCTTTCTCACATCCAAAAACTCACCGGCCATGACATCAACTTGTTTCAACTTCTGCGAACTTCATCATCTGCTGATTTTAAGCCACTGTTACTCGCTTGGTGGGCGCGGCTCTCACCTTCGTACTATATTGCTTTTTGCTGGAATGTCACAACATCAATACGTTTGAAAGTCCCTATACCAGGGCCTCTCAAATGTACAAAATCTGATGCGTGCAAATCGAGGCGCAAGAGCTCCGTGCACTGTGCATCGTTCCCGCTCGGCTCGACTCGGACCAACGCTTCGTCTCTGGACTACTCGGCTAAGCTCGGCTAATCTCGCCTAAGCTCGGCTTTACTCGGCGCAACTCGGCGCAACTCAGCTCGGATTTGGAGCGCTACGTAGCAAATGTGGAAGAGGGGGACAGGGGGAGCGAGCGAGAGAGGCGTGAGGAAAGAGAGAGTAAGCGCTATTGCTCCAAATCGAGGAGTGTGTCTGCGCTCTGGTCAACCAAGCGAAGTCGACTTTTACACCGTGCACAGTGCATGCACCAGGCGCATGCACTCTGAGAGGCCCTGCCCTATACCTTTCAAGCAGATTCTTAGGAAGGCAAGGTGTCAGATATTTCCATTATCTTTGAAAACGAAGACCTTCAATCCATTATTGGGCGCGTCAGTGCATGTTTGGTGAGGAGTGCGCTCAGTAGCGAGTAACAGTGCTACTCACATTTCGCGCATTGTAGGAAATCAACGTTTGTCTCATCCTTGTGTTTTACATCGGCTCTGTCCTATTTAGGGATTTTGGTCATTTGCGTGGCTGTGAAATGGTAACAGTTGATCGTGTCAGTAACTCAAAGAGTTGAATTTGCGTTTTCCTCTACAGATATATCCACCAACCCTACAAACTATTTTTATTTTCGACAAATGAAATCTGTTGACCATGAATGGTTATGTTGTGATTATTCGAAGTTGTTATTGTGTGGATATGTTTTGGTTGACTTATGAATACAACAATTTGATCTTGCTATCAGTTTAGTTTACAGTTGATTTCGTTTCTTTGTTATATCGTGTGTTAGCTGTACTTCGCGAACTATAATTTTACACCTTCTCATTACACCGTCTCTGCACGTACTTGCGTCATCCTTTTATCGTAATGGCTACGCCATATTCAAGGCCGATATCCTTGAACTTTCAGATGATGTAGACAGTAAAAATGACCTTCTTTTGCCGAAAGTGATTCCCGTTATGTGGGAAGTTACACAGTCGCAGCTGCTCCCCGTGCATCGGACCGCGAGGACCTGACATCGATGCCAGTTACGTGTACAGTAAATAACTTTGTGCCATGCTTCATGAGTGAATTGCAGCACACGCATCATATTGATATCAATTTTTTATAATTAAATACTTTTACTTTCAGTTCTAAGAGTAAAGAAGAAAGTCGCAATAATGTCTGATCTTTCTGTCATTGAAAACCATAATTAATTTTTTTTAATTTATTTTCAAAGTTGAATAGATATTTTCGGCTTTACCAATGGTTATTCATTTCTGGACTTCTTATAGTTTCCTGTATTAGTGTGATTTATTTTATTTTAATATTTGTTAAACTGTTTACACATTGATTTTTTGTAATTCGGTAGGAAAATCACAAAAATTAGTTTGAGCTTCTTCGGGAAAACACCCGCATATAGGGCTAGTGCGAAAGGGCTAAGGAAGAAGGGACACTTTCTTTGATTGAAGGCTGTATTCCATGCGTGCTAGGAAGGAATGGAACTACCAAGTGAGGCCTCCATGCTCCTGATACAAATGTCCGAATTCGGAAAACAAAATTTGCGAAAGTTCCAGGAAAGATGAGGAAAGGAACCGAAGTGATGACTGAGTGTAAAATGATTGTTTCGTATTATGCTGCATTGTGTGTCCAAATTATTTAGTTCATAATCCCCCTATCTTAAATATGTTTACCTTAAGCATTCGTGTTCCGTAATAAATTGTTTGTTCATCCTTTCGTTCCATTTCTTGATACGGGGCTGGGACCAGGGTCAGATGAATTTATATCGCACGTTTTACGGCCGGATGCCCTTCTCGACGCCAATCTCCGTTGAATGAATGTGAATAAAGACTTGATAATGAGATAGAAGGAATCACCTGAATAGGTGCTGTCCTGGTATTTGCATGGAAGTGCAAACGGGAAACCGTAGGAAAACATTCTCAGGGTGATGTATTGAAATACTTCCATCTTTATTTGGGCATATTAAGGCATATTAAGCGCTGAGCTCACTAGCAAGTAACGGCGCACGCAAAGACTTAGCTAGTAATGCCGGTTTAAATTGTACCACTCACGAAAAGCCAAGGAATAACGCTGAGACCTCCATCACACTGCCCACGGGGCACTCCATTATCTGCAATTCCTTTGGCTGAGTAGCAATCGTCTTCAGAAAACAAGGCCGACAATGCGCTGTATGTCCCATGGGTATCATTTTCTTTCATCAGAACAACCTACTCTTCTTCTACGAGTCAGATCATGCCAAAAATTTTAATAAATAATTTTAAAATATAACATACTGTATATATATAGCCTACTGAAATTGTCTTTCCATTTCCAAGCGAGAATGTTGGTTTTTTTTTTTTTAAAGGTAAGCCTTTGATAACACATCGTGTTACTAGCATGAGTAAGCTCTACGTACTTAACAGACAGCCATGTGGGCCAGCTCTTCCCACGGAAATTCATTCCGTCAAAAGACGTGTGACCAAGCATATCTCCATTGAAGCCTAGCCAAGCCGCTGTTAGATACTCGTACATTAGTTACTTCGTCCTGTTTTCACCTCCAGTATAATACTAGGACAATTGGATTAAGTAAGTGTTCCTTATTCCGTGGTGTAGGGGTAGCCTGCCTGCCTGTTACCCGGAGGCCCCGGGTTCGATTCCCGGCCAGGTCAGGGATTTTTACCTGGACCTGAGGGCTGGTTCGAGGTCCACTCAGCCTGCATGATTAGAATTGAGGAGCTATCTCACGGTGAGATAGCGGCCCCGGTCTAGGAAGCCAAGAATAACGGCCGAGAGGATTCGTCGTGCTGACCACACGATACCTCGTAATCTGCAGGCCTTCGGGCTGAGCAGCGGTCGCTTGGTAGGCCCGGGCCCTTCAAGGGCTGTAGTGCCATGGAGTTTGGTTTGGTTTGGTTTAAGTCTTGCTTATTTGCTTGTACAAGTATCACACAGTCAAAAAATCACTTTGAATATCAGTCACCTCGTGAGACGTCAGGAAATGTATATACGTAGTAAAACATCGTTTGGCCACAATGGAAGTATTCTGAGTCGATATACAAGGTATTTGGGAGATGAGTACAGATATTTCTTTCTGCTGGTTGTTGTTAGGATCCTGAATACATATGACGTGAAAATAATGTTGTGACTTCCCCTCTTGGAGAACAATAATTGAACGAGAAATGCAACCATGCAAGCTAAGGGCGCCAATCTTTAAGTTGATGACTTAAAGATAAAAATTTATAATCAAGCTTGGACGGACTCTTATCACAGGGATGGGGTGATAGTGCACTATTCATTAAGCAGGAGAATTATAAATCAAAAGGCTAATTTTGGCAGATTGATTAAAGTAAACTAGGAAAATACTATTTATTATATTGAATATAAATGACGACGGTTTAACGAGAACTGAATTTAAAATAGGAAATGAATTTAACAAAAAGTTGAATGACTCTACTTCGCGAAAACTTGCAATATTTTTAACTCGCTTGCTCACCATGTAGTCTTGTTCTGCTGGTCCTTGGAAAGCTTCCATCCTTGTAGCTGGGACATCACCGGTCGTCTTTGAGATATCTTCATCTGCAGCTAAGTACCATTCCTGCCTTGCAAATTGCATCAACCACTAATTGGATGATGGCTTTGAAACTATCACTCCCTGTTATGCTCTATCCCATATATTGGAGATGAGCCCTAAGTCATAGTTAGAAAAACCTCCTTGGGTTATGTGGAGAGGATACTCAATTAATAATCCTTCCAACTTTACTGAAAATGTGCACTGAAGTTTCATTTCTATCTAGTTTAATACTACCTATTGTCTTAGACTGGTATAAACTGGTCTAATACAGAGCTGTTCGTACTTCCTGATGAGAGTGGCTATACACCCATCATTCAGAAATTCCTAAGTACCACGTCGTGGTAACGAAGTAATGAATGTAGAAGTGATAAACTATCACACTAGTCCACTATGGCACAACAACCATAAGATAAGTTATCAGACCTAAAGCGAAATACAAGATAGAAGAATAATCAAGAAGATTGCTGCCAAGAGCTCCAACACGCCCTTTTATAACCTTTTCTGGCTCTAATTAAGGTCGCTACACGTGGTCCAATCAGTTGACACGTCTCTCCCCACTCCAGATATTAAAGTTGATGGGTCCCAACCATAATATCAACTGTTCTTCTATTAGCCCTTTTACTCAGTATCCATGGCAACATGACGCTCCTTTGAAAATATAGGCGGTGATCAGTTTGAATTATTCTGGTCGAAATACAGTAGCTGTCGTTACAACGCTTGAACACGTGCTCGCTTTTCCCAGAATTTGATGTCTAAATTTGTCCTTCCTTCTTCCTCGGTGATGTGGCAAGATAGAGGAAAATCTACTGTAAGTTAAATTTAAACGAATGTCGCAAGAATCTAAGTTAATATTAGGATATTCAGCCCTCGTTTACAAGTCGTAGTTACAAAGTAATGAAATGATAGTGAGCAAATGATCAACCATGAATTATAATAAAATTACATACCAAGATAAATATCATGACGTTAAATTCCTGAATTAATTACACATAATAAAATTAACATAATTATACTGCGACGTCTGGAACGTTACAATGTCCTATTTCAAAAATAAAAATGGCGCTGAAAATGTGTTGTGCTACTACCACTATTACTACTGGGTAATTTTTTATGATAACATATGCTACAATTTTTTCTCCAGTATGATAACGTTCGGTTCTTGTATATAGAACGTTTTTCATACAACTTACGCATGCATACTACTTGAAGCGGCAGTGCAATGATGTACTTAGAACAACTATTTCTTGCAAATTACGCATACATACGTCTTGAAGTCGCAGTGAAGTGGCATGTATAGTTGCGGTGCAGTTATGTACTTTGTATTGTTTCTTGCACATTACGCATGCCTACTGCCTGAAGCATCGTACGGCGGGTGGTATAAGGCGAGAAGGCAAACGAAGCTACTACCTTCCTCACAAACATCGCACTCTACTTCAAACTCCTCCCTCGGAAAAGCCATTCGCAAAACGTGTAAAAAAAATCTTATTAAAGTGGAGACATTTATCCCCACCTTACTAAGGTTACTATATACAATATACATTGACTTCTAAAATTAGAACTGAACCTTCCACATCCTTTCGAGATACCATTACATTCTTCGTTTAGGTTACATGGTGCCATTGGCCCATTAAGGTTGATCCAAGAAACACTGATAACGCTTAGTATGTTGTAAAGAGACATACTGATTACATCTGCCGTGTATCGGTCATACGACATCTACAGTATAACCTTCACTTTTTCTCAACAGACATGTTTCTTTCAGACATGTTCACCGTTGAACATTATTTCGCCCGTCCATATTATGAACGTGTTGTAGACGAGTTTCTTCAGAGATTTGCTGATTCAGCGCTTCCTAGCAATTCGATGGCAACGGGACTAATCGACCGTTTGTCGGTCAGTTGTTTCGAAGGAATTGTGGCCGCTGCGTTTTCCCGAATTGTCGCCGCACACTTTTTCTTTGGTGCCTTAAAGGCCATGTCTGAAAAGTTGAAAAATACACCACATTCACCGGAGGAAAGAAAGAACATTACCAGCCTCAGACATGTTAAATGAGTTCGTGTTTGCATTACATATGAGAATGTTATTTCGAGCATATTTCGTAGACGTGATTTGATTTGAAGGTACGGTTATAAACATTGTTACCAAGTACTGTATAGTTTGTGTATCAAACCAGTATTTCTCAGTGTGATGTGCGCAGCTGGTCCTGCGTTGTAGAGTGCCTGTCTCTTACTCCGAGGACCTGGTTTCGATTCCTGGCCAGGTCATGGATTTTACCTGAATCTCAGGGGTGGTTCAAGGTCCACTCAGCCTACCTGATAGCAATTGAGGGGTTATCTGACGTTGAGATGGCGACCCCAGTCTACAAATGCAAGAATAACGGCCGAGAGGATTCGTCGTGCTGGCTACATGACACTCCATGATCTGCAAGCCTTCGGACTGAGCAGGTGTCACTTAGTAGGCCCAGGCTTTTCGGGGCAGTTGCGTCATAGTGGGGGGTGATGTGCTAAACTTAAAATATTTTTTTAACAATATATTACAGAACTCTTTATGAAGGTCAGTGGTATAACCCAATTCGATCCGAGGTAATGCATCTCCCCAGGAAAGTAAACTCAACTTGGAAGCTGGTCTCTATGCTTCACGTCATGTTGTATTTTCCTCTCACACTCAGGCGAGCCTTTCTTGGAACGTGTGTAATGCGGTTCTTACCCGCAGAATAGATGGAAAATTTTAGTGACGTTTCTCTGACTGGAGCTCCAATGATTCCATGATTTGTCCTGCTTACTTGGAAGTTGTAAATGATTGGTACAAGCTATACAGAAAGGTGGTTCATTATCAACAGCCAGTTGAAGGCACCAAGGTTTACTACAGTATCTACTAGAGTTTACGGTATTCAAATATAAGTCATCTGAAAATAGAAAGACACACTTCTTTCTTACAGAATGTCGTTCATCATCTACTGCGAGCTCAAGGGATTATCATTACTTCATCGCGATCCGGTATCACTTACTATACCACTATCTTGAGAGAACATCTACCCTATGCACTTGAAGAAGGACCCATAAGTTTCAATCCCAAATTACCTACTTGATATTCAAATGTTATTTCTACCCAAATTACCTTTCATTAATGTTGGTACTATTTTCATACTAATCATAATTTTAAAAATACAGGGATGAGAAGCTCAGATTGTAGAGTCCTAGCCTTCTGCGCTCAAGTAAGGTTTCGATCCTGGTTCAGTTCTCTGGTATTCAAAAATTTTCAAATATTTCAGCCTCGTGTTGATACATTTACCAGCAGAGAAAAGAACTCGTTGGGAACAAAATTTCGGATCCTAGGCGTCTCCGGAAACCATAAAAGCAATAACAATATTATTACTTCCTTCTCCGTTAAGGTCTTCTGGGTACCTCGTGCAAATTTCAGGGCTTCATCCTTTGTTGATTCCACTTCTTCCTAAAATAATCCTTCATCCTCTCAGTATGTCGCCTTTTGCACTCCTCGGACCATTTTGACTCTCTTTGCCTTCCCTTCCAACCTTGGAATCTTACAGTTCTTAACACATTCTTTCTAAAAAAAAATCTCTATCGCTCTCTCTCTCTCTCTCTCTCTCTCTCTGTCTGTCTGTCTTTCTATTGCTTCTTCCTCTCCTATATTGTTACTTTCAAAATCTTTCTTGACTTCATGAATCCAGATTGTTGTTGACTAGTGTTTTGTTCAGCTGTTGTCTGTATGTACGTTCAAACAATATCATTTATTATTATTATTATTATTATTATTATTATTATTATTATTATTATTATTATTATTGTACCGGGTGGTACACCTCCACGCCGCTTATTTAAAATTTGCGCCAATTGAAACTCCTCTGCTGGAGGAAGTCTGAACTTTATCTACGGTATTAATTTTCAAGTTTCTCAGAAGATGTCACTACTTGGAAATTTTGGAGTTTTTGAACTGGGTCATTTTTTATGTACTTTTGTTTTACCTGTAGTAAGAAGTGTGAACTTTCTCTTCTAGAGGACACTACTGAAAAACTACAATGGTGCACCCTAGTGCGAAGTGAAAGAACTGGTTTTTTTGGAGAAATTTTTATTTCAAAAGTTTGTTTCTTGTTAAATTTCTTTCTGTTATTGTTTAAGTTGGCTGTATACCCCTTTCTTTCCCCTTGTTTTGAATTTAGCCAATCCTGAATTTCTCGAATTAATTTTCTACCAATAATATGTTTCTTCTTCGTATTGTGTAGGGGTTTTCTTGGTGAACCAATAAAATCCTTGTGGGAGGGTGTGCTCATTTCTAAAACGCCTCGAACTTTCCGCGAGAGTATATAAACTGCTGATTTTCGGGTCTCGGTGCCACTTCAGTACCATCTTTCAGTGTGTAAAGTACATAGCAGGGGGCGGGAAGCGCCTCTTTCTTCGGGGAGCAGTTCAACACCAAGGTAATGGCCTTTTAATAACTTCTTTTCTTGCTAGCTCAGCAGTTTAACTCTCGGGGCGGGTCCGAAGCGTTTCTACCATGTAACTTCCCTAAAATGTAAAGACTCTTAGCCTCTATTCTCTTTCAAAACTACATATTGGGATAGAGAGTGCTTAACCCTCTCGATCTCCCACTCATATTGTATTGAGGTGAACTTATTTTCACAACCGTTTCTTCCCTTCTAATGTAACGTAAATTGTTTCCTTCTAAAAGTCACCTCTTTAGTATGGGATTAGCCCTTGCATTAACGGCCTAGTGACAAGTAGGTTTTAAACAAATGTATTAGGAGTGCAGATCGCCTCCTCTCTATTGTTATTTTAGAGGTCAAGTAATTAACCTTTTTCTCACTTAATAGACCTCAGTAGGTTGGGTATGTTACCCCTGTGTATATGTCCTTAGAGGACAACTTGAAGGTGGAGTTTGGTGTGGCCTTTGATAGGCTTAAAGTTGAGAGCGAGTGGCTCATTTTCGAAAATTGAGTGTTGTATGCCTCGAGGAGGCTTTACTGTGTAATTTGGAGCAAGTGCTCCTGGGCTTGATTGGGGTCTTCTGCCCCTTTGTTGAATTTTGTATATCGTAAAGTTGGGCTAATTGCTCAGAATTGTGTGTCTGGCTCTCGGAGCCCAAATCCTGTAATTGTACATTCTCGATTAGTGGTTTTGCTACTCTGTACCTGCCATTATTGTTATGTCTTGTTTTTTGCTAAGAAAATATAACCTTGTTAAATTTTAAATTCACTTTAATTTCGTAGCCTGAGACCTGTTCACCCCCCGCACCTTCTTTCACCTCTACCTACCACAAAAATACGGTAACAATTATTATTATTATTATTATTATTATTATTATTATTATTATTATTAACATAATTGTGAAAATGAAAATCCGGGTCAGGAATGGAATGAATGAAGCCCGCATCTAGCGGCGAGGATAGGAACTGTGCCGGCTGCCGCACTCCTCTGGGGTAATAAGGAATGACTAACAGATGAAATGAAATGATATTGGAAAGTGTTGCTGGAATGAAATATGACAGGGAAAACCGGAGTACCCGGAGAAAAACCTGCCCCGCCTCAGCTTTGTTCAGCACAAATCACACATGGAGTGACCGGGATTTGAACCACCGAACCCAGCGTTGGGAGGCCGGCGCGCTGCCGCCTAAGCCACGGAGGCTTCAAAAATAATTATAATACTACTATAATACTCCATATTAAATTATCTTCATCAGACGAATTAATGTCCTGACATTGTTAAATAATATGAATGAGACCGCGTCAGTTGGCCGTGCGGTTAGGGACTGGCAGCTGAGAGTTTGCATTCGGAAGATAGTGGGTTCGAACCCCAAAGTCCGCAGCCCTGAAGATAGTTTTTCAAGGTTTCCCGTTTTCACACCAGGCAAACTCTGGGGCTGTACCTTAATTAAGACCACGGCGGCTTCCTTCCTTCTCCTAGGCCTTTCCTATCCATCGTGGCCGTAAGACCTATCTATGTCGGTGTGACACACAGCAACAGGAAATTTTTAAATAAAGGAAGAATTAGTATAAGAATAAGAACAATTTGTATTTTTACTGAGGTCCACTAACTAAAACACTGTTTCTGGAGATGATGGGTGTCGAAATTTTCTCTCGCTGGAGTCTTGACGTACTGGTGAATCTTAGGACACGAGGGTTACGGATTTGAATTTTCAGATACTACCGGACTTGCTCAATTTCCTCTAACTTTCAAAGCGTAAAAATGTGTTGTCTATGTGGGTTTTGTTGGGTTTTTTTTTTGCTATTTGCTTTACGTCGCACCGACACAGATAGGTCTCATGGCGACGATGGGCTAGGAAAGGTCTAGAAATGGGAAGAAATCGGCCGTGGCCTTAATTAATGTACAGCACCAGCATTTACCTGGTGTCAAAACGGGAAACCACGGAAAACCATTTTCAGGGCTGCCGACAGTGGTGTTCGATTGATTGATTGATTGATTGATTGATTGATTGATTGATTGATTGATTGATTGATTGATTGATTGATTGATTGATTGATTGATTGATTGATTGATTGATTGATTGATTGATTGATTGATTGATTGATGTTTAAAGGGGCCTAACAGAGGTCATCGGCCCCTAAACGTACGAAATGAGACAAAATGAGATGACAAATTAAAAGTCCAAAATCCTCCACTCACCAGAATTCAAAGCGTGATGACGAAGAATGAATGGATGGACGGATATGAAGTTAAAACGATCAGTGGGTCCGACCCACAGTGCATCACATGCACAGAAGCTGGCACAAAACAATGGTAGTACGGACCAAGGGACTGCTTCTAGGATGCTGCATCGATTAGAATATGCTCGTTCTCGAAACGGGTCTAAAATCCAGGTCATCGGCCAGTCATAATGGTATTTATCGCTAGAAAAGTAGAACCATGGTATTTCCCATGTTGTGGTACTAATCAAGAGTAGCGCAGACTCGCAGTATTCCATACATTATGGTACGACTCACAGGTAATGAAATTCGCACATCTATTACAGACCTAATTTGTTTCGCACATTGCGGCGCCCATTGACAGGCAACGCAAACCTATGGTGTTCATCACATGAGCCTACTAACCACAGGGACTCGCGCTATCCCGTGGTGTTTCTCACATAGTGGGTACTAACCATAGGCAAGCCAGAACCATGGTGTCGCTCATATAGTGGTACTAATCACAGGTACTGTAAGAGCCGTCGTGCCCACTTTTGCTACTAATCACAAACCTATTTGGTACCCAACATAGTGGTACTATGCGCAAGTAAAGGCTACCCCTGGTGTTCCCCGCGTGGTGGTACTATTCACAAATAGTTTCATGGTTCTAATTTGATCATGCCTTGGTCGCCCCTTAGTCGCCTCTTACGACAGGCAGAGGTTACCGTGGGTGTGTTCTTCGTCTGCGTCCCCCACCCACAGGGGGTAGATAAAGAGAAAAAAGAAGAAATAAGTAGTGATCCGTCACTTCGAAAAATGAAGTAACGGACAAAGAAAGGCAAGGGCCACCAAGGGCGTGAAAATGAGAGACTCCCTAAGCCTCGAATATTCTAACATCGTCGGAGTCGGAAAAGAACAAGAGTTGACCACGGGAGGTCAGAGAGGATAGACGAAAGCGAGGAGCCTGGCACAAGTAAGTGGAAGCAGTACAGGACTCAGCTAATGGCCCCGTGGTCGCCAACCCACACTCCCAAGTTGAGAGCCCCTTGGGCCCCTTTTAGTCACCTCTTACGACAGGCAGGGGATACCGTGGGTGTATTCTTCATCTGCGTCCCCCACCCACAGGGGGGTGACAGTGGTGTTCGAAGCCACTATCTTCCGAATGCAAGCTTACAGCTGCACGCCCCTAACCACATGGCCAACCAACACGGTAATATCTATTTCACTGTGGAATTGTGGAATTCGGCATCTCGCTGTTTTCGTTTCCCAGATAAATAAATAAATAAATATGTGGAGAGTGTGATCCAACAGCACTCTTCAGTTAGTCAATCAAACTGAACTTTTAATGAAAGGAAGCGCTTGTAGATGATTTGACAGCTGACAGAAGCAGAGCGCATACTAAATAGATTAGAAAATAAAAACACAACATAAGACTATCCAGCGGGGTGAGACGAGTGACACACCGTCAAAATATTTTTGAAGAAGTCTTCTTTTTTTCTCCGCCTTCTTTCTTTTGAGGGTCACTCCTTGCATCATAAGCCAAGAAACTGACGCAGACCGTAGATTATAACTGTCAGCCGAATGACACAGAATTATATGAACACGCCAAATGCTTACAAGTCATAAGAAGGGTCAGAAAGAATGCCACGTGATACAGTGGTAGAATGAAGGAACAGCTGAGTGACTTGCGGTGGATTCGCTGGGTCAACTAAATCAGTTCAGGATGCTATTACATATTTGAGATCCACTCGCGAGCTGAGCCCAAAGTCCAATGTACACGCTTACTGTACGGGAGCGGAGATTTGAGGTCAATCAAACAGTTCGTTCGTTCGTTCGTTCGTTCGTTCGTTCGTTCGTTCGTTCGTTCCTTCGTTCCTTCGTTCCTTCGTTCCTTCGTTCCTTCGTTCCTATACGCCTTAAAATATCGTATGAAAATCAGCCTTCCTAAGACTAACGTGATGTCAGGTTGAGAATACAAGACTGGAACAGGTTGATAATTTTTCAAGTATTTAGGAGTCCATCTCCGTAGCGTAACGGTTAGTGTTAGGCCTATTAGCTGTCGTCCTCGAGGGCCCGGGTTCGATTCCTGGTACAGCCAGAAATTCAAGAATGGCAGGAGGGCAGGTATGCGGTTGAGGTTGTACATGCAGCTCACCTCCATTGGGAATGTGCCTGAAAAAGAGCTGTACCACCTCCGGATAATATCACGGATTTACTTTTAAATTATTTAGGATGTGTGTTCTCCAGGATGGCAGTACACAGGAACCTCGTTTATCCAGCCGTCATTAATCCGGATCGAAAATAATAAAAATTTATTATTTCTGGTACAGTATTTCTTGCACAGCGTCGACTCTTCTTGAATGTCTTTTCCGCTAAGGATCATTAAGGAGAGGAATTTGAAGTAATTCGGCCACGGTCTATCAAAGGTACCGTTTCGGCGTTCGCCTGGAATTGAGAATGGGAAACCGTGGAAAACCATTCCCAGGATGGATGAGGTGGGATTCTAATCCCGCTCTTCTGAATGCAACGTACCATTAATTCACTGATGGCGAATTCGAAAATGAAACCAGCGCTCCATCAGAAGAAACAATGACTCATGGAGAGGCAACAATGAAGCTGGACAAATTGGTGGCCTGTTTAGAATCCCAGACTGAAACTACACCGGCAGAACTTTTGTTAGTGAAACGTCTTCGTGATGGTGCTGCGCGCAAACGCTATACAAATGTAAAACAGAAAAAAAAACTCACATATTATTTTAGTGCATAAAACAGAGTCGTAAATGTACGAAAAAAGTTCTTACATTTTTTGGTACAATTGAAAAATGTATGTACAACTTATGTTAATGGATTATATGACATGCACTGTATTTGTATTTTAATATTTTTCCGGATTATCCGGATTTTCGATAATCCGGATCAGTTCCGCTCCCACTTAGCCCGGATAAACGAGGTTATTGTGTATATTAAGTGAGATTGTGCAGTGAGCTCGCAGTTGCGATGAACAATATTTTGTAAGAAGGAAGTCAGCTCCCGGACGAAATTATTCTTATACCGGCCTGTTTTCAGACCTACTTCGCTGTACGGGGTAAATGCTGGGTAGACTCACGATATCTTATTCAAAAGTTAGAAGTAAGAGCCAAGAAAGTAGGCAAAATGATCGGTGATACAATAATAATATTATTTGCTTGACGTCCTACTAACTACTTTAACGGTTTTTGGAGACGCCGAAGTGCCGAAATTTAGTCCCCAAAGAGTTCTTCTACGTGCCAGTAAATCTCTCGAGACGAGGCTGAAGTATTTGAGCACCCTCAAATACCACGGGACTGAGCCATGATCCAAATGTTGGGATCAGAATTCCAGCCCCTAAACCGTCTGAGCCACTCAGCCCGACAATCGTTGATCACTGATACACACAGACGGAAACAATGGCAAGAGGGTACTCTCAATGAGAAAATAAAGGCTAAGTTAGGAATGAACTAGATAGATAGTACGCATAAACCGGCCTCGGTGTTGGGGTAATGTGAGGCGAATGGAGGTGGTTAGTCTGTATTTTTAATTCGTGTGGCCATCGCTAGCTTGGTGCAGCCCTTGTAAGGCAGACACCCCGACGAGGGTGCAGTGTTTGGGAAACTGCGTGTTATTGTACTATTAGTTGTGGTGTATGAGTTGCAGTGTTGTTGGGGACAACACATGTTAAAATCTCGACCCAGCTCGGAATCGAACCCGGGGTCCTCTGAACGGAAGGCAACTACGCCGACCATTCAGCCAAGGAGCCAGACTAAACTCATGTCCTCACCCTGAAGTGGTGGGGGAGAACTGCATGTACCATTTCAATAACATACCAGCCATCCCGCCGTTCTTAAATCTCTGGTAGTACCGGGAATCGAACCCAGGCCTCCAACGACGACAGCTAATCGTTCTAACCGTTACGCTACAGAGGCGAACCGTATGTGGATGAACGCAAATATCTATTATAATAAAAATCTTCCGGGCTATTCTGCCATGGTCTACTCCTCTCATTCCTGTCAGACATTTCGGCTACTGCTATGGTAGTCATGTTCTGTGGCGTCGTCAAAGTAATCGCTCCTGTGTCCCTCTGGCGACTTACTGTACATTGACTCCGGCCATGAAAGTCTTCATACTTTGATCACAAATACCTATTTCTCGGGACAGAGGATTTCACCATACGCAGTAATTCATATGGACAAAAGTTGCGGCTCCTTCTGGAACGTATTATTATTATTGTGTTCCAACACTTCCTCCCTTTATATTCAGACAACATACCACACAGCCAACCACCACAGGAACACGCAATGGTGATTACAATGGTGTAGGGTTGACGATAGGAAGGGCATCCGGCCGTAAAACGGTGCCAAATTGACATGTGCGACACATTTCGCACCCATGACCCCGCAAGCATGGGAAAAGCGATAGAAGAAGAAGATGATTATTGTTATTGTTACCGTGTTTTTGCGGTAGGTAGAGGTGAAAGAAGGTGCGGGCTTGAACGGGTCTCAAACTACGGAATCAAAGTTAATGTAAAATTTAACAAGGTTATATTTTCTTTTCAAAATTAAGAAATAACAAGTACGGCAGGTACAGAGTAGCAAGGCAACAAAAGGTGCAATTACAGTATTTACAGTATTTGGGCTTCGAGCCCCGAATTCACACTTCTAGGGCAATTAGCCCAACTTTACTCCAAAATAAGTTTTACCAGAGGGGCAGAAAACCCCATTCATGTTCAAGAGCACTTGCTCCAAATTACACAGAAAAGCCTCCTCGAGGCATACAACACTTAATTTTCAAGAAAGAGCCACACGCTCTCAAACTTTAAGCCTCTCAAAGGCCACACCAAACTCCACCTTCAAGTTGTCCTCTCAGGACATAGACACAGGGGTAACATACCCAACCTACTGAGGTCTATTAAATGAAAAAGTGTAATTACATGACCTCTAAAATAACAATTTGAGAGGAGGCGATCTGCACTCCTAATGTATTTGTTTTAAAACCTAATTTGGCTCTAGGCCACTGATGCAAGGGCTAATCCCATACTACAGAGGTGACTTTAGAAAAGAACAATTTACATTACATTAAGGAAGAATCGGTTGTGAGAAATAAGTTCACCTCAAAGCAATATGAGTGGGAGCTCGAGAGGGTTAAGCACTCTCTATCCCGAAATGCAGTTTAAAGATAGAATAGATACCAAGGGTCTTTACATTTTAAGGAAGGTTACATTATGGAAAAACTTCGGACCCGCCCCGAGAGTTAAACTGCTGAGCTAGCAAAGAAAGAAGTTATTAATCGGCCATTACCTTGTTGTTGACCGCTGCCGAAGAAAGAGGCGCTTCCCGCCCCCTGCTATGTACTTTACACACTGAAAGATGGAACAGAAGTGGCGCAGAGACCCAAAAATCAGCAGTTTATATACTCTCGCGGAAAGTTCGAGGCGTTTTAGGGAAGAAAACACCCGCCCACAATCACTTTATTGGTTAGGGATAAGCAGCATATTCAAGTTGGGGGAAAATACATCAGATTGGTCAGAAATTAATTAAAGAAATTCGGGATTGGCTAAATACAAAACAAGGGGAAAGAGAGGGGTATACAGCCAACTTAAACAATAACAGAAAGAAATTTAACAAGAAACAAACTTTTGAAATAAAAATTTCTCCAAAAAACGGTTCTTTCACATCGCACTAGGGTGCACCATTGTAGTTTTTCAGTAGTGTCCTCTAGAAGAGAAAGTTCACACTTCTTACTACCGGTAAAACAAAAATACATCAAAAGTGGCACAGTTCAAAAACTCCAAACTTTCCACGTAGTGACATCTTCTGAGAAACTTGAAAATTAATACCGTCAATAAAGTTCAGACTTCCTCCAGCAGAGGAGTTTCAACTGGCGCACATTTTAAATTAGCGGCGTGGAGGTGTACCGCCCGGTACAGACCTCACCCCCCCCCCCAAAGTTCCTCCAAGGGGTAACACAGAAGAACATAAACTTTTGTTTGAAAATAAGGTTCAAGTTTTGATGTTGATATGGAGATTAATTTCAGAAGTATTTATAAGATTTTCTTAATTTGGTTTGATCAGTTTCAATATTTTGTTGTAACTGGTGAAGTAAAGTCTTTATGTTAGTAGAAGTTGAATTCAGAAGGAAAACTTTAGTTTTTAAAGTTGAGGAAAATTTTCAAAGTCCACCAAATATTGCTGTTGAATTCCCAAGAAAAGGTAGTGAAGTTGAACTTGAATGTCCATATAGCTGGATATGTACTCCAAACGTTGATGATTTTAACGGCCAGACCAGCCGCCACTGCTTGCATTCAGAGGAGCCCGCCCGGGCCCCTCAAGTACCCTGAGATACCGCTCGCCCGCACTATGAGGGGAGCAGAGGTGTTGAACCACGCCGCGCCCGCGGTGAACATATACAGGCTGCGGGCCAGTAGCAGGTCGTGCGCCGCACATCAGCCTTGGCCGGGAGGAGAGCTCCGGCTCGCCGTGCACATGTCGTCCTCGCTGGGGTCGAGGGGGCCCTTCCTCTATCCCAGACGCGGCGCAGTGCCGCGCGGCTGCGGGGGCACTGAAACATTAAAGTTGGGTGGCAGAATTTTTGTTGGACCAGAATAATAGTAGGGTACATTCATCGTGGAGAGGTTGAGGGGCCAGCAGCGGGCAGCAATTCATTTCAGATGCGGGCCACTGTGTGTAGTGGAGCAGGAGACGGGAGCGTGATAATGGCCGTGGTAAGGACAGAATGGCAGTTTAACTAATCGGGGGAGGTTTACAAAAAATGCTTACATATAAAACAAAATATTATAGAAGGTGCAGAATGCCTTAAAAGTGAAAACTCAAAAAAATATAACCTTCATAATCCTTTCAAATTATATAAAGCAAGTTGACATAAAATTTACACTGGTTTCACCTGCGACAGGTGAACCCTAAATATCCTCTCGGTGGCTGGGTTGCTTAATAACAACGTAACCGGTGTAAGGAAATCGAGAATTATGCACGGCCCATGAAATCTGAGGGCAAGCTTGCGCGCGGGAACAAAATTCTTGACCATCACTTGGTCGCCTACCTTCAAATTGGTGGGTCTCCGTCCACGATCATATCTTTCCCTAACCTTTTCATGAGATACTTTAAGATTGGCTTTAGCCTTCTTCCAAAGATCTTTGATATTATCCGGATCTATTGTCTCAGGTAGAATGTCACTCAGAGACCAGAGGTTAGAGAGCGGCGTGTTGGGAACGAACTTGAACATCAAAGCAGCTGGAGTAAATTTGTGAGATTCATGAACCGCCGAATTCAAAGCAAAAGCTAACCAATGCAGGGACGTGTCCCACCTAGAATGATCTTCATGATGATAGGCAATAAGCGCGGACCTGAGATTACGATTAACCCGTTCAACCAGAGATGGTTGAGGATAATAAGCAGAAGTAGTTACATGAGAGATGGACAAGTCAAAACAGAATTTACGAAAATGATTTGATGTAAACGCCTTAGCATTATCAGACACAATGAATTGGCACGGACCAAAAGAAGCAAAAATAGAATTTAGGCAAGTAATGGTGGACTGAGCGGTAGCCAGCTTAGTCGGAAATAACCAGGAAAATCTTGTAAAACCATCTACGCATACGAAGATGAACATGTTGGCATTTCCCTTTGACTGGGGGAAGGGTCCTACATAAGCAATATACAGGCGTTCCATGGGGCGCGACGCTTGATGCGAAGACAAAAGACCTACCTTGGTGGACATAGTTGGTTTACTAAGCAAACAAGATTTACAAGCTTTTACTAGTTCACGGATGTCACCGTCCATACCCTTCCAGATGAACATTTCACGAACCTTCTCACGAGTTTTAAAGATGCCTAGGTGCCCTCCTAGTGGGGTTTCATGATAATACTTGAAGATCATAGGTACAAGGACCGCTGGAACGACAACCTTCATCATCTTATCATGCCTTGATGGGCAACATAAAACACCATTCCTCAGAACATAAGGGACGACATGATCCCCAGAGGAAAGGGTTTCCATTATCGGAGCCAGCGTCGGATCTTCACGTTGGTATTTCTCGATATCCCTAAAGAGCATGGGAGCATCTGTTAAGATGGCATTAACACCAGATAGTATGGACTCGGGAGGTGATGAACTGTCGACCGGTTCGTGGGTCTTGACGTCGTTGGAAAACATACGGCTGAGTCCATCAGCAACAACATTTTCGGTACCTCTGATATGCCTGACATCGAATTGGAAGGCAGAAATTCGGATGGCCCAACGGGCTATACGACCAGTACGACGCGGCCTACCTAAGACCCAGCTTAAGGCTTGATTATCTGTCTCCAGGTCGAATTTGACATGTTCCAGATAGAGACGGAACTTCTCTAAGGCAAATAAGACTGCCAACCCTTCGAGCTCATAGATAGAATACTTGGCTTCTTGAGCCGACAAGGTCCTAGATGCATAGGCGACGGGTCGCCTCCCTAGTTCAGTCTCTTGAAGAAGGACTGCAGCTACTGCTGACGACGACGCGTCGGTTTGGACGATGAATTTCTTTGATAAATCAGGCATAGCAAGTACAGGGGCATTACAGAGAACTAATTTAAGATCTTCAAAAGCGGCTTGTTGAGAAGGTCCCCACTCGAATTTGATGCCTTTCCTACGAAGAAGGTTCAAGGGCGCCGCTCTATTGGCGAAGTTAGGAATGAACTTCCTGAAGAAATTCACCATACCAATGAACCTGGCGATACCTTTGATGTCCTTGGGAGGTTTAAAATCACGGATGGCCTGTGTTCTCGAATGATCGACTGCAACACCATCAGGTGACACAATATGCCCTAGGAATGACATAGAGGGCTTAGCAAAGGCAACCTTGGACAACTTGACAGTTAACCCAGCCTTACGAAGGCGATTGAGAACTTCTTGCAGATGATCTAGATGTTCTTCAAAGGTCTCCGAAAATACAACGACATCATCCAAGTAGTGATACAAGTACTCAAATTTGATGTCGGAGAAGACCCTATCTAGCAGCCTAGTGAGTACAGCTGCTCCCGTGGGGAGCCCGAAAGGCACGCGGTTGTATTCGTATAAATTCCAGTCCGTGGCAAACGCTGTAAGATGTTTAGACTCTTCCGCTAGGGGAATTTGATTATAGGCCTGATTCAAGTCCAAGATAGTAAAGAACTTGGCGTTACGAAACCATGAAAAACAAGAATGAAGGTCAGGAAGGGGCACAGATTGTAACACCACCTTCCGATTGAGAGCCCTATAATCAATGACAGGCCTGAAGCCTCCTTGGGCTTTCGGGACTAGAAAAATAGGTGACGAATACGCCGACTTAGAGGGCCTAATAATACCATCCTTCAACATCTGATCGATGATTTCTTTCAGAGCCTTCATTTTAGGTGGAGATAGCCTATAAGGTGGAAAACGGACAGGAATTGAATCCGTGACCTCAATTTTGTATTCAATAAGGTCAGTAACACCAAGAGTATCAGAGAACACCTCTGGAAATGACTGACATAATTTACGATTACTATCAGCCTGCTCCTCAGGTAGATGTCTAAGGTCTAACAACATCTCATCCTGGGTAGGCGAAATAGATGAACATGATACAGAATTACACTTTAACAAGGGAATTTTACAATTGGACGCAAATTTGAATGTGCACGACTTACTCTGAAGATCGAGCACAAGACCAGTGTGAGAAATGAAGTCCGCTCCCAGTATGATGGGGCAAGACAAGTGCTTAGCCACAAACAGTTTGGTTTTCCATGTAAATTTAAAAATACGAATTTTGACCTGTACAGAACCTAGAATTTCTAATGGAGATGAATTAGCCGAAACATATTGAACAGTAGATGAGCCATAGTCAGGTAATTTACAAACAGACTTCAATTTTGAATACCATTGGTCCGAAATAATTGAACAAACACTGCCTGAATCTAATAGAGCGGTTATAGGCTCGTTATTTAACTCAATCTTAAGAAAAGGAACGGGTGCGGGGGTATCCGCCGCAATCCTAAGACACTCTTTGGGGCATTCAAAAGATGGATTTGCAAATTGAACGTTCCCTGAATTTACGACGTTTTCGCCAGGGGCTGAGCCTTGGGAAGCAGAATTAGTCGACTCAGCCGAAGCCGCTAGTTACATTTTATTATTGGCATTGGTGGAATTTGCACCAAAAGTTGAGCAGGAGGGGGTGCTATTTGAGTTTGGGCAATTCTTGGCGATATGTGAGAAAGCCCCACATTTAAAACAGCCTTGTGATGAACCAGCTCCATTATTTGCCCTACTAGACTTGATCAGTGGACACTTATTGCGAAGATGGTCAGGCGACCCGCAAGCATAACATTTACGAGGTGTGACTGATCGGCGAGGTGGAGGCCGAGTATTACTAAAAGAAGGCGGGGGTTCTTTCGCGACACGCAAGGAATCGGCGTATCTCACTCCTTCCGCTGAGACGGCCAACGCTTCAAGTTCAGAGAAAGTTTGCGGGCACGCCGCGAAACACAAATATGACCTATAGGGTGGTGAAATTCCTTCTACAATAGCCTGTACAATCTGATCTTCGGGAAAATGAAGAGCGAACACCCTAGTATAAAACGTAATGTCTTGTATGAAATCAGCCAGATTTTCATCCAATCTCTGTACTCGATAATAGTACTTCTGAATCAGAGATGACCTCGCGCGGGCGGGAATAAAATTTGCAAGTAAGTGTGCATGAAAATCTTCAATAGATGACTGTTCGGCTATGGCTCTTACTATTTTGTCAGAGAGAATACCAATTGCATAAGGATAGATGATTTGCAAAATTTGACACGGAGAAAGAGAAAAAACAAGGGCATGATCCTGAAATTCAACTAAAAACCTTAAGAAGGAAATAACTTCACTGGTGGTGTTGACAGAAAACTTCGAGATACCTCTGAGCACCATTGCCAATGGATGAGGCAAACTGCTGAACCCAGGTGACATAGTCGGTAAAGGTTTAAGTGGCAAAGAAGTTAATTCAGAACGTACATTATTCAATGAGTTACGGCGTTCAGACTCGTAGTCCAATGGGGCAGAGATAGTTTGAGCAGCAACGGTTATCCTATTGACTTCTCCCTTAGGAGGCTCTTCCTCGCTACCTGCATTCATCGGGGTTGGTTGATCGATTTTGGGAGGAACTTCCCCCGTTAACAATTGGGTAACCTTACCGGATAATTCAGAAATATTTTCAAGCAACATACTAGCTTCCTTCCTCTGAACGTCATTCAATTTCAGAGACAACAGATCGTTAACTCTATTTGAAAAATAATATAGCCTGGCTTGCACACGCTTAATTTGATTAGGAGAAGGATCATTTTCATCAAAAAAACTAACTACCGATGCTAGCCCAGTAGTATTCTCGGTGATCGTGGAAAGAGAGTCGTCAATTTCTTTCTCTCCCAAAGTGGGGATGGAAATGGGCAAATCAAGGGACTCTCTAAGCTTGTTTGTGTCTACCGCAACCGTGCCTCCAGATTGCACATTTCTGATAGTTAATTCATAGATTAACTCCTCCTTCCGCAAATAGTTAAGATGGAGAACATCGCGAGGGCCGGGCATGATGCCAGAATAATTTTGAAAAAAAAAATCAGAAAATTCCAGCAACTGAGAAAATTGTTAGTGTTCGGAACACAACAATGTTTAGCCGTCAAAAGGGGCTAAATTGAGACCCATTCAACCACGCTCTGCTACCACTTGTTACCGCGTTTTTGCGGTAGGTAGAGGTGAAAGAAGGTGCGGGCTTGAACGGGTCTCAAACTACGGAATCAAAGTTAATGTAAAATTTAACAAGGTTATATTTTCTTTTCAAAATTAAGAAATAACAAGTACGGCAGGTACAGAGTAGCAAGGCAACAAAAGGTGCAATTACAGTATTTACAGTATTTGGGCTTCGAGCCCCGAATTCACACTTCTAGGGCAATTAGCCCCACTTTACTCCAAAATAAGTTTTACCAGAGGGGCAGAAAACCCCATTCATGTTCAAGAGCACTTGCTCCAAATTACACAGAAAAGCCTCCTCGAGGCATACAACACTTAATTTTCAAGAAAGAGCCACACGCTCTCAAACTTTAAGCCTCTCAAAGGCCACACCAAACTCCACCTTCAAGTTGTCCTCTCAGGACATAGACACAGGGGTAACATACCCAACCTACTGAGGTCTATTAAATGAAAAAGTGTAATTACATGACCTCTAAAATAACAGTTTGAGAGGAGGCGATCTGCACTCCTAATGTATTTGTTTTAAAACCTAATTTGGCTCTAGGCCACTGATGCAAGGGCTAATCCCATACTACAGAGGTGACTTTAGAAAAGAACAATTTACATTACATTAAGGAAGAATCGGTTGTGAGAAATAAGTTCACCTCAAAGCAATATGAGTGGGAGCTCGAGAGGTTAAGCACTCTCTATCCCGAAATGCAGTTTAAAGATAGAATAGATACCAAGGGTCTTTACATTTTAAGGAAGGTTACATTATGGAAAAACTTCGGACCCGCCCCGAGAGTTAAACTGCTGAGCTAGCAAAGAAAGAAGTTATTAATCGGCCATTACCTTGTTGTTGACCGCTGCCGAAGAAAGAGGCGCTTCCCGCCCCCTGCTATGTACTTTACACACTGAAAGATGGAACAGAAGTGGCGCAGAGACCCAAAAATCAGCAGTTTATATACTCTCGCGGAAAGTTCGAGGCGTTTTAGGGAAGAAAACACCCGCCCACAATCACTTTATTGGTTAGGGATAAGCAGCATATTCAAGTTGGGGGAAAATACATCAGATTGGTCAGAAATTAATTAAAGAAATTCGGGATTGGCTAAATACAAAACAAGGGGAAAGAGAGGGGTATACAGCCAACTTAAACAATAACAGAAAGAAATTTAACAAGAAACAAACTTTTGAAATAAAAATTTCTCCAAAAAACGGTTCTTTCACATCGCACTAGGGTGCACCATTGTAGTTTTTCAGTAGTGTCCTCTAGAAGAGAAAGTTCACACTTCGTACTACCGGTAAAACAAAAATACATCAAAAGTGGCACAGTTCAAAAACTCCAAACTTTCCACGTAGTGATATCTTCTGAGAAACTTGAAAATTAATACCGTCAATAAAGTTCAGACTTCCTCCAGCAGAGGAGTTTCAACTGGCGCACATTTTAAATTAGCGGCGTGGAGGTGTACCGCCCGGTACAGTTATTATTGTCATTGTTATTATTATTTAATGGTAAAATATGATGGAAAAACAATGGTCACAGGACTACTGAAGTCACTCTCAAGTGTAGTAGTAACGACATTTAAATGATTAAGTTATTACCCCGGGCTGGGAATGAACCGATGACCTAATGGAACCAGTCAACTGTCAGCCATGTGAAGTAGACAGCTGCAGTGGGCTGTATATTCTTACGAAGTGTTCAGAACGAGGAGCGTGAGAATACAGCTGTAGACTTTGAATAGGACGGTCTTGGTCGGCCTGTGGCCAAGAAATGTGCTGGCTCGTACGACAGCATTGTACTCCTCTAGGCCAGGCAGAGAGAGGAGGAGACAGACGATTTCATTGCGAACCTCAAGAAGGCCATTTTAAGTCTATCTCCATCTCTGTCACGCCCTGCAGCAACCAATTCCCATCCAATCTAACCATAGTAGTCTCTGTCTCCCTCTACAAATGTGTGCATTCACCATACATTATTTTGACATGACGTTAACGATGTGCTTTTCAGAAGCAGACTACAGCTCGTCAGAAAAACAGCTCAGTTTATTCAGACAGTACGTACGGTATGTTATAGGTGCTTGGTATTGCTCCCTTCGTTACAACTCTAATGGTACTGGTGATAAAAAGGGAGAGGTCAGAGTATAGCGCATCCTCCTTTATGACACAAATGAATCAATGAGATCATGAGAGACGTCAAAGGTGCAGTAATTTACGTACATTTGAACTTTAGTGGCACTGTGCATAATAAGTTTGTAATTCATAGGGAAAGCTTCTTAGTAATAATTTCGTGTGGCTGTTTCTAGCTGAGTGCAGCCTTGTAGGGCAGACCCTCCGATGAGGGTGGGAAGCATCTGCCATGTGTAGGTAACTGCGTGTTATTGTGGTGGAGGATAGTGTTATGTGCGGTGTATGAGTTGCAGGGATGTTGGGGACAGCACAAACACCTAGCCCCCGGGCCAGTGGAATTAACTAATGAAGGTTAAAATCCCCGACCCTGCCGGGAATCGAACCCGGGACCCTCTGAACCGAAGGCCAGTACGCTGACCATTCAGCCAACGAGTCGGACTGATTGGTAATGGAATTCATCTTGTCAGGATGGAGAGAAATTCGCGACAAACACACCAAAACGAGGTCTTACACGCTGTACATAGTGGTATAAAGGAAAATGTCCAATATTTAGATTGAAGGATTCACTGACACTTTTGCAGATTTCCCCAGGGAAAACAATCTCAGAACGATTTTTCCCTATAAAAACTCTTGCCCCTCGATGATATTTCCAATCAATCTTTATTCCCAATTCCTTTAAATAATATTTATTTTCCTCGCAGTATATTTAAAAAAGAATAATTAGTTATTTAGTAATTCTATAATTAAAAATTGAAAATTGTAGCTTCCCCTGTGGATCAGTGGTAGAGTATCGGCCTTCGGATACCAAGGTAGCGGGTTCAAACCCGGCAGATGTTGTCAGATTTTTGATGGGTGGACGAAAGTGACAAAATTAATACTCAGCCATGGACGCTCAGGAGAGATTCGGATTACTCTGTCATCTAGTAGGACTAGAGTAAAGCAGAACGTCCAAATTGACTCACAAGCAGCCAGATGGCATCAAATTAAAATGTTTACACAGGGTATCTGTGGCCATACGATTATAAGCATACAGTTTTAATCATAATAATAATGAATAACAATTCTCATTATTAATTATTATTATTGAAACTTTTAAATGAAAGAGTGGATGTGTAAAAATTACATTAGTGCAGTTAATTTATACCATAAAATATTACAATATTTCACAAATATTATTTTTATGTATTTATTTATTCATCGTATGGCTACATCACTAAAAGTTATTATTCACAATAAACTCATAATCGCAAACTAATATCCAAGCCACGAATGTATCTATTGATCCCTCCGTCAAAACCAGGAACTCTGTAGGACCGCCAGGGAAGGAGAACATTCACGAACTACATGATGAACAGTCTCCCTTTCAGCATAAATCACACTTTGGTTTTTTTTAGCCTAATATTGTGTTCCAGCCCAACGGATTTTTCCTGCTCTGAAGTTGATAGCTGCAGTCGCTTCAGCACGGCCAGTATCCAGTATTCGGGTGATAGTGGGTTCGAATTCTACTGTCGGCAGCCCTGAAGATGGTTTTCCGTGGTTTCCCATTTTCACACCAGGCAAATCCTGGGGCTGTACCTTAATTAAGGCCACGTCTGGTTCCTTCCCACTCCTATCCCTTTCCTGTCCCATGGTCGCCTTAAGACCTATCTGTGTCGGTGAGACTTAAATCCAATAGAAAATAAAGGAAAAGAAGTTGAATCCACTTCTTTCCAGGTTAGGATTGTATTGTTGTCCCAGGAACACCTACATAAGGACTGTCTCAGTATCACACTAGTTTTATGGTTATGATTTCCGAGTCATGCGCTTGTCGGGAGAAATGTATGATACGGTAGAAATACTATGGAATTAGTTGGTATTAGAAATATTTTGGATAAGAAAGACGCTGAGAAGAACTAACTGTTGAAAAATATTTATTGGAAAAAATGTAATGGATACAATTTGTTGTGGGGGGGGGGAGGCAACCGTTTCCCGGAAGGAGATTGTTGCTTTCACTACCAGTATTAATACACATTATAATAATCATTTGGGTTTTAGTCGCGTAAAACAGCTGAACTCTAGAAATTCCTTACGACTCGGAAAGAAACTAATCGAAACACAACTATGACTGCTCTAAAGATGACAGTTTATATTTGTAAAGTACTTGAACACTGCTCTGTCTATCAAACATTATTCACATTCATCACACGATTGCTCACTACATGCTATTGGAATCCGAATAGCAATGCTGCCATCCTAGCTTCAAGTCAAATCTTCGTGAAAATTAAGTAAGTTTACTTAAGTTTACTTAAGTTTACTTCCTTCATACGGCGAAATGCCGAAAGTTTATCCTGGCTATGAAAATGCCGAGTATTGACTGCTTTACGAGTAATACAGAGTGTTCTCAATAAGTTTGTCCTAAACAGTTCGAACAATTCGGGTGATAGAACGTATGATATAAGAAGGTCGCCAAGTTCTGCGTCCTATTTACTAGGATTTACAGGACCTCGACGTGGAGCATTGTAATTCATTGCAGTAGGCAACCACACCTCTGTGTTCACTAGATGGCAATACTACTAAAGTCCTCTCTACACGAATCACCATTTGTGGGCCAGTCATTAATTTGTACTAGTGGTAGTGGACAGTGAGGGCAGACTCGAAAATCTTTCCAACCAGGAAGTCAGGTTAGAAATCCGGCATTGTTCAACTCGGATGACATCACAATACGCCACTTAAGACTTGCCATTATCTATAAAAGCTTGCGGGGCCACTATTTACGTGGCAGGGATTGACATGGGCACTGCCAAAATTTGCCTTAAAGTGATACAATATCACAACACTTCTATAATCATACACCATGACAGTTTCAAACTAAATGATTTTCTTATTTTGTCGGAATGTGACAACTTTGTGACCAGACCTTATGCGTGCTCTGTCAGAGGAAATAGCAAACTTGTCTTCATGACAGTCCGCCAAAGGCAACACACAGAAAATCACAATAGCATGAGTGAATATTATAGCACGGTTCATCGCAACATTTTTTGAAAATAATCTTTTTCTCGATCCGGTGTGATAATTGCTGTTACTGCAAGAAGTTTACGAACAAGATCAGCCTTGTTTGCAGGTAATGTTATATAAATTTGATCGCATAAATATTCCCATAAGGTAAAAGTATTTCGGGATTATATCGGCAGGCGTAACCTGGTAAACCATTTGAACAATGTGAGATACTACATGCGTAAAGTTAGGTATTTTAACTAAGAGCATAATTTACGTTTGTTCAGCTACCCGCTCGTAGAAAGTTTCGCAACGGACATGATAATCCAGCAGCGGCTGCTGAGAAGTATACCATTTGTACGGGAGACAGAAAACATTATTTTCAATAATTCTATGTAATTTAACATGAGATATTCTGAATGTGTGTGTCATAGCTCTAGTACTTGTTCGATGTTCTGTGGAAATAATTTCCCTCATCACATCCACTTCTGGATTCCTTTTCCGTGTCCTCAATGGGCCAGTTGCTACATGAAACATATCATGCTGGTGTAATCCTTCCTCTATATTACAAAACATATTGTGATCTGGATGTCATCTGTCTTAACACCACCGCGCATTACGGTAACACTCTCCAAATAAAAGCAGAGGTCAACAAACATTTCAATAGTACAACGTGGCGGTCCCATACTCGCGTACTTGACTAGAATGAATTCTTACGTGCTATAGCTGTTTCTACCCTGAACCATGCCAAAGCGGCTTATCAACAAATTTAGTTTCCAGTTAACCTGCAGCCCCTGCACCATTCGGCAACTTCTACGACTCCACGTTGTTGCGTGTAACCGTTTCGTGCATAACGCTACAATGCATGTACAGTGGCGGTCACAATAATAGAGCCACCTCTATTGACGGGATTAAGAACTAGGATATCTAATAGTTCGCAAAATCTCCACGAGTGCCGTGTTGTCAGTCCCTTTTAGACAACATCAGGGAAGATGTCGCTGCTATCTGTAGTTGTGCGAAAGGAAGCATTTGAGCTAGACGTGCGAAAAGAGGCATAAAGGTAAGAATCTTATGGGTCAAATTAATAGAGCCGTTTTACAGAAGTCCCGTTCAAATTTATGTTTTGCAGTTGTTTTTGGGGCTAGCTATATTATTTGTCAACAAACCTCCACTCAATATTGTTCTGTATGTAAATTGACGTTTGGTTTTGTTAACATTCTTCTAGATGGGCAGAGCAGAGCATACAAGTGATGATGAGCGTATAGTAATGTTCCGGACGTTCAAAAGTGGGATATCCATGAATCAAATAGCCGAAGATTTACACGTTTCGTGAAAACAAGTACAGAACGCCATTAGACTGGCAAAACAAACAAATCCGCAGGTGGGGAACAGGGGGCGACCTCGTGTAACTACTCCTCGCGTAGACAGACTCATCACTAGGGAAGTAAAGAAAGACCCATTTTTGTCAACACCACGACTGAAAGCCATTTTGTTTACCAACAAAAATTATGTTCAACCATCAACCTCAACGATTCAAAGACGACTGAGATCCGCAAAATTGAATGGGCGTATTGCGAGACAGAAGCCACATGTTTCAAAAGCTAATGTTCGGAAAAGGTTGGCCTTCGCCCGGAGAAATGAACAAAAACCTAATATTTGGTGGAGGAACATCCTTTGGTCCGATGAATCCAAGTATAATAGGTTTGCCTCAAATGGAAAAGTCTATGTGCGCCACCCACCAAACCAGGAATTTAATTCCAAGTACACTTTCAAAACTGTGAAATATGGTGGCGGAAGTGTTATGGTATGGGGATGTTTTTCATGGTAGGGCATTGGTCTAATACACCGTATCAACGGCATAATGAACGCAGAAATGTACAAAGACATCTTGGCAAATGTGATGCTGTCTTATGCTGAAGAGGAAATGCCGCTGAAATGGAAATTTCAGCACGATAACGATCCAAAGCATACTGCAAGGATCATAACGCAGTTTTTTCAAGATCACCATATCGAAGTATTAGAGTGGCCACTTCAATCCCCTGACGCATCACCCATTGAGAACTTATGGGAGATCGTAGACAAGAGAATTGACCGCTCAAAAGCTACGTCTTTAGATAAACTTTGGGAAGAAATCCAGAGAGCCTTGTATGCGATCAGCAGCGACGAATGCAAGCGTTTAGTCGACTCTATGGGTAAGAGGTGCAGGGCAATCTTCAAAAATAGGGGTTACCCCACGAAGTACTAATGCACTCCTATGCAAAAACGACTGTTCCTGTAAATTTCATAAGACTGAGATCAAGTACAAAATATTTCTGTCAACTGGCTCTATTTTTTTGACCCTCTAGTCTGGTATTCTTTTGAATATTATTGATTAGTTTGAGTTGTGTTATCTAAATAACTGACTGTGGTACAATGTGACTCTGTTGTAATGGTTCCTGTACAACGTAAAATTTTGTTTCCATCATAGTACAAACATGTCTAGTAATAAATTTGCACTTTATTCCAAACCTTTGCCAGGTGCCTCTATTATTTTGACCACCACTGTATTTATTTACACCCACAAGTTTGACGTGAAAGAAATTACAGGGAGATTACATATGTAACAACATATTGACAACAATTTTTTATGTATTTGATGATACTGATGAGCAAAAAGAGGAAAAAATTCAGGAGTGTGCAAAAATGCTACATCATGCGTTGAGGGCTAAATATGTACAAATGTTACCTAGTACAGTATATGAAACGAAGTATTTTTTATTATTTGTAAGAACGTGGAGAACTAGTAAAATGATTTTTAAACAATTAAAAGAGGTTTATTACACTGATGGAATTCGAAAATAATAGCTTGCTCAAATGGGTAGGTAATGTCCATAGTTCAACGGAAGTGATAGCCTTTGAAATAATCGGCATTCTTTTTCAAACACAGTGCTGCTCGGTCATGGCCATCCAGCAACGCCTGCTAATTTCAAGTAGCCACCAGCCATAAGAGGTAGATTGCACGGTTGCTAGGTAACATTTATTTAGCGTATGGCTAACACATCACATTATAGATACAATAATAATAAATAATATTTACAATTTGAAGTATTTACAGGTTCAAATTATTTACATATTCAACACACAAGGGTGAGAGCAGAAAAAAGTCTCTTGGGTTTCCCTGGTAGGCAGTGAGAGGACACTGCTCCACAATGTGCCGAACTGTTTGCTTCACAGCACCACAACTGCACGCTGTCGAATTAAGTATTCCCCATTTATGGAGGGAGTCGCCACATCTGCCATGGCCAGTACGAATCCTGTTGATAGTTGTCCAGGTCTTCCGTGGAAGATCAAAACCCTCTGGTTTGTTTTTCAGCCATGGTAGATAGTGATATTCTGATGGAGCACTGGATATCCATACTTGCTTCCAGGCCTGAAGCAGATTAAAGTTAGCGTCTGCTAGGTTTCTGGCTGTTCTAACAGGTGGGCGTCTTGATTTTAGCCTGTTAATAAGAACATCATTCATGTCGCCATGAATTGGCAACTGACTGTTGTTAGTTATTTTCTTATAATCTCGTAGGAGAGCATTTTCTCGGCGGAGGTGAGGTGGTGGAATATGGGATAGAACAGGTAGCCAGAAAGTGGGAGTAGATCTAATTGTCCCTGATATCATACGCATAGTGTGATTCAGCTGAGTGTCAATTAATTTCGTGTGACTGCTGTTCAGCCATATTGATGAGCAGTATTCTGCAGCACAGTATACAAGACCAAGAGCTGAAGACCGTAGGGTAGATGCTAATGATCCCCAGGTGTTTCCACACAGCTTCTGTAAGATGTTGTTTCTTGATCGTAACTTAGCAGCCGTATTCTGAAGATGTTTCTTGAAGGACAGAGTTCTGTCACGAGTAATCCCTAGATATTGTGGATATCTGTTGTGGGCAAGACAAGTGTTCTCAAACTGAACCTTCAGTTCACTATTGGCCATTTTGTTGCTAAGGTGAAAACATGTAACTTCACTTTTATTTGGATTCAGTTGTAATCTCCATTTGCGAAAGTACTGTCCCAAGGTGGTAAGATCAGCCGTCAGTGTTTCTTCAGTGTTTTCCATGAATTTATCTTGTACTGCCAGAGCCCAATCATCAGCATATCCGAATTTCCTAGAGCTAGTTTCAGGTATATCAGCTATGTACAGGTTGAAAAGCAGAGGAGCTAATACAGAACCTTGGGGAAGGCCATTGTTTAGAGTTTTCTCACTGCTAGTGCCATTTCCCAGTATTACACGAAACTTCCTCTTGGTGAGCATGCTATCAATAAGTCGTGCAATCTTCTTACATGGCAAAACACGTAATAGTTTGTAGATAAGTCCTTGTTTCCACACAGTGTCATAAGCTGCAGTCAAATCAATAAATGCCACAGAAGTTTTCAGTTGTTTTTGAAAGCCTGCCTCAATAAATGTTGTTAGTGACAAAACCTGATCTGTACAGCTGCGGTTTGGTTGGAACCCTGCTTTTTCAACAGGCAAATTTTGAAAAATTACGGAACTAATTCTGTTATAGATTAGCCTTTCCAGAAGTTTGTATATTATGCTCAGAAGAGCAATTGGACGGTAATTTTTTGGTTGATCGTTAGATTTTCCTGGTTTTAGGATAGCAATGATCTTCGTCCGTTTCATAAGCCGAGGGATAGACCCTCTCTGCAGGATGTCAGAGTAGAATTTAGCAAGCCATATTCTAGCATATTTTCCACAGTGTAACAGAAATTCAGGGTGAATGCCATCAAACCCAGGGGCTTTGCCTGACTTCATACCTTGTAAGGCATTTGATATATCTTGTGGAGTGAATGGTTTGGAATAAGTACTCTCTTCTGGAATGGTTGCCCTCAATGTTTTCAGTTCACATTTTATCCGTGTAGTATGATCCCGATCTTCTGGAGCTTGTGAATTGTTCACAATCTGTGCTGCAACCATATCCGGAGTTACTGGAGAACTAATTCGATCTATCCTCTCCTAGGTAACATTGTCTGACCATTAATGCATACTTCACATCACAGCCTGCACGGTGGCTAGGTAACATTCTCTGACCATCCATCCACACCTTACATTACAGCCTACGCAGTTGCTAGGGTTACACTTCTGTCAAGCTAACTCCTATAACGCATATTTGCATATGATCCTCTGCCATAAGACATTTATTTCAAAAGGAGTAACGAATATATTTGCTAAAGGTACACAACTCCATCTTGAGAAAACGCAATACGTATTATTATTATTATTATTATTATTATTATTATTATTATTATTATTATTATTGGACTTATCTCTTGCAGCATTAATGAAATAATCATCAAATAGAACACTGTCAAAAAGTATTTTGAGCCATTGCTGCCCATAACACTCACGCATGCATCGGAAAAAAAATGCCTTAGTTGCATGATGTAGGCTAGGAAAAATGCTATATTCACATTTCATGGCTTTTCCGTAACAAATATTGTAAATTGAATATTATTAGACATTTATGCTAGAAGATAAACATATTGTGGACAGGGCAGTATTATTCTTAAACTTCAATCATCAGGAATTACCTAGAATTTTATTTCATTGCTACTCATGCATGTACAGCTGCCATGAAACATATACAACTGCCTCAGGTGAAGATAACATAGATGGAGAAAATTATTGCCCCTAGCCCAATGTAGCATCATTTCCTGAAATACACCTGTCAAGAATATTATGACATAGATAGGTTTGCCATCTTTCAGCATGATACTAAACCACAAGAAGAATATTATTTAGCGAAAACGCTACACTATGTAGAATAATAATAATAATAATAATAATAATAATAATAATAATCATAATAATAATAATAATAACAATAACAATAATAATAATAATAATCTTATGGCCTCAGCTACCGTGTGCAGACATTTCAGGTTGACGCCATCTGGATGTCTGTTCGTCAATTTCGACGTTCCGTTTTACTCTAGGCCCACTGAATGGCAGACCGAGTAAACCGAAACTCTTTTGGGCGTCTACAGCTGAGATTTACTGAATTTTGTCATTTAAACACCAAATGTGTCACCAGAGAACTATTACATGACGACATGGATTGTCGAATGAACTTTTTTCCGCCCTTCAAAAATCCGACTACCTCTGCCGGGTTTGAACCCGCTATCTTGGGATCCGGAGGCCGACACTCTACCTCTGATCCACAGAGGAATAACAATAAAAGCTCCCACATTGGATGAGATAGACCACCCATTGTACTACAGAGTGTGTACTTTAACCACTTAGTACATGTGGCATGGAATGGGTATAGCATTCGTACGAACTCCGTGATCTGTAATTTGGACCATCTTACTAAAACCGTAGAGCTACATTTCACCATCGTTGGATGTTATAAACCCCCTAGATTTCGTAAATTTCATTGCAATTCATATTGTTCATTATAATTGGCATCCTTAGTTTATTTAAGTCAATGGGAACAAATATTCCAAGGAATGTGTTTTGCGAAGTGACTGGAAAGGCAAGATTGGGAGGCGATAAACTTTATCCCATGGAAAATTATGATCTAAGTAACCCAGGTCTTCAACAACATCAATGTCATAAGATGCATAATACAGCGAGGAAATACAGCAGAAATATAACGAATTTAGATTGATGCCAATGTTAATAGACACGATAACCTTTAATGGTTTTTACTTAGTGATAGATGTTAACCGTGGGAATTTTTTACGTTCCTGGGAGACTTTGTTCCACGCAATGCAGCGTAGTGATTTGACTGTAATGTGTAATATTCATATTTAATTAAATTGCACCTGTAAATATACTGCGATTGCTCTATCATGGAGTGATCTGAATGAAATACCAGTACATGCTAGGTAATAGCTGAAAATTAGTTGAGAGGAATTAGTTAAAATGTAAGACGGGAAAAATATTATCAACAAATATGATGGTGACGATGACAATGATGATGATGATGATAATGATGATGACAATGATAAAATAGCCTCAGCTACCGAGCTATAGTGGTGCAATCTGAAAGGCCTATCTACCAATGTCAACACATTAATTGTGCTGTTATTTTTAAAAAAGAAAGCAGAATACTATTGGGAAAGTTACTATGGCTGTGATAATTCATTTTTTGTGGTGAAAATGAGTGAACACATGCCATCTGCAATAACTTGGAGTGCCAATTATTTTGCGTGGTTTTTTTTAAATGGGACTAACTCACCCATCATGGAACCTGTGAACCTGAGATCACGAGTCGAACACACTTCCACTGAGTCACAGACGAATATCAGAGCACACTATGAGGTACACAAATATTGACTCCAATTCCTCCGTACAAAAGTACGCTAAGTTTTCGTTTCAGGAAATGTATAGCCGTGGAATCTGTCGGGTGTGCTATTGTCAAGCTTGTCATTTTTCGGGACTTTTATATCATGCTCATAGCCAAAATCGAAAAATATCTTCTCGAATGCCAACAATGGTTAAAACTGCCGTCCTCCAAATGTAAGTTTAAAGCTACAAGATTCGCACCGTGTAACCGACATGCTCGGAGAATTGAATATAAGTTTTACAGCCATGACGCGGTTTATAGACAGGGACGTGGCTACTAGTGTATTGGTTAGTAGCTGCCTTTCCGTCCGGTTGGCCGAAGTCTGAATTCTGGTCTATTCTGTATTGGAACTTTCACCTGAAAACGTCACTTGACCTCAGGAAAGGCGTCTGGCTTTAAATCCCCAGCTTAAGCCAAAAATTAGCCTGGGTAGCTCCAGTGCCTCTAGAAATATCTGGGGATAAGCTGAAAAGTACTTTGTACGTATGTTTCATTCAATAGAAATTGTGAAACAAAATAAGGTACCAGCACACATACACAAACTAAAATAATCATTTATAATTTCAATATAAAGAGTTTTTGGGATATAAGAACAAATAACCTACGAAAGGCAGTTCGTAAAATATGTATGTCAATCTCTTAGTCCGTTTCTTGATACGGGAGGTCGCGAATGAGATGAGATGAATTTACATGACATGTCTTTACGGCCGGTTGCCGTTCCTGACGCCAATCTCAGTTGAGAAGCTAATGAAGATAAAATTATTATTATTATTATTATTATTATTATTATTATTATTATTATTATTATTATTATTATTATTATTATTATTATTATTATTATCGTATGGCATTTACAAGCATAATCTGTAAAAATATACAATTAACATACAAATTAAAATATAGAGGTAATTAAACTAGAATGTCCAGCTTCGACAACCAGTCCACTGCACTTGGTGTCAATTCATGCAGAGTCCGTAAACCGTCCTTAAATGCTGACAGTGGACAGCTCTCAACAACATGAAGCAATGTCTGCTTCTCAGCACCACACTCACATGCAGCACTTTCACAATATCCCCACTTTTTCATCATATATCGGCACCTGCTGTGGCCTCTTCTGAAACGGTTGAGTTTTGACCACTCATGTCGAGGAAGATCGAAACCTGGCACTTTCTTCGTTGGGTCTTTAATCAGAAAGGCGTTGGTGGGTGGACATTGTTCCCATCGCTGTCTCCATTCTGCTGTTACACTGAATTTTTCATAGGAGTGTAGATCAGTCGAGAGTTTATTCCTGGATTTTAACCTCATCACAGGTGGATCTCGTAAGGCATTGAACAAAAGTGAGTTCCTGTGTGCAAAGGTCTTCTTAAGCAACTGTACTTTTGCTGATTTTCTCCTCAGATCTGGAGGAGCAATGTTTGCTAAAACAGGCAGCCACTGAGTAGGAGTGGACCTCACTGTACCAGTAACAACTCTCATGGTTTCATTGAGCTGTACGTCAATATTGCTCGAATGTACGCTGTTTTCCCACACAGGAGCGCAGTACTCACCAGCCGAGTATACTAGAGAAAGTGAAGCAGTACGAGGAGTGTTTGCATCTGCACCCCAGTTGCTGCCCGCTAGTTTATGCAGTAGATTTACTCTTGTGAATGAAACTGGGTTCAGATGTGGAAGGTATCGGCCGTCCCACATTGCCTGCAAGTGAAAATGGGAAACTACAGAAAACCATTCTCAGGACAGCCGACGGTGAGGCTTGAATCCATGCATCTCACGAATGCAGAGCTTCGATCCATACCGGCAACGCATTTAAGCACTTAGCGAATGATTTGTCCGAGGGACAAGTAGACTGCGATGTTTGTGATGCATGTAGTAGCATCGCTTGCCCCTCAGCTTATACCACCCGCCGTACAATGCTTCAGGAAGTATGCATGTGTAACGTGTAGGAAGCAATTCTAAGTACATCACTGAAGTATAGCTATACGCATAACTTCTCTGCGGTTTCAGGACGTATTCTGCATGCGTAATGCGCCAGAAACAATTCTAAGTGCAGCGACAGACAATATACATGCGTAAATTTTATGAAAACGTTCTATGTATAAGAAGCGAAGGTTTCATAGTGGAAAATACTGGAATGTATGTCGGCAAAACCTTAAGTCATTAATCGATAAGTACGACCTGACTTACAAACATCAAATTTCCAACTTTTTTCCAAATAGGACATTATTTTGACAGCATGTATACAGGATCCTGCAATCACGAACAAAAAAGAAATATAGAAATGCACTCAGTAAATGGAATGTATGAGTAGCATTTATTTATTTATTTATTTATTTATTTATTTATTTATTTATTTATTTATTTATTTATTTATTTATTTATTTATTTATTTATTTATTTATTTATTTATTTATTTATTTATTTATTTATTTATTTATTTGACAATGGGAAGATAGGCTACACCGGCCAGAGCCCAATAATGTTCCTTCACGACATTTGATATTTAAACTCTAAATAAAGAAAACAGAAATAGTCACAATAAGAAGAAGAACGGAATGAGGGAAACGAATATTAAGTACACAGTTTAATATTAAGCCTACAAATGAATAAAATAATTAATATAGACTATATAGTAGCCGTAGAAAATTACTAAATAAATTAAAAAAAGAACGCAAAAGAAATATTAATACCCAGCATTCCAACAAAGCGGAATTCAATAATGATGTAGATTTAGTAAAAAATTGCCTTTAGTTGCTTATTGAACAATCTATTGCCCGAGAATAAATCAACTGTGTCATGAATTGATTATAAACCGAGAATATTTCAATTAATAGGGAATTAGAATTAGAATGACGAACTCTTCTAGATCACTGGATGTGAAATACAATTTGATATCGTAATTTTACTTTTGTGTTACATGAAAAGGAATGGAAGTAAGTATTTCTTGACAGTCAATTATTCCATTTAAAATTTTCCTCAATATTCGTATTGAAATCAATGTTCTCCTATTTATCAAAGACATGTATTGTACCGGGAACACCGCTACGAGAGAAGTCCGAAGTATGTTTGTTGAACTTCGCGCGAGATGGAAGGTAGGCAGCCCGCCGAACGCAGTGACGTACCCAGCGAGTGACGTGGCCGCCGTAAGCCAGCTATCCGCTACCATATATGGTAATGTTCCAGCTCATCCTCAAAAGTACATTTCGAGCTACTTTATCGCTGTTTTGACACTGCCATCTTAAAAGCCCTTACAATGGACATCATCTCTTAAGATTTCAAGAAAATCCACCGAGTATTATAGAAGTTATAAGGGTAGATAGTACCCGAGTTCTAGACACTTCCATGCGAACGTGTATAAAAGGAGGACCACCCGACCTACGAATTCAGTGTCTGTCACTCCGCCGTCTCTGTGACACGGGTGACAGGAGAAGTATTGTGTGTGTCGAACTTCTAGTTGACAGTCTGCGAAATCCAAGTTCGGTATTTTCTCTAAGTGTTGTATCAGGACTTTATCATATTCTTGAAGTGCCTGAATGGGACTTTGTTTTCTGCTAGCATCGTATTGGAACTTTGTCATATTGACACATTGGAACTTTGTTCTTTTTTTGTGTGTGTCGTGATTGGACTTTGATATTTTCTTAAAGTGCCATATAAGAACTCTGTTATTTTTCTGAAGCATCTCATTGGAACTTAGTTATTTTCGCCAAGTGTCGCGATAAGACTTTGTTTTCTTAAGGTGACATACTGGAGCATTGTCATCGAAACTTTATTTTCTTCGAGTGTCGTGTTGGGACTTTAACATTTTGGCACATTGGAACTTTGTTATTTCTACACATTGGAACTTTTTTTTTTGAAGTGCCACATAAGGACTTACTTATTCGACGACGATTGAAAGGACTTTGAATTTTCACGAGTGTTGTGTACCGCATTGAACTGACGTTTCGAACTTGTATTTTTTGAATCAATTTCTGGAACATTGAAATTTTCCGAGCGTGTAGAATGAACTTGTGCCCTACCAACATAAACTTTCGTGTGAACGATGTGACTTGTTTTCTCAAATGCCTCATTGAATTTACGCCTTGTAAAGACTATGAAACTTAGGGGACATTCAACATTACGTTTAATTGTGAAATATGCAATGCCTTCCAAGTGCTGCACAGGGACTTATGTTTTGATTCTTAAAGACTGTGACAATTCAGAATACGCATATCGCGTTCCTAGAAAGCCTAGAACTTTCCAGTATTTTGAGTGATCCATAATTTATGAAGTCAGACTTTTTCTTTCAAATATTATTTTCTTTAATGGCTATTCACTTCGCTTATTGACGGAACAGGACAGTTTCCGAGTGCTACTTATTCAGTTCATTGCCAATATGTTTAAATCTTCAGAACTATGCGTTTAGGACTGCAGTGACAGTAATCCTCTAGAACATTCTGACTTACAGTGAGCTTGCATTATGAACTTGCATTTCTACCAGTACTTGTTCTTCGAGTGATTATTCCAGAACGTTTTGATTTAATATCTAGAGTGCAGTAACCAGAATTAAAAGGTCATATCTGTTCAGACAGTGCCCTGAATGTGTGGAACGCCGTGCAGGAAATTCAAGTGTGAATTACGTCTCGAATCGAACCCAGGAACGTGTGCCAATCTTCGGGACATTCCAGAACGTCGAGACATTGCAGAACGCCGAGACTTCCAGAACGTCGAGACATTTCCAGAACCTCCAGACATTCCAGAACTCCTCATCCGAACAGGTGTGGTCCCTGCCCAGTCGATGTCCAGCACCATCCCAGGACTTGGAGGTACCAACCAGCCACGACACTTCCACGCTGCTGTATGAAGGTGATATGAACTTGCTTTTGATGATCATAAACTCAATTTAACAAAGGAATCTCTCAAATTGATAACTATACCTCTCTCTGTACCAGCTCCAATGATAAAGCCACTCCCTAGGTTAAGAATCATGCTCGTTCATTTAATATCAAGCGCCTTAAAGATATGAACACATTTTTACGGGTACAGTATGTATGTATGTATGTATGTATGTATGTATGTATGTATGTATGTATGTATGTATGTATGTATGTATGTATGTATGTATGTACGTACGTATGTGTGTTGCCATTCAACGTTCTACAGCTTGAAATCCATACAACTACATCATGTTCAACGTTGTTACCCTTCGCTATGAAGCGGAGTACTGTGCAATATAGCACTTTAATGGTGATAATAATGGGAACATTATGTAGAACTTGAAGAGGAGGAAAACAATGCCTGTAATAAACAGTTAATATTATATTTAATTACGAAATATAATGATAAAAGACGGATTTGAAAAAATCTGTTAACTTGCACGTCCGCAACAAAAAATGAGACCCACTGGGAATGTGCCTTCCCTCCGGTGCAGTGTTTAATACAACGGGTCCTATTTACACCACTAGACAATTTATCGTTAACGGGCAATAAAACACGCGCTGCATTGAAATGATATTGCCCCAGAGGCAATCTCCCGGGCTGTTATCGGGCCTAGCTATGAACTAGTACCGAACAGGGCTTGCCGTAGGCGAATATTACCTGCCTGCCAGCGCTACATCGCCGGCAGCAAGCGTGATGAGTACGGTTGTTAACAGTGAGAGTAATATCACCATTACTGCTTAATTAATAATAATAATAATTATTATTATTATTATTATTATTATGTACAAGTCAATCGGGGCAAAATAAAACTGACAGAAAATTTCAAATATTTAGGCGAATGTATAGAGCGTAATATTTCTGAGAAAGTGGCATCAAGAATCAATTATAACAGTGATTGTACTATCTCCATTACTTCTCGTTAATATTAATAACAATAATCTACACGCCACGGAAAAATAAAAGGGGCGGAGAAATTCAAATAAAAACCTACAACGTGTTTTCTAGTCATTGACCGGGTAAGGGATGGAATGAATGAAGCAGATATAGGCTATTTGTACGATGGGGTTGCCACTCCCAAAGTGAATTATTAATGACTGATAGATGCAATGAAATGAGACTGGAGATTGTTGCTGGAATGAAATATGGCAGGGAAAATCGGAGTACCCGCTTTGTCCAGCACAAATCTCACATGGAACGACCGGGATTTGAACCACGGTATCCAGCGGTGAGAGGCCGACGCGCTGCCATCTGAGCCACGGAGGCTCGGAGACATTCAAATATCTAGGCGAATATATAGAACCTAGTATTTCTGAGAAAGACGCATTCAATTCAAGAATCAAAATGATGGAAATGGCCGATCACCTCACTAAAGGTATCTCTAAGAAGCGGTCAATATCTTTCAAATCCAAGCTTCGACATTACTGTACAGTAATTCGATCTGTAGCTCTATATGCAGCAGAATGCCTTTTAATCAATAAGAAAGGCCTGGCAGAACAAGTGGAAGCCAAAAAAGGAAGATTATAAGGAAGATCTTCCTTGGATCCAGTAAAGGAAAATGGAGAATATAGGAGAAGGCACAATCATGAACTGAATCTCCGTATGGAAAAAAAGTAACAGACACTATCAAGGAAATAACGATTTGCTTCTTAACACGAACGAGACCACAACGATTGTCCATTCGAATCTTTGCCTACTTTCTGAATGAGAAAACTAAAGGGGCCTGGTTCACCAAGGTAGAAAAGGATTTACAAGAATTGGGGATATTACGTGATGACATCTTGCAACGTGATGCTTTAAATATGAAACATGAAGGTCTACAGAGTTTTTGAACAAAACCTAAAAATGTAGACGGGCAAGGCGTGGGACGAAGAAGGAAGCTCACCGAAGAAGGATACGGGAGTACCGGGCGAATGTTAAAACTCGAGACAAAAAATGGTTGAAATAGCGTGGCCCATTGCTGGCCGAAACCAAAGAATAACAATATTAATATTATGAAACAGCTGGAAAAATTCACAGTGGATCCCGACGAGGAAGAC
Source organism: Anabrus simplex (assembly GCF_040414725.1). Taxonomy (NCBI): domain Eukaryota; kingdom Metazoa; phylum Arthropoda; class Insecta; order Orthoptera; family Tettigoniidae; genus Anabrus; species Anabrus simplex. The sequence continues at coordinate 60,241,565 of NC_090272.1, read as the reverse complement.
TTGTTCAAACAAAGTATTTACATTCAAGTAAGTTGTAGAAAAAGCCACGTGCAGGTTTATCAACCCCGTCTTGCAGAGTCCATTCGAAATTGCCCACGTAGCGGTCTGATAGGCTAATTTCAGCAGCTGATAAAATGACTACGGCGGGAAGTATCAAATTACTTTTTTTTCAAAATACTGTATGTATCAGTATGACCAACCCTATAACTCTCATATACCCAGTTCACGTTTTTTCCGACCACCTCTTTATTGTCGCGAAGGACAAAAGGAAATGTGTTCAGTCTTGCTTTACGTCGTACGTGGAGCGAGTGTTTGTAAACATCAATTTACATAACGTCGTTGCCGGGACGAAACCTCCTATGTGTTAATATTTTTGGAGATCTACTGACCCGCAGCAAATACATTATGAAGAGCGAGAATGCCTTGACAACTGTCACACAGTATTGAACCTTAGATGACATAACCTTGCCGGCCAAAGTTCTAAGCTAAAATATTCCACATAGGAGGTTTTGTCCCGGCAGCGATGATAACCAGTTTGTGTGCTTTGTGTGATTGACTCTACTACTCTGACCTTCGTCCAGGTGTATGTTGTTCTTCACAACAGGTCGCTTGTCCTTGTGACTGGAGTGACTCACAGCGTACTGCGGCGCTTTTCCTGATCTATTGTATTACCTTACAAAAAATTATTCTGTTTTACAACATGCCATCACAGTACCTAGCGTATGCTCGAAATATATAAGTGGTTCTCAGCATGCTATCCCATATGATGGTGGTAGAACATTCCCTTTCACTCCGTATACATAAATATGTCTGCCTGCTGTCATTTCTTGATGGATACAGTACTTTTGCATCCATCTCCTGGCACAGTCAGAGTAAAGTGTAGCTTCCACCGAAGTCCCAGTCAACATCCATGGCTGTGACAATATGGAAGTTTCTGGGGTATGGGCAGTGCTGAGTAATGACATTCAGAGTACGACTAGTGCATCTGAGTGTTATGAAAAGTGCTGCTCATAGGGTCAGTCGTGCTGCAATAGTACTTTCTGACCCAGTGAGGAAAGCAATGACAAACTACCTCACTCCTCATATTGCCTAGTACGCCTCATTTTGGTGCTGCCATTGGTTTTTGGGGTTTCCTTACAACCGCATAACCTTCGGTGGTGCTATTTGAGGATCCAACCAGCCTCCGGGTTGATGACCTAACAGACAGACACACACAAATATGAAGACCCACTGACTCACTGCAAAAACTCCGTACCTCCGAAACCTCCTAATGTAGGAACAAATTCCACAAAATGGTTTCCCTTGTGTGTTAGGTGATCACTAAAGGAATGTTTGAAAAAGTTGTACACTTAAAGGGATGAAACGGTAGTCGAACCCAAGAAAACTAAAATACTCATTCTCCCAAAAGTGTTTCAAATAATGACTCTGGCTCTTTTTTGACATAGGTGTTAAGTGAGACTAACCTCCCGGAGGTCTGAATGGATATTAATACCCGAAAACAAAATGATTCGTTCCTCAATAGCCATTTTATTAAGGAATTTCAAAGTTCACATGATGGTCACTATGTCATCTTGTAGACGTTATTTACGAAATGCTTTTAAATAATCCATCCGTAGAGGTGTTAATAGGGGTTAGCTCTGAGAAAGAATGAATTCCTCCAAAACATTTTGATGTACGATGATCTAATTACACATCATGATTGTTCTCTTTGGTATAATATGGAAAATAAGAAATAATTTTGAATATTTCAGACCGTCAGGTGTTAGCTCCGAAGACGAAAATATTCATTATCCAAAATCGTTTTGCGTATCAATGTGAGATAATACATTATGGTCGATTCTATGTCTTCCATGTTAATTAAGACAAGGTTTGAATAAAATGTCACCCCAGTGGGGGGTTAAAACCTCAAAATAAAATATTAATCCCTTAAAACATTCGACGTACAAAGTTGAAATTTCACATGAAGGTCGCTTCCATGTCATATATGTTAACTTAGGAATAATTACGAACTGAGGGTGTAATATACAGGGCCCACTGACGGTGGGATCTCCACAATAGAAAAGAAGAGAGCTTAGGTAGAATAATAATAGTAATAATTGATGTATTCAGATATTTTGAATTAAAATTAGGGAATTTATTCACGGGAAACTGGAAAATGAAACTCCTTGAAGTATCTAAAGTGGTTTGCAGATGACATTGTACTTTTTGCTAAGTTTGAAGCAACCACGCAGAGAAATTTGAAAATATTGAACTCTGAAATTTGAAAGAGATACATGGTTAACCATTAAGACAAGAATAAACTAAAAGATGGTAGGGAAATTTAAGTCCACGAGAGTTACATTTAACGACAATGGAAGGATTCATCAAGAACTAACAAAGAAGATTGTCAGGCATAATTCGATTATTTTCCCATTAGGAGAGGATTTGCAGGAAAGGTTAATATAAACAATATTACAAAAATGACAGTATGTAATTCAATCTATATCCCTAGACATCTGCATGAGAGTGCATAATAATAATAATAATAATAATAATAATAATAATAATAATAATAATAATAATAATATAATAACAAAAAAGAAAGAAAACGTCTAAGATAATTCTGGGATACATTAAAGACTGAAAATGGTGAGTTCAGACACAGTAAGAATGAAGACGTCTACTAAAATAAAGAAACTGAAGAAATATCTAATGTGATCAGGAAGATGAAAGTAACATTATTTAGTCACATAATGAGGATGAAAATAGCCAGATCCACAAAAGAAATTTTTAATCATGATTAAAAGAGTAATATTGGCAATCAGTGTTGTAAAGTATAGGGAGATATGAAAGAGACGGGAATAACAGCAGATATAATACAGGACAGAACAACTTTCAGAAGATTGATACAAACTTTTCAAGGGTTTTCAGGAGAAAGGAAAGAAGGAACGGACGGAATAGTTTGGACAGAAGAGAGGAGGAAAAAGCGCAGTGAAATAATGAAGAACTATTCGAAGAAAAGGAAAGAATTGGGAAACAAACGGATATAAATTCAACAGGCTACTTTACGTGGTGCTAAGATGGGCAAAACTGAGAAAAAGTAAATAATAATAATAATAATAATAATAATAATAATAATAATAATAATAATAATAATAAAATTTTTAGACCTTCGTTACATATCCTCGTATTCATGTTGTTCTGATCTTTGGGCGGAGCAAGTACTGTAGTTCACTTGTTTTCGGAATAATGAAACACTAATGTGTTGCTTCCGGAACCCCTTTAAGTAAACACATCATTTGCGCTCGGATGATTACTTAGCAGTAAACACGTCAGTTGCACTCGGAACATTGTTATGCCGAACAAGTGGCAACACAAAACACTGGAAATGTTTGCCACTATGGCAATATTTAGCCCACTTTTACTGAAAAAGTTGGAAATGGTTTTTCGCCAACAAACGAAAAGATGTTGATACCTGAAATACACGTAGAGAACATGAAGGATGACAAAGCTCAGGTGGACTGCCTAGGCTTTGCGAACGACATAGCCATAGTAAGCGAGACGGAAGAAGATGCAGAGAAACAATGCAAGGACGTGAGCAAAATAGACAGTAGGGTTGGGCTACAGATGAAAAGACAGAGACTCAGAACACCACCGGAGATTGGAAAACACCAGAAGGCAGAAAAGTCTAAGTACCTTGGAGAATATGTAACAGGAAGGAACAGGAGCAGGGAGGGTATAAAAGAGAGAGTGAAAATGATGAGGACAACCTAACTTGCGTCCAGGATAGTGTACAGTAAAAGAAATACATCAACGGACGTAATGTTCAGGCACTACAAGGCAACAGTGAGGAACTGTATGCGGCATGGTGCAGAGCAACTGGAGAAAGCAGATATAGAAATCCTGTTGAAGTAACTGAGGCCAACAAGAGTAGGTGAAAGATGGAAACGGTGATCAAGGGACGATGACACTAGGAAGGCATGGTGCAGAGCAACTGGAGAAGGCAGATATAGAAATCCTGGGGAAGAAACTGAGGCCAACAAGAGGAGGTGAAAGATGGAAACGGAAATCAAGGGACGAACTGTAACGAAACATGAGGGCGGTCTCAGAAGAAATAAGACCGAAAAGAGCAAGATTTTCTGGACATGCTATCAGGATGGATATGGAGAGAATGACTAGAAGATTATAGGAGACAAAGGCTAGGGCTAGAGGAAAGGTGGTAACTAAATGAGTTTTCGAAATACAGAAGGACTGGACTGAGATGGTGATCAAGGTAGAAGTGACAAAGAACCGGAGAAATAAGTATATACCAACGTGTATGCCAGAGCTCAAAGATAGGGAAAGGCAAAGGAACAGGATAGATAGGCGCTAAAGGGGGAGGCACACTGTACTCACCAACGTGTATGCCAGAGCTCAAAGATAGGGAAAGGCAAAGGAACAGGATAGATAGGCGCTAAAGAGGGAGGTAAGAAAAGAGGATACTGAAAATATCAGCTGAAGAACGGGAGACAAGGAGAGAGAAGACGAAGATGTTCTAGAAGAAGAAGAATAAAAGCCAAACAATGAAAAAGCTGTTCGTGGTCCTACAGAGGCCGTAACGAAAAATATTAAGAAGATGATTTGCATTCAAACCGACGATCCTAAACTCATAGACATTGCCAAATATGTGGTTATAAACTTTCAGCACCTGACACGTTATTTCATCCTGAGATTTGAACCTCAACTTCTGAAAGAACCACTGGTTTTCTGAGCCTGGACACACTGATTCTGTATTCTTGGCTTTGCTTGTCGTGCGCATTTCATTATCACTGCCAGTTACTACAGGCAGAGGAATACCGTGAATGTATATTATTTCCTCTCCACCCACAGATGGTGATATACCATGTCTAAAAGATGTTAGCAGCTCCTAGCAAAATCACGTGTTTTCGATTCTAAAACAAACATTTTGAAATGTGAGTGCCTGAATGTTATTGGAAACCTAGCAATAATAATAATAATCCGTATCAGTATATTAACACCAGCCCTGCTTTAATTAATCTGCACTTCAACCCCGCTGACATTCAATGTGTCATACATAGATATGGAACAATTTTTTATTGTTCCACACGAACTGTTCAGCTAATGGCCAACAATGTCAACGGGTACTGCTTATGAATTGTCATAAAATAACACATATATGACTAAGTTGTAAAGTAATGGGAAATCTAGAATTTCAACAAGCATCTATTAGAGAAGAGTTTGGATACAAATATATATGTTCTATGGCCGGCTATATAGTATAGCTTTTTCGATGCCGACCGCTTTTGTTCAGGTTTGTGAGGTGGATTGTTAGAAGCGGGCTATAATAGCAGACTTACACGTATACTGGTTTTTCACGCACCAAGGCAGCTACGGTTCGAAAACTGGTGGATATATTTAGACAGTCTGAAGCTAGAGTTGCGCAACCGTGAGCTTGCATCCGGGAGATATTGGGTTCGAGCCCCACTGTCGGCAGCCCTGAAGATGGTTTTCCGTGGTTTCCCATTTTCACACCAGGCAAATGCTGGGGCTCTACCTTAATTAAGGCCACGGAAGCTTCCTTCCCACTCCTACGCCTTTCCTATCCCATAGTTGCCATAAGACCTATCTGTGTCGGTGCGACGTAAAGCAAACTAGCAAAAAAAAAAGTCTGAAGTGAAAAATCAGGTAACTGTGGTACGAATTCCACGTAAGGCTGGAGGGGTCGAAGTTAAAGGCTTCCATTATTCGTAATGTCAGACTGGTAGGGTAGAGTGCTTAACTCTACACCCAGTTGCCTTTGCCCCCAGTAATTACGGTAACTTGGTACTAATTTTGGGTGTGGGCATGCAGTTGTTGATCGTGGTTCCATTTCCTGGCCCAAAATTCAGAATTCAGGACCACACGAAAGAGCAGGACGGATGAGACATTTAACGATAATTACAAGGTTCCACTTCCCACCCCCACAGGAGTAAAAGCATGGCACACAGTCCTCTCCCTGGCCAGGAGATGTATGGTGGTTTGAGGCGAGGGGATGGATGAAGGAGAATAATAGAGCGATACGTCTTGCCCTTCAATTTGACAGACATCTACTTGTCGCACACGATTCCACAAAACCCATACTACTTCATCCAACAACGTCATGAATGGCATTTAACCCTTAAATGCACAGCATTGCATATACCAGTACATAAAACATTCAAAACTCTTAACATTTTGACTGATCTAAACAAATAAAAACTATTAATTCTGACAAATATTGTCTTAGTATTTTTCTGAAAATAATGTATTTTTTGGGAATTAAAACTATCATATTTAAAATAAATAATAAATTGCGCATTTAAGGGTCCTCTTAGTGTAATGTTGTCATGCAGTGAATGTGCCAAGAATGTCAGGCTGATTAGAAGTATTTTTTCAAGTCCCTGTTTTAAAGCGCCACATACTTTACAATTACTTTCAATTTGCAGAAAATGTTAAGGTTAGTATGCACTGCACTTACTCCCGACAATGATTACAATACCGGTAAGTTTCGTACTACATTTTAAAAACATTTTCTGAACACTTTGAAAACAAAACATAACATTTCAAAAAGAGGAATAAAAATAATTCAAAATTAAGTTCCCAGCGTGACATCATGCATTTAATTTTACCAACTTATAATTCAAGATAAAATTAGAATTATTATTGAAGCACTTAGCCCTAGGAAGTTCAAGATATTTTTTGTCTCAGGGAAGATCGAGGGGGGGAGGGGTTGTTTCTTGAACAGACTAAGTAAAATCTAACTTTTATGTATGATATATCTGTGAAATTTAGCTACATATGGCCATTCCATGCTAGCAGTGTACTATATATTACATTTTGCAACAGGAAAATATGCTTTATTTTCAACAAATATAATAGTACATCAGTTCAGGTTTTACGAGTCCTTGCATTTACGGCACACAATGGTTTTCACACTGTGCTTGGTACAATAATGCTTCCCGTAATTAGAACATCTCTGTCTGGGCCTTGAGTTTTACTTGCATTTCACTTCTTCCACGCGTTCATAGCAACGACTTCTTCCTCCGCCTGCTCCCTCGCGCGCTTCATAATGTTGACTAAGCTTTCTCCCCAACAGAGTTTCCATAGCAAGTACGGTTTTCTTGATCAAACCAACACAATTTTCCGCTTATTCTGATTTCCAATACAGGTTCATTCCAGCATACGTCGAGTATTTAAGTGCAAAATCTTCCTTATATTAAAGAAGTGCTGGATAATAACATTCCGATACCTTGTCAACTGTTATGGTCGTTATCAGCTAGAATGAACTTCGAAACATCTTTAAAAAAAAAACAGTATTCTCATTTCTCCGGAGCAAAGTGCAGAGGCTGCTGCAATATCGTCCTGCTTGTTGAGAAATGTCATGTTTGTTCAGGTGAGTGCCCTATGCTCCAGGCTCGGATAGATTAGATCCATGGCTGGCATATTCCGCTCTCTACGACGTCATACTTACGAGCATTCCCACTACCTGCTCGATTGTTGGGAGTGTCCCTCAGGTTTACGTAACAATTTATCTTTAAACAACAATTCTATAATTTGCTTTACGTCGCACCGACACAGATAAGTCGTATGACAACAATGACAATTTGCAACAATTTGCCTGGTATGAAAATTGGAAACCAAAAAAATCCATATTCAAGGCTGTCGACGGTGGGATTTGAACCCACTATCTTCCTAATGCAAGCTCATAGTTGTACGACCCTAACCGTGTAAAAACAGGAAATTTAACAGATATATGGGGCAGACAGAACTATGTTCATCACAATACCTATTCTTTTACATCAGGAAACTAGCGATATATGGTTGGACAAAATTACAACTGTATTATTTTACAACCAGAAACTAATGATTTACCCTGTTTAATGCACTTTGCCAGGTTGAATCTCTTTTTTGCGCATTCTATTGAGAATTTAACCACGTGCATCGCATTAAGTCACATGACATATTGACCTATTTTGTTACCAAGTTTGTATGGATTACAGAGGTGTCAGAAGGTGCGGGAATGAATGGGTCGATGTAAGACAATAAGAAGATTAATCTATAACTTTAAAATTAGAGGTATATTCCTTTCTTTGCTATCCTTTTTCCTTTCAAATTTTAAATTTCACACTTTGTTAAGAAAGCAAATATTCAGGCACAGAACTAGTTCGTTAGCTCAGGTACTATGTTGGAAAAATCAGAATAATCAACAAATTGCCAATTGCTTAAAGCACCCAATTTACAAATGTTACTTGAGTACTACTGCTCCATTCAATCAATAATAAAGGAGACAGATCTCTCAATTTCTTTTACACCACTAGTAAGAGCTTCCTTGCTCTATAAAATTTACACTTAGGAACCTATTTCCAAAAATGTCCAGGTCTATCAAAGGCAAAACCTACATTTTACCAATTCAAGCAGTATCCAATGTTTTATATGATCAACGGTCTAACATCTTTGCATAAAAGGAATGAAATAGCGTTTAACAAGAGTACCGAGTACCCATACTACCAGGCCTTTGTAAGGAAACAACAGGTTAATTCACTGCCCCAAAAATCAAAATCGTGAGGAGGCGGACACATGCACTCCTTGTAAATTGAAATGAAAAACTTAAAACCCTATTTGGGCTTATGGCCCGAATTTACAGAAGCTAAGCCTGTACTACTGAGGTGATTAGATGGAGAGAATATTTAAGTTATAAAGATTACAAACTGAAAAAGGTTACAAAATCATTAAAAACCTATGGCATTACAGCCCTTGAAGGGCCTTGGCCTACCAAGCAACCGCTGTTCAGCCCGAAGGCCTCCAGATTACGAGGTGTCGTGTGGTCAGCACGACGAATCCTCTCGGCCGTTATTCTTGGCTTCCTAGACCGAGGCCGCTGTCTCACCGTCAGATAGCTCCTCAATTCTAATCACACAGGCTGAGTGGACCTCGAACCAGCCCTCAGGTGTTGAGGTAAAAATCCCTGACCTGGCCGGGAATCGAAGCCGGGGCCTCCGGATAAGAGGCTGGCACGCTACCCCTGCACCACGGGGCCGGCTTACAATAATCATAGTCACCTCAAAATCAAGTTGATAGGGAACACGAGAGGGTAGTTCACTCTCTATTCCCTGATTTCGGTGAAGTTCCTTTGGCTTAATTGCAATTTACATTTCAATTTTCGAATTTACATTTTTGAACATTAAAGTTACGTTGTTAAAGATTGGAAACCTTCCCCTCGAGCTAGCTTTCACAGACTATCACTTAGTTAAACCAGGACTGCCATTACCTTGAGCTAGTGGACTTTTCGAAAATGGACGGGGCTTCCCCGCCTCCTTTATAAATACACACACTGTAGACTGGAATGATCAATAAGACAACCTGGCCCGAATATATGCCAGCTTTTATACCCGAGGGGAAAGTTCCAGAAAACTCTGGACTAAGGCCCGACACACCCACAATTCTCGTTGGCTAAATAAATACCAGAAACCTGTGATTCGATAAAAAAAATATACAAAATTTTCTATTGGCTCCCATCTTAAGTTGGCGGGAAGACATAGAAGTGTTGTAAACTTTAACACACCAAAAACAAAGAATAATCAATTCAGTTTAGGAAACCTTAGAATACAAAAATTACTTTACAATTTTAACAGTCAATCTTCACACCAAAGGGCATAACATGAGTTTATGGTAAAGATATCTGTAGAGAAATGTCCAAACTTCTTTTATTAGTTGTTGCGAGTTTAAGATTTTAGATGGCCATCTCCAAGGCGCTTCATTTAAATGAACGGAGCGCGTGTACCTTCCGGTATATATTTAATAGTTTTTGAGAATAATATGGTAATTTTATTCATCTCTCACGAATCTAAAGCGATAAATTCAATTAAAAAGTATGGCCGAAAGACAAAATTTACAAAATGTATGATGGCGGTCAGAGAGTTAAGTTTCATTCATTTCGTGATTTTGAAAAGATTTTTTCTCACCAGGTTTCGTAGAAAGTGGATGGAGATAGATGCTCCAGTTTCTTGTCTGTTTTCCTCTGAATTTCAGTATATACCACTTTTTCTCTCAAAACAATTCTAAATACGTGGAAACTGGGCGAGATACAGCAAATATATCCGTACTTTTCTTGCCTTTCTGTCCTTTTCCTTTTATTTCTTAATTTTTGCGTTTGAACGAACAGAACCTCAGTAATCCAGCGCTCTTTGCTTTTCCTTTCAATTAATTTCCGGTGCAGTAATACGGAGCTATTCTTAATTTGTTGCCAGCATACCAACTCGGGCCAGCCGTCCATTGCTGCACACGGCAGAAGCTAACCCCTGGAACAAAGGATGTCGCTACTTGTAAGATCGAGCGATTCAACTGCTCTGACAATCAGCTGACTTTTGTTTGCATACATAGGAGGGGTAGAATAGCATTCGGATTATCCAAGCTTCGTGTTAATGGCATTGCTGCCATTTAACTCAATATTTAGTCCTATAGCATTACACGGGGTGAAATGCTGGCCGGTCAAAGAAAGACATGAACAACATCTCAATGTCAGAGAAATGAGGATGCTTCGATGGTTTCTGGGATTCACGAAATTGACCTCATAAGGAACTAGGATGTCAGAGAGGCACTTGGAGTGGCTCCAATTACTGACAAAATGCTGAATACTCGTCTAAGAAGGTACATTTACGTACTGTACAGCAGTGGTAGGCTACCGCAGTTCTGAAGGAAACAACAGATTTGAACCCCGAGGGCCGTCGACCACCACGAAGGAAGTGATAGCTTGACATACTACGAGAGGACATGTGCTTGGTGGGCATTACTCCAGTTGACGCCAAGGAACGACAGCAATGGAAAGCGAAGAGCAGAAATGTGGACTGTGCAATTAAGCGGGATGAATGCGAGGGAGAAGAAAAATATCGAAATGGTGACAATTGGAGCCTACCAGATGTCACATAAAGGACAGCAATAGCAAAGAGATCCTTCTAAGTTAAACAACAACGAACAAATTGCAACCTGACGGCTGGTACGTAAATAAACACAACTGCTAGCGTTTACTCAAGGATTTAATGATTGACTAATAATTGCTTACACGACTAAACAGACACACTAGTTAACCACCATCACTTGCACATGAATTCAATCACACCACACACTCTTCCAGAACAGTCACTTTGACGCTAGGCCAGTTCACTATTACACACGCTGTACACTATCACGGCCTCACTGTTCACAGCTTGCCCCTGCAATGCAGCCTTATAATTCGGTATGACGTGCACTGTCTGTACACTCATAACAGACTTGGTGTCAGTCCCTTCCCACTCAGCTGCACTATAGCGCACTCTCCGTCGGTACACACACACACACACACAGCACTGACAACACTCAGTGGTCTATGTCAACTGACAGATACAGTGTTCCGCAGGAATAATCACTCCCGGACCGAACTCAATCTAACCAACTGCACTCGCCCGGCCTGCCCTAAATAGGTAAATACTTCATGAAGGGAAAGGCCTCCAGAGTCCTCTCGGTTCTGGGTTCATTTTCTAGATCTTTCTCGCGCCGTCTGGAAGCCTGAAGTGACATAACGCAGTGGTAAAAGAGGGGGCTGGCCTTAGGCGCTTTGCTCGTTTCTGACTGATTGCCGCAGCGGGAAACGGGCGAGGCCCAATATTACTGACGTCACTTGCGGTTGGAGCCAGGGTAACTTGCTCCTCCCAGGACATAACAATAAAATGGCAGACACCGTCGCAATATAGACCTTTGCGAATACCTTTTGTATGGAGAGTGCTTCTGTAAGGTTGAGAAGGCTGAACATTTGGAAAACAGGAAAGAGAAAAGGTTAGAGTCAGCAGAAATGTGAATTTGCAGGAGAATGCAGAGGACAAGTTGGACTGAAATGAAGAGCAAACGTTTGAGAGATGAGAAACACGCAGTCTGGTCCCAAATTTAAGAAAAAGAAAGTACAATTTATTAGTCACATTCTCCTCCATGAAGAGTTCCTTTGCAACATCACTCCAGAAATAATTGCTGGGAAAAGGGGGAGAGTGTGTGAAATGAACACTTACACTGAGCTGAAAAGTCTGGCTCAAGACAGCCAGCTATGGTTGCGGTGACATAGCTTAGGCTTTAGATGACGACGGCTATGCTAATAAAATTTGACTATACTCACAACGAAACTGTGTGAAGTTATTTAACCACACACTTCAAGGACTATTATATTATATCACTATCATTACAATGTTTTTAATCATGATGTTAGTGGTTATTTCCAGCTCGAATACAAAGAGAAGAAAACACGTTATAACGTAAACATTTTCTGTTAATATAACGTAAAGGAAGATATTTCAACAATTTTACCACTTGGAATTAAATATTTTGTAAAGTTTGGGTGCATTTCTTAAGTGAGTGCATAGTAAATATACGTAAGAGGATATTCCTCTCACTGCGATTGGTTTTAATTATCAACTTACAGTGCTCGAATGTCATTTTAATCGTAAGTTTTCTTTGTTTCTCGCTTTAATGGACTTCTTTTCTATTTTGTTCTTGCAGCATTATTTATTTCAATAATTTTGCAGCATTTTCTTGTTAGTTGTGTTTTTGTTGTTGGTGTGTAATTGATAAGTATTTCAATATTGTAATTTTCCTTTTTGTCATACTAAAAAAGTAAGCATTGCCGACTGCAATCTATTAGAAGAAAATATGAATTCGATGTAATACATCATAATATACCCACTTGAGACCCGAAGTCCAAGTTTGTGGAGAAATGAAAGCAAACCTTAGGACCATTTTTAACATTAAATTTTAAATATTATTATATTATATGCTTATAAATATTATTCAACTGTTCACAAATAAAACGTCCTAATTCTCAGATTTGCGATACCATCTGCAACGAGCAATTAGACTGTTCATAAGGTGAGCTTCAATCGTATTACCATAGATTTATTTTTCCTCTGTAACGTAATCTTTTGTAATTTTTAGCATCGCCGTTCTTCACGTACAGAATATGTACCAGGACTTGTAGAGGACATTGTCACTGTCCTCTTTTCAACCCAGTTGAAAGGTCACCTAAGTAGTAAAAGTAATATGTTCATGAAAATGAAATGTCGTATGGCTTTTAGTGCCGGAAGGTGTCCGAAGACTTCGGCTCACCAGGTGCAGGTCGTTTGAGTTGACTCCCGCAGGCGACCTCCGCGTCGTGATGAGGGTGAAATGATGATGAAGACGACACATACACCCAGTCCCCGTGCCAGCGGAATTAACCAATGATGGTTAAAATTCCCGACACTGCCGGGAATCGAACCCCCGGGACTCCTGTGAGCAAAGGCCAGCAAGCTAACCATTTAGCCATGGAGCCGGACAATATGTTGATGATCAGTCAGATCACAGAAACAAGGTGTGAGAAAACCTTAGTAAATTAATTTGAAAAGAATGGCATCAATACTCAGAAATTGAAATATATTTGTCCTCACATGTGGACATGGGTCTGAAGATGATGTATCGTTTCCTCTAAATAATTCATTGCCTACTATACATCATCGTCTTCTCCGCGTGCTTCAAAAGACACATGATTATGTTACATATTAACGAAGACCGCATAATTAATATAACAAGTTAAATGGAGGAAACCAAGACATACAAATATGTTAACCGAGCTCGATAGCTGCAGTCGCTTAAGTGCGGCCAGTATTCAGTATCCGGGAGACAGTGGGTTCAAGCCCTGAAGATATTTTTTTCTGGTTTCTCGTTTTCACACCAGACAAATTCTGGGGCTGTACCTTAATTAAGGCCACGGCCGCTTCCTTCCCAGTCCTAGCCCTTTCCTGTCCCATCGTCGCCATAAGACCTATCTGTGTCGGTGCGACGTAAAGCCAATAGCAAAGAAAATGTTATACGTTAATAGAACAACTAATCTCCTTCCGCACAATACCCTCTTTATCTTACTAATATTTATCATCTAGTTGGCTTATATTATACGAAGCCTAATATTTAATCAATTTAGACACCGTTACCTCATTGAAGATCAAACAATCGAAGTAATACGAACAATTCTATCAGCCATCACACTCATTTTTATTGCCTTCCCATCTCTTCGACTACACGATCTTACTTTCTTTCAATATGTTTCTGTCCATAGAATCGATATGTTTGTTTTTGCAGCGTGATATTTTTGCACTCGATTAACGCCCTGTGTTGAAATCTCCGTACTCATTCGATATTGTCCTCTTAACGTACGAGTTACACAAATACGAGTAACTACTCCACTCTTCTTTCCTTCTGAGCAAATTTTGATTGAATACAGTTTTTGAAACGAAATATTATTCTGTATAATGATACCAACGAAATTTACTTGTGACCTTAAATATATCATACTCCAGGAGTGGGTAGATATGTCATGCACACATACATTCCTGCAGTACGGTACAGTAAGTTTCATTCTCCTTTTTACACGCGCGTAGGAAAATTAACTCAATGAAAAGTGATGGACTAGATATCAATATGTGGCTGGTAGGCGTGACCAGTATTAAGGGAAATAATGGATAGGAGGAGCATTGTCACGTTCATGGTTTGGTACAGTCGAGAAGATATGTTTCTAGCACAGGAAACTGGGAACTTGAGATCCGTAGACACGTCGGGATGGCGAGGAGTTCGACAGTGAAGTTAAATGAAAATACAAACCCACCACTGTATGTTATTGCGGGCACTCACTGTTCCCCATTGCCAACAATACAGCAGAGACGTGGACGTTAAAGATGACAAACTGCCTCAGGATTGACTCTTTGGAAACGTGCTGTTACAAAAGAATATTGGAATACCTTGGATGGCACATCAAGCCAGTGAGTCACTTCTGAAGCAGATGGACGTCGAAGTAAGGTTATTGACATTTATAAAGCAGCAACATCTCAGGTACTTCGATCATATTGTCTGATGACCCAGTGAACAGCAGAAGACGATCAAGAAGGTACAGTCACTGGCCGAAGCCCAGAGGACGTGCTTCGTTGAGATGGATGGTTCACCAAATCCATGACTATTGAAATTAGCAGGAGTGCAAAAGTTTTTCTACACTGTGAGCTACCTATTCATTAAACCAACATGAAAGGTTAAATCTAACGCACGACTTGTAATTGAACTCATAACCAATTATACAGCAGCAATCGGATACTCTTAGAGTAGTTAGAAACCCAGAACAACTGTTCTAAATCATTTTACTCTCAGATGTAAAGGGTTTCAGTGCGTTAGGATTGAAGCTTCCAGTCTGGTTGTCTGGCGTTCTATTCCTGGCTTTGCTATGAATTCAAAATTATGGAATTTAATGGGATGTATTCATAGAACCGAACTGTAAAGAAGAGTGGCTTAAATTTCCACTTTCAGCGATCATCGATGAGAGAAGCATTTAGACCACAGTCACTTTCGTCGCAATCTAAGTGATAATGAAAAATGCGCATATACGTCAATACACCTAACGTCAAAAATTATACGTTCACGGGGTTAAGACGTAAAACATCCTAGCACTAACCGACTATTACAGCAAATATACATGTTTCTTTATCTCTTTACTTCATTATATTCCACGACTTTTGTGTGTTCGTTTTACTTTATAAAGTATTTATTTCAAATCAGAAAAACCTACATTAGTACAACTCAAATTAAAGTGTGTGGATAAAGCTAATCTCAGGCAGAGAAAATACTGCTTCAGATAACTTGAAGTACGCCGTAAACGAAACAGTATGTGGAGTTTTGTATACTCACTCGAAACTTGTTTTAAGTTAATTGATAAGAAATTTAAAGAAGAAAAGATGTGAACAAGAGAGTTCATTAAGTGGAAAATTGATAACGCAGTAAGAGACGCTTCACTTCAGTTTCCTCTTCACTTAACATATCGGTCTACCCGATGCTATTGTATCACTTCCGAGTGGTGAACAATATGGAGAGTTTTCAACATTGCTGAGACCTAATTATGTGGGGCTGGAGTTTGGTGGAGTAATGTATACTTCCGCTAACTGAGTACAACATTTCTACTGCAATAAACAAGAAGACTCTGTTTCTTAGGAATCGATTTGTAGCTTAGTCTATCCTGTATACAAATGTATAATAATTCATTCATTTTCTTCAGCACCAATTAATAAATGATTCATTAATTTCAATATCTCGCTTTAACAATCGCACTGTACTTCAAATGGTCCTTCACGTTATTAGAACGTGTCAAGCACATATGATACGTGTCGAAGTACACATTAAGTCTTCATCATCATAATCATCATCATCAGCAGCATTATTATTATCATTATTATTTCTTTTTTTCCGCGCTGTATCCAGTCTAGATGTTGGCGATCATCAGGCCGACGGCTGTTTTGTTCTAAATTTTCGGAACAAATCGCCAGATGACAATTCAATTCATTGATGGAGGTTTACCTGCCAGGAGATGCGACGGCGTCCAGGACCTCTTTTATCGCTTATCTTGCCTTGGATAATGAGTTGGGAGTATTCAGTATTTCTCCTCGTTGGGAATGATGAGTCTGAAATATTTTAATTCCCGTTTCCTTCATGTTCATCAGCTCTTTATCTCGGACGATCCAGTGCTGGACTACGATGTTTGTCACCTGGTTCATTCAAGGCATTCTGTGCAGCCTTCTATAGATCGAAATTTCGAACGTGTCTGTTCTGCTCTCAGTTGCTTGTGTTAGTGTTCACGCCTGTACCCCGTGCAATAGAAAAGGGTTGGCATAACACTTGATGATGCTCAGTTTGGAGCAATGTAAGGTTTTCATTTTAATGAAGGTTGATCTGATGATTTCTTTTCGGGCTTTGATTACTGAACCGGTGTCCGACTGTGCGTTGAGACTGCTAGAAAAAAATTGTCAACTCTCTTAATTTCTTCGATTACTGCCACAAGGGCCTGCTCTTTCTGTGATGCTTGTCAACATGGTCTTTCTTCTATTTAGTTCTGATCCGGAGACTTCACTTGTAATTCTCACTCGGTCCACCAATAGACGCATATCACCTCAGACTGGTAGCTAGCAGGAGCTAAGCTCTCCTGAAAGTTTTCATTCCCTCCCTAAGGAGGAGGGGCGGGCCACCTAAAAGGTAACGTCTTCTGTCCGGTCAGGTGGACTGTGTTGTCTGCGTACCGTAGGTTGTTCAGGTACACACCGTTGATTCGGATACTTACATGTGGATAAATCGAAGCTTCTGCGAAGTACAAATCAAAAATGGTTGGAAACGACCCCACATCTTTCAAAGTTCCCCACCGACGCCCTACGATTAAGCTATAACTGTCATTTCATTGTCATTTCTTTGACGTCACAAACCCAGTAAGTTTCAAGACGACGATTATATCATTTTTGTGCTGACAATTTTGAGAGATCTGTAGCTCAGAATGCAACAATTTGTCCTACGCTCTCTAGCCAACCAGTTTGGGACATGCACTTTGAGGACTGGAGGTAAATGTCTCTTACTGTATAGTCTTGAAAATATTTGGTTGATATTGACGTTGTTTTGTCACTTAAAATAGCAATAAAGAGAAATCAATCGATGTTTTATACATAAGTTCTTCAGTCACTAGATCATTAAGGTCTTTCTGGGCAATCTATATTTGGTGAAATTTTGAATGTGATTCTCACTTCACGCTTGCCCTGAATGATCGCACAGTTCACGATGAGTTTTACTGTGTGCATTGGGACTCGTTTGCGTAGTTTGAACACGACAGTTCCAACTTTAATAGATGTAATTGAGGAAAAAGTACGGTATAACACCTAAGAATAAGTTCCACCACATGCACGTCAATTATCGCTGGAAATATAATCAGGAATGAGATTGAATTACTATCTAACCAGTAAACTGAAATTTCTGACTACATTTTATTCCAATCCATGGCATGACCTTTGAATGAAGGACGATTTGATTGTATTAAAGACATCGGAGAAGACTCTTTACATTTATTCAGATCCTAAATCTAACTTTTGATGCTAGGATTGGCAACTGTGCTATACACTACATTTGGTACAAACTGCATCGAGTAGTAAACCTAGAAAACTTCTAGTATTTCTGAGAGAGAAAAACTTTAAACTAATTCTCTTTTCAATTACGATAAACTAGGTTGAGTCCTTTCCGTTCCAATGCTTCCAGTCAGTTTGAAGTTCTTTCAAACGAGCTAGTATCTGTGCGATTTGGGTTACATAGCCATCAGCTTGCTCTCGAACTCAAATGTAGGCAGCCCCGAAGATGATTTCCGTGGTTTACCATATTCAGACCAAGGAGATACTGGGAATGTACCTTAATTAAGGCCACTTTCTGTCGTATCACATCGTCACCATAAGATCTATCTTCATCAGGAAATTGTAAATTATTGCCAGCAATGGGAATGGAACCTCTAGACAACTGTGCCACTAAATGCGAGTAAACAATGACAGACGAAGGATTCATCTGTTTCTTATTCTTAGAAATGAATTGGACATTTATCAATCAATCAATCAATCAATCAATCAATCAATCAATCAATCAATCAATCAATCAATCAATATTGTAAAGGCTAATGCCTTTTCGATGCAACCACTCTTTTCTTTCATTTGCTGTTCGTTTCAGTTCCGTGTAATTGTCACAACCTAATCTGCTCTTGATGTCGTCCAAATACTTCATCCTAGGTCTTCCTCTCCATTTCTTTCCCAGCACTTTCCCTTCAAGTGTGTTAGTGATGAAAGTATTGTGTCTAATGACATGTCCAATAAATTTTATTTTCCTGTTTTCCATTTCCTTTAAGAATCTTCTCTCTTCTTTAACTTCCCTTAAGACTTCCAGGTTGGTTTTCCTTTCCGTCCAGCTCTTTCTGGTCATTTTCCACCATATCCAAATTTCAGCAGCTTCAAGTCGATTAATTTCTAATTTACCCAGAGTCCAACTCTTACTTCCATACTGAAGTGTACTCCATACAAATGATTTTGCAAAGGATTTTCTGATATCTATATTCATGTGTGTGCTGGTTAACATGTTTTTCTTACACATGAATGCCTGTTTTGCCAATTATGTAGACAATTAAATAAGTACACCCTATAGCCTATGCATGAACTCATTTAATTTCATTAATACCTACTCTGAAAATGGAAGCACAAATACTCTTAACCCAAGTGGAATGATGTTAATTATTATATGCAATCTTGTCTTGCCATATGACGAGGGCTCTTCACACAACCTGACTTGTCGTTACGGCAAGCTGTGGCTTGATGTTCTCCACCAGTCCAGGTCAAGTACCTACAACATGCACCACCAACCATCAATAGCGTTTAATTACTCCGCGTTATAATCCCAGAGCACCATCGGTTTAAACTTTTCGGGGAACCTCAACGTTAGTAAATTATTAACCATTGCATATTGTACACTGAGCGATTTTAATTTCATTTCCTCTGTGTTTTGTATCCCTGTCCCAGTGCTGGATGCAGCATCACTCCTACACAGGGTGAGACAACAAGAGGAGCGTGCACTTCAAACATCTCTACGTTCATTGACTTACAATTATGACGCTTAGAAAAGCGTTGTTATTTGCGATTAATTGTGTATATTTTAGATTCATACCAAAAACTATAGTCTGTTGATATTCATTTATTTATTAAGTTAGGAATCAAAAGATGATGAACACTTATTAAACTTAAAAGCATCTATAACAGCTCATATTAAAATATTAATGAAAAACCGTTTTTCGGAGTCGTATTTCCTTCATCAGTGAATAATCCAAATTAAAATGTTCCATATTAAGATATTAAATTACGCATTCAGTCTATAAACTATATGCTTCAGCTTTTCAGTATCTTTCCCCTCTCGCTCCTACCATTACGTCCGTCTATGTCACTCGTTTCTGCCTATTTCTCGGCCATCACTTTACACTTCGTCAGTGGGCTACGGAACAGTTCGAGACTGGGACTTAATTCGACTTCGTCTCCATGACGACTCTGTTTCCCTTCATTACAGCTGAAGTGGCTTCAGTAACTCAGGTAGGGGTAGAGACCTTTCGATTGTACGGGTAAGCTGGTTCTTCCCAGTTCTGTTCTTTTTAGGAAGTTTTTACTTCGAGATTGACACTTTTTCTGGAGTAGTAGATGATCCTGTGGACCTAATCCATGATGGACTATTAAATCTTTCTGCTCTCTTTCCGTGTCATTATCACCCACCCATCTCACACACACCTTTTTCCTTTTCTCTTTTCCTAAATCTTGGATTGTGCTTTGGACCAAAGAGAATAGAACTTTCGACTTTGCCTGTCGTTTCGATGCGGTGAACGTAGTGAGCTCCCTTCCTTTTTTTTAGGTGGAACACTTGGAACACCTGAGTTCGTTGTGCTCAAGTTGGTTGGACTGTTACGTGTCATTGCTACACATGTAAACAGTGTATCTTTCTCCGTTTGGACACTTCTCTTTTCTATGTTCAGATCTTAGATTCTCTTCTAATTGTGTATACAATATGAGTATACCTTTCTAAAATGTGAAGAAGGAAAAGTTACCCTCTATCTACCTATTGATGTTTCGTGTTTTTCGGTACCTATCGTTGTAATTCCATTCTTGTCCGGTCC
Source organism: Anabrus simplex (assembly GCF_040414725.1). Classification (NCBI taxonomy): domain Eukaryota; kingdom Metazoa; phylum Arthropoda; class Insecta; order Orthoptera; family Tettigoniidae; genus Anabrus; species Anabrus simplex. The sequence goes on along the minus strand of NC_090272.1, from coordinate 60,221,041 downwards.
GCGATGTAAGGGGCAATGCGTCCGCCTGTCACCCGGCGGCCACGGGTTCGATTCCCGGCCGGGTCGGAGGATTTTAATTGTAAATGATTAATATCCCTAGCCTGGGGACTGGGTGATTGTGTCGTCCTTAACGTTCCTTTCCTCACATTCAACACTTTACACTTCCGCCATTTGCAAAATACACACAGGTTCCTCACATATGGTGCAAATAGGGGTAAAAGATTTTTCTAGGTCGACGTCCCACACAAATAACATTTAATTTTAAAAATCAATTCTTGTTCAAGTTCTATGTTGTATTTTCCTTTAAATATGCATTCGTTTTTAAAATATTACTTGATCATACGTTGTCATACGACATTGTTTAATACATTACCCTCCTGGTGACGTTAGTTTCTCAATTTTTTTGCAGATTAATGTTATAACTGTTCTTAATGTCGTGTTGCTATCCCAGTGATAAAGAAAATTGTCTTAATTCGGTGTTAAACACACAAATGATGGTGATTAGTTCAATAAAACACTCCTTGAAACATTTTTTATTAATCTGAACGTCCACGGACCCCTCTCCGGTGAAGGCCCAAAATCGTTACAATCGTTATATGTTTCCACCCTTTTTGTTGAATACTTCTATTGTCTACATGCCTATATGACATATCAATCATAATACGTCAATCCTGGAATGTACCTGCGGTTATCAGATAAGAATGCAAAGGACATTGTACTATGAGAATGCCCTGAATGATTCATAAAATCATTTCCATCATACATTTCAGAACGTCGTTTACTTGAGGCTGTAGAAAATACACCAAACCATTGTGAAAACATGAATTAAAATGCCCATGTACCATTTCCGCAGCGAAATGCTGTACTTGGCAGTGCATACATATTTCATTTAATAACCATACACTGAATAGTTCAATTCAATGTAAGCTTCATAATAAAGCCATCGATTGGACTAACATAGAAATATCTGCATAGACAACTTTCACAAGCCCTCTATCTGGCTGGTATAAAAGTATCAGCGGAGGCAACATTCATAGAGCCATCTACCAGCGAATACAGTTAACGTTAACGGCCTAAGCATTGTATTATTCGAATGAATGACTACTTTACGCAAATAAAGGTCTTAAATAAATAAATATTTTTTCTTATAACCTTGTAGGAAACCTTTCTTTTAGGTGTTAGTATTGCAGCTTTCTCACAATATTGCGTTACACGTTCAAATTACATATATATCATTACATATTTATCATTCACTGATGATGTAACTAAGATTCCGAAAACCGACTTTGATTTACAATATTTTAATGTCTGCTGATAAAGACGGTTTTAAATTTTAGTAAGTGTGTCTAGCCATCATCACTGTTTAAAATGGATTTTAATTTTTATGATGATAATGACGATGGATGAAGCTATACGCAGAAACAAGCTTCGGTGGTTGGGTCATCAGGCGAATGGAGGAGGATAGGTTACTCTGTTATGGAGGGTAAGAGAAGTATAGGGGGACCAAGATGACGATAGTAGGACTTAGTTTCTAACGATTTAGAGATGAGAGGTATCGAACTAAATGAAGCCATAGAGCTAGTCACAAATAGGGGCGGTGGTTAGTAAATTCACACAGGCTTGAAGACCGAACGATGAAAGGCATAAGAGTTTATAATGAAGATGTACTTTTTATTTATTTATTACTTCTTCTTGTTACGTTTTGGCTAACCAAGGACCACGCCATTTCAATTATGAGCTTTAATGTTGGTCCAGTACTCCTTCATTCGTAGAGAGTGTTGCTCCTTTCGCTCTTTCTTCCATGCCTTTCCAGTTTTCAGCTTCGGCTTTGGTTGGAAACTCTGATGTTCTTGGAGTATTTTCTTAACTATGTCACGCTCCTGGATAGCTCCAAATGAGATCCGAAACTCCTGCAGATCCTTCTGCACCTCACTGAAGCATGCCCCATTTGCGTTTTTCTCTTGGAGGAAAGCGAAAATGCTGTTGGTTAAGTGTGTTGACTTTATTCGTGCCAAGTGTCCATAAAAAGTAATCCTCCTTTTCCGCATCACGTCGGTTATTTTCTCCACATGCGAGTACAACTCCTCGTTGTGCCGTCTCCTAAACTCGCCATTGTCTTTGACTGGACCTAAGAATTTCCTCAAAATCTTCCTTTCCTTAGCCTCCAATTTCTCCATCATGACTTTTTTGTTCATGGTGATATATTGCGCTGCATATAGAGCCTCTGGCCGGATGACAGTGAAATAGTGAATAAGAATATTTAAATTATGCAGTGTGTTTGTATCTACAACAGCGCTTCAGGGCAGGGCGAACGTGTAAAATTCTCATAACTGACTTATTGCCACGATATTACTGTTTCTGATAATGTAATTTTCCTGTAAAAATCGTCTTCTGGAAATACCACAGCTGTGCATAGTTTTTAGGTACATATATCGAACGTCAGATGTCATCGCATATAGGGCAAATTCTCCTCATTGATTCATCATTGATCCTACACATCTAGACGCACGAAAACCAGTCTGAGGAACGATGTAGGGAGGAAGCGCGTCTACGAGACGAACATCGATATCCTTCGAGACAAAATTAGTAACTACGGTTGGTTTAAAAAAAAGAGCCCGAAGGACGAGTATTTATTTATTTATGTATTTAATTTATTTATTTATTTATTTATTTATTTATTTATTTATTTATTTATTTATTTATTTATTTATTTATTTATTTATTTATTTATTTATTTATTTATTTATTTATTTATTTATTTATTTATTTATTTATTTATTTATTTATGCAGATGTTCGCAAACAGTTGGACTAATCACATTTGTTATAATATCATTGCCTGCCGTCAATTTCACAATATTTTCAAGGTATTCCTTCAGTTGCTCACAATCTTGCAGAAAGACCTGTACAATGCTGAGATGGACAGCAGACAGTGTTATGATAATAAACGGAATTAAAAGTCAGGTTGTGAGTTTCACTATTAGGAAAAGTCCTCTCAGTTTTAATTACTCCCTTGATGAGGTGAAAGTTCATTATGGGAATCACTAAGTACGTAGGTATTAATATAAGGAAAAATCTTCTTGGAGGTAATCACATAAACGGGACTGTAAAAAGAGAGGGTACAGATCTGGGCACATGGTTATGAGGGTATTTAGTGTTTATGGTAAGGATGTAAGAGAGAAGGCATGTAAGTCTCCGGTAAAACCCCAACTAGAGTATGGTTCCAATGTATGGGATCCTCACCAGGACTACTTGATTAGAGAAAAGGATAAAATCCAAAGAAAAGCAGCTTGATTTGTTTTGGGTGATTTCCCACAAAAGAGTAGCATTGCGAAAATGTTGCAAAGTTTGGGCTGGCAAGACTTGGAAAATGGAAAACTATCTGGTCGTGTATGTGGTATCTTCCGAGCTGTCAGTGGAGAGATGGCGTGGAATGACATTAGACAATGCATCTGTAAAATTTGGTGAAAATTATGAAAACATTCCTGTTTTGGTTTTTTAATGTTTTTACTATGTTCATACACTGCAGTTCATTTTGCAATTTATTTAATTTAAATGTAAGATATTTAATGTCCTCAACGCCATTTAAATGAGTTCTGTTTTTCGTAGATTCACTAAAACACGACAGTTGCAACATGAAGGCTATACTACCTCCACAGTAGTATGTAAAATAGTATATACCTGTGTATTAAAGACTTGCTTCGAATGAGGTTTTAGAGTGATGCACAGAGGTAAAACACAGAATGCCAACGAATCATTGCATAGTGTAATTTGGACTAAGTGACCGAAGGAAGTATTTGTGTCAAAGAAAAACTGAAGATTGCTGTTAACATCATCAATAGCTGAATTCATCATGGGTTGTGAAGCAAGTGGGAAACTAAAAGCTAGTGTTAGGGGTGTCAAGTTAGCGGCCCAGGACAGAAAATTAGTGTACTGGAGAACAAGCGTAGACGTGACCACAGTGGAGTGTCTGGGCAACAAGGGTTAAAAACAGCCCGAAGGTAAATAAAACTCTCAAAATCTGCTAGTGAGACAATGAAAAAGACAGAAGAAGGTCCAACATACGGTGCTGGGGAGTTTTAAGTCAACTAGATTCAGGTACTGGACTACTGTTCATAAGTAGTATAATGCGGGGATTCGGCGGCCACCTCCACCTCCGGCTCCCAGGGGCCCGCTCCACCTCCTCCTCCCGAGGGGCCTTCCCAGGGGCCCGCTCCTCCTCCTCCTCCTCCTCCCGGGAGGCCTTCCCAGGGGCCCGCTCCTCCTCTCGCGGGAAATTTGAATTGAATTTTTAAATTACCAGCAGTGCCGTAAAAAGTGCAGCACGGTGCTCTCTTGATTAAAGATGGCGGATGACATCTGTCAAAAAAGCACGTGGCTTTGTTTACCGATTCAAATCTCGCGCTAGTAAGATTATGTTGGCAGCATGGAGGTTTAGGTCCGTCAAGATAGCAGCAGTGAGGTTGGCGATGCGTTGTTGTCTGTCAAAAAGCACGAGGCTGTCCAAAAAGCACGTGGATTTTTTTACCGATTCAAATCTCGCGCTAGTGAGGTTAAGTTGGCAGCACTGAGGTTTAGGCCCGTCAAGACAGCAGCAGTGAGGTTATCGATGCGTTGTTGTCTGTCAAAAAGCACGTGGCTGTCAAAAGCGCACGTGGATTTGTTTACCGATTCAAATCTCGCGCTAGTGAGGTTAAGTTGGCAGCATTGAAGTTTAGGCCCGTTAAGATGGCAGCAGTGAGGTTGGCGATGCGTTGTTGTCGATGATAGCTGTCAAAGAGCACGTGGGTTTGTTTACCAATTCAAATTTCCCGCGGGAGGAGGAGCGGGCCCCTGAGAAGGCCTCCCGGGAGGAGGAGGAGGAGCGGGCCCCAGGGAAGGCCCCTCGGGAAGAGGAGGTGGAGCGGGCCCCTGGGAGCCGGAGCTGGAGGTGGCCGCCGAATCCCCCCATTATACTACTTTCATCTCTAAAATTGCAATCCCACTTTTCTCAGAATGTTTTACACCACTTTTCAAGATTCAAAATGTTCCTCATGCCACAGTTATCAAGCAAACTACTTGAAACTTTTCGGATAGTTTCAGATACAACGGAATATCAAACTGATGAGCAAATTTTATAATATATTCAATAGTTCAGGAGCAATTGGTTTTGTCATTATGATCATCATAAAATATAAAAAATGAGTTATGCCTAAGTGAAATATTTTTCTTTTAATGTAATTAAAATTCGTCAAAACCCACACATCACTTCTTTTATATTAGTATTTTAAAACTGAGATAAAAGTTTCAGCCAGATTTGTTGAGCCGTTTGGCCAGAGGAGCATTTTATATATACATCGAAAAGTTTTTAAAATTTCTTAATATCTCAAAAACTGTTCTTGATAGAAACTTGAAACTTTGTATGTTGTATCATATTGTTCAGGTGAAAGGATGAAAACTGTAGATTTTAGGGTTTTCATAGAAGCATTCCCTTAGTAGGCGAGTACGTTTGAGTGTTGCTTGTCCAGCACAGATTTCACATGGGCTGACCGAGATTTGAACCACAGAACCCAGCGGTGAGAGTCTGGCGCGCTGCCGCCTGAGTCACGGAGACCACTATGTTAACAATTCAATTTTGTGAAATAAGAAACACGGAGATTTGTCTAATTTCTTCCATTTTTCCTGAAGATCTAAAAACAACATTGCTGAGCATGTACAGTCCCAAAATATAACCTCAGAGGACTCACAAATGCGGGTCCTGGTCAGAGAATGTTAGATGATTCTAGGAGTTACCATCACAAATGAAGTGTATCTCCTAAGACATACTGAGTAAAATAGGTCATATATTCAAGAGTCCTACTAAAATGGCCACAGAGTTACACTTCTGCAGGAAGCACATAATTTATTTACCTGGGTTGTAATGGCACATGTGATGGATGAGGCTCTAAAGAAATAAACCGAATCGGACAGGCTAAAAAAGAAGAATCTGACGACCTTCAGAAATATCAATTTGAGTGTGAGCAAGAACTCTTTAAGCATGGAGTTTTCTTTTATCTGTGAGTGAATCTTGGACTAAAGGAGATCGAGATAAGAAAAGCCTTCTTTCCTTCGAAGCTTGGTGTTACAGAAGGATGCTTAAGTTCAGTTGAACTGCAAACCTAAATAACGAGGGAGTTTTTGGGCAAGCACAATAGGCAAGAAGTTTGTTGAAGAAGTTTTTAAAAAAATGCAGTAGATCCCATCTAACTGGACAGATACTTCGCCTACAATGACTACGTCAAGAGAATAATAAGAGGAAAGATAGAAGGGAAATACTACAACGGATGACCTCCCTTGAACTGCGTTGAGTCAGATCATCGAGTGAACGGATGCACAGAAATGGTGTCCCGATATAAGCAAGCATGCGACAATCCTCCTCCCACCCCTAACCTCTTCGCTTAACGCATTGCTGCAGGTAGACAGCCCGCTACAGCACTGTTGTGATTGAAATGTGCACAGAGGTCGATGTATAGCAATACACACACTGTGCCTTTATCACTACCTGTTCAATCCCTTCCCTTCTATTTCGGTACTGGAGTGGGTCAGAGTTGATTGTTTATGTCGGAACACCATTTCTGTGCATACGTGTACATGAATGAGGAAAGAAGAGAAGAGTGAAGAATTGTCAGCCACCGCCAACCACCCTACCTGCAGCTAACTTAAGAAAAAGAGGAAGAAGAAGAAGAAGAAGAAGAAGAAATTACTCTCATTTGAAGGTTCCTTATAAAACGTTCACTTCTTTCTGAGGGGCAGATGGCAATAAAAGTGAACAATTTATTATTATTTTCGAAATAATAGTTTCTTTAAGTGGATGTAGCCTATTCTAAAACTGGAAGTCTGTCATAAATTTATTAATTTGATCTGTAGAGAAGTGTATACAGACTTTTATAAACCCCATGCCACTACAGCCCTGACGAGCCTTGGCCTACCAAGCAACCGCTGCTCATCCCGAAGGCCTGAAGACTATGAGGTGACACGTGGTCAGTGCGACGAATCCTCTCGGCCTTTTTTCTTGTTTTTCGAGACGGGAGTCACTATCTCACCGTCAGATAGCTCTCAATTGTAATCCAGTAGGCTGAATTGACCTCGAACCAACCGTCAGGTCCAGGTAAAAATCCCTGTCCTGGCCTGGCCTGGAATCGAACCCGAGGACTCCGGATGAGAGGCAAGAAAGCTACTCGTAGATAGCGGGGCCGGCATACAAACATTAAATTAGATACCATTTTATAGAACTTCAATCTTCGAATTACTTTCACATTTGAAAAATATTTTACAAATATCCTTAACATTAAACTTGTAAATACTGAGAATAAAACTTGAATTTATACGGCCTATTTTTGTCGGCATGTGGTCAGAAATACGCTGGGTACTCAGGCGTTAGGTCCTCCTGAATTACCTGTATAATATATCTTCAGCTTCATTTAAAAGTTCGTTTCTGAGTTAGAATTTCTGACGTATTTCACATCAATGTAGGAAGCACTGTTAAAGAAGTATTGAAAGAGAACCTAGCGCTTAGGAGTCGAGCTCTGTGAATGTATTACGTAGCCGTTTCTCATTAATTTTCCCTTTATGGACTTTCGATACAGATATAAATAGGTCAAGAGAAGAAGAAAGCTTTCACATCATTCTTTATTCTAATTAACGACCTCGACTGTTGTTAATTCTCTTCTATCATTTCAAAGGCGGTATCGGGATAATTACCCGTCCATGAAAAGACTCGGCTTGTGAGCAGAGTTATAGGTGAAGAAAGGAACGGGAGGTAAGGTCACGGACATTCTATCACTAGGTACAGATTATTAACCCTAACATTTCTAGTGAACAAACAGGAAAGCCACGAGGTAGATAAACCCTCACCCCTCCGACACTTTCGAGAACTCAAGGGTGGATATGGACATTTATGTTACTAAACTTTTAAGAGCCAATAACATCGTTTAAATAAATAATAATAATCGTATGGCCTCAGCTACCCTGTGCAGACATTTCGATTTTGACGCCATCTGGCTGTCTGCTCATCAATTTCGACGTTCCGTTTTACTCTAGGCCCACTAGATGGCTGACCGAGTAAACCGGATCTCTCTTGGGCGTCTATGGCTGAGATTTAATGAATTTTGTCGGGTAAATACGAAATGTATCAACAGAGATCTTTTACATGCCGACATCGTACGACATGGAGTGTCGAATGGACTTTTTTCCGCCCTTCAAAAATCCGACTACCTCTGCCGGGTTTGAACCCGCTATCTTGGGATCCGGAGGCCGACACTCTACCACGGATCCACAGAGGCAGCTAATAACATCCTTATTAAGACCGTTCTGAATTCATCACCATGTCCAGGGAGTTTTCGTGCAGAGCATCTTCCACATCTACTCACAACTCTTGCTTTGTGCGATACCATATCTTTCGAACTGTCTCCTTGATAAATTCCTAGAGAGAACTGCTAGGTTATAAGAGGCCGTGATTTCTTGGAGGCCCGTTTAAGAAAGCTAGACACCGAGCTCGATGGCTGCAATCACTTAAGTGCGGCCAGTATCCAGTATTCGGGAGATAGTGGGTTCAAACCCCACTGTCGGCAGTCCTGAAGATGTTTTTCCGTGGTTTCCCATTTTCACACCAGGCAAATGCTGGGGCTGTACCTTAATTAATGCCACAGCCGCTTCCTTCCCAGTCTATGCCTTTTCCTGTCCCATCGTCGCCATAAGACCTATCTGTGTCGGTGCGACGTAAAGCTAATGGCAAAAAGAAAAGAAACCTCTTCTTATTCACCGAGAGGTAGGGCCATATTCAGATAATGACGCATTTACAATGCGAAGTGTGCTGATGCTCCAACTTGTCTTTGATAACCAGCTTGTTGCAAGTGTTACAGCAATAGTTCACTAACCATGACCTCTTAGGCTGGTTCAGCAACGGAATTCTAGAGAAAAAAAAAGCGCCAAACATATGCGGTTCCTTCATTCCTGCACTCATCGTGACGTGTGGAGTGTTTCTTTTCCGTTCTTCTTCGTCTAAGAAGAAGATTCTATAACGGGAACGTAGAGAATGGAACGCTGCTAGAAACTGCTTTACACTCTTTCACATCATCAGCACACAGGATTAAGATCTATATCACGTGTCAGTTCATCATAAGGTGAAACAAGGAATACAAGCTATGAACAGCTTTTTCAAGTAGATTTGTGAGCAATCTGCTTATATATTTCAACAGCATGGCACATTTCCAGCATTTTTGTTGAAATGTAAATCCATGATTTTACACATTCTGACAATGTAGTTTTCTAATGAAAATATTTTTCTGGCAATTCCACAGCTGTGCACCAAAGGAGAATTCTCCACTAATATTTCAATAGCATGGTATTTTACCCTCATCATTTTTGGCCTGTCACTTCAGGAACTCTCCCTCACAACTTCCCATTATGAATGCACCATTTTCGCAATCCAATATTGTTGATTTCCTCGCCAGCTACCTAACAAAGCCCTCTCAAAATTTCATGTTTACACTGCTCACCATGTCACCGATATGAGGTCTTACATAAGCCGAACTGCAGTCACTAACCTCTGCTCGGCGGTAAACGAATTCTGAACAACAAGGAATGATCATTGCCCCCTCCTGCAAACTAACCGTGTACTGCGCGATTTTGTGGTTATCTAGATTACTAACACCGTCACCGATAGTTCAACACAACACATCACAAAATAGTCATACAAGGTAATATACCCACGTTCTGAGCACCATATAGAAATGGCTCATCTTCATATTCGTACAAGGGGTCACTCTGTTCTGGGGTTCTATCTGGTGATAGCGTCACACCAATTTCTCGAAATCATTGTAACCATTGCAACCAGTGTTCCTCTATGTATACTCGGTCAGTAGCGTCATCTGTACATTGTTATACGAGTGGTGGTGGTGATTAATGTTTTAAGAGGAAGTATAACAGGGCAACCATCTTCTATTAACGCCAATCCGAGAGAAAAAAGTGGGAAGGGCCCCACACTTCGAAAAATGAAGGTATCGGCCAAAGAAGCACAAGGACCACGAAGGGCGTGGAAATAAAAAACTCCCTAACCCTCGTCACCTACTACCGTTGGGGTCGGAAAAGAACAAGAGTTGAGCAAGAGAGGCTGGATAGGAAAGGTGAAAATGAGAAGCTTGTCACAAGTAAGTAGAAGCAATGCTGGGACTCAGCTAAAGGCCCCGTCGTCGCTAACCCACGTCCCTGGGCCGTCGGCATAGAGGTACGAAAACACTTCGTGAAAAATTTTGTATGGAGTGTTGTAAGCTATGGCTCAGAAACATGAACCATGCGAAAAGCGGAAGTGCTGAAACTGAAGGCCTTTGAGATGTGGTGCTGGCGTCGATACCTAAGAATATCTTGCACTGATAGAGTCACAACCGAGAACGTTCTCAAAAGAGCAAACGAAACACCCACCTTGGTTTAAACTTTAAACAAAGAAGATATAGCTTCGTTTGACACTTGCTTCGTCATTCTAACTGATGCATCACCCTGTTTGAAGGGAAAAACCACCAATGGAAGACCTAGAGTGCAATGTATAGACAGCCTTAAAGGCAAACACACCTATTGCCACTTGAAGCTGCTGGCCAAAGAACAGAGACGCTTGAAAGACATGCATTTTACCCACCAACCTTAGGGTTATGGAGAAGTAGAAGAAGAAGTGCCCTTTTAGTCGCCTCTTACGACAAGCAGGGGTTAGCTTGGGTATTATTCTACTGCTCCCACGCACGGGAGACGTTGCTTAGGCAAGCTCTTAGTTACGTGTTGTAATCCCTTACATTGCTAACATTTTCGAAGATGTTCGTGAGAATGGGCACCATTTACTTGCTGTCGTACTTGATGGTGATTTTAACATCGACCTATCGGGCGAGTTGGCCGTGCGGTCAGGAGCACGCGGCTGTGAGCTTGCATCCGGGAGATAGTGGGTTCGAATCCCACCGTCGGCAGCCCTGAAGATGGTTTTCCGTGGTTTCCCATTTGCACACCAGGCAAATACTGGGGCTGTACCTTAAGACCACGGCCGCTTCCTTCGAACTCCTAGGCCTTTCCTATCCCATCGTCGATATAAGACCTATCTGTGTCGGTGCGACGTAAAGCAACTAGAAAGAAAAAAAAGAACATCGATCTAAAGTCAGCACCTGGTCAAGAGATTCTCTACTTTACACGTGATGCGTTCGCCCTCGAATTGAACAACGATCCAGTACTTCCATTACGAGGAGTTGTACATGCTCTGATGCTGTGTTCAGTCGCCACATTAACCATTTAACAATCCACCAGTATGTTTCTTACTTTTCCTATCATAGTCCATTATTGAGTATAGCTAAGGTACCCAAACCTATGTCCGTTAATTAACTTGTAAATACATTTTTGTTCCATTTCATCAGTATTGTGTTTTTCTTCGTGCAAAGTACTTAACTGAACGTCTAACACTCCTGTACTCTCTCACAGACAATCGCACTTCATACTCGTACACGGGAAAGTATAGAATTGTGGATGTGAACTCGCTCTTTTGTCTACTAAGACAAAAATTAAATTCCATGATTCTATGTTTTCCCGTGTAGCGGGGAAAATGTACATTACATTTTAACAAATTTATTTCTATTGAACGCCTTGTTATATTTTTTTTTCAGAATTTCGCTACATTATTTAGATCACAATGTCACTCTTTTACCTAATCTCCACCCATTTCAACCGTCTTTTACCACCTCGGAACGGGCGCAGGTAGGCCTGCGCTGTGACAGTCAGGTCTGGCACGTCTGAACTATCTTGCATCACTACTTCTACTACTGTATGATTTCATTCCTCCCCTGAAGGGGAGAGGCGGGCCTCTTAAACGGTGATGCCGTCTCTCAGGCCGGGAGATGTGTTACGGTGAAGGAGAAGGTGAGGGGGTTGCCGGCCGTGGCCTATACTAGAAACTGTGCCGCATTTGCCTTAGTGCAGGAGAACGGAAAACCACGAAAAACCGTTCTCAGGACAGCCGACGGTGGGGACCAGCTGGCTATTTCGTCTCCCGAATACAGAGGCGTAGTGCCACGGTAAAGCCGTGGCCACCCTCCTCTGCTCGGTTGGCCGGTCAGAGTGCAGAGCTGTTGGATCACGGATCAGCCGTGGCCACTTGAGGGCAGACACCCACTCTGCATGTACCGACCTCGTGCATCAGCCGTGACAAGGACATCATTCTCTTCAGCACGCTTTCCTTAAGACAGTACTTCAGTTTACCAAACCGATGGTAATCAACAGTGAGTGTAAGATGAGAAGGACGATGTTATGTATCGCAGTTTTTTGATAGCTCTATGGTTTTCTGTCGTGTCCTTGTGTTGAATAAAATACGAGGCTTCTTTTTCTTCTGCCACTAATCCCGCAAGTGTGGGGTCTCGGATACGACTGAGCTAGCACATATGAATATAGTCCTGTTTTACGACTGGATGACCTTCCTACCGCCAACCCTATGTGGAGGAGTGCAATCACTACTGCGTGATTGAATGTTGGTTGGTAGTGTGGTGTGTTTTCTGAATGTGAAGAGGAGAGTTCTTGAACAAATACAAACACCCAGTTGCCGAGACAGAATAATTAATCAGACGTGATTAAAATTATCCTGCCCGGCCGGGAATCGAACGTGGAACCCTCTGAACCGAGGATTCAATGAAGACCATTCAGCCCAGGAATCGGACGAATAAAATACGGGGTAAATAATTAAATTTATCTCTGACGTCTATGCAGCGTTCGTGGCCTACAACGTAGCGACATTATTGCACAAAGAATCTGGTTGTAATTCCGAAATTACTTAGTGGACATCCCTCGTTATGACCAGGAAATCTTTAATGCTATTCGTGTTTGATTTTTCTGAGGAACGGGAAGTTTTACGTATTAGATTTCATAATAGAGACGTGGGAGCTGGGAGAAGAAAGAGCTTGATGGTAAATATAACAAGTTAACTTGCTTGTGAATGGTAGCGTGATCTCTCTTCTCGATTCCAGCTCTCATTGAATAAGTGGATATCGTGTAGCTAATACGCTCTTATTCAAATTCTATCCAGTCAGCACACTGTATTCCATCAGGGTTATCCAGCACAAAGCCGCCCCCGTACAGGCTGCAGAATGTTAATGCACCTACCGACAAAATGTTCATTGTGTAGAAATATTAGTCAGACTCGTGTTCGAATTGTAATGTAACGAGCAACGTACAGAAACTGAGAAAAAGAAAGCAACAAGCCACCAAGTTTATAGTTTTACATGAAATTCCTTCCACAGAGACGTGGCTTTTCGTTTCACATTCCTACATGCATAGGGCGGGATCGAACGACGACCGCCGTAGTTAGAAAACTGTGACCATACCACTCAGCTATCACGCCCCTAAATTGAGAACCCCAGTGTCCAGTAATCGGGAGATCGTGGGTTCGAACCCCACTGTCGGCAGCCCTGAAGATGGTTTTCCGTGGTTTCCCATTTTCACACCAGGCAAATGCTGGGGCTGTAGCTTAATTAAGGCCACGGCTGCTTCCTTCCCACTCCTAGTAGCCCCTTCCTGTTCCATCGTCGCCACAAGACCTACCTGTGTTAGTGCGACGTAAAGCAACTAGCAAAAATTGAGAACCAGTATGACATGTGTGTGTACTTTGAGTTCTTGGTTGGATCCACAAAAGCTCTACCACCAGCTGTCACATATAGTTTAGGCGTTAACGACAGATCATGTTTCCGAATGCTTTTTTCACTGAGGCAGAAAATTCTAATGCATATCAATCTGCCATGCCCATTGGAATGCTCTAAGGAAATTGACCCTGTGACCAACATTTTCAAATCATTCAGCACAGGGACTGGCTGTATAAACATTGCTCATACCTCAGTCACTTTTACATTGTTAAATCCAAAGATAAGGTCGACGGGTCAATGAAACTAACACATTTCTTCTTACCGCCGTAGCCGTGTTGAAACACCGGATCCCGTCAGATCTCTGAAGTTAAGCAACATTGAGCGTGGTCAGGAGTTGGATGGGTTGCCACGCGCTGTTGGTGGGGAGTAAGGGAATGGAGGAGCGGAAAGGAACTGGCCACCCTACCGCACGTAAACTCCGGCTCTGGAACACCTCTGCGGAGGTTCGGACCTGCCTTCGGGCAGAAAAACCCTTACCTACCTTACTCATACAGAAATCACAGTGCACTGTACATTGAGTAAAACATTCGAAAATAATTTGAAAACCTTTGAAATGTGGATATAATGAAGACTGCATTAAATATCACAAGTCGGCTATGAATCATTAGGCTACATTCATATATAAATAAAAAAGAGGTAATAAACCCTTAATCATGGACGTGAGGGGTGTGTGTGTGTGTGTGTGTGTGTGTGTGTGTGTGTGTGTGTGTGTGTGTGTGTGTGTGTGTGTGTGTGTGTGTGTGTTACCATGACAAAGTCCGGCTCCATGGCTAAGTGGTTAGCATGCTGGCCTTTGATCACAGGGGCCCCGGGTTCGATTCCCGGCAGGGTCGGGAATTTTAACCATAATTTGTTAATTTCGCTGGCACAGAGACTGGGTTTATGTGTCGTCTTCATCATCATTTCATCCGCATCATGACGCGCAGATCGCCTACGGGCATGAAATCCAAAGACCTGCCACCTGGCGAGCCGAACATGTCCTCGGGCACTCCCGGCACTAAAAGCCATACGCCAATTCATTTCATTACCATGGCAAAATTAAACTACCGGTATTGTTTTTCCTACTCGGCTGAGTAACTCAGTCGGTATACGAGTTCCCAGCCCTGCTTGGTAGGTTCGAGCAGGCTCAGGCTGGTTGTTTTTCAAGGTGCTCAAATACGTCAGTTTCGTGTTGGTATTATTATTATGGTATTATTGGTAGTATTATTCTTTCGTTTCGGTCAGCTACACACCAGGCTTTTTCAACAATTTCCTGTCTTGAGATTTAACACTCATCCAGTACTCCTGCATCATTTTTCCGTCAGCTTCCTTCTGTTCCACATTTTAGATTTTGTTCGAAAACTCTATAGAGCTTCAGGTTTCTTCTTTATAGCGTCACGTTGCAAGATGTCGTAGCGTAAGATCCCCAATTCTTGTAAATCTTTTTCCACTTCGGTGAACCAGACCCTTTAGATTTCTTATTCACAAAGTAGGCATAGATTCGAGTGAACAATCACTCCCGTCTCATTCGTTTTAAGTGGCCATGGAAAGAAATCAATTTCCTGATAGTGTGTTATTTTCCCCATATGCAAGGTATAGTTCATGATTGTGCCTTCTCCTATATTCCCCATTTTACTTTCTTTGACTTTTAGTTGTTCTGCCAGACCTTTCATATTCATTGAGAGATATTCTGCTGCATATATTATTAAGTTATTATTATCATTATTTACAAAGCGCTTAAAAGCGAGATAGCGATTAAATTTGTGACTCAGTGGATTTTAGAGGAAATGCATTCACGTGTTCGGTCATTCTGTTATGGTGAACAGGCATTGCAACGACTTGTGTGGTGTTAATAATTGTTCCCCTAATAGATGGGGGTGGGTTTCCAAGCACGCTATATTCCCACCCTTGTTCTCCACTGTATTTAAGGGTGTGTTTTCCAATCCTAGTCCGCTTTTGAAAGTCACGTGAATCCGAAGTGGGCGGGCCCGTTAGGGCTACCATACTTGGGTAAAGTATTATTTCCGTCTTTTAGGAATTGATATGTGGGCGGTTGAGCACTTAATATATTCGCTTCTGTCATTACCAGCTACGTGGGCAGTGATGTAAATCACACGGCTAACGGGGACGTCACGGTAAGTGGGGACGAGTAGTGAGAATAGACCACGTGGAGAGGTCGCATTTAGAAGACAAACCGGACAGATTCGTGATCAGGCGCGCCGATTTCGGTGTAACTACTGCGGGGGGGGGGACATGAACACAGGTATGTGAAATAAGGAACAACTATCAATGCAAACAAGCCTATATTTCAACAATATTCACAAACAGAAAAGGAGAAAAATAGAGCTTGTTTTTCAAATACATTTTTGAACGCGTCTTATTATTATTATTATTATTATTATTATTATTATTATTATTATTATTATTATTATTATTATTATTATTACTATTATTATTATTGTTACCGAGGTTTGGTGGATTAGCAGAGGTGAAAGAAGGTGCTGGGATGAACAGGTCTCAATCTACGAAATTAAAGTTAATTTAAAATTTAACAAGGTTATATTTTCTTTTTAAGATCAAGAAATAACAAATATAACAGGTACTTCGTAGCCTAACAACAAATCGAGAATGTACAATTACAGTAATTACAGGATTTGGGCTCCGAGAGCCAGACACACACTTCTTGAGCTATAAGCCCAACTTGACACATATACGAGATTCAACAAAGGGGCAGAAGACCCCAATCATGCCCAGGAGCTCTTGCTCCCAATTACACGGTAAAGCCTCCTCGAGGCATACAGAAACCAAATTTTAAGAAAGAGCAACTCGCTCTCAACGTTCAAGCCTATCAAAGGCCACACCAAACTCTACTTTCAAGCTGTCCTCCAAACACACGAAAACAGGGGTAAAAATACCCAACCTACTGAGGGCTATTAAGTAAAGAAACAGATCATTTACATGGCCTCCAAAATACCAACTTGAGAGGAGGCAAAACTGCACTCCAAACACACCTTATTAAAACCTACTTGGCACTAGGCCGCTAATGCAAGGGCTAATCCCATACTAAAGAGGTGACTTATATAAGAAAACGATTTACATTACATTAGAAGGGAAGAAAGGATTGTGAAAATAAGTTCACCTCAAAGCAATATGAGTGGGACATCGAGAGGGTTAAGCACTCTCTATCCCAATTTGTAGTTTAAAAAGATAGAATTGATACCAAGAGTCTTTACATTTTAGAGGAAAGTTACATGGTAAAAGGCTTCGGACCTGTCCCGAGAGTTAAACTGCTGAGCTAGCAAGAAAAGAAGTTATTAAAAGGCCATTACCTGGTGGTTGAACTGCTGCCCGAAGAAAGAGGCGCTTCCCGCCCCCTGCTACATAATTTACACAATGATAGGTGTTACTGAAGTGGCCCGGAGACCCGAAAATCTGCAGTTTATATACCCTCGTGGAAAGTTCGAGGCGTTTCATGAATGATAACCCCCGCCCACAAGCATTTTATTGGATAATGGCAAAAACTACTACACTAGACGAACAAGAAACACCTTATTGGTGGAAAATTAATTACAGAAATTCCTTATTGGTCAAATTCAAAACTGGCGGAAAGAAAGGGTTAATATAGCCAACTTAAACAATGACTGAAAGAAATTTAACAAAGAACAAACTTATGAACCCAAAATTTCTCCAAAAACACAGTTCGTTCACTTCGCACTAGGGTGCATAATTGTAGTCCTTCAGTAGTGCCATCTAGAAGAGAATGTCCACACTTCTTACTACAGGCAAAACAAAAATACATCGAAAAGGACACAGTTCAGAAAACTTCAAAATTTACAAGTAGGGACATCTTCTGAGAAACTTGAAAATTAACACTGTAGTTAAAGTTCAGGCTTCCTCCAGTAGAAGAGTTTCAACTGGCGCAATGTTTGAATTAGCGGAGCGGAGGTGTACCGCCCGGTACAATTATTATTATTATTATTATTATTATTATTATTATTATTATTATTATTATTATATTATTACTATTATTTATTTTCCTTCAATTGTACATGTACAATTTAGGCGTGGTACATAGAGAAAGGGCAATCCCCACATACATGAAGTGACTTCAATCCCCACATGTAGATGTACATAAATTCTACTGAATTTCTTGCTTTACTACCACTTTTTTCTCACACCTGTGGGGTTGTGGGTGCGAACTGCGTCGCACATGTGGATTTGGACCTGTTTTACGGCAGGATGCCCTTCCTGACGCCAACTATATAGAGAGGGATGTAATCACTATTGCGTATGTCTGTGGTAGTTGGTAGTGTGGTATGTTGTCTGAATATGAAGAGAAGAGTGGGGGGACGGACACAGAAGCGAATAAATGGAAATCTACCACCCATAATGGAAATCTATATCTGAAACATTTTTCTCATATGCACCTATTCGATGGGAATATTAAGGAAGCGGTTCTACAGGCATTGACTGAAAGGTGTTGCACGTGGAGCAGACTTGTTATCTATCATAATGACCGTGTGTCTGCACATCGACTATTTTGGCGAAATTTTTGTAGTTATCCGTTTCAGGTGTAATAATGACCATCTGCATACTTTTTAGCTTTATTTTCCTGAAATTCCTAATTTTACACATCCTCCTAATCAAGATGGCGGTACAATCTGCCAGATAAGCTCCAAAATTGAAATTTGGCACAACATCATAGGTTTTAGTCTGTAACAGATGGGAAAATTACAATGTATTGAAATTTTCACTTTTACCCCTGGTATCGAAATATGGAGACAATTTTTATGACAGTGCAAGAGGTCGACGCTAATTAGGAACTAACATTTAGAGGCCCCATGAAGGAAAGAAGATGACAGTGCGACCTTCGTTTCGAAGTATTTCGTGGCTGGACGGTTAGACGTACCACAAAATGGATGGTACAATCTTCATTCGATTTGGAGTGATCTACAACTTTGGTCCCATAACTTTATGTCGCACATCTTTCCTTTATACTTCAGATTTTGACTTTTTCTCGACTGTACGTACATTTTGCATATTTTCCCCTATAATTCATATTTTGACACACTTATACGAAGGATAGCATGATTAAATTCGGCACGGACATTGGCCCATTAATAATCATACAGGATATACGAGAAAATTTCATAAGATAAAACATTCAAATCGCTAAAAGAGGCGTCATATGGTGCAATACGTTTGTCGATATGACGTACAGTTTAGCAGAAGTTAATCTGTAAATCAAAGAATTCAGTATTGTAAACGTGCATATACTTTCGTAAGTCGGTCCATATATATTCATTAAAGTCGATTTGTAGCGATCTAGGAAGGGTGTGTCTGCCATTATAATTATTACTTTAAAAATCGATAGTGGCTCTCAGCAGGAGGGCGTCTGCTATTGTAATCAATATTCCCCACATCGACTTGGACTGGCTGAAGGAATGGGGTCTTTCTCCAACTCCTGTGTAACTGGCATTAGTAAGGGGGGCCTACTATTGTAATGAATAATCCCCTTCTCGATTTGATTGGCAGAAGGCAAGGGAGCATTCAAATTTGTTCCAAACTCTGCTACCCGATTGTGTTTGGCAGTAGGAGAGGATGCCCGCCATTATAAACAATTTTACCCTGGCATTAGGTAAAGTGACCTGCTATTATAATGGAAACTCACCAACTTGGTGTGAATGGAAGTAAGCTCAAAGGCATTAGAAAAAGGGTCCTGCCATTATAATGATAACAGCACACCTCATGTTTGACTGACATTGGGGAAGGGGTCTGTCATTATATTAAAAACTCCTCAAATGCAATGTGTCTGGAAGTAAGAGAGGGTGCCTGCCATTGTAACGAAAACTCCCCAAGTCGATTGTGATCTTGCAGTAGGCAAGTGACCCTGCTGTTTTCACAACTCCGCAACTAGCACTTTACATTGGAAAGAACGTATGGGGCCTCCCCATGCGGTTTCTCGGATACTGCTAAGAGACATGGAATTTAAAAATACCTTATTCACTGTGTGTACACTCATTTATTTCGATATCCGTATACCATGTAGAATAGCGTAGCGGAGCACGGGAACATTTATATCGTGCCCGAAGCAGAGTTACATATAAAGATGTACGAACAAATGCCTTATAGAATATAAATAAAAATAAACTATGCACCAAAGGTTCAGATTGTGGTGCACCAGAAATCAGCAACGTCAAGTGCGTTCCTTGTCACCTCAAGGAGCTCTTCCTCAGTACATGTGGCAGTACGTGGGCCGTAGTCCGCACTACCACATTTACACAAAACAGAATCCATCAAATATTCGCACTTGTGCAGATTGGTCTTGCACCTAGTATTTGCTAGGTAAGAATATATACATGGTACTTCAGAACAGGGAACGTACCAAGCTCCATACCTGCAGTCTTCAGTGTGGCCACTATCCAGTATTCGGGAGATAGTGGGTTCGAACCCCACTGTCGGCAGCCCTGAAGATGATTTTCCGTGG
This sequence comes from Anabrus simplex, assembly GCF_040414725.1. Classification (NCBI taxonomy): domain Eukaryota; kingdom Metazoa; phylum Arthropoda; class Insecta; order Orthoptera; family Tettigoniidae; genus Anabrus; species Anabrus simplex. The sequence goes on along the minus strand of NC_090272.1, from coordinate 60,200,903 downwards.
ATTCCCATTTCTACACTAGGCAAATCCCGGGGCTGTGCCTTAATTAAGGCTATGGTCGTTCCCTTCCCACTCTCTAGCCCTTTCCTATCCTATCGTCGCCATAAGATTTGTCTGTGTCGGTGGGACGAAGAGCAACTTGTAAAATAATAATAATAATAATAATAATAATAATAATAATAATAATAATAATAATAATAATAATAATAATAATAACGAGCGTGCTAAGCTGACCACGAACTGTAGGCCTAACGATATTTTACCCGATTTCTTAATAAATGTTAAGAGACATTCCTTCCCTAGTTCCGTATTTCTGCATCGATTTCTGAGGCGTGTGCGTAAATGTTCACATTTTCCCCTCTAGATGCATGGTAATACTAAAACACCCATAGCGCAACAACCCGAAGGGCCTTCGCCCACGAAGCAATCGCTGCTTAGCCCGAAGGCCTTCAGATGACGTGTCGTGTGATCAGCACGACGATTCCTCTCGGCCGTTATTTTTTACTTTCGAGACCGGGATCGCTATCTCACGGTCAGATAGCTCCCAAATGTAGTCACGTAGGACTACGACCTCGAACCCGGATGAGAAAACTAACGTTCACAAAATGTTATTTGTTGTAATTCTTAGATGTTTTCTTTTTTAATCCTAAGAAGCTGATAGTCAGCGTTGAGTAAAATCATTGTATGTTTAGTCCTCAGCCCGTAGGCTGGTTGGATCCTCAACAGTTCCGCCATCAGCTCTCATAGATGGCCTAGGCATCACTGAAGAGGCATACTAGGGAAATGAGGAGTGAGGTAGTTTCCCGTTGCTTTCCTCACCGAGCCAGAAGTTGCTATTACATATCAGTCTGCTAAGCCCACTGAAATGCATGCACCAACCGACCCTATGAGCAATATTTTCACACCATTAATAGCAGGGACTGGCTGCAGAAGGAATGGCATTACTAGCATCACTCATACCTCAGTCACCTTCATTTTGTCAAAACCAAGGATAAAGCTGAGACAGATCAATGAAAGTAACAAAATTGCTCTAGCCCATACCAGAAGCCATAGTGCACTGTAAACACTAGGTCCCACTAGCAAAAGCACGTAAAATCATTAACTGTCTAATAAAATGTAGTATGCCCATGAAGTCTAATATACTACCAGCATATAAAAAAGCAGATCTGAGTATTGACAGAGAGGTAATGAATTGTACCTGTTTAAAAAGCCGATGGTGAATGTGATCAGGAATTATTAACAGCCATACTGTGCAGTTGACGTGCGCACATTATGCTATCAGAGGAAGTCCAGTGTTCCACACGGAATGTAAAACCTGTCCAGTTGATGTATGTAGAGTGATAATGACATGGACGGCACGTCACATTGGGCCAGTTCGAGCTGGTGTGGATACTGCTCTAACTGCCCGACCGACCAAGCACACAGGGATAAAACACTTTAATTAATTATTTACCATTTCACCCCTCAAGACTTTTATCTCCAGTGAAGTATGGAGGGAAATGCTGTAAGCATTTTTACACACGCACTGAAGGTAGGCCTACGTATAAAGCTGTCATACACAGGGTGTATCTGAATAACTGTCCGTCTCCATGGCCATGCCGGCCTTTTGTTCAAGGTGTCCCCGGTTCGATGCCCAGATGGGCCGGAGATTTTAACCTTGATTGGTTAATTCTCAATGGCTTGGGTGCTTGGATGTGTGTCTGCAAGTCGTCTATAAGGCGTCAACTCGAAAAACCTGCATAAGGCCTCTGCGGAGGTTAATTTTTATCACCATAACTATTGCTAATTTTCTGATGTAATACAGGACACGAAAATGAACTTTTTTTCTTAATATAGTAGTCTGCGGAAATAGTTCCTTTATGAAAGAGAGGACTCATTCCTCACATTATGGCGGCATTTTTGTTTCATATATTCCCCTTACCATGGAAAAAATAACCATTTGTAGACTAGATAGTTTGTTGCCCTTCTGTCACAAAATATCTTCTGCAAGATCTGTTTATTTAACTTAAGATGTTAAAATGCATGGGTATACGAACATTGAATTAGCACAAGGCATATGGAGCAGCTTACCAGGAGCAACACCCTTAGCGCCATATTCCTTGCCATAAAACGAAGTGTTTCCGGATACTACTTTATTAAAAAGAAATGCTTAATTTTCATGTCCTCCATCACGTCACAAGTTATTCTGCCACACCCTGTATAGGCCTACAATCTTTCACACTGACAAGTGGTGTCTGCATAGGGTCATAACACGTCATTTCAATACGTATTTAGTTTCTGAACCGTACTTGGTCAAGTGCGGGTTATAAAAACAGAAAAATTTTAAAATTTAAAAAATTTTTCAAACCTCGTATTACTACAGTGTTTAGGAAAGATCAGTGAATCTAGCAACAGTAGTCTGACCTCAATATAACGTGTCCGGATAAGAGGTCGATAATCGGAATCCCATTTATAATATTTAATTCACGATATGATCTTCTTGTTAGGTTGGTGGAGGTTTATTGATAAATTGTGGAACGCACACCAATCGCCGTATCCGAAACATTGTCAGACTTTGACGCTCCACAAAGACCAAACCATGCATTTTCAGTCTCAATATTAATTTTTAACCACCATCTAGAAGTTGCATATCAGAAATACTTGCCATGGGAAGTTGACTGATGTGAGCTGAATAGGAATGTACTGTAGTTCGAGTGTCAGCTTCCATATACTGTAGCATGATAATCTTTTGGTCATTTTCTGTGTGAAAGAAGAAAACTGTCAGAACCCTTTACGTTTCGTGAAGACATTTCGTGGCATCCCCAGAACAGAAAATGCAGTAGTTCGACCAAGACTTTAGTCTATTGTGTGATAGACACAGATTTTGTCGATCTTTCGCGAACTTAATCTACATGGCTACAAAGTTAATACCTCTTCGGATATTGTCTCGAATGGATTTTAATTTTTGAGAGTTTTTCTGTTCAATGGTCAAACACTAGTTATAAGAAGTAAAATTGCCCATCATTCAGAGAAGAGTTCTCGTGGTATAGCGGTCAAGGCGCGGGGTAAGTAACACTACGTGCAAAGTTTCGATTCGTCAACGACTAATTTTTATTTATCATAATTGAAAATGTACTTTACTCCCTGCTATTGTTTTGATTGCAGGTCGTTTTGAAATGTCATCTTGATGAAGAATATATCAGGCGTCTCGTTCACGGACTTGATCCCTCGGTAAAAGCAATGTGTTTGTAAAGGTGTATAACAGACTCCCTTTAATAATTTCAAAATTATATATATAAAAATACAGGAAAGAATGCTAGAAGTAGCACATGGGGGAGGAATGTAGGAACATCTGATATGGCAAAAGGACAAATATGACATTTTTATCATGCCTTTGATTGTTTTATTCTGGTACAATTTGTATACAACATTTGTAGGTATTGTACATGTTATTTAACATCCTTCAGAGTAATATCCTAGGTTGTCCATGGTTAGTTACGATTGATAAGGAAGTCGGAAGATACCATCAACTGCAAGAGATTCGTCAATGTGTTTATGTGCTACCTCACGTCGAAATGCTCGTACGATGTCTTGTTTGTTGACAAAGTGTTTGTCAGCCAATGGCTACTTCAATTTGGAAATAAGATCGGAATCACATGGATTAAGATGTACGAACGCTGCTCGAATTTACTTACTTCCATTACGCACCACTGGCATCGGACAACCTACATAGGCAGCGTGATCATGGCCAGACTGATGCACCCATAGCCCCATCTGCCGGCTACATTAGAAAGTACATGTAACGTACCACGGCCGACTGGATCCCGCGCTGCGCTCCTTATAACCGGCCTTGACAATCGCTTGTGAAGCCCAGCATAAGGCTGTAATTGGAAAGTTTCACCCTAATGCCGCTGGAGCGCTGGCCTCCTACCCACCGACAGGGAGCTGTATACCGCAAATTGCCACATTTCCAGTTTTATTTATATGGTTTTGCTGTCGTAAATGTTGGCAATAAGTTCGCAATGAGGTGCTTGCTGGCTTGATACTGAAAGCTGATAGTTATGCGCTAGTGAGTTTATTATTTTATTGTGTAGTGTAGTGATTATGTTTTTAATTGTGTTTACAAATCTTGGAATTCATGGCATTTTTGTGCACCTTTTCGCGTACTTCGAGCAGAAATTTTATGCAAAGCTAGCTAGAGCGACGCATCAAGTCGGCCGTGAACGTACCATCAAATGCATGTATTACACGTTTGGTGTGGGCACACTTCCAGGAAATAAAATAATAGTTCGATAACTTCTGAATCAGCCCCCGTATTTTTATAGCTTTTGGAAATATCTAGGTGCCACATCACTTCTTTTACGCCCGAGGCTGACGAATTCGAGCATCTTTCAATACTGCCAGACTGATCTGAAATCAAATCCTCCACCTTCGACTCAGAAAGCCACCGGTCTACCATCTGAGTTACCCATCCCGATTAATACCAAATCACCCCAACCCCATGGCGCAACAGCCGAGAAGGGCCATGGCCTACCTCGTGACCGCTGCTCAGCCCGAAGGACTGCAGATAACTAAGTGCCAAGTGGTCAGCACGACGAATACTTTCGGCCGTTATTCTTGGCTTCTAAGACAGGGGCCGCCATCTCACCGACAGATGGCTCCTCAATTGTACGTATAATCATGTAGGCTGAGTGGACCTCGAAACAGCTCTCATATCCAGGTATAAATCCCCGGACTGATCGGGAATCGAACATGGGGACTCCGGGAAAGAGGCAACATAGCTACCCCTACACCCCAGAGCCGGCCATTCCGATTAATGCTACCTATACATGTATTGATCCTCCTGACAATTCGTACGGCTATTGGTAGAGTGATAAGGCAGACCATCCGACGACGTGTGTAAATTTGGTGGAGAATAGTGCTAGGTTTTGTGTATGAGTTGTAGGAATGTTGGGGAAACTACAAACACCGAATCTCCAAGCCAAGAGAATAAATCCTTTAAGATTAAAATCCCCGACTCGACCGGAAATCGAACCCGTGGCTGTGCGAACAGAAGACCACTACGCTGAACATTCAGCCAATGAGATGGATATCCTCGTGATATTCAAATTCGAAGACGCTGGAATTCAATTCTGGGTCATGCGTACTGGGGGCTACATTACCTGCTCACCCACTTTTTAATTACGGTTAATACAACAAGAAAATTGCGCAGTAGATGTTAAATGTGAGATATACAGACCATTTACTACTGTTCATACGGTTTTGTTCGGGATAACAGGTAGCACTAAACAGCTAGTAACGTAATCTGTCACAGACCAACGGGGTTAGGTCTCCGACGAAGCATATCACCTGATAACGGGTAGAAAATTACAGGCATTAAACCGAGTTCAATGTATTATTATCTGTGTTACCCCATCGACATGAAAATAATGAAGTTGCTTTACCTGCATTTTAGACGAGAGAGAGAAAAAAAGAGGCTATGTAACATTGCGTGGGTATAGAGATTAAAAAATGAGATTCCTAGCACGTTGGCCGTATCTATCTCGGCAAACATATGTTTGGGTCGTGCTTGTGCGCTGGGAACATGGTGCCGCTGCTAGCCAGCACAAGTTTTTAAAGATCTGCCGCGGCTACAAAACGATTACATGGGTTATGTTACTATTTCCAGTCTCCACTTAATAAATTAAATTCTAGTCTCGATCATGGTTATATACAAGGGAATCCGTACTGAATTTCAAACTCTTAGCGGTAGGAGAAAGACATAAGAGGAATTTATATGTCTTTGATGAGTTAATAACGCAAAAGTGATAGATACCCTTTAATGAGGTGGAGTAAAAGGCAGAGTTACGAAATAAACAAAAGACATTGAGATCTCTTTTACATAATTTTCTAATTTATCGTCTTTCACAAAATCCATTTAACTCCATATTTCTATCATCTAAATTCTTAATATCCACTTAAAGAGGTAGCTGATTTCGATCTTCACTTCATTCTTCACTCAGAAGTTATTGTAGGTATCAGTTCCTAATGAAATGTCGTATGGCTTTTAGTGCCGGGATATCCCAGGACGGGTTCGGCTCGCCAGGTGCAGGTCTTTCTATGTGACTACCGTAGGCGACCTGCGCGTCGTAATGAGGATGAAATGATGATGAAGACAACACATACACACAGCCCCCGTGCCATTGGAATTAACCAATTAAGGTTAAAATCTCCGACCCGGCCGGGAATCAAACCCAGGACCCTCTGAACCGAAGGCCAGTACGCTGACCGTTCAGCCAACGAGTCGGACTAGTTCCTAATAATAATACGTAATACAGTAGAACCTCGTTTATGCGAAATAAAGGGGGCGGAGCCATTTCGGTTGACGCTTTTTTTTTTTTTTCGGATGACACATGGTGAATATTTTCAAAAGTTAAATGTCGAAATAAAAATTCATGAACTCTGTTAAGCAAAGATGCATGCTGTATATTAACATTAACATGTTTACATAATGTCACTCATTGTACAAAATCAGTGATTTTCTTCTGAATATTCTTGGTGCAGCGCTCTTGTGCAGCTACTGTATGTCGCGCCACCGTTTAGTCAACAATCAGCTGGTGTAGATTCATCGCTTTGTTAAACAAAGCGCAAAGCAATCTGAAATAATGAAAGAATTCCTTTTGCAATGGGGTAAGAAAAACATTGGAACTAAACGACAGTATAAAACCACACGGCCAGTGGAACGACCTTGGGTGGAAGACAAATATGAATTGAGAAGGGTCGCTGGACTTACCTGGTTTCCTAACAGAAGCTGCAGTATAGTCCGAGCAGTAAACAAGATGAAACTCCCGCATCTGATGATACGTTGACCACTGTCTACATAATGTTCATGACGAACAATACAGTAATAATAATAAATAATAATAATCGTATGGCCTCAGCTGCCGTTTTGCAGACATTTCTGGCTGTCGGCTCGTCAATTAAGACGTTACCGAGCTCGATAGCTGCAGTCTTGTAAGTGCGGCCAGTATCCAGTATTCGGGAGATAGTAGGTTCGAACCCCACTATCGGCAGCCCTGAAAATGGTTTTCTGTGGTTTCCCATTTTCACACCAGGCAAATGCTGGGGCTGTACCTTAATTAAGGCCACGGCCGCTTCCTTCCAACTCCTAGCCCTTCCTTGTCCCATCGTCGCCATTAGACCTATCTGTGTCGGTGCGACGTAAAGCAAGTAACAAAAAAAAAAAAAAAAAAAATCGACGTTCCGGTTTACTCTGTCTGCCATCTAGCGGACCTAGAGTAAACCGGATCTCTCTTGGGCGCCTATGGCTGAGATTGAATTAATTTTCTCGGGTAAGTACCAAATGTATCACCAGAGATCTTTTACATGCCGACATCGTACGACATGGAGTGTCGAATGGACTTTTTTCCGCCCTTCAAAAATCCGACTACCTCTGCCGGGTTCGAACCCGCTATCTTGGGATCCGGAGGCCGACACTGTACCACGGATCCACAAAGGCAGCTGGTAATAATAATAATAATAATAATAATAATAATAATAATAATAATAATAATAATAATGATAATAAAAGTAATAATAATAATAATAATAATAATAATAATAATAATAATAATACAGCCAATGTAATAATTCCTGCTTGCTCAAGAAAAATTGCATCATGGAACGAACTAAATGGTAAGAAACTATTTTGTTTTACGCTACACGTGCATTGTGGTATAAGTCATGATACAAAAACAGGGTTGGCCTAGTAGCTCTCAGCACGTATAGCAACAGAATTACTAATATCGACGGCTAAGAACGATAGAGTAAAAACGAAATATTAAAATACAATTTTGCCAGAACATTTCGGTTAAGCCGGATTTCGGTTAAGCGAAGTTCGGTTAAGCGAGGTTCTACTGTAATAATAATAATAATAATAATAATAATAATAATAATAACAATAATAATAATAATAATAATAATAATAATAATAATAATTTCCTGTGGCTATTTCTAGCCGAGTGCAGCCCTTATAAGGCAGACCCTCGGATGAGGGTGGGCAACATCTGCCATGTGTAGGTAACTGCGTGTTATTGTGGTGGAGGATAGCGTTATGTGTGGTGTGTGAGTTGCAGGGCTATTGGGGACAGCACAAACACCCAGCCCCCAGGCCTTTGGAATTAACCAATGAAGGTTAAAATCCCCGACCCGGCCGGGAATCGAACCCGGGACCCTCTGAACCGAAGGCCAGTACGCTGACCATTCAGCCAACGAGTTGGAGATAATAATAATAATAATAATAATAATAATAATAATAATAATAATAATAATAAAAATAATAATAATAATTGTTTTTACGCCCCAGTAACTACTATTTTTAGGAGACAGCGAGGTGCCGGAATTTAGTCATGAAAGAGTTCCTTTACGTGCCACAAATCTACCGACACGAGGCTGACGTATTTGAGCATCCTTCTAATAGCCTACCGCCAGGCTGAGCCAGTATCGAACCAGCCAAGTTGAGGTCAGATGGTCGGCGCGCCTCAACCATCCGATACACTCAGCCCGGCATCAGTTTTTTAAATCTACGTTAATTTGAATTTCTTTATTTGAATTTTTTGCAACTTCCCTTTGTTTTAATTAAAGAGAAGGTACGACTGTTCTTCTAAAACTTAGAGCTAATTCAGATTTTAAAATGTAACTGGTGCGTAATTTGTGAACATTTTTAAGACAAACGTAACGGCAGCCCTGAAGAGGGTTTTCCGTGGTTTCCCATTTTCACACCAGGCAAATGCTGGGGCTGTACCTTAATTAAGGCCACGACCGGGCGCTTCCTTCCCACTCCTAGGCCTTCCCTATCCCATTGTCACCAGAAGACCTATTTGTGTCGGTGCGACGTAAAGCACATAGTGATACTGAAACCTACACCAAATTTTAATTCTTGAATTTTTATGTGAATGTTGAAAATTGTTTAAGGAAATTATTATTGTCTCCGTGTCTCAGGCGGCAGCGCGTCGGCCTTACACAGTGGGTTTTGTGCTTCAAAATCCCGGTTACTCCATGTGGGATTAGTGGTGGAAAAAGCACAGGCAGGACAGGCTTTTTCTGAGTATTCTGCTTTTTTCTGTCATCTTTAATTCCACAAACGTTCTCCAATATTATTTCATTTCTTCTGTCAGTCATTTATCATTGCTCCAGAGAAGTGCGACAGGCTTCGCCAGCCGGCACAATTTTTATCCTCACAGGTAGATGGAGATTTCATTCATTTCGTTCCTGACCCGGTCGAATGATTGGAAACAGGCTGTGGATTTTTATGTCTTAAAGAAATGATTCTACCTGATAACAAAACCAAGATCTTTTAATTCTAGCATGAATGTGAATTTCCTTGATGGATATCTCTAATACAGAAAACCAGTGTAAATTTTTATTTTGCGTCGAAGTCACGTTGACGGTTTCATTAATATTAATGTCGGTACACGAGATCTATTATGTTTATTGTTGGGTAACACACAAATAATATAATATTCCTTCATATCAATAGACGTGTATGGTTACCTATGATTTTGCATGTTATAACCCTCACTATTGGTCCATATTGAAAATTTACAGCCCAAAAAGAATAAAGGTGTTCATTAATCCACCTATTAAATACTTTATCTCCACTTATATTGGTTACATGAACACAATAACACTTATTTTGGACATGTTTCACTCTTAATTTAGGGCATCTTCAGCCTAAAATAATCTCCAAAGGTACATATAATATTACAAATAGAAGCAAAAAGAATAGCTTCACCAGGTGAATCCACAAACTATTTTATACGAACCATTTTAATTAGAACTACTTATTTTTAATGGAGGAACTTTTAGTCTCTGACAAGACAGTTTTAGTATGATTATTGACAGTGTTCCATTAACATGTTTTTATTAATCTATCAATATTCACAATATATGTACAAATTTTAGTAACTAGCTAATCTTTTAGCTTCTATTTGTAATATTATATGTACTTTTCAAGATTATTTTAGGCTGAAGATGCCCTAAATTAAGGACGAAACATGTCCCAAATAAGTGTTATTGTGTTTATGTAACCACTATAAGTGGAAATAAAGTATTGAATAGGTGGATTGATGAACACCTTTACTATTTTGAACTACCCATGATTTGCTTTAAATTATTTGTAAGAAAATTCTCAGTTTTATAAATCCATTCCTCCGTTTCTTGATCTAATCTAATTATTTTCTAATGTTGATGATTATGGTTGTAGTTCGATAGTTTCGACGCTATTTTCAGCAGTGAGATTTTGTTTCATATTATGCTATACCTTGGAACAGTGTTAAACACAATGTGGTACCAATGGAGAAAATAACGGGAACGAAATTCACGTCAATCGTTCATCAGTTTAAGGAAATAAAAATAGAGTTTGTTTAATTCTGATGTCCATATTAGGTGTTAACATGAAAAAGAAATGTGGCATTGTCACAAGTGTTGAAGGAATACCCCAAATGGCGATCTTTAAAAGATCAGTTGATCGTTTTAGATATCCCCCGGAATGAAAAGTTTTTAGCAGAAGACAGATTGTGTTGTCTCTCATATATACACTACTGTCCCAGAATCAATCTTCCAAGTTTAGCAATGTAATTCCTATACCTTCGTATAGTATATATTTTTGCGTATAAAGTAAATTAATGAAATCGAAAGGAAAATATTCACTCATCTGATTATTTTTCTAACATATTTCACTCTGAATGCATCAATTAGGCCCCAAGAATTATTGCGTGTTGTCACAGCTGTGAACTGAATTCAAACCTATAACAGCTGTTTATTATACAAATATAATAATCGAGTGTAAATTACCGGCCATTAGAGTTGCCCAATAGCTTCGGATTCCCTGTTAATGGCTTATCGTAAACCTCCCTCCTCTCTTGCTAATGGGGGATGAGGGGGATGTGGCTGTGAGAAAATAATCTCTTTGCCACATGTATCGCGTGACTGCTAGCACATGTATTAAGATGAACAGAGAAGATCTCGTTTCTTTTGCTCACCCTTCACGCGTTGCCACTTTGAAGGAGATTAATTGCATCGAAGGAAATATTTACTCAGGATCGTAAATAAATTGAGTTGTTAAGTTAAATGGGGGAGAATGGGCAACTTAGAACAAAGATACTCATTATAGAGAAGCCATTGTCCCAAGTAATATTTTCAGCCTTATTAATAAATAGGCCTACAATGGGATTCAACCCCGACAGCAAACCACTTTCTCACCTTCACTGAACAATTATCAGGAGGAAATAATAATATATTTATCGCAACCAAATAACCATAAAAAGAGACGTAGAATACATTAAAATACGTTAAATGCACCATAATATACTAAAGTCGCGCACTTGCGCGTTGTTTTGCATAGTCCTTAATTGATTTTGTTCTTTTGCTGCAGAGTTCTAAGCGGTAGCATTCACACGTATGCCCACATAGTTTACATTCACACTTCTATATTGGTTCAGGGTAAGATGTGTTGGTACAAACAATATGGTGAAAGCCATGTACTGCCAATCGTGTAAACACGTGCCTTATGTCATATTTGGAAGTTGTCCATGTCCGATCTATCATGGCCCCAGTTCCATAGAATTCTGGAGGTATATTATTATTTTGTAAATTATTAATAAATACATCACAGTCGGGAAATATTCCGGTGGCAAACGTCACTTATAGTAGTGTGATAATAAAGATAAAACACAATTACGCAATAACAATAGAGTACAAAATGCAATTCTTTGGAAAGAAAATATTACAAAAATACTATTAGTTTTAACATTCTAAATCCAGCATCTTCATATACAAATTCGCACATAACTTAAGTATTTCAAGTGTTTAACACTACGGATTACGATACTAGAGTTTGAGCTTACTGCAAGCTTAATATTACTTGTTTTAGTGATGTTGGCAGTTTTTCTGAGGCTCTAGTATTGGTTAGAGCAGTGCCTCTCAGAGTGCACGGTGCAAAAGACGACTTCGCTTGGTTGCCCAGAGTGCAGACCCCCACTCCTCGATTTGGAGCAATAGGGCTGTCTCTCTCTCCCTCTCTCTCTTTCCCCACACCTGTCTCGCTCGCTCCGCCTGTCTTCGTCTTCCTCACTTGCTTCGTAGCGCTCGAAATCCGAGCCGAGTTGAGCCGAGCTTAGCCGGGTACCTCAGAGACGAAGCGTTGGTCCGAGCCGAGCCGAATGGGACCGATGCAGTGTGCACAGGAACTCTGCGCCTCAATTTGCACGCGTGAGATTTTAGGCGTTTGAGAGGCCCTGGGTTAGAGACATAAATGTTCTAAGGTCTTCACTGAAGAATGACGCCAGTCGTGATTTTTAGTCTTTGATACTCCGATCGCTCATTTGATGTGTAGCGCTTTTACAATTTCTAGTGCCGACAGGCTCTTTCCTTGCTACGGCCACATGATTTCTACCCCATACGTTAGTACAACCATGACTGTCGTTCTGAATAGCGCCATTGCTGTCTCTAAGCTGAGGGTTCTGCTGTAGCGTACTTCATGCATCGCTCGTACCGCTTGTGTTATTTTGTCTGTCACATGCTTTGTGAAGAAGCATTTACCGCTTGTGACGTCTAGGTACTTAAAATATTTTATTATGGCTATTTTCCTCTTGAAACGATATTCTAAATAATTGGAGTACTGCAGGGTGATCCACTCAGCCATTTACTTTTCCTCCCGACAGCAGAGGAGATTATGAGGATAGCCCAAATGGAGGACATAGTAACATATGTATACGCTGACGATATAGTGATCGGATCAAAAGACACCAAAACCTCCAAGACACAGTAAACGACACGGAAAAGCGTGAGGAAATGAAACCTCCCTGACACGAAATGCGACCGGCTCAGAGTACAGCCTAGACCGAAATCAAGGAGCATGTTATCAGAGATATTTCTTGGCTAGTTAACACTTTCTTTTTTCTTGCTAGTTGCTTTACGTTGCACTGGCACAGGTAGGTCTTATGGCGACGATGGGACAGGAAAGGCCTAGGAATGGGAAGGAAGCGTCCGTGGCCTTAATTAAGGTACAGCCTGGTGTGAAAATGGGAAACCACGGAAAACAATTTTCAGGGCTGCCGACAATGAGGTTCGAACCCACTATCACCCGGATGCGAGCTCACAGCTGCTAGTTAACTCTAATTTTTCTTGTAGTTAATTTTTGTATCCTTCTAATAACAGAAGGTTGGTGACGATAATGAAATAATTATCCCCTTTTTGCGGTTCTTGTGTCCGAGTTGCCGTATTTTTCATTTACCACTAATTTGTTTGTTAGGAAGGAAGCCGTGCTTTCCAGTGCCGACTCAGTTAAATGTAAATATAAAGCTTTCTGGTCTGTCAAATAAACAAGCTAAATATAAATATTACACAATAAGATACCTTGATCTTGATTCTTTGTTTAATATTGTGTATTTTTATTCCTTGTTTAATAGTGTGTATTTGTATTCCTTGTTAAATAGTATGTATATTTATTCCTTGTATAGTAGTGTGTATTTGTATTCCTTGTTTAATAGTGTGTATTTGTATTCCTTGTTAAATAGTGTGTTTTTATTCCTTGTTTAATAGTGTGTATATTTATTCCTTGTTTAATAGTGTGTATATTTATTCCTTGTTTAATAGTGTGTATTTTTATTCCTTGTTTAATAGTGCGAATTTTTATTCCTTGTTAAATAGTATGTATATTTATTCCTTGTTTAATAGTGTGTATTTTTATTCCTTGTTTAATAGTGTGTATTCCTTGTTTAATAGTGTGTTTTGAAAGGTATGTTATAGTGCAATATTTATATTTAGCTTGTGTGTTCGACAGACTGGATAGCTTTTAAGTTACATTTACGACAAATCTGCATTTAGGGCTGTCACCCAGAGGGCAGGTTCCCTATCATCTTTTTTTAAAGATCATTTTAAAGAACTAGGAAATTTATAGAGTATCTCCCTTTGTAAATTACCCCATTCCTAATTCCTCTTCCAATGAACGATTTTTTTTTTTGCTAGGGGCTTTACGTCGCACCGACACAGATAGGTCTTACGGCGACAATGGGATAGGAAAGGGCTAGGAGTTGGAAGGAAGCGGCCGTGGCCTTAATTAAGGTACAGCCCCAGCATTTGCCTGGTGTGAAACTGAGAAATCACGGAAAACCGCTTTCAGGGCTGCCGACAGTGGGATTCGAACCTACTATCTCCCGGTTGCAAGCTCACAGCCGCGCGCCTCTACGCGCACGGCCAACTCACCCGGTGAACGAATTTTTGCCCCCAGTTAGTACTCATGAATTCCAAATTATCTCCATATTATGATTTCCCTGCTTTTAGAAACTCCTCTCAAGCTTATTCGTGTCCCAGTATCATTCCATACCATCTTACCACGACAGCCTGAAACCAACCACTTAGTCAAAACTCCCAATGAGATGCGCCAAATGGAAATCTTGCTATTTTGCTACTCTCCTGAATGTAAAGATTTTAGCATAAGACTGACGTGTAATATCTACAAATTCAATGCTACGAAAGAACTCTAAATTTACAGTCTGATGATTCGGAGTAATTTATTTGTACTCCCCTTCTACATTCCAATAGTCTGAAGTTGGCTTATCACGGAAGCCTTTAGTGTCCATCTTTCAGCGCCATACAGTAGTATCAACAATAGATAGCACTTGATTACACACCTACAAGTTTCGAATCTGATAATTTGGAGTAATTTCTTTGTACTTCTCGGGAGTTGTAGCAAGAAACAAAGAGATGTGTAGCAACTCAAGGCCACCGTGGGTAGGGGAGTTTCGACGGGCCTCTAGTGTGAAAACCATGTGCTGAATGTGTAGAAGTCATGTTAGAAATTTGGGTGGTTCCTCCCGTCATTCCCCTCTCTAGCATATCTTCAGTGTCGAGCCAGGAGGACGTGCGGCCAAGCGGGAAAGAAAGTACCTTCCCCTCTGTGCGTGTTTGGTTCATGCTAGATCTCCCCTACTGTACAGTAGTCCATGATACGTTTTCGTAACACTATGCTTGAAATCGCTCAAAACAAATCGTACTCCTGTCTTAGGATCTCGATGTTGAAAAACTGTTGGAAGTTCAACGTCCAGGATAACCATTTCCGTCCACATTTGCATTCTCTCTTAACTTCTACGATTAGTTGTACCGGTCTACATTTCTTATTTTGAAATATGTAAGTAAAATACCTTGCTTTATTGCTTTTTGCGAGAGTTAGGGCTCCTACGATTACCTTGCACGGTGGAGTACCTCCTCGTTGGGATCTCCAACATTTTGGAATCCCTCCATATTCCAACGGACCACAGTTGATGCATCATCAAAGCCTTCAGTATCCATCCTTTGGCGCCATAGTGATAATAAATGAAATGGAATGAAATGGCGTATGGGTTTTAGTGCCGGGAGTGTCCGAGGACAAGTTTGGCTTGCTAGGTAAAGGTCTTTTGAATTAATGCCCTTGGACGACCTGCGCGTCGTGATGAGGATGAAATGATGATGAAATGATGATGAAGACGACATATACACCGAGCCCCCATGCCAGCGGAATTAACCAATTACAGTTAAAATTCCCGACCGCACGGGGAATCGAACCCGGGTCCCCTGTGACCAAAGACCAGCACGCTAAACATTTAGCCATGGAGTGATAATAAATAACACTTCATCGGGGCATGGATACTGATATTAGATAAGATTAAGAAAATTCATCTTAAAATGGAAGCGGTGACATAGAAAAAGATGAAGACAAGTACTTATGCGAGTTGCTTTAATGCAGGTGATTCAGAACAATATCCCTATACCATATTCCATACCTATTAAATTTGTATCAGTTATTCCCAGGATATTTATATTATCACAATAATTGAACTTACTGTATACTAAACTCTGCTTTAAATGTTTATGGTAAGCCCTATTAACAAAACTGTTCATTTCGCATCCTCGTAGTTAGTAGTTAGTTCGAAGTTTGACGAATCTCATGTTCGGAGTTTCTGACACAGAAAATAACCCGGGGGTCCCAGAGCAAGGTACTTAAATGGCTGCATTGCTATACTTTTGGAAATACTTTAAATATAATATTCGCTACTACTTGTTTTTAACGCTACTTGTCACTTTCGTATTCATCTTCATATTATTATTATTATTATTATTATTATTATTATTATTATTATTATTATTATTATTATTATTATTATTATTGCTAATCACAATGTGAATAGGTAATTGAGTAAGTGTAACATAAGTAAAGTAAATAGTAGAAATATTTTACCAGTTTTGACAATTATACTGAGTGGTTGCATTCTATTAACACAGCCAATTAAATGGTATCGTAGAGTAAGCAGTGCAGTCTTCTCTTGGAATGTTTAATCCGCTGGTTAGACGAATCTTCCTGTGGAACTCGTGGACAGCAAAGCGTGCCAATATGTAGCCTAGATGGGCCCTTTTCTGATGCTGGTCTTCACTTCTATCGCGTTGAAGTGCTCTTCTGGAATCTGCTGTCTGAAATCTGCTGAGTCTTCTGTCTTCTTTCTTCTAGTACAGCGATCGATGCGGCAGTATTAGAGTGTCTAAATGTAGACTTTATGCCCTTCAAGGACTCATGGTCTATTGTATACCAGTCAGCTTCGGAAATTTAGGGAGATTCCCTATAAATTTTCAAAAGGTTTCGACTTTCTGCTACTATTCTACAAGAAACATCAACTGCGATTTTGAGAGATTCACTCCAAATAGTATGAGGTACTGCAACAACTAACGGTCATTGTAACTCTGGACTCCAACTTGATAGCAAGACATCTTAGGTCCCGTTTCATTCATTTCAGTGAGTTCCACAAGTATACATTGATAATTTGGGAAAATTGATGTCCGGAGAAATGCAAAAAAGATTTCTTTCGGATATTTACCCAATATCTGAGCAAGATACGTCCGACTCCTTCGCTGAATGATCAGCGTTGAGTCCTTTGGTTCAGAGGGTCCCGGCCGGGTCCGGGACTTTAATCGCTTGTGATTAATTCTTCTGGCTCCGGGACGGAGTGTTTGTGTCTGTCCCAACACACACCTTTTCATATACAGACAGCACACCACACTACCAACCACCACACAAACAAGCTCCATATAGGCTTCGCGTCAGCAAGTGCATCCGACTATAAAACAGGGCCAAATCTATATGTGCGACATACAGTAGTTCGCACCCGCGATCCCGTAGCTGCGGGAAAAGTGGTAGAAGACGAAGAAGTAGAAGAATAAAATCTGGACAGGAAAAAATTTCAAAAAGGCATTGGAGAAAATGGAGTGGATCGTCATAATTCCAAAAAGTCTGAAATCATGAATGTCGATTGTCAAAAAACTTATCGGGAACGTATGAAAATTAAGGTGGGTGAGCGTGATGAGCTAATCTCAGGCTACAAAGAAGATCAGTGTAAACATGATACCCGATTCAAAAGTGCCCGTCGTGTTAATCAGAGATTTAAATATCGCTGATAAACTGAACTTACACGCTCTAAGTGAAACGCATTTCTATTTAGATTATCTGCCCGCCTAAGTTCCCAGGACTCAGAGACACAAAATAATACAGAGGGAAAAACACTTCTGTCTCGTAAATTAAACGAATGTTAGTGTGTAGAAACAGAAGTATTGTGGTGGTTGGTTTCCGCTTCGCCAACAAGACGATCCTGGGACAAGTCGATGTTTAAATGATACAATCGACCCTTTTGAACCAACAGTTTCTTAAATACTTAGGAGACTCACAAGGAGACCAAATGCAATGGAAACATTGATCATCGAGGGAAAAGTTTGACCTTCGATGACTCAGACAAGTGTACCAACTCAAGAGCCTGGCCGGAGAGAGCCTTCAGGATGTGTCACCAAATTCAAGAGAAGGAATCGTTCACGAGAACTGGCAACATGCTTTTGCATCATAATGTCACCACACCCTCATGTGGGGTTAGAACATGTGAAAGAGTTATTGGACAACTATTTATGGAGTAGGACAATAAATATTATATTACAATAATGCGGAACGAGGTATACCAAGCCTGGCATCGGCTCTTCTTTACAAGAGTCCCCTCAGTAAGTGTACGCGCATACCCGAGGTACACATGTCACCTTCTTGCCACGTTTCTAACAATCAGTCAAGTAATAGGAAAGTATCCTTTCTTGAGCGCTTGGCATTGAACTATACAAACCAAACCAAACCCCATGACACTACAGCCCTTGAAGGGCCTTGGCCTACGAAGCGACCGCTGCTCATCCCGAAGGCCTGCAGATTACGAGGTGTCGTGTGGTCAGCACGACGAATCCCCTCAGCCGTTATTCTTGGCTTTCTAGACCGGGGCCCCTATCTCACCGTCAGTTAGCTCCTCAATTCTTATCACGTAGGCTGAGTGGACCTCGTACTAGCCCTCAGGTCCAGGTAAAAATCCCTGACCTGGCCGGGAATCGAACGCGGGGCCTCCGGGTAAGAGGCAGGCACACTACCCCTACACCACGGGGCCGGCATTGAACTATACAGGATGTAAAATTCTTTGTTCCCTAAATTAAAGGAGTGTTACATGGTACAAATACAAGTGTACATACATGTTCAAATCTAAATGTTTCACCAATTCACTACACTATTTTTTCAGATAAAATAATTATATTACCTGACAGCAAATACTACTACAGGTTTCGTCCACGTAGTGCGGACACATTCAGCAAAATACCATCAGTACTAAATCATTTACTCTGAATTATTAAAGAGAACAATGGGATTAAAATCGATGTGCTAACTAGTGCATGACTCATTAAAATCTGGAATTAAACACAAAATTAAAATATGAATGTAAAGTGCATCTATCAAGCCATAAAACATCACAATATTGCTGGCAAACCAATCACTGAAAGTCTTAAAATTGTTATTTGATATGTTAATACATAAGGTCTTGGTGTAGTGAGAACCAATCACGTATAACAAAGTGCATAAAAACGTCGTAATTAGGATAACATCCTCCTGTAGCGTGGATCGGTCTTATTTTATGCTGTAATGAACTTCAACAGGGAACCATCGAACCTTTACATATTGAGATCTTGCTGAGGACAACCGCATGTAACGCGTAACAGAGAGCGCCTGTTGTCTTAATATTGTATGTTTCTTTATATGCGTGGTTTTCAGTACTAGCTTCAGTTTTTAACACTCCGGTGGTCGCGCGAAGAAAAAGTCACGTCAATGGTCGCGCGGATCACAATTGTGATCCATTTTTCTTTGTGATATACGGCTATTATTTATTCAATAAATATGATTATGCATGGTGAAACAAACTTTATTTTCTGTACATTATCATATAATTTTGCATCTGTTTATTAAAAAATACCAGAAAAATTACTGGACATTGCGTTTTGTCTCATTTACTCCCTCCATAATGTTTTTGAGGTACATCACTGTCTGGTTCATTCAGCCATCGATTTATATTCTCATAGTCATCCATTTTGTACTTATATATCAATAATTAATATAAATTCGTAAAACGGAGTAGATGTATGCACATCAACTGAGATTAGACACCGTAATAAGAAAACAAACAAAGTCAAAATAAGTCACGCTAGTGGTCGCGCGGATCACAGTTGTGATCCACAAGAATAAATTGTTGTATAACGCAATAACCATCGGTTAAGGTTAGCAGACTACTGCATTATCAGAGAGGGGATGGGGGACGAGGAAGGTACACAGATGCTCAAGGTCAACAATCATACCATAAACAGGAGCGAAAAAAACTAAACGGCTGGATCACTTTCGTGCTCCGCGCGACCACTGGAGTGTTAAACTTCTTTTATGTTATCTTTATCCGCATCATATTAAAAATTATAACTCTTTCTTTTACTGGCTTTGCTTCAAATAACATTCAAACTCTGAAGTCACTTGAACAAATACAATAAATACTAATATTGTGAACTTCGAATCCCACTGTCGGCAACCCTGAAGATGATTTTCCGTGCTTTCCCATTTTCACACCAGGCAAATGCTGGGGCTGTACCGTAATTAAGGCCACGGCTGCTTCCTTCTAACTCCTAGGCCTTTCCTATTCCATCGTCGCTGTAAGACCTATCGGTGTCGGTGCGACGTAAAGCCAGTAGCAAAAGAGAAAAATATTGCGAACATAAGAACCACAGGTCTGCACTGATGACTTTCGGTGTTACGTAACCTTAAATATTTAAGATCGGCTGTCAACCTCCCAGACGTTGAGAGTGAACATTACTCGCTATTGGCATTGGATTACATTTTAACTGCAGACAATGAAAAGGAACAAACGCACAGTACCTGAGAGGAAATGTCCGAAATATCTCCCTCCGACTTGGGCGCACAATTCACATCGACGCAACAATGATTCACGTATTATTTGAAAAATTTCCGGCGCTTTTCAGACACGATGTGTAGCAGTAGCAACGGATAATTAGAAGAACACAAGGAAGACAGAAGGAAGGTCACGCGGACAGCACTTCAGTAATAAGAGTGCAGCTCCTTTAAGCTCGAGCTCCTAATAGGTTCAGATCTGTGGTTCCTATGTTCACAGTACTTGTATTCAGAATACAAATAGAATATAATAGAGCAGATTACTCCCAACCCCGAGTTTCAGATCACCTCGAACTGGCGAGGGAGTAATCATTTATTGTAATCCAATGTGCGTTTTTATACATTCTTTCTTTCCCCTATTACATGTGTGTACATAGATTCATCATACGATAAATAAATAAATAAATAAATAAATAAATAAATAAATAAATAAATAAATAAATAAATAAATAAATAAATAAATAAATAAATAAATAAATAAATAAATAAATAAATAAATAAATAAATAAATTTCCCCTATTACTACATCAAACATTACAATTAAACTTATTAATTATTTCAATCCAGTTTCTAAATGTTAGTTATTTTTCTTTAAAGTTTATTTATTTATTTATTTACTTATTTATTTATTTATTTATTTATTTATTTATTTATTTATTTATTTATTTATTTATTTATTTATTTATTTATTTATTTATTTTTTCCTACGCGTTCCACAGAGTTGCATAGTCTTACCCTCCCTAAGTTGTATTAGTGCTTATTTTCGTGTCATCAGTCTTTATAGAGTTGTCCTACAATTACAACATACCTTTTTTAATTAATTGAATGACTGAAAGAATGACTGATCGCCTATATGAATTGGCGAGTGAATTATTTCATCACTGAATTGTGCTCATTGTATGAATGAATGCATAAACACGCTTCTCACATACTCAAGGATAGCCACCAACTGTGTAGAGAGCATTCGTGATTGACCGTATGAACGAAAGAACTGTATAAAAAAAGTAAAAAAAAAAACGTTAAAGTCCTCCCTCTGAGTCACGAATAACCACCAACTCGGGAGAGAGTTTCAAGAATGAATGGATGAATCAATGAATGGATATTCACAACCAATTCGTATGAATTTCATAATTAACTTAAGAAAAAAGATTAACAACACTACAGTACAACAATGTATTATTGGTAATTTTTTATTATATTTAAACATGGTAGTTATTATAATTATATTCCCTTTTTCGACCCTCCCGCCCCTTATTTTCTTTCTGCACTAGATGCAATTCAGTGTTACATATTCTCGGTTAAACGTGTCTCTTAACCCTTCTTATTCGTTAATTCTTGTTTTATTTTTTCTCACTTCCTTTTGCCACATACTTTTTAGTATACTGTAAAAAAATTCCCGTTCTTCTCAGTGCAATCCATTCCTTACTCAATAATTTAACGATTGTGTAGAATTCTCTTTTTCTCTTTCTAGTTTTTATTTATATTCTCTTGCTGGATAATTTACGCGAATTGCCTCCATCTCCCTACAAACTCTAGTACTTATATTTGTACCCACTGACACGTCTTTAATTTAAGAAACAAAGTTTTCTGCAACCTGTAAAAATTCTGTTGGCTCCTCTTGTTTGTACTTCTCTCTGTCTGTTCTTTTGCAGGATACAAGGAAGTGACAACTGTACAAGAATTAATTTCTCAACATCTGAAGTATACGTTATAATAAGCCCGCTTGCTGGTAAGTCTGCATGATTTGAAACCACACATAGCTGGCTTGAGTCCTGTCACTATCAGGATATTAGCCGGAAAGACAAGGGAGGGGATGGAATACAATTTCAAATCACTACACTGTGTGCCAGGGTTCAAGGCATACGAAGCTGTTGATGGCCATTCTTCCGTGTGATGGAGTCGTTGAGCCTTGAGCAAATTCCTTAGTGTTATTTAACACCGGATTTCACCATATCTCTACATCATCATCATCATCATCATCATCATCATCACCACAAACACAATTTTAATTTGCTTTACGTCGCACCAACACAGATAGGTCTTATGGTGACGATGGGATAGGAAAGGGATAGTAATGACAAGGAAGCGACCGTAACCTTAATTAAGGTACAGCCCGAGTATTTCCATGATGTGAAAATGAAAAAAAACACGGAAAACCATATTAAGTGCTATCGACAGTGGGGTTCGAATCCACTATCTCCCGAATACAAGCTCACAGCTGCGTGCCCCTAACCACACGGCCAACACACTTGGTCACACATACCTACCGGAAATGCAGGTAACCCATGATCGTCAACTAGGAAGATCTGCACCAGGCCTGTCCATAGCTCACACCTTATCTCAAAATTAAAACACAAAACGTATGCCCAATACCTGGGTTATGTTGAGTATTTGAACTTTCCCGCTTTAAATCACTCTTTAATTATTGCTCATGAAATAGTCATCTTAAAGTATTTCAGTACGTCCCAATTCACATATTTTTACACTCGAGTTAAATTTGTTTGGAGATTTTAAATCCATCCCAAAATAAAACATTATTCCCCGTAATAGCAACAATTCCTTTAATTGCTCAACAAATGGAACTGCAGTAATTAAGTCATTCTGGAGTCAGGTAATAGTTTTTAAGATAAAGGGTGAATTTCCATAATAGAAGTAAAATTTAATTTTTTCCTCTGTCTGTTTCCCCCTCGACGCAATTAAATATTAAAATACGTATCCACTTGGAGATTAAAGGGACGTTGAAATGCCTTTTTTGCGCCGTAGAATGTGTACAAAAGCGACACCATCTCCCCTTCTGCGCTTTATTTTATCGAGTGCCAATGTTTAGTAGCATTAGCGCAGTCCCCCAACTGAGATAGGATACAGATTACACCCCTCTAATCTAGGCCTGATAATGACACTTTACTGGCCCTTAAAGCATTCCCTTGGAAACAGACCAGCGATGTCATTAATATCGCAGGTGGAGAGCTCATAAATAATGCCAGCGGAGACGAAATTCAGTATTATTTTACAGAGTTCTTTCATAGTTTCACTCTTTGGCCGAATTGTCAGCGTCGAAGTCTTGAGTCCAGAGGACGCTGGATTGGTTTCCTTACCGGCTGAGGGATTTTAAACACTTGTCTGGGACTGGATGTTTCTGTTTGTACCCATCCACTTCTCTTCTCACACACGCAATATACCCCACTACATTGTATATATATTTATTTTTACTATTATTTATCTTGTGATTTGTTCTTCTTCCGGGTTGATCCATGTTATTGTTTTCTGTACATTCTGACGTTTCAAATACATTTTGCAGTATTCTTTGTCAAGGCGACTGAATACCCCTACATTATTTATTTATTTATTTATTTATTTATTTATTTATTTATTTATTTATTTATTTTAACTGACCTTTGCTGTATCAACATTTCGTCATCCACCATGTACAATGAACACTCACAACACACATACAAAAATATAATTATTGTCAGCACAAAGTACATATAAGGAATCAAAACCAAATCGTCCACATTCTTCATGTACATAACAGGAGAGGGGAAGAACAGACAAAACACTGACAACGATGCGATGAGCAAGACGTCAAATTCTAATATACGCGATTCTCAAAAAATGCATTAAAGCATTGAGAACTGAATTGTTATATGTAACAAGCTTTAACAGCTTCATTTTAGATAATAATCCCGTATTGACTGTAAATCAAGTAGCGAATGTTTAAGATTAACTTAAATATTATATTAAAGTGGTCCGCCTATTCAATACATATATAATTTATTACGTTCAGTACATCAAGGCTAGGAAAACAGAGATTGAATCGAATCAAATCGAATCATTGATTGATTGATTGATTGATTGATTGATTGATTGATTGATTGATTGATTGATTGATTGATTGATTGATTGATTGATTGATTGATTGATTGATTGATTGATTGATTGATTGATTGATTGATTGATTGATTGATTGATTGATTGATTGATTATATGACTTGCAACTTTAACAAAGTTTGCCAACATTTTATCTTAAATGTCCTATCATGCAATACTGTTTTTAATGTGTCTTTCCGATTTAATAATGTAATTTCGGTATTCTGATATTGTAGTTTATTATAGCTGATGAAGTCCTTTAGGGGACGAAACGTGTACTGAATGTAATAAATTGTATATGTCTTGAATAGGCGGACCAGTTAAATATAATATGTAAGTTAATCTTTAATATTCGCTATTTAACGGAATTGTTTTCACCTTAAAACAGCAATACAGCACTGGTCGGGAACGGCACTTTTAGATAATATAGTTCAGCTGAAAAACGGCTTCGAGAAGCATCAAAAAGGCCACACACAAACAAAATGTGGTTGAGATCTCCATCCTCCGCATAGTGACATCGACAGCGCGATGAATCCAAAACCCTTATGCGATGGACATGCGAAGGGAATGATCCAAAATGTAGTCTCATTCGGATTACTGAAACCGTTAGACCCCGAGACCGATGAAGATACCTCTACTCGATACGAAGAAATCAGTCTTCCAGGTAGCAATCAAATTCGAATAGTCGGCAAACTGTACGTAATGTACAGAAGAGAATAACGTTGTTCAACCCGAAAGGGGAACTAAATAACTCTACACACCCTGGAGGCTTCACTTCTAAGACAACCTTCTAGAACACTAAGGAGAACGGTTATGATGTTCAATAACAATGTTAATGGTTTTGCGTCCCACTAACTGTTTTTACGGATTCCGAAGATGCCGATATTTGTCCCGCAGTAGTTCTGTTAAGTGCCAGTAAATATACCGGCATAGGGTTGACGTATTAGTGCATCTTCCAATACCACCAGACTGAACCTAGATGGAACCTGCAAGGCGATTTTAGTTTTTTTTTTTTAAATTTCGTGTGGCTATTTCTAGCCGGGTGCAGCCCTTGTAAAGCAGACCCTCCGATGAGGGTGGGCGGCATCTGCCATGTGTAGGTAACTGCGTGTTATTGTTGTGGAGGATAGTGTTATGTGCGGTGTGTGACTTGCAGGGATGTTGGGGACAGCAAAAACACCCATCCCCCGAGCCATTGGAATTAACCAATGAAGGTTAAAATCCCCGACCCGGCCGGGAATCGAACCCGGGACCCTCTGAACCGAAGGCCAGTACGCTGACCGTTCAGCCAACGAGTCGGACGATTTTAGGGTATTTTGGTAGAACGCGTATATGGGCGACAGTATTGAACTTTGTGTAATGTCCCAATTGAGAGTTAAAAGAGGTGGCTAATTGTTAAAAAAAATGGAAATCTGAACCGTAGTTTTCATGAAATACCTCTTCAAAGTAAGGCAAGATTTGTGCTAAATATGTGACGTCACACGCATACTCTGTTATAAGATAGCGCTGTGTTAACTCGTGCGCTCTTCAGGTTTTACATGTAGGCATCTTTCTATTTCCGTCTACGTGGTTTTTTGCTGACCCTTACTATCCGATTACACCGCCATTGATAGACATCACCACATCTGGCCTGGTAAGATGCTGAGCATGGGGACAGGCAAAAACTCCTGTAGTATCACACTCGTGCAGTGGCTAACTTTTTCTTCTTCCTAGAACTAATAGCACGTCGGAGGCAATATAGAATAGTGATGATTGCCACGCGGGGGGAGCGGGCTTCGGGGGCCTCCCGAAAAATAAGAAAAAAGACTCGCACGCTCAGTTGGAGGTTAGCTGCCGTTGTGAATATACCATGGTCAGTTGTATACAATAAAAAATAATGGAAAATAAATATTTGATTAGAATATGGAGAAAACGTGCTAAGGTAAGATTATAAACGAGAAAAGTGAATGATGAAGTAATAAAAGAACTGAAACGGAGAGTCTAATAGGCGTTACTATGAGAAATTGAAACACGGAAAACAATTTAGTAAGTAAGACTACTAAACACTCAGAAATCTGTGGCTGTTACAATAGTGACAGCCTACCGCCATTTTTTTACAATTGGCTTTACGTCGCACAGACACAAATTAGGCTTATGGCGACGATAGAATAGGAAAGGGCTACGGAAACGACCGTGAACTTAATTAAGATACAGTCCCAGCATTTTACTGGTATGAAAATGAGAGACCATGGTAAACTACCTTTAGGGCTGCCTACATTGGGATTCGAACCCACTCTCTCCCGAATGCAAGCTGATAGATACGTGACTCAACCACGCGGCCACTTGCCCGGTGGGCTCACAGGTTGCGATGTTAATGATATCGTTGAAAGGACCACACAACCTCTAGTTCGCATGTACACTATTAGCTGCTAATATAAGTCCCCTTTCACTGGAGAATAATGGAAACTAAATCTTCGGGTGGCCGCTGACAGAGAAACAACTTAATTAAATTTCCTTTTGCTGTATAACACTGTCACGATATGTTTTCTTTTTCACGTAATTTATAAATGTATTACTCAAAATTAGTTTTGGCTGACTGAAGAACCTAACTAGTGTAAGTTAACTGAAACCAAACTAAAAAAAAAAAAAATGGATTCAGATATTACCAAAAACATCATTCACAAAGGTCGGTTTATTCCATGGCACTGCCTGTATTGTTTGGTATAGTAGGGTAGCTAAATCATCTGCAAAGGCTAAACAGTCGATTAATCTTGGAGTTTTGTATCCAGCTCCACGCCTGAATATATTTCTTTTCTTGTAGTTTGATTTTACATCCTGTGGTCACCTTCCCTAAAACACGGGTATTATTATTATTATTATTATTATTATTATTATTATTATTATTATTATTATTATTATTATTATTATTATTATTATTATTCGTTTAATTCCATGTTTGTCTTTTCCCTGGGACTTAACGAGGGATCTCACTTCTACCGCCTCATGGGCAGTGAGCCAGACTTTTGGTCGGGAATACAACTGGGGAGGAGGACTAGTACCTCGCCCAGGCAGCCTCACCTGCCGTGCTGAACAGGGGCCTTGTGGGGGTGGGAGTGGGGGTGGGAAGATTGGCATTATAGGCAAGGAAGCGGCCATGGATTTAAGTTAGGTACCATCTCGGCATTTGCCTGGAGAAGAAGTGGGAAACCACGGAAAACAACTTCGAGGATGGCTGATGAGCAAATCGAACCCTCCTTTACTCAGTTGACCTTACAGTTACAGTCCTTGTACCACCTTTCAAATTTCGTGGTAGGGCCCCCGATGGTGGCAGCCGATCATACTAACCACTACACCACCGAGTGGATATTATTATTAGTATTATATTATTATTATTATTATACGACTCTTTGGCCGAATGGTGAGCATTGAGGCCTTCGGGTCAGAGTATCGCTGGTTCGAATCCCGACCAGATCGGGAATTTAAGTCGCGTCTCATTAATTCTTCTGGCTCGGGGACTGGGCATTTATGTTGGTGCGAACACTATCCTTTTCCTATTCAGACAGCAAACCTCACTGGCAATCGCCACATAAACACGTAATAGTAACGATATCCCTCCACATAGAGTTGGCGTCGGGAAGGGCATCCGGCCGTAAAACATAGCCAAATCTACATATGTGTGAAATACTGTAGTTTGCTCCCGCAACCCCACAGATGTGGGAAAAGCATTAAAAGTAGAAGAAGTGTTATTTTGTTAACTCCTCAAAAATATGTTAAACAGCTGTTTGGAATATTAAATAACATCCCCCCAAGAAATAGAGCTGTGTTTGATATCGTGATATTAACGGTCTCCATCTAGTAACTTGAATAACCGGGCCGAATTCTGTTCAGTAAAATGAGACGAATTTCAGTTCAACAATTCCAATTATCAGTCCATAAAATGGAATAAAGCTATAAGAAGACTAAACAGTGACTTGGCGGTCTCTTTATTTAGCTTAGTGTTCGACAACGCCCCCAAACGTGTACAATTATTCACACAGGCTCAAGTCGCACGTTTGATGTAGCGTGCGCTGGAGTCATGTCAGGAGGCCAAGTGCGTGCTAGCAGGCCATGAGCGTGTCTCACCGATTCTGGCGCAACTTCGACGCGAGCGAGCGACCGAGCGAACGAACACAGGGGGATTAGAATCACGGAGGGTTTGATACACTCCCCACACCATCACATGACTTGCTTCTCCTCCAAGCCAATAATGCGGCCATCTCAATGGCCTCTTAGAGAGGGGTAACAGTGCCACAAAAGCTGCCGCATAATCCTAGCCACAATCTGATTATCTAGAGCGATGACATGTCTATTAAAACGGCAGTTATATTAACCTGGGAGGAAATTAATTTAAGAATTTATCCTGAAGTTCTATTATTATTACTATTATTCTCCACTCGCAGTGTTTGATGCTATATTGCATCTGGACCGCCGGGTATCACGACAAATGGGAGTTCGTTACCAGATAATGAGTTTTTAATTATGCAGATTTATTTCGTCAAAGTTCGAATTGGTAATATTATTTATTAATTTCCTTCTTCTTGGCCCTTTTCCAAATGTGCTTGGGTAGGTAATTGATGTGAATTTGTTCCAGTTGCATGTCCGGATGCCTGGCCTGACAACAAACCTATGTAAATGGATGTATACGCTATTGTGTTTTAATGTTATAAATAGAGCCCGGATTTTTATGCACAAATAGGTTAGAATGCAAACTTACTGAAGCAAGTAGCAAGTAGTCTACCTTCACAACGATTATGCTATCGGGTTTCCATAAACTTTAGGGGTACGGCCCATCAGAACCCCTATATTTTATGTTACTCTTGCTACATTATGGAAGAGCGGGTGGTCGACACTTCCTACTAACCAAATTAGTTTGCAATCTAACCTGTTACTGCATACAAATCCGGGCTTTAGTTATAAACATTTCTTAACAGACAAAGTAAGGGTACCCATACTACGAATAAACGTAAAAATAAGGAATATCTTCAATTGTGCCAAAGGTTGAGGAGCTAAAGGGCGCGAAAGGTTTCAAAATGTAAGTATTGGATAGCCCTATCAAACCAAAATAACAAATTTTGAAAATCACTTACGGTCTACATGCAGTCCGGAAATACAGCCTAAAATCCGTTGTTTCTTCACTCGTTTTCTTTTTTATTCAAATCTTAGCCTAATTAACTTATTTAGGCCTAAATAATCTTTTTCTTTAATGTGTTCCTTGGTACAGTACCCTCAGGCGGGGTTAAGCAAAACTCTGCACTGACTCACATTAGCGCTCGTAGTGGTAGATAAAGGCAAACTGCTAATCTAATCGACCGGATAACGATAACTAGGGTTGTAATTTTTAGGGACAAATAAAGAATATATTCTCATACTTGATTATATTTAACTAAACCGGGCGAGTTGGCCGTGCGCCTAGAGGCGCGCGGCTGTGAGCTTGCATCCGGGAGATAGTAGGTTCGAATCCCACTATCGGCAGCCCTGAAGATGGTTTTCCGTGGTTTCCCATTTTCACACCAGGCAAATGCTGGGGCTGTACCTTAATTAAGGCCACGGCCGCTTCCTTCCAACTCCTAGGCCTTTCCTATCCCATCGTCGCCATAAGACCTATCTGTGTCGGTGCGACGTAAAGCCCCTAGCAAAAAAAAAAAAAAAAATATTTAACTAAAAAATCTTAGCTCATATTCCCAGGATATTTTCAACATTGAGTTGCTTGCTTGAAGGGCTGTGGATTTGTCTTTGGTGGTTAGTAGCGTGGAGTGTGGAGACGAACGCAAATTAGCCACACGCAGTGAAACTCTCCGAGGCCGAGAATCGAACCATGGTCTGAGGAGCTTCCTCTTAAAATACGTCTAGAAGCTTTGTAAATGTTTGTAACGAATGCTCCGAATCTCATGAATCCAGAAGTTTCAAATACTGAGGTATTAAGAAGATCAAAAACAAAGTACGAGTTGTTAAAACATTTGAAATGTCGGAAACGGGAATATTTTGTGACCTAATGACAGGAATCAAGTACCATCTTTTACAGTTTACTATATTTGAAAAAGGAAAGTCGAAGTCATTGTGAAGATGGAGCAGAAAGAAGTCGTGGCTAAATGGCATCGAGCAATGGAAAGCAGATGATGATGATGATGATGATTTTGATGTTGCTAATATTGGGAAAATCAAGTCATCCTAGGTATGTCTTTTAGGAAATGATACGGAAATTAATAAGGATCAATTTATTGAAGGGTCAGGAGATAAAGACAGGTAAGTCAACTTTTTGTCGCAACCGACTTAGCGGTTATATACTGGGCGTCCGACCAACCTTATTTACTACATTTCGAACTTCATTTATTGAAAGTATATGATTTTTTAACTTTTTATCTGTTTATCTAGTAACGTTTTTAAGTTATAATTTCGTTTCTTCTTCTGAGTTCTGGAACCGGTCGACTCATCTGCTTTTATTAACTCCTCCTTCATCTGTACCATTTCACAAAGGTAACATTTTCAATGCTGAACTGATGGGATTATCCAAGATAGATGCTAGGAAACAACTCCTCTGCGCACTTATTGTTCGTTAGATTCATCGCAGGGGTCATTTTCCTGCAAAGTCATATAGACCATCTACAGTATACTCTAACACGCCTCTTTAATGATATGTCTCTTAGTCATGGCCATCCATTAATACTTCACATCGTAGGTTGTACGGTTGCTAGGTAACATGCATCACATAATTTGTAACGAAAATTAACAGATGACCCATGGCCGTAAGACATATTTTTGTCATTAATATTCTTCATCATCCTGGCGTTTTCCAATTTATTACGGACAACTCTTGGTGTAGATATGGCCAAGATTTCCGGGTGGATACCCTTCCTTACGCCAATTCTACTTCGAAGAATGTGTTCACTAGTGGGTATTATTGTAGTGGCTATTAGTGTAGTTTGTTGTATTTAGATTAAGCAACAAACACTTCTACTATGGATAAGTATTTTTCTTTTTCTTTTCTTCCCAGAATTTCTTCATACGTTGGCTCATCGCCTCTCTCTCTTCCTCCGATAACACTCTCCGAGGTTGACGTCGAATTTGCAAAAGTGAAAAATCCGAAGAAGTGATCTCTCGCTGGAAGGCCACTCTGTAAGTTAAGATGTTATTTGTGATCTTTGCCTTCGTGGATCCCATAGTATCTCTTCCAGCAAACCGGTGGTGTGTTTTAATTTGGAGATGTAATAAAAATATTCTTAGTTACCTTTCGTTGCTCATTCTCTGAAGGTGACCATAAAATTGTAGTCTTCATCTTTTAATTGTGTCTCCAATTTTCTTATATTTCGGTAGAAGTCTTAACGTTTTTCCTTCACGAAGTATATTTTTTTCTTTTGTGGTCCCAAAATTTTCATGTGTATTTTCGTCCTTTCTTTTCCATTTCCTCTTGTTCACCTCTTTTGTTCTATATTAAATATTCTGATCCATATAATTTAAGTACCTGTGTGAGATCATCAGCAAAAATGGACTGGAAAGCACTTAGGGAACCAGTACGCCAACTTGAAATAGCCTACCAAACGTTACGCACGATCTACAACAAAAATTGCTTTTCCCAAAATACTAAGATACGTCAATATGAAACGGTTCTGAAGCCAGTAGTTATGTATGCATCCGAAACCCTATCCTTAAATGCCAATAAAGGACTGCTCGAAGAACGGGAGAAAAAGTAGCGCAGAATAATTAAGGGAATCGTGGGATACAACTAAAAGAATGGCATCCACCAAATAAAGATCTAATAAGGAAGTCTATAATAAAATTGAGAAAATTACAGACACGGCCCGCAAAGGACGAGCATGATTTTACGGTCTCCTCAAACAAATGGACGGGAACAGAGTGAGCAAACAAATCTTTCACCTACTGTATTTGATTCAAAACCTAAATCTACGATGCCATGGTTTTGAAACACCAAAAAAGATCTTCAAGTGCTACAGATCAAACTAGAAGATGCCTTCGACATAAGTCTTTTCCGAAAGAAGATAGTGACGAACGGGCTAACCGAGACGAACAATCGAAAAGAAAACACTGTGTCCCTTGAAAAGAGGACCACAAGCAGGCCCACTAAGAAAGAATGAGGGAATTCTGAGCTCTAAGAAAGCAAAGTTCACTGCCATATGTAACGAGACTTAATATTATCGTCGATGGCCTTAGCGAATAAATAATAATAATAATAATAATAATAATAATAATAATAATAATAATAATAATAATAATTGTGTGCCTCTGCCTCTGCCTCTGCCTGAGTGTCACTTTCATCGATACCTTTTGCTCTAACTGCTGACACAGAAACAGGTATAGGAGTCTTGAGTGAGGACCGTACTGACATAAAGTATTAAAATTGGGCAAGAAAACAAAACAAAAAAGATTTCGAACGGTATATTCTAAAAATTATGGGGGATAAGGTGATACAGTTTTCATTCATTCATTGTTTAGTTTTGTATGGACGGCCAGTTCTAACATTCCTATTACTTTTTTATTTGTATGCTACTTGTTTTTATTTCTCACCGACACAGACAGATCCTATGGTGACGGCGGGATAGGACAAAATTAGGGCCTAAACGTACATCCCCAGCATTTGCTTGTTGTGAAAGTAGGAAATCACTGAACACCATTTTCAGAAATGCCGACAGTGGGGTTCGAACACACTAAAACTCAAATGCAAGCTCACAGCTCCGTGATCCAAAACGCGTAGACAACAGTTATTTAAATCATATCTGCACGTACAATTTAACTGGTCACGCTCAATCCAGCTTTGCTTTTCTGTGAAAAATAACTTTTGCTAGAGTTCAAAATGGGCCACCAAACAGTTTTAACTACACACAAATATGCAGTTGTGTATAGTTCTTCATTTTCAGTAAACACTGTGAAATTGGTTGAAAAATTTCTAAAATACCTCGGTTCAACGCATGGAAATTCCAACTGTTTTTAATATAGAATGCAACTTAATAACAAAAATGTGTTGAAATTATATTCTAGTTGATAAGAGACACAGTAGTACAAACTCTTCCTCTGGATTTACAAAGCTGAACAACCAGGTTTCATACCAGAAAACATAAATCTAGTAGCCTACACTTAGATTCCAGGCAAGGTCGGGAATTTTAACCATCATCGGTTAATTTCACTGGCACAGGGGCTGCGTGTATATGTCGTCTTCATCATCATTTCATCCTCATCACGACGCGCAGGTCGCCTACGGGAATCAAATCGAAAGATCTGCACCTGGAGAGACGAACATGTCCTGGGATAGTCCCGGCACTAAAAGCCATGAGAAATTTCATTTCAACAGTCTCAATAAATTTGATGTAATTCAAGCTGAAATTCAGAAGGAAAGAAAATTCTCTAAATTACCCCCCTTAAGAGCTTATTTACAAATGTCGTAATCTCATCAGTTAGTGGGGAGTATGATAGCCCAGCGACATTGTCGCTGCTAGAGTCTACGAGTGGTATATCAACAGTTAAGTTAAATTTACACGCACGTTTCATAAAAAATTACAATCTACGATAATAATTCAATTTTGATCGTAGGTAAATTATAAGCGGGTGTTGAATTCAGTGCATAGACTAAAGAAAAAGTATGGCACGTGCACGATATTAGTTTATTGATCGTTGTACGTCAAGCTCATGCGAAATACCGTTATTTATGCCGAGGGCATAACGTTGTTTTTAAAAATCCCGCGTGATGCAGTTTCAAATTGCCTTTGTGATGACTGTTTACAAATCACACACCAGAATCAATATTTAACATTTATGCTACATATGAGCTCTGCTGAACTCTTGAATTTACGGGCCGATTCGCAGGAGTAGTGGTTATCCATTAACAGTGTGCTTTAAAGCGATATTACACTGAGAAACTCTCTGTGACCAAATGGGGGGCGTGACGTGTTTGAAACACAAACGATGTGAGCTTAAAAGTGGTAGAACTGTATAGAGACTACGACTTGTGATTTTTATCCTGAACGATTTCTGTAACGCACCAGATGCTAGTGACATAGCGTTGTCACATTTATAAACACCCTGAAATTAACTCCCTTAGTTAATCAGTGGTAGAGTGACAATCTCTAGTTCTCTAGATTACTGCCCTGTGGGTGGGATAAGTAGAATAACACCCATGGTAACACCTGCCTGTCGTAAGTGTTGATTAATAGAGGCCCCAAGGGCTATGAACTTTGGAGCGTTGGTTGCGACGACGGGGTCCTTAGCTGAGCCCTGGCCATGCTTCCACTTAATTATGCCGGGCTTCCCACTTCAATCTATTATAATCGACCTCCCTTGGTCAACTCTTGTTCTTTTCCGATCCAGATGGTATTAGAGCACTCGAGGCCTAGGGAGTCTCATGTCCTCGCCTTTTGTGGCCCTCGTCTTCCTTTGGCCGATATCTTCATTTTGTGAAGTACCGGATCCCTTCCATTTTTCTCTCCGATTAGTGTTATATAGAGGATGGTTGACTAATTCTACTTCCCCTTGAAACAGTAATCACCACCACCACCACCAACACTCCTAGATCACGAGTTCAAACAAGACGGGGGTGAAGAGTAATTATTCGATAGCCTAGAGCGCTGTGTGTTATTACTACATTTGTGAGTATCGCCTGTGCGAAGTGGACAAGTCGAACTCAAATGCACTTGTAAATAACTGAAAATAGTAACTTAATATAAGTCAATAGTGAAACTCTCTCTCTCTCTCTCTCTCTCTCTGGGTATCCATTGTATTGTTAAATACCCTAACAACCTCACAGAGAAATCCACTACGAGGACAGAAATTTCCAGTACAAATAGTGGGTCAAAAGCTTCTCATTTGAACCAATATCACATGTTATCCCATCATGAACACATATCAATAACAGGTTTAGTTTATCAAAATTGTAAATTCTAACTCACATCCATGGATCTTGTTCTCCTGTCCACAGTACTGAATGCTCAATACCAACCTGAA
This sequence comes from Anabrus simplex, assembly GCF_040414725.1. Classification (NCBI taxonomy): domain Eukaryota; kingdom Metazoa; phylum Arthropoda; class Insecta; order Orthoptera; family Tettigoniidae; genus Anabrus; species Anabrus simplex. The sequence continues at coordinate 60,165,787 of NC_090272.1, read as the reverse complement.
ACAAAGAAAAAATTGGAAAACACATATGATTAATTGATTAGTGATTATTTTACACACGTTACACTAGAGGGAAATTATTCAGCAAACTACGTATTATAGGCGACAGCTTCAATGGACAAGGAAAACATGGTAGTCGCAACTTAACGCCCAATGGCCACACTTTTTTAAATGAAGCTCATTGGTACCACTTGGGTCTGACGAAACCAAAATTTTACATGCATACTTTCAGATATTCATTAAGAATCTTCTTAATGACTTTTACAGTTGTTGTTATAATCTGATGGCCATACTACGACAGAAAATAGTAAAACAGAAATAATCTTTCTTATATCTGATGAAAAATGCTGAAAATATTCCCCTGTTTTCGTAATTCTCCCCAGAAATTTTCCTGAACCATAATAAAGAAATACACATGGGTGCCATTGTCTCTGTTGTATTTGGAAATTTGAACTCCGAAAGGTATAGATCCTCAGTCTCTTGGATTACTGAGAGTAATTTCGTACGTATGAAGGAACATGTACACGCAACTTAACAGGCCGTATCTAAGACAGTTCTTTATTTGATCTCAAAAGACTCGCCGAACTCAACTTCGGCCCTCACAAGGAATGTTCACGATGTGGTTTCACTACTGACTTAAGTTACTATGTTCAGTTATTTACAAGTGCATTCGAGTTCGAAGATATCCCCTTTGCACAGGCTCCTCATTGTAATCTATTCTTTTTAACCTCCCTTTGTCAAGTCTTGTTCTTTTCCGACCCGATGGTCGGAACTTGTATAATATTGGTGTAATACTGATATAATATTGAAGATAAACGAAAATTTTAGCTGAAAACTGTGTTTAGAGTACTAATTTGAGCTACCAATAGTGGTAATTATACATACATGTTTATGTGTCTCGATGAAGAAATATTTCAAGCTTAAATGAACTCGACATTATCCACACTGGGTGAGTGTTTCATCTGTGCGGTTGGAGTTGAGCTACGCGAATCTTCAATCGAGGATATAAACATATCACATTCAACATGAAATAAAGCTTCCATCCAAGTGTGTACAATAGGATGATCAGTTTAGGTTCATAACATGAAACTACCCACAATGTAGCGTAAACAGGTAATATGCATTTCGCTGTGTGTTCTAATGTCAACAACATACACACTTCATTAAATATCGCCTGTATTTTTTCATGACTTATTACGATACGATAGTTCCAGAGCTTGACTGTGCTGGTGCAGATCTTTACCCAGTAGAATGCCTGTAGGCGACCTGCATGTCTGTGAGGAGAGAGTCCTACCCAAGAGAATTTCTAATGTTGAAGACGTCACAAACACCCAGCCCCCAATCCAGAATAATTAACCAATTAAGGTAAAATTTTCTGACTCAGTCGAGAATTGAACATGAAAACTCTTGGAGAAAAGGTCAGAGCTTACGTCTTGTGTGTTCGCTGTTTAGAACACACAGCGAAATACAGACTAACTGTCCGTGCGTGCGTGACGTCCGCTTCATATCATAGTTTGAAGGTCGCAAATTCCATCTGGTCATGCTTTGCATACAATAATGCTACTGAATGTTACAGCTTTGAATTTATGATCACATTACCGTACAACTTTGGAAGCTGATATCAATGGTGATGAACAAAACTTTCTCTGAAAGTCGTTCGAAAATTTTCTTCTTCATTGAAAATTGTATTTCATTTTAGATATCCAGGACATAAAAGTACTAAATGGTCAACTGGCTGTAGGCGACCTGCATTAAGTAGATAAAGCAATACATAAAACAGAATGATAGGGATAGACACAATTAAAATATGCAAGTTCATCCCAAATCAAAAGATGTTCTGCATTCTGCAGCTTTCTTTAATGCTATAGTCCCAGGTTTTAAGATTGGTTTTCCATCGAGCACTCAACAGTCGACCGGTCATCGACATACCAATTCTGAGTGCATTCAGTGTTTTCCACGTTGTATATGGTAAGTTATATCCAGCTGCAGGTTCGCTTGACATTCCGCCAGGAACACTCATGTACGAAACTATACACTTGGTGGGGATACACGTAAGAATCCACCTTAAATAATTGTGAAGGTGTATACCAGAGTTGCTCCGCTGGGTGCCCGTTGAGGCTAGCCCAGTGCAGCCGGACTCGCTTGTCTGAAATGCGGGTAGCCTACGTACCAAGCGTACGCCGCAGACAAGCGAGAGAGCGAATACTCTCGGCACGGGACAGGAGCAGTGACATTCGATTGTGACTACGAATTTCTCCTCACACTGTTAAATGAAACGTTGGTTGGAGTACAGTATTTAAAGAGTAAGGGCACAAAAATCACACGAAAAATCGAACTTTTATTATTATTCAGGTTAAATTTATGCTGCGCTCGATATTAATGAACATTGTTTTATTTTCCTATATTTTCACATCCAAACAAAATTGACACGTTAAACATTTCGTGTTATGCTATACAAATATACAGGGTTGAAGCGTGCAAACTATGATTTACAGTTTCTTGGATGGTGATGCAAGACTTTCCACTAAGAAAAGTAAAATTCTTGTTATTCATTCAGTAAAACGTAATATATTTAGATACTTCTTCAAAGAGAGCCTCCGTGGCTCAGCGGCAGCGCGCGAGCCTCTCACCGCTGGGTTCCGTGTTTCAAATCACGGACACTCCATGTGATATTTGTGCTGGACAAAGCGTAGGCGGGACAGGTTTTTCTCCGGGTACTCCGGTTTTCCCTGTCATATTTCATTCCAGCAACACTCTTCAATATCATTTCACATGCCATTTATTAAACATTGCCCCAGGATGCGGCAGGCTTCGGCAGCCGGCACAATTCCTATCCTCACCGCTAGATGGGGCTTCATTCATTCCATTCCTCACCCAGTCGAATGACTGGAAACAGGATGTGGATTTTCATATTCTTCAAGGTTAATTATTGATTTCGCACAGTTTTGTAATGCTATGTGACTTTCCCTGTTTATTGAGTTTCTTAAAATGGAATTTAATACTCATCACCCTACGACTATTGATAATAGGTAGATCCTAAATAGCGAATGAGTTTCATCACTAGTGAAGAAATAGATATTTACTATTCAAGTACAACAACACACTAAATGCACACCAGGGAAATTCTGGGGCTGTACTTTAATTAAGGCAATGGCCACTTCCTTCCCACTCCTAGCCCTTCCATAGCCCATCGTCTCCATAAGACCTGTCTGTGTCGGTGCGACGTAAAGCAAAATGTTTTCTAGGGAAAGTCGCACTAACACAGGCAAGTTTTCCGACGGCACAAGAATTGGAACGGTCTAGGATAAGAAAAGTAGTGGCCGTGGCCTTAATTAAGCTACATCCCTATCATTCATCTGATGTGAAAATTGGAAACCATGGACTATCATTTCCGAATGCAAGCTCAAAGCTACGCGACACTGATCACGCGGCCAACTCGCCAGGTAATACTTTTCTGAACAACCTGTCAAGCGAACCTCTTTTCGCACTGTTGGTTGTATCCGTGTCCATATTCTTAAGTTAAAGGGATCTGAAATGACGACCATCTGCTTCCTTGTATGGAATTGAGACACTAACACTGGGCAAGAGAGCTTATATACGGTTGAAAGAGGAGCGAAAGATCTTGAGACATATCTGTGGCTTGGTTCTAAAAGGGCCAATGTCAAAAAACCTGTTTTTGAGCTATGAGCATTTGAAGTTTTGCTTATAGTTTTCCAATTATTTTTTTCAACAACTAACTTTAAATAACATTATACTTTCTTTGTGGAATTCACCTTATTAAACGCTCATTTTTTCTATCGTATTCTTTAAAAATTGCCAGGTCTCTAATATTTACTGGTAATCTAACATTATTGGCAAGGGCTTATTTAATTAAACGTTAACTGTTCGTTTAGTATTTAACAGAGACATTGGCCCTTTTAACATGTTGCAAGCCAGGAAAAAACGCGTTTGTATCAGTTAATATCTCAATTTCGATTAAAAAAAATGACATTGGCCCTTTTAGAACCAAGCCACAGAATATGGGCACCTAAAATCAAGATGATTTTAATTTTTGGGTACACAGATCGACACAGGGGCTGTATGGGAGTGTAGAACAAATTACGAAGGTGGTATGGAAAAGGAGGGAGACAACTGATGAGGATGGACATCAGGGTGATCAGGAAAATATGGAACGCGACATAACTAACCTGAATTAACTGGAGGAAGGAAGTCAGGGAGGAGTGGTGGACAATAGGCACAAGGGGACAAATCCACAGACGGCTGTACAGGATAGGTTCAGCTACACGAGACTGAGAGAAGGACTCAAATGGATTGACACAAGCATCAAGATTTAGATTACAGAAGCAGAGAGAAAAAGGACAAACGAGACTATGAAGAGGTATTGAGAAGAATGAAGGCGCACTGAACAAGTCACTCATGATCCTAAGTGGTGGTGACAAACCAAATAAATAAATAAATAAATAAATAAATAAATAAATGAAAATCCTCAGCCTGTTTCCAGTCATTCAACCGGGTCAGGAATGGAATTAATGAATCCCCCATCTAGCGGCGAGGATAGGTAATGTGGCGGCTGCCGACGCCTGTCGCACTCGTCCGGAGCAATGATTAATGAAATGAAATGGTACTGGAGAGTTTTGCTGGGATGAAAGATGACAGGGAAAACCTGAGTAACCGGAGGAAAAGCTGTCCTGTCTCCGCTTTGGCCAGCACAAATCTCACATGGAGTGACCGTGATTTGAACCACGGTATCCAGCGGTGAAAGGCCAGCGCGCTGCCGTCTGAGCTACGGAGGCTTCAAAATAAATAAATAAATAAATAAATAAATAAATAAATAAATAAATAAATAAATAAATAAATCTCCAACACAAAACACTCAAAAGGACAATTAGAAGTGAAAGAATGTAAAATGAGAAAAATCCTAGGACCTAGAATCAAAGATGGAGTACATTTTCCATAATCAAATGCCGAAATATATAAAATAACCTCCAAAATTACAGGCACAGTGCGCATGCGAAGAATACAATTCATGGGGCACTTAAAAAGCATGGACTTAGACTGAATCACAGAATTTACACATTCGCAAAGAATAATAACATTAGATCAAATTGATACGAACAGACAGAGAAAGACCTGAAGAAATTAGGATCTCCAAATCTACTAGACTGAGAAGAAAGCAGAAAAATCACAATCACGCGGGATTTTGAGGAGGATGAGAGGACGATTAACCGACATGTGTAATCCCTGCATTGAAAACACACCATTTACTACGTATGAAGGATTACTGGACTAAAAGGCAAAGCCTACAAGTGTTGATTCCGCGTGGTCCTAAGTGACCGATTCACGACGAAGGGAAAAAAAAAAAAAAAGAACTCGAATCTCAACTAATACAGCGCAGTCGCATCCAGAATTTTTACTGCCTTGCCCCCGCACCATAAACCATGCCTCGAAGCGAGTTGCCTTCTCTCGGCAGGACTAGGATAGGGCACGCTTTACTCTTACTTTACATTTACAGGACTATGACACGTCTCCTAACAAACAGTTACACATAAAATACGCCCCAGTTCACAAGTTCTCCCGTGAGAACTGTTCAGTGCAATACTCATTGATCCACTTGTATTTCCTTTACATTTCAGGAACTGTTTCTTGTTTCCTTAAATTACTAATTTAATAACAGAATTCTTCTAGACTTCATAAAACCCTCCCAAGGGTACCCCTGAGAATTGTAATGGCATATAAAATAATCCCCTTGCTAGAGTCGTAAGTTAAATATGAAGGCAGTTGTTTTCAGACACCGTAAATTGTCATCAGGCGTTTACGTTCTCAACAAATGCGCGCAGAGTGAGATGAAGTTCCGCGCCTTACAATTTATATTCATTGGAGCTAATTTATGGTAAGGCAGTAAGGGAGGGCGTCGAGATGGAGAAACCCTTATATTGGATCTCAAGGAAAACAAAGCTGACGTATTGTATCACGTGGTGGAGATGTTAGATTTTAATTAAGGCTCTGCCTAATGCGTAATGAAACGCTGTGTGCGTGGGTACGTGGCGTATTTCGCATCCCTTGTAACTTTGAAGGTAGAATGAACAGCTGGGGTTCTTCACACAATGCGTGAATCAATAATGGGAATGCCATCTGTAAGAAGAATTTTTTTTTCATAGGAAGCTTGCTATTTATTCCGAAAATTTCCTGGTTGTTCCGAATCTGTCACACCACCTCTGCTGTATGTTTACATTATATGGAGCGGTGCAACTTTCTGTAACCGCTGATATTTTTCAAGCAGGAGATCCATTCCTGGTTAGACATGTTGCTTGATCCCTTGAGGTATCGGTAGAAACTAGTTTGTTACATTCACTGATTTTTCTCAGACTCATCCTCCGCTTTTATAATATAAAAGTAACTGTGGTTAGGAACATTGCTAGTAATTTTATCTCTGATTCAGTTTCTCCCTGTGGGTGGGGACGGTAGAGTAATACCCACGGTATCCCCTGCCTATTGTAAGAGGACTCTGAACTTTCGAAAGTGGGTTGGCGACCACGAGGCCTTTAGCTGATACCTGGCATTTCTTCCACTTAGGCCCTACTTGTGTCAGGCTCGTCACTTTGATCTATTCTATCCGACCTCCCTTGGCCAACTCTTGTTCTTTTCTGACTCCGACGTTATTAGGTTTCCGAGGCCTAGGGAGTCTTTCATTGTCACGCCCTTCGTGGCCCTTGTCTTTCTTTGGCCGATACCTTCATTTCTCGATGTGTCGGACCCCTTCCATTTTCTTTTTGTGTTATATAGAGGATAATTGCCCAGTTGTACTTCCTCTCAAAACAGTAATCACCACCACCAGTCACATTCAGTTAGTCCTTGTGATAAATGTTGTGTGTGCATTTCAGTGGGCTTGGCAGAATTGAATGTAATAGTAAATTCCGGCTCATTGAGGAAAGCAACGGGATGTTAACTCACTCCTCATTTCCTTAGTATATATCTTCAGGACCCATATGCTGTTTGTCACAGCTGACAGTGGAGTAATTTGTGATCTAACCAGATTTCAGCCTAAGTGTCCAACATACAATATTAGGCAATGATTCGAGATGACTTTGCAAAAATTCCCCAGAAATCTACTACCTATAAGATTTGTAAAGTCACGAAGAGTTAAAAAAAACAGTAATATTGGTCATTTGGTTTAATAGTTCAGAATAAAAAGCAAAGCAAATTCATCTCCGTACTGGCCATGAAGGCCCTGGCACGGATGGAAGGTAAAGCCTTCCACTATTCGTAACCTCGGCACTTGGTGGTGTAGAGTGGTTAGCTCTACGCCCGGCCGCCTTTGTCCCCAGAAATGAACCTGTTACTCATTTTTGGAGTAGACTGCGTGAACCTCAAAACTATATGCACCTCCGAAAGTGGAAATCTTTAGCCTTACATGTTTCGACTTCCTGACGGGGAATCGAACCCACGTCCTTCCGAGTGAACCAAACACGCCTTTACGACCTCGGCCAGGCAGGCCATAATAGTTCAGAATTAGAGGTACAGAATAATAATAATAATAATAATAATAATAATAATAATAATAATAATAATTATTATTATTATTATTATTATTATTATTATTATTATTATTATTATTATTATTCTCCCTGTTTATCTGTTTACCCTCCAGAGTTGGTTTTTCTCTCGGACTCAGCGAGGCATCCCACCTCTACAGCCACAAGGACAGTGTCCTGGAGCTTCAGACTCTGGGTCGGGGATACAACTGGCGAGGACGACCAGTACCTCGCCCAGGCGGCCTTACCTGTAATGCTGAACAGTGGCCTTGCGGGGGGATGGGAAGATTGGAAGGGATGGACAAGGAAGAGGGAAGGAAGCGGCCGTGCCCTTAAGTTAGATACCATCCCGGCATTTGCCTGGAGGAGAAGTGAGAAACCATGGAAAACCACTTTCGGGATGGCTGAGGTGGGAATCGAGCCCACCTCTACTCAGCTGGCCTCCCGAGGCTGACTGGATCCTGTTCCAGCCCTCGTACCACTTTCCAAATTTCGTGGCAGAGCCGGGAATCGAACCCGGGACTCCGAGGGTGGCAACTAATCACACTAACCACTACACCACAGAGGCGGACGGTACAAAATTCATTCTACATAAAAGTCAATAATTCATGTAAACACTCCACTAAGAAATTTTATATCGAAGGCTTAGAACGAAAGGGTTACAACTTAAAAAATGCATTTTAAAAATATAATTTACCATCAATTTAGAGTTTATTTTGGACTCCTACAACCTCCGAAAGTGTTACAATACAAAATGAAATGTCTTCACGCCAGGAAGCACTTCTTACATAGGCCTCTTTGCTTTATTCGAAAGGCTAGATTTTGAGCTGTAACTCTTTTCCAGATTGTAATAAGTGATGTAAGAACTACTGTATGTACACACCAATTTTCATCGAAAATGAGTAATAAGTGTGTATTTGAGATCCGGTGATATAAACTGATAAAGTCGGGCTGAATGGTTCAGACGGTGAGGCGCTGGCCTTTTGACCCCAACTTAGCAGGTTCGATCCTGGCTCGGTCTGGTGGTATTTGAAGATGCTCAAATACGTCAGCCTCGTATCGGTAGATTTACTGGCACGTAAAAGAACTCCTTCGGAATTAAATTCTGGCACCTCGGCCTCTCCGAAAACCGTAAAGATAATTAGTGGGACGTAAATCCAATAACATTACTATTATTTATTAAATGCTGTAAGAACTATGTACACGCGAGTTTTAATATAAATTGTGCAATACGTGTGTTTTTTGAGAAGCTATGATGTAAACTGCTAGAGCTTTAAACTGTTCTCCTGAAAAATCATGGAATTTCAATTGTAACCCTTCGTTCTCGGCCATCGATATGTGTTCATAATTTATTCTTAAGTTCAATCGATTGAAGTCAAAGCAGAGAAGTTCCTATCTCAAACACTTACTCTAGGCTTTATTTGTTCTAGAATATTACAATAAAATACCCTTGCACAACATACTGACGTAACTAACAACAACAATGAGACTTTATACTGACCTTTCTAAATGAACATGATTGGCTGTACGATTAGGGGCGCGCTGCTGTGAGCTTGTATTTGGGAGATAGTGGGTTCGAACCCCACTGTCGGCAGCCTTGAGGACGGTTTTCTGTGGTTTCCCATTTTTACACCAGGCAAATGCTGGGGATGTACCTTAATTAAGGCCACGGTCGCTTCCTTCCCACTCCTAGCCCTATCCTATCCCATCCCATCGTCATCATACGAGCTATCTTGGTCGGCGCAATATAAACCAAACATGTAAATAATAATGATAATAATAATAATAATAATAATAATAATAATAATAATAATAATAATAATAATAATAATGGTTTTACTTCCCAATAACTAATTTGAAGTTTTACGAAGACGCCGAAGTGCCGGAAATTTTGCCTCGCGGGAGTTATTTTACGTGCCAGTGAGTCTACCAACTCGAGGCTGACGCATTTGAGCACTTCAAATACTGCCGGACTGAACCAGGATCGACACTGCCAACATGGTCTCAGAAAGCCAGCGCCTTAACCATCTGAGCCACTCAGACCGGCAATTATCTAGCATTCAGTGCTATTATTATGCATACTACGAGTAGATATTAAAATTATTTTATACTTACAGGTCTGTGGATTGACAAATGATGAAAATTAGAGGTTACGGAGTTTGATTACTATCCTTATTAGCGCCCTGAAACTTTTTGTTACAGGCTGCGATTATCGGACGTTGCTTTTCGTTCACTGCAGATACCTTTAAAGTCAAGTACCTTACATGCTACACTAATACCTCGCAAGGATTCAGCCCGTATTAAAGCTGATGTAGCGTACGCCATGGGCGATAATATTGAACCGCTGGAAGATCTGAGGTACGAGGCGTCTACCTTAATTATAAGGGCGCCGCCATTGTTGGATCGCGCGGTCCTATTCTGTAGCAAGTAATTAAAAACTCTACATACACCCGCTACTTTTCTTTTAATTATAAATTTCTCGATGTTTTAGCTCGTTCCTGACACCACGCAAGAAGATGATAATGCCACACAAAAATGTGGACACCCAGCTCAATCCTGTGAACATAGTGCTAGTGCTTTCTGCACGTGGTGGACTGGTAATATTGTCACGGGTTGTCAGGATCCTATGGCATGGTTCGAGGTCCACTCAGCCTATGTTACTACAATAAAAGAGCTATCTGCCCTTGTCTAAAATGAATAACGGCCGTAAAGATTCGTCACGCTGACCTCCCGTCACTTCGTAATCTGCAGGTAGGCGGGCTGAAGTGCAGTCGCTTAGTAGACCAAGGCCAATCAAGGCTGTAACCTATTTTTTTTTTTTTTTTTGGTCTTAATTCGGGAAGCAGAATGCACACCTTCCTCTTCCTAAAATGCCATCTCGTCAGTGGAAGTTGGTGGTAGATCTAGTCAAGGTATCTCTGCTAGCAACTCTTTTAAGTCAGTGAGATGGTGTAAGATTCCTAACCAGGAAATGCTGCGTACTCTAGAGCCTCTCAAGTCCTTTCACTTTTCAGTGTACTATAACATTATCTTTACGAATAACGCAGCCAAAGTAAACCATTGTCCTGTTGACAAAATCACATTACGCAGCGTTTCCTTCGCTCGAAATTTATTTGATGCTCCCTCTTCCGAATCCATTAACCGACAGAAGTCTTGTTAAGTACAGCCGAACAGAGAGAGAAACCTCAGCACTCTTACAGAGGATTGATTTAATTCTTCAGAATGACCAAATTTCTAATAATTCAGATATCCAGTATTCGGGAGATAGTAGCTTCGAACCCCATTGTCGGCCGCCCTGAGAATGGTTTTCCGTGGTTTCCCATTTTCGCACCAAGCAAATGCTGGGGCTGTACCTTAATTAAGGCCACGGCCGCTTCCTTCCCACTCCTAGCCCTTTCCTGTCCCAACGTCGCCATAAGACGTATCTATGTCGGTGCGACGTAAAGCAACTAGCAAATAATAATAATAATAATAATAATAATAATAATAATAATAATAATAATAATAATAATTCAGAGGATGATTTTAACCTTTATTTTGCTACTGATCTCACGTTTAGGAGGAATTCAGAATGATATTCAAACAAGCCATTAAAATAAAACGCCTCTTGATCGAATTTAAACACATTTCCAGTGAACAAGCACATCAGCTGGAGCAATTTACTTGCCACGACGGGCCACAAATCCCCGAAAGCTCGTTCCAGGAAAAGGGAGGTCAATTTTACACACGGTACATGTGCACTGTGCAGAGTAATGACATGTATGTACCACTGTAATCTACTTGGTGATGAAAGTAGGGTGAATCTATCTGAAATTTATTTCGAAGAGTGTAAAGCGTATTATAAAATCTGATTTTCCTCTCTTTCATAGGCTGCGTAGACAGTCAGGAATGCTGCCTCCGCAGGTCACAGGTAGTCTGTCCGATTTATGATCCCAAGTTCACCAAGCGAGTTGGCGTGCAGCTAGGGGCGCGCAGCTGTGAACTTGCATTCGGGAGGTAGTGGGTTCGAACCCCACTGTCAGCAGCCCTGAAAATGGATTTCCGTGGTTTTCCATTTTCGCACCAGGCATTTTTGTTACAATTTGTTTTACGTCGCACAGACACAGATAGTTCTTAAGGCGACGATGGGATAGGAAAGAACTAGCAGTGGGAAGGAAGTGGCTGTGGCCCTAATTAAAGTACAGCCCCATCATTTTCTTGGTGTGAAAATGGGAAACCACGGAAAACCATTTTAAGGGCTGCCGACAGTGAGGTTCGAACCCACTATCTTCCGAATGCAAGCTCACAGATACGTGACCCTAACTGCACAGCCAACTCCCTCGATGTCCAGTAGAATTCTTCATTCGTTGCCAGATAGCAGTAAAATTTGAATGAGGAAATTGATGGGCTGGGTATCTAGATGGCACCATTCCAGAAGGTCGGCAACTTCGTTGCTAAGGTCGTACAGTTAGAAGTAGTACACGCTGAGTATTGCAAGGGTTGCCGTTCTTCCGTGGTATCCATGTCGGTAAACGAGAGCGCGGTCGCCATTACGCCATTTCTATACACCCGTAGAAAACACATCAACTTCGATGAAGTGATAATCGATTGAATAACAACAAGACCTAACTCATTACAGTAACCTCCAGCTCCACTTCAACCTCCGCATCCACCTCAACCTCAGCATCAACCTTCGCATCAACGTCAACCCCAACCTCTAGATCAACCTGAACCTCCACATCCACTTCCACCTACGCCTCCAACTCCAGCATGTATTGAAAATACTTTCCCGCAGCCTTTAAGAAAGCGTTGTAGCGTACGATAATTTTTCGGCTCACCCTTTGCAATTCAGCCTCACGAATTGTCACAAAGTTTCAGTGTGAATGGAATTTCAAAATTCACAGCTCAGCTATTCAGCACTTAATTTACAAACAGTGAAACGCTCCAACAGCGAGCCCACATAACAGGCAGCAAGTTACCAGTATTATGTGTCAAATGCCGGAATCGAGTCCACTATCTTGGGAACAAAAGGCCAACCGTTATGCGACTGTGTTACTAACACGGGAAGTGTTAAGTTTTTTATACCGAAACCGACGTACCTAGAAACATTGTTGAAATGAACGATTGGCTACGAGAAGGCCAGATGAAAAATTTTTTTGCCAGTTTCCACCATAAGACCGTGAAAGCGGAGCTAGGATCCTATGTAACCAGATGCATGGAGTCTGTGTGCGATATGCAGGAAGAAAGCTCCCTCGTTCTCTCTGTCGGCGGATGCAGAGTACGTCTCAGCCCATAGGTGGTCCGACAGCTCTGCACTCCCACCGGCCAACCGAGCAGAGGAGGGGTGGCCACGGCTCTACCGTGGTTCTATGCCTCTGTATTCGGGGGACGGAGAGGGGATGGTCCCCATCGTTGGCTGTCCTGAGAATGGATTTCCGTAGTTTTCCATTATCCTGCACTAAGGTGAATGCCGGGGCAGTTCCTAGTATAGGCCATGGCCGCCAACCCTCTCAACTTCTCCCTCTCCGATACAAATCTTCTGGTCTGAGAGACGGCGTCACTGCCAAGGACGCCCGCCTCCCCGCTTAAGGGGAGGAATGAAAACATTAAGTAGTAGTAGTAGTAGTAGTAGGAGGAGGAGGAGGAGGAGGAGGAGGAGTAGTAGTAGTTCTCTCTCTCGTCCCATGTTTTCAATCCTACATGTAGCCGCTCGTATCACTTTCGTATTGTTTATATGCGTAATTCAGGTGTCTTATTTCGGGGCCTTGCTACTGTAGCAGGCTGCTAAATTTTTACTGTTAGTCTTCTCATACACAAAATCTTGACGGTATATTTCAGCGTGGAAAGTATGATACTTCCCCGGTAAAGTTAAATACTTCACATTCCACTAGTTAAGGGAGTACACAAGTTTGAAATTTCTTTTTTTTTTTTTTTTTTTTTTGCTACTTGATTTACGTCGCACCGACACAGATAAGTCTTATGGCGACGATGGGATGGGAAAGGCCTAGGAGTTGGAAGGAAGCGGCCGTGGCCTTAATTAAGGTACAGCCCCAGCATTTGCCTGGTGTGAAAATGGGAAACCACGGAAAACCATTTTCAGGGCTGCCGACAGTGGGGCTCGAACCCACGATCTCCCGGATGCAAGCTCACAGCCGCGCGCCTCTACGCGCACGGCCAACTCGCCCGGTTTTTTTTGTTTGTTTTTTTGCTATTTGATTTACGTCGCACGGACACAGATAGGACTTATGGCGACGATGGGATAGGAAAGGCCTAGGAATGGGAAGGAACCGGCTGTGGCTTTAATTAAGGTACAACCTCAGCATTTCCCTGATGTGAAAATGGGAAACCACGGAAAACCATCTTCAGGGCTGCCGACAGTGGCGTTCGAACCCACTATCTCCCGGATGTGAGCTCACATCTGTGCGCTCTTAACCATACGGCTAACTCGTCCGGTAGTTTAAATGTTGACATCCCATGCACTGTGTACACAAAATACAAGTTAACCAATAATCGTTAATGCTACTAACGTGCACGCACAATACAGAAAGTCTGTTGTGAATCACGTAACATTTTTTTATGTTTAGTGCTCCTATTACCTAAATGACTGTATGAAGTTATAGGATGAATTTCCTACACAATCTGCTATTTCGTTCTATGTATTCTTCTCATATACAGCTTATCATTCAATTCCACACGCAGACACATTAACAGAGCAGTAATTTTTCTATACAGCTCATATTACATTTTTTATGATTGTTTCGGATGGTATTAGGGAGGGCAGGACCGGTATATCTTAATAGCGACCCTGTTTACCGGAGAACGACTATTTCCTTACAAGTTTTACAGCGAAGATTTTATTGCTTTGTCTCTACGTCGTGAAAAAGAATATCCGTCCCTCTTTATAGTACCAATAATAACTGTTCCTGCGACATAAATCACTACTAAAATGTAACAGATACTACCATAAATTAACGACTTAGAGTACGGACAGTGAAAAATAGACTTTCTTTGATCAGTTATTTTTGTGTGTATCATCTTTTTACAGGAAAGGTAAAAATATATTTTGAGAAAAGCTCGTGTTACTTTTTCCTTTTGCATCCGGGAGATAGTGTGTTCGAATCCCACTGACGGCAGCCCTGAAGAGGGTTTTTCGTGGTTTCCCATTTTCACACCAGACAAATGCTGGGGCTGTACCTTAATTATGGCCACGGCCGCTTCCTTCCCATTCCTAAGCCTTTCCTGTCCCATCGTCGCCATAAGACTTACCTGTGTCGGTGCGACGTAAAGCAACTAGCAAAAAACATTTCCTTACCAAGTGCTCTATTCAAAATATGGAGGTTTGCCGACCTAGTCTGTGCCGTGTGCTCAGACAGAGGACACAGATCAGACATCCTGGCCAGTTCCATTCCACTCCACCTCTAGCTAACAGCACGTGGCTAAGCAGGCAAGTAGTGACCATGTCCAACGTGGCTTAACTTTGGGTATCTCATAGGATCCGTTATTTCAACATGGCTACGCTACTGGCGCTCGTATTCCTGGGTTGATAAAACCACAACTAATCCAGATATTCTAGTTTCGCACGCATCTAGTCAACCACAAGAATTTAGTCCAATTAACGTCGTATGAAATGCATTCTATTATGCATCATCGTCATTTAGTGGTTTGCCAATGAGCAGGTGTCCAGTTGATCACCCTCCAGTTTTCTCTGTCTTCCACCTTCCTCTTCATTCTCTCATAGCTTCCTCCTGTTCTACTTATTATCGTACCGGGCGAGTTGGCCGTGCGCGTAGAGGCGCGCGGCTGTGAGCTTGCGTCCGGGAGATAGTAGGTTCGAATCCCACTATCGGCAGCCCTGAAAATGGTTTTCCGTGGTTTCCCATTTTCACACCAGGCAAATGCTGGGGCTGTACCTTAATTAAGGCCACGGCCGATTCCTTCCAACTCCTAGGCCTTTCCTATCCCTCGCCCGGTCCTCTGACTATTTCCAGGTACCAATCTTTCGAGTACTCCACTAACAAGCAAACCCCCCTTCTTAAATGGTGTCCTATCAAGTGCTTTTCTGGACGATCTGAATCCCGCTTCTTTCCTCTTCAAATCCCTTTAACACCACATCATTTCTCACCAATTCTTCAATTGATCTTTTCCATTTTTAGCCACATCCACATCTCAAATGCTGCAATTCTTCCTCATCCTCTTCGCTCATCGTCCACATTTCTGTTCCTTATAAAGTAACACTCTACACCAAGCATTTCGCCACACGTTTCGTCGGTTCGTTGTTCAGAATACCAAACAGCATGTCTCTTCTCTTGCTGAGAATGTCTTCTCCATGCACAATGAAACGGCTGCGCGTGGCAAAACGTCCCTATAATGTTAGTCGTATTTGTGCTGCGAAAGAAGAAAACAGATTTTCACAAGCCGAGCACAAAAATAAACAAAATTTTAGCAACTTTTGGAAAAATACACGTGAGGATAGGTGAAGGCGTGTTCATCTGAGTTTTGGTGACGTCACGTGACGATTAACTGGTTTTTATATTTACCTCTGTTATTTCATTGACGAGTCATCTCTGTAGTGTAGTGGTTAATGTGCTTAGTTGCCACTTCCCAGTGGTCCGGGATCAATTCCCGGCTCTGCAATGTAATTTGAAAGGCGGTTCGAGGACTGGAACGGGGTCCACTCAGCCTCGGCAGGTCAGCTGAGTAGAGGGTGTTCGATTTCCATTTCAGCCATCCTCAAAGTGGATTTCTGTGGTATCCCACTTCTCCTCGAGGTAAATACTGGGATAGTACCTAACTTAAGGCCAGGGCCACTTCCTTCCAATCTTTCCATCCCCCACAAGGCCCATGTTCAGCATAGCATATGAAGACGTTTGGGCGAGGTACTGGTCCTCCTCCCTAATTTTAACCCCGACCAAATGTCTCACGCTCCAGGATAATTCCCTTGAGGCGGGATCCCTCGGAGAGTCTGGGAGAAAAACCAACTCTGAACCGTAAATAAATAATATTATTCATCATTGTAAAAAATTATTATTATTATTATTATTATTATTATTATTATTATTATTATTATTATTATTATTATTATTATTATTATTATTTATTATACTGATGTTACAAATTGTGTAGGCTACTAAGTTGTCTGGCTGGTATCCTTGCGACAGGAATGGCTACTCTTAAGGGTTACCCAAATATGTGACTATTTTTTGTTCCTCCAATGTTTATTTGCAAAACTAAAGTACAGAAAATTAACAAACCACCGTCGGCAGCCCTGAAAATAGGCTGGTCATGGTCGGCCACGGTCAATTACTTGGTTTCTTTTTCACTATAAGAAAGTAATGAAAAATTAGTGTTTATTCATTGTTTTACTGTGCTTTCACTACACATATTAAAATATTTAAGTTTCCGACTTGATTGCGTAAACAATAATATACTCACGCTGAAATCAAAATCAAAAATCAAAACAGAGCATTGCAAACTTAAAGAACGCCTTGGTCAGGTTTAGCAAGCATCAGGCAAGGGTACTGCGCAATTCCAGGGAGTGAAGATGCCGAGTCTTGGAAACAGAGCCAACACCTTGGCGACGTCGCAGAACGTTCCAGACGCTATTGAGAGTAACTACGGTCCTTGGAGCGGAATAACGAACGATAACGAAAGAAAAACACTATAATGTAACAATATATTTAAATAAATGAAATACATTTATTTATTATTTTTCTTTCTATTTTATTTGGGGCGTTTTGTACACAACTTACACACCCGGAGGAAACGCCACTGGAACGAAGGTCTGATCATGGAACACTGATTGAGAATTGTGGCAAAATTTTCACTAAAAATGCAGTTTAAAAGGAGGTACACTTCGACGCTGATGGAATTTGAAACCAGTGTTAAGCCATGGACAGTTGTATGTAATAAAATGTAAAAAATGAGAAACACGAAGGTACAAAATTTTAAAAATACAAAAAATACGAACATTTTTAAATATACAAATTATGTTGAAAAAGTGTGGGGAAACAGTCGGACGGGGAAAGTTCGAATTCCTTCGCACGCTTCCGTATTCAGTATATAATTTGAAGTTTGAACATAATTAATAGAACAATATATTTCTAGACCCCATTGTACTAAGTTGGTAACTAAGAGGTGTGGTCGGGTGGCTAATAAGGATATATAAAAATAAGGTTCAGAAGAGTGAAACAAAGAAAATAATTGTGTCTATTTTGTGGGGAAATAATGGAAGAGCCACAACTATTTGTGAGAATGTAGGGGAAATGACGCACTTAGAGTTAAATATTTGGGCAGTGAATGAAATTCTTCAGTCTGTTTCCAGTCAATAGACCGACTCAGGAATGGATTGAATGAAGCCCCCATTGGTTAAGAAACGTGCCGGCTGCCGAAGCCTGTCGCACTCCTCTAGAGCAATGATTAATGGCTGAAAGTTGAAATGAAATGATATTGGAGAGTGTTGCTGGAATTAACAATGGCAGGGAAAACTAGAGTACCAGGAGAAAAGTAAACAGTCCCACCCCCGCTTTGTCCAACACAAATCTCACATGGAGCAACCGGGATTTGAACCACGGAACCCAGCGGTGAGTGGCCGGCGCACTGCCACCTGAGACACGGAGGGGAGGGTAGTGAATACAAATCAAAAATAGAAAGAGAGAAATCATTCTCTACAGCTGTTAAATTATTAAACAAAGAATGGGTTACACCGGGGTGAATAGCAAAATGATTTTATATTTTTTAAACTATGTGGCAAAAGGAAATAACAAAGAAAAGCACTAACTAAAAAAAATGAAGGTTAAAATACATGTTTGCCCTAGAATATATAGGACAAACAAAATTTAAAGAAAAATAAAGAAAGGGATGATAATTTGTGGAATTATTATAAATATTATTAGCTTTAAGTAAAATATTTTATGTAGTAATAGTCAAATAATTGTATGGAGGATATTTTAATGCACATATCAAATAAATGGGTAGATGAAACAAGAATGGACATTTAGGAAGTTGGCATCAATCCAAAATAAATATTTAATAGAGATATGTTTCGAGCTAAAATTGATAAATTCAAGGGGTTCCAGGAAAGACAAAATGAAAATCCAAGAACATATCGTCATAGGAGAGGAAGAAGAAGAATCACAGCGAAATGATGAAGTTCTGCGAGAAGGAAAAAAGGACTAACCAGCAAGTCAATTGTGTACCGTGGTCCAAAGTAGGCCAAAATCAAATAAAGACGATCAGGGAATGGGAGTAATCTAATCTACTCTGTTCTAATTACATTACATTAAGCTGGCAACGGGCTTATCTACTTGTTATTAAAAATGAACGATTATAAATATTTTAGAACTACCCCTGGCGTGCACTAATATACAGAATTCAGATGATTTAATTGAAAATCCCACACCGAAAAAGCCGAATGTACTTGCTTAAGTCTGTTACTAGTAGGTTAAAAAATTCAACTTTCAAGAGAAAACCAGACAACGGATATATGAAACTGCAGGTAACAGTGGAGAATAAAGCCGTTACTTTATACAGAAGTTAGCTGTATTTATCAATAAAGATCTGTCAGTTAAAATAAAACTTAACTATTTACTGCTGAGTCAATACTTATTAGTTATTTACCTAACAATAATTATTAAATAACATGCTAACTTATTTTTTAAATCGACTACAATCATAGTTTACCTCGACATGTAATTTGCAAAGTTTGATTAACAATGAACGCTTTATATATGCAAACATTTAACATCGTAACTCAATGAACCACATTATGACATATATATATGAGATTAATACACGCTGATAGGTTCTACAAGTTTATTTTCTTCTCGTGTATGCTGGCATATTCCCTGGCGACGGTATTATTCATAATTTTAAAAGAGTAAGAAATTAATTCTCGTATCGCTACGTTGAGCAGGTTGAATTATAGCACCAATTACCTCGCCAGGGCTGAATCACGAGCCATGTTTCACGTGACCTCTCATAAATATACGTGACGTGACTCAATCCCCGGGTGCAAAAAAAATTCACAGTACATTAAATTTCTAAACAATGGTAAAATATTCTTGTTACTAAGATATGCCACTAGATGTCGCCATCGTGAACACAGAAACATTCTACATTTTTTGAATACTGTATAATGTTTGTACTTGATAACATTGGCCATGGAAATGAAATCAATCAACATTGTTCTTTGTTCTCTCTCTTCAGATGATGAGATCCTTTGGATACATTAAGCAGCTGTTTTGACTTAGCGATAAATACGCTTAAAGGGCTCACACTGTGAAACTATTCGTTGTTTTCCCATTCTCAACTATATTTCCCACACTGTGGTGGGATGACAGATACAATGTGTGAATCACAAATGGACTTGGCGTAGTTTTTCGACCGGATTCCCTTCCTAACGCCAACCTCGTTCAAAGGAATCTGTTCACTGTTGTGTGTTTCTATAATGGTTGGTAGTGTGGCGTACAATGCGAATATCAGTGCGAATATTCAGAGAAAAACGCCCAGTTTCCGACCCTGACGAATTAAATAGATGACAGAGCAAACGGTCGAGTGGAGTGGATCGCGTAGCGATCGGCTTTCATTGATGAGATAGTGGGTTCGAACCCCATTGCCGCCACCCCTGAAAATGTTTTTCCGTGGCTTCACAATTTCACACCAGGCAAATGCTGGGAGCATAGCTTCATTAAGACCACGGTTGCTTCCTTCCTCTTCCTATCCATTTTGTATCCCATCGTCACCATAAGACCTCTCTCTGTTGGTGTGACGTAAACCAAATTGTAAAAAATAAATAGATAAGTAAATAAAAACAACTCAAATCCCCATCCGGGAAGGGAATCAAACACAGGACCCTCCAAACAGACGCACATGGCTCGGAACTTTCAGCTAAGGAATCGGACCGTAAATTTTCGGTCTCCAAGAAAACAAATTATAGAACGGTAGTCTTAATTTTCTGGAAAATTAAGAAGTAACATATTTCACTCATACCTAAGAAGGAAATGATAAAATGCTACGTTGCTCGATAACTTAGCGTAAGAAGGTATATCTTCTGTAACCTTGTAAGTTCTAAAATCGGATATGGCTCAATAATATGATCACCTAATAAACGTAATGCCCAAATAAATTCAAAATTCAGAAAAGTTCCTACAATACTTTTAGAACACTCGATATCAGATATTTTTCTACAGAACCCATTCCCACTTCTGAATAAATTAAACTATACATCAGGGCCTATGACCCAGATGTTTGACCCCTTGAGACAACAGAAAGAAACGATGCGCTGTTGTAATTGTTGCGACGGCTAGCTTCGATGACGGTACTGAACAGCCGAACAGAATTAATCTACAGATGAAAAGTATACACCAGCTCACAGTTATCTGCCTGAAGTAAAAATACAGAATTAGTGGGAATATCGAAGATATATCATTAATGAATGATATGAGCCACAGGAACTAACCCGAAATTTTTAGTGGATACATTTTGTTAGAATTTGGTTTACGTCGCATCGACACAGATAGGTCTTATGGCGACGATGGGATAGGACAGGCTTAGGAGTGGGAACGAAGCGGCCGTAGCCTTAATTAATGTACAGCCCCATAATCTGCCTGGTGTGAAAATGGGAAACCACGGAAAACCATCTTCAGGGCGGCCGACAGCGGGGCTGGAACCCACTATCTCCCGGATGCAAGCTCACAGCTGCGCGCCCCTAACCGCATGGCCAACTCACCTGCTGTGGATACCTTTAAACTGTACAAAATTCAACTAGTTATTACTACATTAATGCGAAATTAGCGAGGAAATACTACGATAATTAACGCTGAAATGTATGCTTTTAATTTATGTAATTTATTATACTTTGTCCAGACGGAAGAAGAATACGCGGACCGAAAAAGGTGGAGGAGGCTAATTAGCGAAGCCAAAAATCGACTACGGTTTGTGTGGCTAACATAGTAAGTAAGTAAGTAAGTAAGTAAGTATTATACTTGGTCAACTAAAACCCACTAGTAATAATAATAGTGTTATTTGCTTTACGTCCTACTAAAATAACCCGCTAATGAGAGGAAGTTAAAATACATTTTCATTCTCTCACTATCATGAAAGAACACATCACCATTGAACAGGAGATAGATATCAGAGGATATATGTCTTCACTTACCTGTGAATAAAGCTGTACACAGCTTTATAGGTCGTCTTTCAATGCCAGCAATGAAAATTTAAGATCCAGACTGTTCCCTATTTTTCCAGTCTGTAAAATTGTACTTTACACAAGTTACTCGTATTTTAGGATATGGACGGCATTCATAATGACTTTGATTTTGACATCGCCCATAGTCTTAACAAATTATGTACATTTACTAAGGAAAGTGTACTACGGAAGCTGTTGCTACAAACAGGCAACTCTTGAACAAAAGTTAAATTCAATTTTCAAGATTAATTTGTTAGTTCTTAATTAATTAGTGAGGTAGTTACAGTAGATTATTTGTGGGAACACAATTTCTATTGTTTCGAAATTAATTTAAATAACTTTTCTAACTTCCACGTATTCACTTCGTTCGTATGTTTCATATCAGTCAACTGTAAAATTCAGCAAAGTAACTTGTTTCGGTTATGTTCTCCGAAATGATACATAACACCTGTTTCGACCGAAAATAAAATATAGGATAGAGGAGAAACGCGGAAATGGGCGGTGAAAATTACCCTGCGATCATAACCTTCGACAATAGTTCTACATCAACGATACGAATACCCTGGTCCGTGAAGTACAAAATAGGAATTATTACCACGTGTGGTTGCCAAACTTCTGTGAGGAGATGAAATGGGAAGAATAAGAAGAAGAACTAAACACACTGGAAATAAGAAGCTGAATTACTAGAATAGATCACAACATTCTAAAGCCTCCGGTTGATTCAATGACAAAGCCTTTGCTGTTCAGCCTTCGACACTGTAAAGCATTGTTCATCAACCGGTGTACGTGTACCCCTAGGGGCACTTGGAGAGGACTGAAGGGGTTCAAATTATTTTGCCTATGATATTGATATACTTTCGGAGCCTCCGTGGCTCAGACGGAAGCGCGTCGGCTTCTCACCTGTAGATACCGTGGTTCAAACCCCGGTCATTCCATGTGCGAATTGTGCTAGACAAAGCGGAGACGGGACAGTTTTTCTCCGGGTTCTCCGGTTTCGCCTGTTATATCTCGTTCCAGCAGCACTCTCCATCATCATTTAATAGCATCCATCAGTAATTAATAAATCACTTTGGGAGTGGCGACCCCATTGTACTAATAGACCCGGTCAAAGACTGGAAAACAGGTTGTAAGTTTTCATTGATATACCTATAAGAGAAGACAGTGCCGAAGAATGTTGAAAATTATACGTACCAGTGTAGTACATTTTATCTAACATGAATTAACAGATATCGAGAAAACAAGCTCAGTTTCCCATCAAGTCAATTTTTCACAACTACACTTACATTTTCTTAGTACCTCAAGTTTTAGTAAGCGAGGCTCTGGGCTTCCTTTCATGTAATTTTAATTAAAATAACTTTGTCAGTTTACACATTTCATATGTTAGTATTCTTAACGTTGATCACAGCATAAAACATAATGGCGTGTGACCTCTTAAGAGGTGACCGGCGCATGTATGAGAATGGGACCCTACGTATGATGAATTCTCATAATAAAGATGGCACACACACAGCCCCCGAGCCATTGGAATTAACCAATGAACTTTAAAATCCCCGAGACGGCCGGAAATAGAACCCGGGACCATTTGAAACAAAGGTCAACACGATAACTATTTGTATTTACCATAGACCCGGACGATCCCTGCACGAATAACTACAATAACAACAATTATTTATCAACTACATAATAGTAACATTAATAATGACTGCAGCACCTCAAAATTTTCTTGTTATAATTCCGTCCACTTCCATAATATACAGGTTACGACTGCCGACCTCGAGTGCCTGTGTTCGATCCTCTGTACTGCCAGAAATTTAAGAGTGCAGGAGGACCGGTACGCTATGAAAATGGCACATGTAGCTCGCCTCCACTGGAGGTGTGCCTGAGAAGAGCTGTGCCATATGGGACGAGGGCACAATGGGCCTTAGTTGGCAGAATGTAGTGTTTACTATGTCTTCTGGTACGGGCTAGAATAAATTTGTTACTTTCGTTGACCTGTCTCAGTCTCATCCGTGGCTTTTACAATATGAAAGTGACCGAGGTATGAGCGATGCTAGTAATGCCATTTCTTATGCAGCCAGTCCCTGTTATGGATGGTGTGAAAATATCACTAATAGGGTCGGTTGGTGCATGCATTTCAGTGGGCTTGGCAGAATGATACGTAATAGCAACTTCTGACTCAGTGAGGAAAGCAACGGGAAACTACCTCACTCCTCATTTCCCTAGTATGCTTCTTCAGTGACACCTAGGCTATCTATGACAGCTGTTGGTGGAGCTGTAGAGGATCAAACCAGCCTTCGGGATGAATACCCAACATACACAACAAACAAATGGGCACACATATGGTAAATCTGGTACAGATGCCTCTCCGGTATAGATGCCGCATACATTGTAGCCAAAGGTTCCCATCGTTACAGCTAGATGGCAGTGTGTATGGTTTTTCAGTCTCTACTGTAAGGCAGGACTACTGTCTGCGGGTGTGATTAAATTTGCTCGTATATTACGCCACTTATAGCCGATATCTTGAGGCGAGTACATGTTTTCTCCAGACAAAGTTTTTCCTTGTGTTCATTTACTGTATATTAAGTTAGTCTCAAATGCTTACATCAGCCGTTTTTAGTACAGTAGAAGTCAGAAGAATAACTGTAGTTGACAGTAGGCTTATTTTGGGCCATGATAGCGTTGAGATACGATAACAGGAGAGTGCGGCGTCTCTATCTGATAGTTGGGAGTGTTGCCGCAAAACAAAACATTGATAATTGAAAGTAAGTGGGAGAAAGGGGAAGAGATGTCAAACACTGCTGTGAAGCTGCGCAGATTACACAGAACACATCAAGACACGCCAACAAGTTTCCGCTTGGAAGTCATGCTTCCACACATTCAAGTAAGGAAATATTCAGCACATCACAGATGCAATACATAGTAACTTAAGCGCAATGTACAGGCAACTCTGAATTTAGCAAACTCATTTGTAGTGAACTTTCACTTATAGTGAACAATAATCACTGGTCCTGATTTACCTAAATTCGAATGTACACTAAATATTTCGTTTAGAGTGAATCCTCAACTTAGGCTCTAAACTGTAACATCTAAGGTCGATCGTCGTCTTAACAGCAAGAGTACAGTTTTTCTTTGCAGATCACCTTACATTTGACGATAACTTGAACAATATGAAGAAAATTTTGTCTGCTGAAGATTTTGTTTCCGCAGTGCTGGTTTATCTATAGCGTGCGTAGCATTCGAAAAAGAGAACACTTTGGTACTGAAGGAATTGTTCCAGCATGTCGGTTGAAATTCCATTGAAATAGATGATTTTATGGGTGTAGACTCTGTAATGGTGACGAATGAAATCCCTTTATATTAAGCCATAGTTCAAGCTTTAAAAGGCTGTTTAAGCAATGGAAGAAACAAGGGTTAAAATGATGAAGAGGGAGAACAAAATATACCAGTAATGAATAAAGCATTGCAGGGTATGAATATCGTTCTATGATTACTAGAATGTACGGACAACGTGGAATATTATGTAAGTAGAGTGCTAACTGTAGTGAAGGATCTGCAAAACGTATTATTACAACTGTACGAAGTCTGCAACCTCCTGCCACTGACACCGGATTTCCATACAAAGTAATGTAATGTAAAGTTGATTATTTTTGTTGCGCTATTTTATTGCTTCTTCCCACAGTATTCCAAACAAATAATATTAAGGAATGACATTTCGGTTGTAGTGAACTTCGGACATAGTGAATCAAATATGTGAGTCTTTGGAGGGTCATTATAACCGGAGTTGACTGTATTTCCTTTAAATGTTGCTAAATTAAACCTTCATTTAATACGACCATCATCCATCACCCTGCTAGCACGTTGCAACCTACGTTAAATTACAACTTGCGATGTAACATTAAACGCAAGCACTCTGTGTATAATTAAATTTCGTGCTTAAAAAAATCACACTGAAATGGAATTTATTACACTGGAAACGTCTTATGGTTCTATTCCGCTCCTTGGATGAATGGTCAGTATAGCGGCCTTCGTTCTACAGATGTCTCGGATTCGATTCCAGGCCTAGTCGAGTCGTGGACTTTTAATCGAGTATGATTAATTTCTGAGACCCTTCTCTTCACATACACACAATACACCAAACTACCAGCCACCTGATGGCCATGATCTATCTGACAACGTCGTTAGCCGGTTCGAGTCCAGTTAGTAGGGAAGAAAATCGGCATCAGAATGTTCGCCTGCATTAAATTCCAAACCAGTCTGTAGTGTTTGTATGGAGTGAGGGCATATGACGCTGTAAATTGTGATACGCCCGTCGGATGGAGACGTTAAGCACTGGGCAGACCCCTTGGTCACCTGGCTGCATAACACACCCATTAACGGATGGTTTCGACATGACAACTTAATAGGCCTGGAACTTGTAATTTTGGAGGATAGCCTCCTAGGAAGCAATTGTGTAGAGGAAAGATGCTCCTTCTACTGATGTAAAAATGGGCAGCTCCGTCTCCTTCATTGTGGGTTGTTAATCTTGTAACTAGGGGCCTTCAAGCTCAGGTTTAAATAGTTATCTAATTTTTCTAACATTGTTACTCAAGATCACTAGCTAAACCTTGTAGCTGATTTTGTTATTTGCTTAGCAAAGTGTAACGTTTGAAAAGAAAAAAGGAGGAAATAAATATATTCCAAAATGTTTAAGTTTTAAATTACCATTTAATCTTTTCTCTATCCACCCATTCATGTCCGCACCTTCTTTCACCTCTGCGTTACACGAAATCCCAATAATAATAATAATAATAATAATAATAATAATAATAATAATAATAATAATAATAATAATAATAATTTTAATATTATTGTTGTTATTATTGTTGTTATCGCGATTCCGTGGCTCAGAGAAATAGGAAGCGCCTGAGTTGAATGGCCGGAGAGGGGACTACTTAGAGCAAATATTTACTGTAACAAATTTGGGAAATTTTATTTCTTTCCTTTCTTAACACTCAGTGAGAGTAATTTAATGACAGAACAATAAATAATTGCAATGTAACTTAGCGATATTTACATTAACAACGAGCTGGTCGCTTCCAACAATGCGTTGGACTTATAAGTCCTTAATCAGGTACAAAATTAATTGGGAGTACTCCCAGTCGTTAACTTACATTTGATAGAGTATAATTGCTCCTTACAGGTACGATATTATAGCAGTCTCAGCTCCAAGGTACAACAGAGGCTAACCTCAATCGAGCAAATCAGATGATATTTACATACTCAATTATACTCGGTAACTACTAGAGTCATCCCACTTCATAGAGTTCATACACTGGTTGCGCCACGGTGGGTTTATCTATTACAAAGTTTCACAAACAGTTTCAAGTACTCCTCCTTAAGGGAACCTAAACGTAGACACGCTTACCGGAAAAACCAGAAAGAATATGCATAATTACCCATACTACAAGGCCTTAAGAATGAAAAGAAAAGGTTACACACAACAGGCCATTAACAAAAGGCAAGGAGGCGAAAAACCAGCACTCCCTAACGAACATTCGGGAAGAGAAAAAACCCAAGTGAGCGTAAGGACCAATGATACAGAGGATGATCCCATATTAAGGAGGGTGAATAAAGGGGGGAAATTTTACAGCCGAGATATGATTTCCTAAATATAGAGGTTGAAAACTTTAGTCACCCAGCACGAAGCTGAAGGGGAGAGATTCGAGGGTCACCACTCGTGCTCCCTTACATTAAATATTTTCCCAGTAGGGAATATAAATAGAGTCCGAAAACAGCTCTGAGGGTCTAAAGTTTAGGCCAGAAAGAAAAGATTATATATTAGATTTTAAGGAAACTGCTTAAACTTTCCCCTCGAAATACCCGCCGGCACAATCACATGTTTAGGTAAATTCTGCCATTACCTCATAGCGCTGGATCTTCTTCAAGCCGGCCGCAACCTGCCTCCTGCCTTCTCTAACCTCCGTCAAATCCCACTCTCAATATACGGAGCAAATCAGACAAGAAGGCCCCTAAAGTGCTGTCATTAAATATTTCCGTAGGCTAAAGTTCCACATTCAATTAAAATACAGAACACTGATAGACTAAATTTCTATATATACTCCCGGGTTTGATTGGCTATAGATCTTAGGTACAGGCATGTGATAGGCATATTACATCAGAGGAGAAACCAGGCGAAGTGTTCATAACTTCGGTACATAAAAAAAATCATAAAAAGGTTTACCAATTACAAGAACAAAAATATCTTCAGCAATAATTTGTGGTTATTCCACCAGGTATCGCTAGAAAACAGATGGCAGAGCCATCTAACCATCGGAGAAGAATGTTTTAGAAGGTTTCTAAAAGTTGACGTAGATGGCCATAGAGAAAGCGCGCAGGTTAAATAGCCGGGGAAGGTGTACCCCTAGTACGATAATAATAATAATAATAATAATAATAATAATAATAATAATAATAATAATAATAATATAACTGCACTATTATTTAATGTTGAATACCAGAAATTTCTCACATTGAGGAAAGTTTTAATGACCATGTTACGACTGTGGGCGAAAATATTACAAAATAGGGATCACGATCAGGATTATTAATGTGGGAACCACAGATGAGTACTACTACTGTTCTATTGCTTACTTTTAACAACAGTAACAATGATTATATGATAATTATAATAATAGTAAGAAGAAAAAGAAGAAGAAAGTGCCGCCCTAATAACTTATCCCAAATGTTGATCACATCTTGCGAAGATGATCTAATTTCCGAGGCCTCTTTCTGGCGCAGAGAAAACTATGTATCTGCGAGGATAAACTGTTGCTTCATTCTTGTATCCAGACCCGTTTAAGATTAAAATTAATCGAGCTCGATAGCTGCAGTCGCTTAAGTGCGGCCAGTATCCAGTATTAGGGAGATAGTAAGTTCGAACCCCACTGTCGGCAGCCCTGAAAATGGTTTTCCGTGGTTTCGCATTTTCACACCAGGCAAATGCTGGGGCTGTACCTTAATTAAGGCCACGGCCGCTTCCTTCCCACTCCTAGCCCTTTCCTGTCCCATCGTCGCCATAAGACCTATCTGTGTCGGTGCGACGTAAAGCAACTAGCAAAAAAAGATTAAAATTATACTCCACGAGGCTGCTGGCTTTTTCATTGGTGGACATCTAGAGCGGAGCCTGTTGATTTCTATGCCACTGATGTCCTCGTGTATTGGTAGCTGTGATACCTTGAAATGTTCTTGTATTCCCTCATCAGGGATTTTTGACATAAATGCGCCATATGGCTGCAGGTCATCTGAAAATTTGCGTTACGGAAGTTAGTGTGACGGACGTGTAACCCTGGCAACCGTGCAGGCTGTGATGTAAGGTGTGGATATATGGCCAGACAATATTACCTAGCAACCTTGCATCAACATCCATCATTAGTCGTTTTTCTCATTGCTGAGCGTCGAGACCTCATAACTATCATTTCTGCGTTAGAGCCTTGAAGAGATGCTCCACCCGGAGCGGTTTTCAGCTTTCCTTCAAGTGATCTGAAGAGACAAGTCAGTGATCTTCTTCGCCTGATCTAACCACCTACTTGCTGTTCTTCTTCGTGGTCGACTGCCTTCAATCTTGCCTTGGAAAATGGTCTTTCCCAAATTCTCTCCTCTTCTGAAAATGTAGCCAAGGAACTGGAGGTAATACTCACTCACACGGGAAGATAGACGTTTCTTGATACTCAGTTCATTCAGAATGGAAACATTGGTTCTTTCCGTAGCTGTATCTTGTGGCTGGTTGCCATCTGAAATTAGCAGCCGTTGATGGATGGCCATGACCGACGGACATATTTACGAGCATTTTATTTTCGCAAAGGGAAAAGTTGTTTCTTTCTCCTTTTTAGGTAAGGATGGGGAATGAGGCATACGGATGGCAGTCAAAATTTTGGGGTGGACTTTATAGTCCAAGTCATAATTAGCATGGTCTGATTTATTTGGTCATCGACCAGAATACTGTGGCGACTTGACATCAGTATTCTTCAGTAGAATAAACTAGATTAGGGGCAGAAAACTGTAAGCTGAGGAACCCCACATTAGCACCGCATAGCTTTTGAAGTAAATTATTTCTTAATCTTAACTTTTTCCAATGCTATTTGTTCAGGACGTCGACCTATAGAGATCTTTTGCCCCTACTTGCACCATATGATATGAACCTGCGTGTAATTGGAATTGCGGAAGTGTTGAATGTTGAATGTGAGGAAAGGAACGTTAAGGACGACACAAACACCCAGTCCCCAGGCAAGGGATATTAAACATTTACAATTAAAAACCCTGACCCGGACGGGAATCGAACCCGGGGCCGCCGGGTGACAGGCGGACGCGTTGCCCCCTACACCGCGGGGCCGGACTGATCTTAATAATAATGTTATTGGCCTAACGTCCAACTAACTACTTTTACGGTTTTCGGAAACGGCGAAGTGCCGAAATTTAATCCCACTGGAGTTTTTACGTGCCAGTAAATCTACCGACATGAGGCTGACGTATTTGAGCACCTTCAAATATCATCGGATTGAGCCAGGTCAGAAGGCTAGCGCATCAACCGTCTGAACCACACAGCGCAGTGATCTTAACTTAGCTGCTGTTCTAGCTAGAAGTTCCCTGAAGGATAGCGTTCGGTCAAGAGTAACCCCATGGTAGTTCGGGTGTTTGTTGTAGTCTACATGCTTACCTTAGAAGCTCATATCCAGTTCATAGTTGGCTAGCACATTACTTAGATAATAATAATAATTTCGTGCGGCTATTTCTAGCCGAGTGCAGCCCTTGTAAGGCAGACCCTCCGATGAGGTTGGGCGGCATCTGCCATGTGTAGGTTGCTGCGTGTTATTGTGGTGGAGGATAGTGTTATGTGTGGTGTGTGAGTTGCAGGGATGTTGGGGACAACAAAAACACCCAGCCCCCGGGCCACTGGAATTAACCAATGAAGATTAAAATCCCCGACCCGGCCGGGAATTGAACCCGGGACCCTCTGAACAGAAGGCCAGTACGCTGAGCATTCAGCCAGCGAGTCGGACATTACTTCGATGAAAAGTCTTCACTTGCGAAAGAACTGATGATGCTGATTACTGCTCGTGGTGCCCCGGCACAGGTCTTCGATTCGAATATGCGATACTGAACTGAACATCAGCGTTATAATCTGGCACATCACATCACTACAGCAACCTCGGCCTCTAATTCACTGATCTTTTCATTTTTGCTTAATTAATCACGTCTTATGGCGACCATGGGATAGGAAAGGGCTAGGTGTGGAAAGAAAGTGGCCATTGCCTTATTTAAGATACATCCCCAGCCAGTATTTACCTCGTGAGAAAATGGAAAACCATCTACAGGGCTGCCGACAGTGGGGTTGGAAACCACAGTCTCCAGAATGCAAGCTGAAAGCTACGGGACTCAAAACCGCGCAGCAACTCACCCGGTATAATTCACAGTTAGAATTCGCATAAACTAGTTAGTGATAAAAATTAAAAATTACTATTCTAGCCATATTTTTTAAATATCTGGATTCCTTTGAGATCAATCCAAAGTAAGAAGTTTTTTAAAAAATTATCTTCAGCTAGAAACTAGACGAAATTGCCGAGGAAACAAACGAGAGGAGAGAGGAGATTGTGTTGGTAAAGTAGGGAAGTTCAATAATTTGAGAACACCTGCATCCCTGCTTACGTCAAGCTTCTTACAGCTTTAACCGTGATGTACAATATAAGTTATGGGCAGAGAAGAGCAAGAAGGGAAGGAACTAGCCCTGGTGCTTCTTCTTACCCTACCTTTAATAAGCGTGCCACTAATTTGCATTGAAACTTTCATAACGTTGTATAAGTAAGTAGACACTGGGAAACTTTGCCCCATAATTCACTGTTAGAATTTGCATAAGCGTCCTCAGTTATTTCTCACATAAAATGATTTTACATTCTTGGAATTCTTGGAGAAAATGCACTAGTTAAAGGAGATACCTCATACTCAATAGCGAAGGCAGGAACATTACGGCCTGCCTGTGTAGCTCCAATGGAATATTTTTTAAATACTGACGTAAAAATTTGTTTCCGGGCCTTGAAGACGTCAACCTGCATTTGAAATGAAATGGCGTATGGCTTTTTTTTTTTTTTTTGCTAGGGGCTTTACGTCGCACCGACACAGATAGGTCTTATGGCGACGATGGGATGGGGAAGGCCTAGGAGTTGGAAGGAAGCGGCCGTGGCCTTAATTAAGGTACAGCCCCAGCATTTGCCTGGTGTGAAAATGGGAAACCACGGAAAACCATTTTCAGGGCTGCCGATAGTGGGATTCGAACCTACTATCTCCCGGATGCAAGCTCACAGCCGCGCGCCTCTACATGCACGGCCAACTCGCCCGGTCGTATGGCTTTTAGTGCCGGGAGTGTCCGAGAACAAGTTCGGCTCGCCAGGTGCAGGTATTTTTTTAATTTAACTCCCTTGGCGACCTGCGCGTCGTGATGAAGATGAAATGACGATGAAGACGACACATACACCCAGCCCCCGTGCCAGGGAAATTAATCAATTAAGGTTAAAGTTCCCGACCCCGCCGGGAATCGAACCCGGGACCCCTGTGACCAAAGCCCAGCACGCTAACCATTTAGCCATGGAGCCGAACCCCTGCATTCGAGAGCTGATGTGTTCGAGCCTCATTGTCGGCGGACCAGAAAGTGATTTTTCAACAGTTTCTCTTTTTCATAAGCCGGGCTGAGTGGCTCAGACGGTTAAGGCGCTGGCCTTCTAACCCCAACTTGGCAGGTTCGATCCTGGCTCAGTCCGGTGGTATTTGAAGGTGCTCAAATACGACAGCCTCGTGTCGGTAGATTCACTGGCACGTAAAAGAACTCCTGCGGGACTAAATTCCGGCACCTCGGCGTCTCCGAAGACCGTAAAGTAGTTAGTGGGACGAAAAACAAATAACATTATTTATTATTATTATCTTTTTCATAACAAGCCCAGAACTAGGCCTGTACTATCCCATCGTCATCATAGGTCCTATCTGAATTGGCGTGACTTAAAACGGAAAACTCCGGGCTGAGTGGCTCAGGGGGTTGAGGAGCTGGCCTTCTGACCCCAACTTGGCAGGTTCGATCCTGGCTCAGTCCGGTGGTATTTGAAGGTGCTGAAATACTTCAGCCTTGTGTCAGTAGATTTACTGGCACGTAAAGGAACTCCAGCGGGACAAAATTCTGGCACCTCGGCTTCTCCGAAAACCGTAAAAAGCAGCTAGTAGGACGTAAAAAGCGTTAACATTATTATTATTAAAACGGCAAAAAATAAGAATAAAGAACACACTGGTAATTAGTGGCCTATTCATGCGTGGACTTTTACAATTTGTGGTATTTATCATAAAAAATATAGGGCAGTGATCCAGTCATACAGCTTCATGGTCTGAAGGCTCAATGCATCAGTGGTAAAGTCAGTAATAGTGTACAACACCGCGCTCCACTCTGGTAACCAGACATGCTGTGGTTATGGTGTCGATAGATAATCAACGAGATCACAAGGGAACAAACACAACACACAAACACGCTTTTAACGTGATACTCTACATGCAGCACCGCAGACCGTGCTAGCGATAACAAAAACACTATGAAGTTCAGCCGATGTTCTACAACACCAAGAGCCACGTTATTTGCTCTACCTGATATTCGTGATGGACAGCATTCAAATGTCTTACAGTTCGTGATCAGCTTATGTCATGTAGCCTATTTGGTTAGATCCTAGCCTTCGGTTGGTGGTGAGGTATGGACTGTCCTGTTGGGGTTTCCTGACAAGTTGCTGAACAACTTCACCACTCTTCTAAGCAGTTGGAGCAATCGTGAAGAATAGAGAGAGAGAGAGAGAGAGAGAGAGAGAGAGAGCAGACGAGGGAGCATTGTTATCGGCGGCCAGTTACTGTATCGGAAAATGTAACCCAGGATTTTCTGATGGAACCACTGTTTATTTTCCTGATCTATTTTTAGTTATGTGATTGTCTAAATACTTATAATACTAATCACTACATAGTCTCACTTCTTAAGAGGCCTGGTGCAGGCCTTTCGAGTTTACTTCGTACAGGCGACCTGCGTATCTACAAGGCACGATCAAAAATTTACGTTTGAAGACGGCGCTGCAGCAGCCTTGCAACGTAGCGCGACTCCGATGCGGTTATATGGACGGCCATGTAGGCAAAGGGTTTAGTGTGGCATTCGTGTCGTGCCGAGGTGTGTGCGTTAAATGCGGTCACGTGAACTATGGCGACTTTATTACCAAATGCGTCCAAACAGGACCATCGTTTGCTGTTATTCTGTTCTTAACTGCAGAAGGACAAACACCGGTGGATATCCATCGGAGAATGAAGACTATGTATGAAGCAGCATGTCTGCCGAAAATCACCGTTATGGAATGGTGCACCAAGTTCCGTGCGGGTCGCGTTTCGACACAACATGCCAGTCAATCTGGGAGGCCTGCCTCATCCATTACGGACAAAAACAACACAAGTGACAGACACTCGAGCACCTACCCTATAGTCCTGATCTCCAACCATGCGATTATCATATCTGAAGGGCCTTAAAGGGCCTACGCTTCCTGTTGGATGAGGGTGTGCAACAGGCGGTTACGGACTTCTTCACACAGCAGGACATGAAGTTTTACCACACGGGGTATTCAACCTGGTACCTCAGTGCTCGCGGCGATTTTGTCCGATTGGCATACCGATTCAGGACTGTACAGCCGTCGAACGGAAACATTTTTGATCGCCTCTTATGTGAGGATGCGACCCTACCTATGATGAAGACGGCACACACACCCAGCCCACGAACCTTCAGAATTAACCAATGACGATTAAAATCATCGACCCAGCTAGGAATCGATTAAGCCATGGAGCCGCACAAAGTAAGCTCGTATACTCATCCCGAGGTGGTGCAGCTCTTTTCTAGGCACAAATCCCAATGGAGATGAGTTACAGGCACCATTTTAACCACATAACAACACACTGCCATTCTTAAATTTCTGTTAGCACCGGGAATTGAATCCGGGTCCCGGGTATGGCATCTAATAGTGCTAATCGTTACGCTATGGAAGAGGTTTCACTGAAATACCACCAAGAATAAAAAGCGCATTTATAGTTGCTCCATTAAGTAGACAAATTAAATTGTTTTGTTACTTCCTTCGAATTTGGCCGTCGTAGGACCGCGTAAATCAACCCCCTGCAATAATTATTTGTGTTATTTAATTCCTGCTTCCTTTCTTGATCGCTAATAGTAGTTCATTCTTTTGTTTTGTTGTTTTCTCCGCTCTTCCGTCCAAATTTAACTTCTTTTCTTGTTTTTCTTACCGGGCGAGTTAGCCGTGCGGTCAGGGGCGCGCAGCTGTGAGCTCGCATCCGGGAGATAATGGGTTCGAACCCCACTGTCGGCAGCCCTGAAGATGGTTTTTCGTGGTTTCCCATTTTCACACCAGGCAACTGCTGGGCATTAATTAAGGCCACGGCCGCTTCCTTCCCATTCCTAGGCCTTTCCTGTCCCATCGTCGCCATAAGACCTATCTATGTCGGTGCGATGTACAGCAAAATAGCAAAAAAGGATGTCATGTTTTCTTCGTTCTGGAAACTCTTAAAATCTCGTGGTAACATTCTAAAATTTAATATGAGCACAGTTATTTCACGAGAGAGAACCTTGCGCAAGCGTTGGAGGATGGCTAAGTATGTGTATGTTGTATGTTTAGTCCTCAGCCCGAAGGCTGGTTGGATCCTCAACAGCTCCGCCATCAGCTGTCATAAATGGCCTAGGCATCACTGAAGAGGCGTACTAGGGAAATGAGGAGTGAGGTAGTTTACCATTGCTTTCCTCACTGAGCCAGAAGTTGCTATTACATATCAGTCTGCCAAGCCCACTGAAATGCATGCACCAACTGACCCTATGAGCAACATTTTCACACCATTCATAGCAGGGACTGGCTGCATAAGGAATGGCATTACTAGCATCACTCATACCTCAGTCACTTTCATCTTGTTAAAGCCAAGGATAAAGCTGAGACAGATCAATGAAAGTAACAAGGTTGCTCTAGCCCATACCAGAAGACATAGTGCACTGTAAACACTACGTCCTTCCAGCAAAGGCATATCCGGAAGAAATCTGGTATTGACGGAATGTGCTAGTGTGCTGTTTGTACGTGCGATAGGAAAGTGACTAAGTACGGTTTTGCCACGAATTCGGCCAGAATTGCACAACGTCGTTTATTCAGTTTATGGTGACAAATACTGTTAGTGGAGCCGGTATTTGCCGTCGTATGAAGGATGTGTGTAGGAATGAGCGTGTATCATGCTATGCAGTGTTCAGATTGTAATAGGAATTTCATTATGGAGGAGTAAAGACTTGGTCAGTCACAGTGGACAGCCTGGTTGAGAAAAAAGAAACCACTTTTCCCATTGCGAAAATCAATGATCATAAATATGTCTCTCGGTGATGGCCATCCATCAACGGCTGTTAATTTCAGAAGACCACCAACCATAAGACATAGCCTGCACAGTTGCTAGGTAACACTGTCTGGCCATCCATCCATACCTTACATCACAGCCTGCACGGTTGCTAGGGTTACACTTCCATCATACTAACGTGCGTCACGCTAAATTCCGTAACGCAAATATTCAAATAATCCCTAGCCATAATATACATTCATGTCAAAAATAAAAATCAAGGGAATCCCGATTCATAACCAAGGTGAGCCCGACATGCCGTTGAGGAAGGTTTCCACTGCCAAGTGGATCAGTGGGACAGTTGCTTCTACCGAAAATACGACTGTATTTAGGCAGATATTTCACCCACACATCACTCTTTACTTGTTATAAGTTCAAGTATTCCAAACAAAAACTGCTAATGCTATTTTGCTTTAGGTCCCACTAACTACTTTTACGGTTTCCGGAGACACCATGGTGCCGGAATTTTAGTCCCGCAGGAGTTATTTTACGTTCCAGTAAATCTATCGACACGATGCTGATGTATTTGAGCAATATCAAACACCCCCGGATTGAGCCAGGATCGAACCTGCAAAGTTAGGGTCAGAAGGCCAGCGCCTCAACCGTCTGAGCCACTCAGCCCAGTCAAAAAACTGATAAAAATACCAACAAAAATATTAGTTTTATTAGAGCGACAATTAGATCGTTTGAAACCATTAAACTTCTTTAGCGTCTCTATAAGTGTTTATTATTATCCGCTATTCCAAAGTTGTTCCTCTCCATCGACACCCAGAAGATCCTGAGGGGGTTGACTTCCCCACTGGAGTCTTGGTCCACCCAGAAGCCTCTTCAAACCTGGCTGTCTAATGATGGTCTGGTGTAGCAGATCATCATTTAATAAAATACGTCCGAATCATCTGAGACGTCAGCTCCGGATTACAACAGTTGCATGGAGTCACAGTAGGCTTTTCGAATGGTTTAATTGTTGTATAGTTTCCAGCTCTTAGAGATCGTCAGATTTTTCTGAGAATGTCACTTTCAGACGTAATGA
This sequence comes from Anabrus simplex, assembly GCF_040414725.1. Taxonomy (NCBI): domain Eukaryota; kingdom Metazoa; phylum Arthropoda; class Insecta; order Orthoptera; family Tettigoniidae; genus Anabrus; species Anabrus simplex. The sequence goes on along the minus strand of NC_090272.1, from coordinate 60,128,598 downwards.
ATGAACTGCAACTTCTCTTAGAAGCCCAATTTTCAGAGCCATAAAGTAGTATTTTTAGGGTAACTATCTATGGCCAGTCGTGACAAACTGTACAGACAATGCAGACATACGCATGGCACAGATGATTTCAAGCGGTACAAGGTTCTGAGAAACAGAACCATGCAGTTAATTAGGATTTCTAAATATAAATACTTTCAGGAACTGATGAACAATAAAAACCCGAAACAAAAATGGGGTAAATTACGCACGTTAGGTATATATAAAGCCGTAGAGCAACATTTACCAAACATATCGCTACAGGCTTTAAATGATCATTTTGCACGGCCAAGAATAGCCTCCGACTCCTTCCCGTGTATGAGCAATTCTCTTTTAGAAATGTCAGCTCGAATGCAGTTAAAGGTGTGATATACTCTATTACATCTAATGCCCCAGGTAATGAAGACATCCCTATATCGCTGATTAAGGATATGTTAGGTGTTCTGCTAATACTAACCCATACATGTAACTACTGCCTGATAAACGGAGTGTTCCCAGATATTTCGAAAGATGCACTAATTAGACCCATCCCGAAGAGCTCCAAGTTAGATTTTCCTGCAGATTATCGTCCAGTATCCATCCTACCACTCTTATCAAAGGTGTTTGAACGTCTAGTTCATACACAAGTTACTGAATACCTTACCAAGCATTCCCTCCTCAACCCCTTTCAGTCCGGCTTCAGGCACTGCGACAGCTTTACTACGAGTGGCAGATGATATCAGACGTGCAATGAACGAACAGGAAGTGATTGTACTAACATTATTAGATCTCAGTAGTGCCTTCGACATTGGCAACCCTCAGTTACTACTGCAGAAACTTCGAGAGCTGAAGTTTAATGGTGTATAACTTCGGTTTTCTTCCTCTTACCTCGAAAATCGCCGGCAATGTGTGACAGTTGGAAATGTGAGCTCAGGATGGCAAAGTAAGATCCTTGGTGTCCCTCAGGGGTTGGTCCTCGGACCACTGTTATTTATCACCCATATTAATGATATATCAAAAGCTCTTATATTCTGCAAGTTGCAAGTGTACGCGGATTGACTATCAATAAAAACCGAGTGATTTCGATACTGCAATTTCTAAAATAAATTCCTACCTTCAAAATCTTAGTGACTATGCAAATAAAAACAGTTTGTTAAAAAAACCAAATGAAACTGAAGTTAGCATTTTCGGTACCAGTGAAAACTTATATTTGCTCAAGCCACATGACATCTCCCCAATAATTTCAAACAATAAAGTCATACCCTACTCTAATTCAGTGACTAACTTAGGAATTAGTATGACAGACCATAAATTGGACTCAACAGGTGATAAGCACATGTAATAAAGCACATAAATGCTTATATCCATTGAAACGGTTGTGTAATGAATTCTCTGTTTGACTTAGAGTACAAGTAATTCACTCTCTGATACTACCTACTGTATATTTGAATATTGTGACACTGTGCTGACTGAAATAACCTGCTACAGTAACAAGAAACTTGATCGGAGCCTGAACAGCTGCGCAAGATATATCTGTAATCTGCGATATGATGCTCATATATCACTTCATTATAAGGACCTGTCGTGGCTTCGATTGCTCCAGCGCCGTGAACTTCACATGTTATCACATCTGCACAAAATACTCTCCACTACTACTCCCTAATATCTGTCTTCAGCTTTTTCTGACCACTCATCTTATCATGACAACAATGTCCGGCTCAATGGCTAAATGGCTAGCGTGCTTGCCATTGGTCCGGAGGGTCCCGTGTTCGGTTCCAGGGCGGGTCGGAGATTTTAATCTTAAGTGGTTAATTCCAATGGCTCGGGAGCTGGGTGTGTGTGGCGTATTCAGCATTAGAAATCATCCTAGGTAGGACCCTCATCTTCACAGACATGCAGGTCGCCTAAAAGGCCGTCTACGGGAAAAAGACCAACACCACGCCTCTCCGGAGGCCATACGCCATTATTGTGAGCACAGGTCATGGGATTCGCTACCTGCAAACATTAGAGACAATCCCTCTCATCACAAGTTTAAACTGACTTGCCGTGAACATTTGCTGAGTAGATCCCGCTGACTTGCTGGATAATTGTTGAGTGAATGAACGAATGAATGAGATGAATTAATGGCTTACTCTAGTTACGTCATTTAAGTGTACTCCATTTTGTGTACATTTAAATTAAGGATTCCATTATTATTATTATTATTATTATTATTATTATTACTATTAATATTATGACTATTAATATTATTTGTTTTATTTGTATTTGAATTATGTGGTTAAGTGTAAGAGACGGCCTTGAGCTCTAACTTCACCACCAATCTTGCAAATCTTTAATTTTTGTGTTTGTGGTCAATAACTATCATGTGAATAGTTTTGTAATGGTATGATAACGCCTGTTGGTACTCGTTGCTGAAAAACTAAAATACACAGACTATTTCCAGTCATTTGACCGGGTCAGGAGTTGAATGAATGAAGCCCTATCTAGCGGCTAGGATAGGAATAGTGCCGGCTACCGAAACCTGTTGCACTCTTCTGGGGCTGTCATTAATGACTGACAGATGAAACGAAATGATAGTGAAGAGTGTTGCTGGTATGAAAGATGACAGGGAAAACCGGAGTACCCGGAGAAAACCCTGTCCCGCCTCCGATTTTTGCAGTACAAATCTCACATGGACTGACGGGGATTTGAACCACGGAAAGGAGCGGTGAGAGGCCGGTGCGCTTCCGCCTGAGTCACGGAGGCTTAGCTAGTCGTTATTGTAAGTGATACATATTTTTCTTCACCCGAGCTGCACATCAAGGTATTTGAAATCTTGAACCCTCTAATATGACAGACTTTGTACCCTGAGGTTAGTATTTATTTCTTTTCCGTATTGGATTATACAAAGCACTTAAACTAAGGTAATGGAACAAAAGAGGGCTAGGAGTGGTAAGGAATCGACCGTGGCCTTGATTAAGGCACAGCCCTAGGATTTGCCTGGTGTGAAAATAGGAAACCACGTAAAACCATCTTCAGGGCTGCCGACAGTGGAGGTTTTTTTTTTTTTTTTTTTTTTTTGCAAGTTGCTTTACGTCGCATAGACACAGATAGGTCTTATGGCGACAATGGGACAGGAAAGGGCTAGGAGTGGGAAGGAAGCGGCCGTGGCCTTAATTAAGGTACAGCCCCAGCATTTGCCTGGTGTGAAAATGGGAAACCACCGAAAACCATCTTCTGAGCTGCCGACAGTGGAGTTCGAACCTACTATCTTCCGAATACTGGATACTGTCCGCACTTAAGCGACTGCAGCTATCGAGCTCGGTCTGCTATTTTTTTAACGTCGCAGTAATACGTCGAAGGTTTCCGATACCGGCACGTTAAATAACTCCTGCGAAACAATATTCCGGCACCTCGGCGTTTGTGAAAACCGTCAAAAGTAGTAACATTATCAAGGTTTATCGAACACAGAATGATGAGGAAGTGATTCCCTGGTGTGAAAATGGGGAACCTCGGAAAACCATATTCAGGGCTGCTGACGGTGGGATTCGAACCCACTATCTCCCGAATGCAAGCTCACACTTACGCGACCCACACCGCACGGCCAACTTGTTCGGTCATGGAATTATTGGTAACGGTCTCCGAACGATTCATATTGAAACAACATACATCTAACGCACGATGTATAATGCGCTCGAATTATTCACAGGCAGAAAGCAGAGTGTATGCTTGATAGGTAACTTTACCGGCTGTTACAAAGTATATATGAAGTATTTATGCAGTTCGCGGCAAGAAATAATGGATGATCTCCAGCCAAGTATAGGTTGGTATGTTCACGAGCATGATAAACTCTGCCATAACATTCAAAACTTGTGTCAGTACATTCTGGTTTATCTTCATGGTTCGGATAATATTCTTGCTTAACGAGATGGTAACAACTCGTGAAGTGGGAACTCTCAGACAGGAAGGTTACCGAGTAGGGAGTGTTCGACTTGGTGGCATCCTCTTCTGTTCTCTTCCTCGTCTCTTGAAAGCAACAGCACCTTCAGTCTTGAGAAACAAAAGCTCCAGTCTTGATACAATCTCCCCCACGCTCCGCACTCCAATTTGTACCCGACCACCTCTAACACTCCCCTTCCCCTCACAAAGAAGTATCTTAGGTCGGCAATGCTCTTAAAAATCTCAAAGAAGTGAAGAATCTTACAAAATGTAGGAGTTTTTACTTTATTATTAGCGGAAGTATCTGTTCATCCCACGGGGATGTTTCGAAACCTGGAGAGGTCGCGCGGCGACAGAGAGACATCACACTAGATTATTTCCGTCACTGCAAGGAAACCATCGAGTAATTATTCACAACCCACATAATGAAGCATCAGTACGTCAGTGTTAGTGGTGAGGTTTACTTTTTATTGCACAAGTGTCAATGGCGTCTAATAAGACACCACGCGAACTTCACCGCTACAAATTAATTTCCCGTTTTGAAGTAATATCTTCAATATTAATGCAATCAATTATTCTTCAGATATAAGGGTTTCCTGCTAAAACTTAAAAATTTCATAATTGTAAGGCTGAAAATGAGTGGAATGAAGAGAAAATATAACCTTGATCGCCTGCACATGACAACGATAATGAAGGTGAATTGTATAGTGATGAGGAGATGATGTTCTGAAAACCAGAAGGGAAATGCTAATATAATAAATGACGACGCAGACAGTAGTAATGAAGCAGGAGAAAATGACAATATTTATTTCCTAGGGCAAAAATTGAGTTTCTAAGTTGCGTAAAGTTAATCCTCTCAGATATGTTCAAACCTGGTGACAAAATATCGTCACAAATGTACCTGCTGTGAAAGGTGTTGCGAAGATCGCTAAAACACCTAAAGAATGCTGGTAACTATAATCATATGAAGAGATTCGTAACTTTTATTTAGAATCCCGCTGATGTGATTAACCCAATGAAGATGTTTCCTTAGATTACCACCAAGGTACTTACAGTGATCTCCTTGAGTTATCTTCACACCATCAACCCATTAAGTACTGTATATAGGAGAGGACTTTCTCTCTTTGTGAAAATTACAACCTACTTTTAACCCCGTTTACAATATGAAAAATTGACCAATCCGTGATGATGTAACATACGAACAGATAAAAATTAAACTGAACCGGACCTAGGGCATTATTTACCCTGTTTGTAATAAAGTCCGACCATCACGTCAATATTGAAAAAGTAAGGTCAGAAAAACGATTTTATTATACGCTGCCGGCCATAGGAAAAGGGCAGCACTTGGATGTTTTCAAACAATATGAATTTAAAGATTCCAAAATTATGCTATAAAATTCAATAGATAATTAGTATTATTATTGCATTTTCACAACGTTGCACCCAAATAAAGAGAGCAATTAAACTTATTTAGCAGATGAATTTGCTTTCTCCTCTTCCCAGTATCTCTTCATCCTCTTGCTGTGCTTTTTTTCTTCCGTTCTTCCATCCATGCAGTGGTGGTTTTTATCTTGGGTTTTTCAGCAAAATCTTTGTTCACCAACGTTCTGTCACATATACAGTAATTTCACTTGTTATGCAGATTTCTTGAAGGTCGTTTTTCAAATTCGATTATCCAATTATTCTTGACTTTTGGTGAGGAGGCATAATTAAATATCTTCTTAGTAAGTCTTTCATTGTCCATTCCTTGAATCGTCTCCTTCTATTTCTTCTTCTTCCTAATATGTTTACCCTCCAGAGTCGGCTTTTCCTTTGGACTCAGCGAGGGATGCCACCTCTACCGCCTCAAGGGCAGCGTCCTGGAGCGCCAGACATTGGGTCGTGGATACCATTCGGGAGAAGGACCAGTACTTCGCCCAGGCGACCTCAGCTCCTATGCTGAACAGGGGCCTTGTGGAAAGATGGGAAAATTGGAAGGGACAGGCAAGGAAGAGGGAATGAGGCGACCGTGGCCTTGAGTTAGGTACCATCCCGACATTTACCTGGAGGAGAAGTGGAAAACCACTTCGAGGATGGCTGAGCTGGGAATCGAACTCGCCTCTACTCAGTTGACCTCCCGAAGCTTAGTGGACCCCGTTCCAGTCCTAATACCAGTTTTCAAATTTCGTGGCATAGCCGGAAATCGAACCCCGGCCTCCGGGGATGGCCACTAATCGCGCTAACCACTACACCACAGAGGTTCAATTCCTTTAATATGGCCATTAAATTTCAATCGTCCTTTTCTAATAGTGTTTGATGTAGGGATGGCAACGATTTATCGGTTTTTATGAAATACCGATATTTTCCTTTCGATTTATCGATATATCGATATCGAAATTTTGATTCGATTTATCGAATATATATCGGTTTTTCCATTAATATATCGTTTTTCTTTGAATTATTATTTTCATTAACAACATCCGCACTAGAGAACGCCGATAATTCTGCAAGAGATGGTGCTAGTGAAGGTGGAATTGCAACCTGGAAATATCCAATCTAATCAATACCTTGCTCTGAGCCTCTGGTAGGCCGGACTATAATTCGAATACAAACGGTGGAATATGTAACACAGTTGCCTCCGCATGGCAGTTTACACAGCGCGAAATACGTTCTAGTTCCAGAGTCACCGCTAGACTTCGTGTTAGCCCTCCACCATTTAACAACACAGACTATATGGAAACTGTGAAGGAAAAAGGTAAGTTTAGGTGAGACAAGCCTTAAAATTCATTATAAAAGGCGTTGATTTGTGTATTCAGCTTGTGATGAGTATATGGTTTATATTTAAACGTAAAGTTATGAAAATAGAAGCCTCCGCGAGTCAGGTGGCAGCGCGCCAACTTCTCACCGCCGGGTTTCGTGGTTCAAAACCCGGTCACTCCATATGAGATTTGTGCTGCACCGGTTTTTCTCCGGGTACTCCGGTTTTCCCTGCCATCTTTCATTCCAGCAACACTCTCAAATATCATTTCATTTGTCAGTCATTAATCATTGCCCCAGAGGAATGCGACAGGCTTCGGCAGCCGGGAAATTTCCTATTCTCGCCGCTAGATGGGACTTAATTCGTTCCATTGCTGACCCGGTCAAATGACTCTAAACAGGCTGTGGATTTACATTAAGAAAATGTTTTGTGCATATTGATAAATATACAAGAGTCGAGAGAGTATTTATTGTAAACATTCTATTCACAAGATGTTTATTGCGCGTGATAAACAATGGTTTATTGCTGTGCACCATTCTGCAAAAGTAAACTTCAGAAAGGTAGTGGCATTTATTTCCACGAGCAAATGTGGAACTACGAGAAAAATGGGTCTTAATTATGTCATGTCGCGGTGACGAGAAAAATAGCATGTGGCAACCTTCCTCGAAGTCTGTAGTATGTAGTGAACATTTTGAAAGCACGTGTTTTAGCATTTCTACTAAAACTAGTCGCAATCAATGCCAACTTTTTTTTTCAGGGTATTTGCATGGCAAGACTAGGTTACGTACTAATACTAAAATGTTTTAATTCCTCCCCTGAAGGAGGAGGCGGGCCTCTTAGATGGTGACGCCGTCTGTGAGGCCGGGAGATTTGTTACGGCGAAGGAGATGCTCGGAGACGGTGAGGGGGTTGGCGGCCGTGGCCTATACTAGGAACCCTCCCAGCATTTGCCTTATTGCAGGAGAATGGCAAACCACGTAAAACCATTCTCAGGAAAACCGACAGTGGAGACCAGCCGTGAGATCCAGCCCTGTCCAGTCTCCCGAATACAGAGACGAAGAGCCACCCTTCCTCTGCTCGGTTGGCCGGTCGGAGTGCAGAGCTGTTGGACCACGGACCAGCCGTTGCCACTTGTGGGCCGAGACCCACTCTGCATTCATCGATGAAGGTTCTGTGAATACTGCAGTGTTTTAAAATATACTATGAAGTATTTTCATTTTTATTAGGATGTGTACTTTCCGGTTGCAATTATACTACCTGATTCGTATGAGCTCATCTTGAATTACTCGGTGATACATTTATTTTTCTTCATTAAACGTCATAGAAATATCACTTTCCTGCTCAAAACGCAATGTTTTATATTTGCAATGTGCTTTTATGTGCAAGTTATTATCGTAATGCCAATTGGAATCGTGCTGAGGAATGGAGGGAAAACCTCACATCCACGGCGATATTTGAACTGCTGCTATTTTGTCAATTAGTACTTGAAGAGACCGTGCATGCTGAGGCCTTTACTTATCTCGTAGGCATCGATAACACCTAGGGACGTTCCGATATAATAAATATCGATATTTCATTCGATATCGACATGCCGATATTATCCTACAATCAAAACAAAATAGCGATATATCTCGATATAAAATTATTTCTTTTCCAAAATACAAGGATTTGAAATTATATTGAAGTTCTATAAATCGGGGATCTATTAACAATATGCAACTTGTTTGAAGCCATCAAGAAATATTTAATTTGTTTGTATCTATCTGTACATAATACTGAATGATTAAAAATTTTAAATTGTTTGTATATAATTCCGAATTTGATTGATTCCTTACTTTATAAGGTAAGGCGGCAGCTAAGAATTTAAGTCCGTTAAAATGTGCAGCATGCTTGAAGCCATCAACAATGTTTTGATTTGTTCGAATCTGCTTCTATGTATTACTAAATGATTGGAAAATTTCATTTGATTTTATGTCATTCTGAATCTGATTTGCACGTAAATTTGAATGTTTCAACAAAACAGTTAACCAAGAGACGTAAGCGTGGTAAGACCTCTGTAGTGTAGTGGTTAGTGTGGTTAGCTGCCACCCCCGGAGGCCCGGGTTCGATTCCCGGCTGTGCCACGAAATTTCAAAAGTGGTACGAGGGCTGGAACGGGGTCCACTCAGCCTCGGGAGGTCAAATGAGTAGATGTGGGTTCGATTCCCACCTCAGCCATCCTCGAAGTGGTTTTCCGTGGTTTCCCACTTCTCCTCCAGTCGAATGCCGGAATGGTACCTAACTTAAGGCCACGGCCGCTTCCTTTCCTCTTCCTTGTTTATCCTATCAATGCAATGATAAAACCATAAATACTTGCACGGTAGATGCTGCATCATATTCTTAACTATTTTCAGCCATTTCTACTAATTTACGATGTTTATATGAACATCAAGCATTACTGACACTACTTCTTTCACTCTAAAAAAGCTATTTATTCAGGATCTATGCCTCGACTGCTGTCTTGTGGCTGCGGGTGAAGGAAAATTTGTGTTATGGAAGTATAACCCTAGCAACCGTGCAGGCTAGTGGTCATCTGAAATTAGCAGCCGTTGATGGATAATTTCCATGGATAATTAAACCGCGAATTTCAGTAGCAAGATAAACTCAACCAACCAGTCGCGTGCACAGGCAGAATAAACCAATATTGATATATATGCATTGAGATGGTGATGATATTGTAGTTACTCTTGGGTTACGATATATCGATATCGCTTGAATATACCGATATATTATGTGCAATAAATATCGATTATCGAAAATAAGTTTTCAATATATCGAAATATCGATATATCGGTATTTTTTTAAAAACTGCCATCCCTAGTTTGATGTTTTCTCAGAAGTCTGGTGTAATTCGGGAGACCTCCTTTCAATGCTGACATTTCTCAGCAGACAATGTAGAGGTCCCCATACTTCGAAAAACGTAAAATTAAGCAAGTTCCTCAATTTTTTCGAAAGTTGAATGGCTAAAGGACCCGGAAAGGTTTCAAATTTTTAAAAATCGAATATTACTTTCGGTCTGAAAGCTGTTCGGGTAAAACCGCCTAAAATCGCTTGTTTCTGTACTCCCTTTTGCTTCCATTCAAATCCTAGCCAAACTAACTTATCTTCTTTTTGTAATGCGTTCCTTGGTTCAATACCCTCAGGCAATTCTTGATTTGTTTTTAAAAAATGTCCACGGCGAATGTAGTTAAAGAGCTTTGACTCACATTAGCGCTCTAGTGGTGCTTAAGTGAAACAATGCATTGCCTCACATTAGCGCTTATAGTGGCAGAAAAAGGAAAACTGCTAATTTAATCGACCGGATAATGATGGTTAAGAAAATGATTGTAATTTTTAGGAACAAATAAATAATATATTCTCATACTTTATTATATTTTACTTACGTAAAATTCGTAGCTCATATCGCTAGGATGTCAACAATGAGTTACTTGTCTCAAGGGCTAGAACTGTCGATTTTTATCCACACTACTCTCATGCATAGTGCGTCAAAGATTTTACTAAGGTTCAATGTTAATGTTAATGTTATTGCGGTACCAACAATTGCCAAAGTATGCAAATTCATCTCAAGAAACGGACTAAAAGGCGAACAGCAAACAAGAGGCATATATAAAACAAATAAAATTAAATACATACATTGTAAATAAAATATGTAAAAATGTAAATACTATGTACTGTATAGAAAAGATTTCAATAAGCGGGGGAAAACTATGGAGGGGTGCGGGTCTTTCCTTGGGTTGCCGCCCTTGGGGTCCGGCCACGGGTGGCCCAGATTGGCTGCGCAGTAGATGTTAAGTTTTCTCTCGTCCTGCTCGTGACGTCATCACAGGAGCACCGTGACTGTGTAGCATACAACCGCACGTGTATCTTATTTCGTTGTTTATCGCTGTCTGTCTTATAAAGAAAGGATGTCCACGTAATATCTATACGTAGTTTCTTTCCGTATATTGCTATTGGTTTATATAGTGGCCTACTGTATTTTGCGTAGTGTGTGTGTCGTAGTTCGTTTCTGTGAGATCTCTGTTAAGTTGCAGTGTTTCGTGCAGTGAGGTGGTGCACTTATTTTCTTTTCGTTAGTTGCGTGAAGAGTGTAATAGTAGCTGGAATGAAATTTCTGTGTTCACAGCATCACTGTAGTGTATATATTTCTTTCTTCTTTCGTAATCTGGTTACCCTCCAGGGTTGGTTTCTCCCTGGGACTCAGTGAGGGATCCCACCTCTACCGCCTCAAGGGCAGTGTCCTGGAGCTTCAGACTCTGGGTCAGGGATACAACTGGGGAGGATGGCCAGTACCTCACCCAGGCGGCCTCACCTGCTATGCTGAACAAAAAATCTTGTGGACGGATGAAAAGATCGGAAGGGATAGACAAGGAAGAGGGAAGGAAGAGGCCGTGGCCTTAAGTAAGGTACCATCCCAGCATTTGCCTGGAGGAGAAGTGGGGAAACCACGGAAAACCACTTCAAAGATGGCTGAGGTGGGAGTCGAACCCACCTCTACTCAGTTGACCTCCCGAGGCTGAGTGGACCCCGTTTCAACCCTCGTGCAACTTGCGCGTTATTTTGCGAAATTTTGAGTGTGAATAACATTTCTTAAATTTGTTAGGCTAAAACAGATGATATCTGTTCGAAATAACTGACAACAATGCCTGGATGTGCAGTAACTGGCTGTCTTCATACAGCAGAAAGACGAAAGGAACAGATATCGTGTATCATTCATTTCCTAAAGCTTCAGATCTGCAAAAATTTTGATACAAAAATTTAAAAGGAAGGATTTCTTCAATGTAGCTACTTCTACTGTGTGCTCGCGGCATTTTACTGACGCCAGTTATGTTCCCGATTTAAGAGCAGGATTACTGCATTTACCTCCCAAGAAGATCTTGAAAAAAGATGCAGTACCTACAGAGAACCTTCTCGAGAGCATTTACAGTAGTAGCCCAGTAAGTGCACAATTATTCCTGAGAAATTCGTCAGTTCCACAGTCTTCGGAGCAAAAAATGGAGAAGAACAGACCACGGACACTCACGGACGTGCTGAACTGTCACGCATACCTAATATTATACGCAAAGTGTGTCAAATAATAAGCAGTAAATTCCCCGCTGTACCACAAGAAATAGTAAAAATGTAGGTTAGAACGAGAACATTTATACGTATACGACAAATGAACATTCGGGCAAGGATTGAAAGATCCATAGCAGCTCATCGGCGAAAGGCACGGCAGTGGATTTTATCTTCAAAAGCAACCACTTCATGACATCTGATCTCACAGGTAGGACTGTATTCTAATTAAGTGTTTTTCCTGTTCTTTCTTATTCTTTAATTTTAAAAAGTAGGAATATCTATGCATGGTTTCGAATAGGAACTTACTTCTGCTGCTGTTATAATGTGTTAAGCTTTAAACTCGACACCTGCGGAAATGAGTCAGTATATCGTATGTTAACATACGGTAGTTCAATTACGGAAGTTCTGCTATCAACATTTAATACTACAACATTTCATATCTCTAAATATTTATGTTGACAGATTTGAGAGAACCTTCCTCAAACTAAATAGAGAAACTTGGATTTGTTAATAAATTTCAAGCGTTGGTCAGGGTGCCGTCTCATTACATTTACGCCTTATTCGTAATAGAAATAATGAAAACTTACTATACTGTACTTTCTTTCAATCTTATAACAGCAGTAAACTTTGTCTGGTCTGCAGTTAGTTCTGAGAAACTGTAATGTTTGCTGGTATTACGAGATTCCTACTAATCTGCGCGCTCTGGGCTCGGCTGCTTTGCTCCTACTGTGACGTCATTTCGTTAACCAATAGCAGCTCGTCTCGCGTTGGGCCCAACCTTTAGTAGTGTTTAAGAACCTTGGGGTCCGGCGGCCTCCCCCCACCGCCCCACCCCAATACAATAATACACAATGTACAAACATACAGTCCATATGAAAATCAAATCTAAAATTCCATTCAAATCAAAGGTCTAAGAGCTACCAGTTTAGCTGACGGCTCGCCTGCCGTTCGTTGTTATTCTACTCACCGATCTGTCTCCAATACTCGATGTTCGAGATGCGTATAATGTGTCGGGCTTAACTGCAATGTTATATTGATCCGAGATAAAAAGCTTTTGTTGTACCGGTTCCATGTAATTTTATGGGCTTTTTGTAACTTAGAAATTCTCTCCCCGTTTGCTTTACGATATAATCCGGATGGTTGGATGATTTCCCCAAGCAATTTAAGTGTATTATTATTATTATTATTATTATTATTATTATTATTATTATTATTATTATTTATTATTATTATTATTATTATTATTATTATTATTCCACCACATTTCTCACACCCTTATAGAGTCACGTGTGCATACGGTGTCACACGAGTTGTCTTGACTGTTTTATGATCGAATGCCCCAATCGACACCAACCATATGTGGAGGGATGTATTCAGTAGGCCTATTGCTTATTTCTTTGCTGATATGGTGTGTCATCTGTATAAGAAAAGGAGTGTATAGGGCCAAACACGAACATCCAGTTCCCAAGTCGGAGGAGTTAGCCAAGAGTGGTGAAAATGCCCCACCACTCGGTCGCAAATCGAAACCAGGACCCTCTGAACTTACGGCAACAATTCTGACCAATTGAGCCAAGGAGCCGGATATTAAGGTATGCCTAAGAAATGTACAATTATACCTGGGGACAAAACATGACGACCTTGTCTCACACCACTACCCTCCAGTGGCAGCACGGAGTCTAATAGCGGCTTATAGGATTTACTACGTCTAGTGTAACCGGAGTAACAAATCGTCTAATGCACTCGACATGAATATGCAGATCACAAAATATTCTCACCAAAAAGTTTTAACTATAATAATTTAAAGTTCACGGATGGCAGATTTTGCAAGCCAAAGTAAAATTTGGCAAGTTTTGCATCTTCTTCTAAAGAGAGTGTGGAGAAAGTGGTTTGGCAACCGCTCAACACAAAATAAGGATCGCTTAGAACGCGTTTCTGTCTGCTGTCATTTCTTGATGGATGCAGTACTTTTGCATTCATCTCTTGGCACAGGCCAGATTGAAGTGTAGCTTCCACCGAAGTCCCAGTCAACATCCATGGCTGTGACAATATGGAAGTTGCTGGGGCATGGGTAGTGCTGAGTAATGACATTCGGAGCATGACTAGTGCATCTGAGTGATATGAAAGGTGCTGCTCATAGGGTCAGTCGTGCTGCAATAGTACTTTCTGACCCAGTTAGGAAAGCAATTATTATTATTCTCGTGTCAGATACATCAAAATAAGAAAACAGTTACAATAATTTCAAGTAACATTTAAATAATATTGGACCAATACAACGCTACTTCGAGTCCTCTCTTCGTAGCTCGATGCAGGTCATCTTGCGTGCACAAAGATGGACACAGCGGACACTGAAGCATACGCTGGATGGTTTGATCTTCACCGCAGTCACACTTGGTGTTGTCGCCATTGATGAAGCCCCATCTTGCCAAATTAACTTTGGACCTTCCCACTCCTGATCTCAACGTATTGAGAGATTTCCAGATTGTCCAGCTTTCATTGCAACCGGGTGGCAAACGTTCCTCAACCGCAAACTACCTCACTCCTCATCTTGCCTAGTACGCCTCATTTTGGTGCTGCCATTGGTTTTTGGGGTTTCCTTGTAACCGCATAACCTTTGGTGGTGCTATTTGAGGATCCAACCAGCCTCTGTGCTGATGACCTAACAGACAGACAGAACTCGTTAACTCGCAGGTGTGATTGACTGCTAGCTTCCAGCTCGCTTCCAGAACTGAGGCCGCCGTGTTTTATCCCCAAGTATAAATAAAAATTAAATGATAATGAGAGGAATTTGTAAACTACATTCAAGGAAGTTAATGGCTGATAAGTGTTACGCTTTTATCGGCCGGCAGTGAGTTGAACAAGCAGCCCAGTGTGTGGAAGTTGTGAAGTTCAACACCTCGCACAACCCTAGACTGTACACCATCACACGTCCGCTTCACTCCTCGAGGCCGCGATCAGATAACACAGAATAGGGAACTGGGGGAGGACGAGACAGAGGGCGTGTGACAGCAGGCAGCTCTGTGCTTGTTCTGCACTTCTCTCCTCCCTTCGTCTCCGCGACACTCAACTTGCCGATATGGCACGTCACAACAATTACAACAGCTAATTCTTGAAACACTCTGCAAAACTTATAATGAACAGCCATTGTCTTCGTCGGTGGTCGAACTCTAAGTCTTTGAGGTTACAATAATGTCTCCCTTGTTCAAGAGTAGAGCAATGCTCCCATGGAAAGTAGTTTAAACTGAAATATCTCTTTTGTTCTTAGACCATGAAAGCGTAAATGTAAAGTAAGTGGAGGTAATTACATAATAATTGTAGTAACGACAGAAGAAGCATCCGTATTTTAAGCTGAATTCAAAGATAAAATTAGCATTCAGACGAAAATGCACCGTCATAATTCACAATTTGTCCTTATGATTCATATTCACAAGTCTGTCTTCTTAACCAATAATCGTTGTTCGAAAAGGTCAAAGTAAATTTACAGTTCCTTGAAAGGAACATTCACTGTTTATTAATAAAAGCACTTAATATGCACGAAGTGATAGACTATTCTTTGTTGTAGAAATGTATTAGGGAATTCTGCTTTTGTTCATACCATATCTAGCTATTGCAGTGTTTGTCGCAGAGTGCAAGAAACTTAGATGTCTGGTACGTGATAGTTCTTTCTTCTATACACTTTGAAATTCAACCCTCCCTTCTGCGAATATTTAACCATATGAAGTAGTTCGAATGAACATTGCTTCCAGCCACTTGTGTTCACGGCATCCGTAGGATAAAATTAACTCCAGTTTTCTTCCCACTTCTTAATCATGGTACTTCTAAGCTGAATGTATACTGGTGTAGGAGTCCGGCTCCATGGCTAAATGGTTAGCGTGCTCACAGGGGTCCCGGGTTCGATTCCCGGCAGGGTCGGGAATTTTTACCATCATTGGTTAATTTCGCTGGCACGGGGGCTGGGTGTATGTGTTGACTTCATCATCATTTCATCCTCATCACGACGCGCAGGTCGCCTACGGAAGTCAAATCGAAAGACCTGCACCTGGCGAGCCGAACTTGTCCTCGGACACTCCCGCCACTAAAAGCCATACGCCATTTCCATTTCATACTGGTGTAGGAAGCAGAAGTAAGCGAAATCTTCATTCTTCGGCCATTACTCTTGGCTTTCTGGACCGAAGTCACTCACTATCTCACCGTCAGATATTCCTAAATTATTCTGACGAACTGAATAGACATCGAGCAAGCCCTCGGTAATCGAATACGGGTCCACTAGACCACAGAACCGGGTATAAATAACAACATTTGTTACTAGTCCTTAACAGAAAATTACAGTAACAAGAACAAAGTTCAAAAACTACATAACCTACAGTACATTGCAAGACTCTTCGTCACCCATCACTGGTTTTTCACCTGTTGGCTTTCTTTTCAAGCATTATCACTTTCTAGCCGGGATGTGGTTCATTTAAGAAGCACCTTCCAGATACACCTCAATGTAATTTTTTTACGTCTGGACAGTCGGAAGTTTATGAAATAGGGATAAATGCTCGTTTATGCTATTGGGAGAGATATATTCTATCTAATGGCCTTTAATTTGGTTGAAAAGGTTCGCTTCCAAAAAGCTTCCACTTGTTTGAAATTCCGCTATCAAATCTGACATTTTATGTGCAACGACCTGATAGACCAAAAACAAATCAAGTTCTAAAGTTCCTACAAATCGCTTAATATGCAATATACTGTTTTTTGACATGTATAATTCATTAGCTATCAGGTTATTTATTCCTGGAGTGTTTCCTGTGGTGTGTGTCGAGGGGGGATGCGGTGCTACACTTGCTCATTAGCTCCAGCTGACACCTGATTGCCTCTGATAGGGTCATGGTGTTCATGTTCTGATACCGAGATTAACCAAACATGTTTAACCAATTAGACTATAAAACGAGACTGACAGTAACATCATCATGACGTCAAACAGCAACAACTTTTACTATGTCCTTCAGAATGTAAGCAGGAAGCTTTGTGCGGCACAGAACAGTGTCTAATTTGTAGCAAATGATGCCACTTAAAAATCGTTCTAAATGCACACAGTGGAAGTTCACCCCTTTTATAATCAACGTGTTGATAAATTTCCGTGCCAACCGAGAAATCTCTTTGATAATCGCCTCTATTTTCGGTCATATTGGTACTTTGGAACGTAGAAATTATTCAGCTGATCACTCTTTCAGTCAGAAATTGAAATTTACAGTATTCTGAAATTATTTACTTAAAGACGACTAACTGTATTCCTTTTCAGAGCATACATGTTGTGTTAACTGTGGCTACATAGAATGCAATATGAACGCTCGTGAGAAATTAATACAAGAAATGTACATCAGAGATGTAGCTACCTTTCATCTATTGGTTTGAATTTTGATCAGATCAATGCAATTTCTTCAGATGAGTAGAATTTTAGATTTTATTGACATGATTCCACAATTGTGTGTCGGACTGGATGGCCCTGGGTTTCTGAACTAATAGATTTACAGGTAATTGAACTAATTTACATAATTATTCTTATCCCTAACTACACTCTGCATTTTATTATTACTATTATTTAAGGTCGCGCAGCTGTGAGTTTGTATTCGGTAGGTAGATGGTTCGAACCCCACTACCAGTAGCCCTGAGGTAGTTTTCGGTGGTTTCCCACGGTCACACTACGAACATTCTGGGGCTGTACATTTAGTTAAAGCCATGGCCGCTTCCTTCCTACTCCTAGCCCTCTTCTATCCCATCGTCGCCATAAGACCTCTCTGTTTCGGTGTGACGTAAAGCAAATTGTAAAATATATTATTATTATTATTATTATTATTATTATTATTATTATTATTATTATTTTCTTTTAATAATTCTTCCGTAACCTTATATTATCTTTGGTACCGACTTAATTGCGATTTGTGATGCTTGAGGAAAAGTATAGAGACTTGTAAAACGTTCTTCGTAACGTGTTTTTGTATGTCGGTTGTAAGTGTACATTTATTCGGAGTTACTTCAATATTCTTAAGGAGTTACTAAATAAATTTTTGGCCAATCCACATTTACATCATTATTATGAACTAAACACGCTACTTAAACATTTAGAAAAGGTGAATCTCGATTTGATGAGGTTACACAATGTAGGGAAGTCAGTGACAATTAGCAACTTAATATGTATTCTATAAATTAGTGAAAATTGCAATAGTCATGATTTAGGAATTGGTGTTTAAGAGTGTTGACAATATACGTGGTGATTAAACTGTACGAAGTTAAATGATGGTATTTTAAAGGCAGTATTTTCTTCCCAGATAAAGTAAGGACAAAAGAGAGACGGAACTCGCGAACTCGAGTGATATTATTATCATGTCGTCGCTCGATCCTGATGGCTTTAGATATGTTATAAGTGATCCCCATCCCTCACCCGAGTTATTCAGAGGTGGAGGATGATGCAAAACCCTGTTAGGAATGTAACTCTTGGTAATGAAGACCACTAATAATTTTAATGTGTTAAAAATCCTTCTCATGAATAGTCAAAAAGGCTAATTTCTGTGAAAACAATTTTGCAAACAATAATGTATTCCACATGTGTTTATAATACATGTTCGTAAAGTGTCCCACGCTAATTTAATTCCGTTGTGCGTGAGAAGTTCGTACCTAAATTTGTAATGACCTGAATGCTATGTAACTTAACAAACATTTAAATTGCTTTTTCTTTCCAGCACAATAACAAGTTTACAATCTGTAACACATTGGTACAGTAAGTATAGTCTTACATATATATATTCCTCTAACGTGTTGTTTTATTTTCGGCTCAACTGAAAGAACCTGAACATGGTTATGTCTTGACGTTCTGTTTATATTATAAATCATGTTGGATAAATGTAAATGTTTTTCACAATGTTACTAAGTTTAGAATATTAACTTTGTATGAAGATAACCAATTATACATTCCAGGAACTTAGAGCGGTTTCTTGTTTATGTAACAATTTGCATGCATTCTCTCTGTTTAATAAAATGAACTCTGAAGTACAGACGCAGTTTTTGAGTAATCATTGATCTATTGAGATATTTAAGTGTTGATATAAATTTTTCACTTCTTTGAGGGTTAAATTTTGAATACGCCGAATATCACATATGTAACCTTAGAAACCCATAAAATATGATTATGAATTCTTTAGAACAAAACTGACATAATTTAACTCCTATTTGTCTGTGATTCCAATAAAAAATAATTGTCCCATGTGTGCGTTATAGAAGTAGGCCTAGTACAAACCCAAATTTCTTAGGTTTTTTTTTTTTTTTTGCTATTCGTTTTACGTCGCACCGACACAGATAGATCTTTTGGCGACAATGGGTTAGGAAAGGCCTAGGAATGGGAAGGTAGCGGCCGTGGCCTTAATTAAGGTACAGCCCCAGCATTTGCCTGGTGTGAAAATGGGAAACCACGGAAAACCATCTTCAGGGCTGCCGACAGTGGGGTTCGAACCCACTATCTCCCGGATGCAAGCTGACAGCTGCGCGCTCCTAACCGCATGGCCAACTCGCCCGGTAATTTCTTAGTTTTAGGAACAGCTACTAGTTATTTAGAGGGTAAGTCACCGTGCACTTTTGTATAACCGAGCAAATGTCTGTGTGGTTTTGGTCACGTAGCAACCAGCTTGCATTCAGGAGATGGTTTCCGTGGCTTCCCATTTTCACACCACGTAAATGCTGGGGCTGTACCTTAAGGCCAAGGTCGCTTCATTCTCACTACCTTTGTACATACAGACGTTGTATTTTTTCAGAAATTGCCAATATTAATTTTTAAATTAACGAGCATATTCTTGTAGTGTTGTTGCTCTTCTTGTTGTTTGCACAACTTATTCATTTCTGCTACATTCTACAGTGACTTGATATATATCATATCCATGATTAATCTACCTCTGTCGGTCTTAACCCCCGTACGATTTCCTCCAAGTCTAACTGAACACATTCTGGGTATCTCCAAATGTGTCTTATCAGTCCACATATTCTTCCGCAAAATTATTCGCCTCTCAGCAAATTGATTCAAAACCTTTCTACCAATCTCATCAGCAGTAATCGTCTGTAACACCACATTTCAAAAGCCGCTATTCTCTCTGCGCTAATTCTTGCCTATTTCCCTTCACTAAAATGCAACAACGCTAGTCCTCAAAAACATCTCCATGGAAATAAATTTCTTTCCTCAATCTATAAATTTTCTCCTATTTTGTAATGTCTTCCCCAAACCAAAGTGGGATCGAGGGTGCGATCTGTGTCAGATATGGATTTTGTTCTGTTTTACGGCCGGATGCCCTTTCTGACGCCAGCTCTCTATGGAGGGATATATTCATTATTGAGTGTGTTTATGGTCATTGGTAGTGTCGGTGAAGAGTGTGTTGGAACAAACACCCAATCCCCGAGTTAGAGGAATTAACCACACGCAAATTAAGGCCCCGACCAGGTCCGGAATAGAACCTTGGACCCTCTGATCTGAGGGTGTCAACGCTGTCTCTGCACTATTCCTACCAATCTATAGAAAAAATCCTTTTCTCTTTTCTTCTTCTTCTTCTCTTTCTTTTCATTCGTAAATATTTGTGTGACTTGTCCATTTTCGAAGTGCAGTTTGTCTGTTTTGTATCAAGAAGTCACAGTTTATGCAAAAATGTGTGAGTATGTAAACCGCAAATCCAAGTGTATGTTAGGCTTCACGTGGTACTAATTCTTTGAAGGGAATTCCTACCTCTTATGAGGATCGTATTTTCAAATAATTAGATAATTAGTTTCACTCCGAATATTTTATAAGTCAAGTTCAGTCCCCTTTGGGGTGGGGGCGCGCGGGTAGTGATAAATAAAAATAATCGAAAATAGTGTCGAATCCATAATTTTGGGGCCGCTGAGATTAATAATGACACTCTGGATTTTTATAAGTAAAATTTCATCCCCTTTGGCAAGGGGGAGAATGGGTAAAGCAGAAATTGTCAAAGTAAAATGCATGTTATTAATTGGCTGCAAGATATAAGGAATACTATCTCCAAAATTCATGTTTCTAAGTTAAATTGTTTGGACAGGCGTTGATGTGTCAGTATGGACATCTCCTTTTGTAAGTGGTTGTTAGATCATTATTCACTACGAATATTCTTAAAAATTGAAGTTCACCCTGTATTCTGTAAGGGCTCAGCTCGGTGCAACTTCCTGCATGAAATCTTTTTTTTTTTCCTTTTCCTTTCTTATAAAAATTTAAAAATATTATTACCTACGATTTGCAGTAAAAATATATGAAGAATAGAAATCTGCTGGCCGTCATCTGAGATACATATATCCTTGTTAAGCGAGTACATAAAAGAAAGGGAGCTGTTCCTAAGAGAGGAGTGTGTGCAGTTATCTAGCCGGCTATCAGACACGCCGTCGCGACACATCGTCATTTAGGCAGCGTCGAGGGCCATTGTATTGTGTTGTAGGCCCTTGATGATCCTCACAGTGTACTAAAACAGCTGATTGTTTGGTTTCAATCAACCGCAAGCTCAAATAAAACCAGACTACATCCTCGGACACGCTAACAACGGTCAGGCTGTAATAACAGTCTTTATGTGAAGTGGACTGGACGATAAGACCACTTAAAGACTTCTACATTTCCGCTTATTCGCTGGCTTTATTTTCCTCAAGTGCCGTGTCACTTAAAGTAAAAACACTTCCTCTATTTTCCTTTGATGATGAGATTGTCTTCAAACCCTCTATTTCTCAACGATGTGTGGTTTCTAGTCTGATGCATGGATTTCATGCTCTTTAAAATGTATTATTATTATTATTATTATTATTATTATTATTATTATTATTATTATTATTATTATTATTATTATTATTATTGCTTCATTTTCACAGTGTCATAAACGTAAATTACAGAAAAATTGAGAATTTACTAATAGACTTGTTCTTCTTCTCCACCTCATTCTCTTTCTCTCAATTCTTCCACAATCCCACAGGTCACATTTAGATTTGGCCCTGCTATTGGCCCTGTCCTACACGTGGATGCCCTTCCTGATTCTAAATCTATGTGGAGGAAGGTATTCACTATGGTGTGTTACTATGATGGGTGGCATACTGTGTGAATGTGAAGAGATGTAAACTGAGACGAACAGAAACATCCAGTCCTAGGGCCAGATGAATTAATCAGACCTAGCTAAAATCCCTAACCCGATCGTGTATGGAACCAAGGAACCTCCGGACTGAAATTCGCAACGCTGACCATTCGGACAAGGGGCCGAACAATTTTTGCTAAAACGTAATATTACATCCTTAACGTCCATTCAATTGCTATGTAGATTATAAGAGACGCCAGTGTGTTATCATTTTGCTCGGAAAGAGGTTCCTTAACGTGGTAAAGAATACAGTAGCGTCGGAATTAATCTGAAAGGGATACAGAAAAAATAAACTACTTTTCCCTTTGCGAAATTCAAATGATCATAAATATGTCTCGTCTCTCGGTCATGGCCATCCATCAGCGGATGCTTATTTCAGATGGCAACCATTCATAAGACACTGCGTGCACGGTTGCTAGGAAACAATGTCTGACCATCCATACATCAGCCTGCACTGTTGCTATGGTTACACTTCCGTTACACATTTTGTCACGTTATGTTACACAAATAACACATATTTAGGTCAAAATGGTCTCACATTTAAAGCTAGAGAAAATCAGTCCAGAGTTAACAGAAAATCACACCTTAATGCTCGACATGACCTCTTTTATTCTCAAAATCAGCGCGACACGTTTTAACATAGATTTCCTCAATTTTGGGCAATTATTATTCTCACTTCATTATGAACCAATGCCTAGATAAGTGAACATGAGCTCATTTTCGCTGAACTTCCTACACATTATCCATACATTTTCAATGGCTTTGATATTGGGTGAGTTGCCGGGCCAAGAGAGCACTTAAATACTTTTGTCTTGAAATAATGTGTTGTAATCCTTTTGGTAGTGTAACATGGTGTAAGATCTCGTTCAAGAAATAAAAAAATAAAATAAAAAAAGAACACCGTCTGAAGAGTGTTCTAACTCGTACACTACCCTCCTTCAAAGGATTTGTGCGCACTGGTCACTCTTTATCATATCCGTGCCAGCCGCCGCGGTTATACGTTTAAAGTGAACATTATTAGTGTAGGAGTTAGTAAATTTTTAATAGACTTGAATGTAAATTTTTAAGGTAGAATTTTGAATTTATTTAGGGTTTAGAATTAGTATACGAAGCTTTGAAAATTGGATTATAAACTAGGATTTAGATACCCTATTATAAGTTCGTAGCCCCTTGTAGATGCAATATTCCCTGAACATACATTCATTCGCATAGCATTCATACACCCTTAATTGAGATACGATTCAGCTTTGAATACAGAATACCTACCGTGCAACTACAACGAAAACATAGCATTTCAGCTCTCAAGGGCCTTGGCATACCAAACAACCGCTGCTCAGCCCAAAAGGCCTGCAGATTACGAGGTGTCGTGTGGTCAGCACGACGAATCCTTTCGGCCGTTACTCTTGGCTTTCTCGACCGGGGCCGCTATCTCACCATCAGATAGCTACTCAATTCTAATCACGTAGGCTGAGTGGCCCTCATATCCAAGTACAAATTCCTGACCTGGCTGGGAATCGAACTCGGGACCTCCGGGTAAGAGGCAGATACGCTACCCCTAATCTACGTGGCCGACATCACGCAACTACAGCCAAGTTGCTTTTCCTCTTCCTCTTCTTCTTCTTCTTCTTCTTCTCATTTTTATCTTGGTTGAAGTTCGTTTCAGTGTTTCCGTCTTGATATCCTCTTCAATATAAAATTTTTCGAATTAAAATTCCATAAGGTAGTCACAGATTCCAAAATCGGCCGTCAACGTCAGAAGCTACTATAAAATCTTAGCTCTCTAATACAGTACAAGACTCTCAAACTCATGGCTGCTAGGTCATACCACGATCAGAACTCTCAGTTGGGAAACTGATTACTGTAAAAGGATGGATTAGAATGCGAAATTTTAAGATATAAGATCAT
Organism: Anabrus simplex; assembly: GCF_040414725.1. Lineage (NCBI taxonomy): Eukaryota > Metazoa > Arthropoda > Insecta > Orthoptera > Tettigoniidae > Anabrus > Anabrus simplex. The sequence goes on along the minus strand of NC_090272.1, from coordinate 60,104,793 downwards.
GACAAGCTACACATTCGTAAGTCCACAGAACATAAGTCACCATTCAAGTCGCGATCTTTAACACTTGACGTTAATCTGTTGTGTGCCCATAGACACACTCCTTAATACAAATGTGACCGAATGATCTGCCAGATATGCTATTATCAGGGTCGTTAAATAAACTACGAACGCTGTAAGGTTGTAAACAATAAGGTGGAAATTAATTGAAACATTCAATAAATTATAGCGCATATTCATCATGTTCGAGTCTTACTCCATGGCTAAATGGTCAGCATCTTGGCCTTCTGTCCTTGGAGCCCGCAGTTCGATTCCCTGAGTAGAACTTTTCATTAGGAAGTTGTAGTGTATTAATTTTCTTTCAAGAAAGCTTTGTATTCCTTCTTTGAGTTTGGCTATCATAATTGTTCATCGTTCAGGTGTTTAAATAATTTTCATTTGTTGTTCATTCTATCCATTTACTTCTTGTCACTAGTCACAACGCCCACATATGCATTGCTTAAAAAATACATTATTTTCTTTAGGAAAGTTTAGCTTTTGCATATCTGTACGACAATGTATTATTACATCGCTCCATGGCTGGCCTTTGTCTACGAAACTCGGATTCTTTTGATTCTCAACCGGCCCGAGAGAATCGTGAATAATTAATTCCCTCGACTCTGGGTGAGGGAGAGGTGGGTGGTGGTGGTGGTGGTGGGGGGAGGATAAACTACTGCTGCCTCACTTCTTTCTGATACAGCGATACAACCTAAATATAAGGGTAATTAATATAAACACAGTGCGTCGTCATGACCACGAACCGCTAACAGCAGCAAGCAACGTAGACGTTCACAACGTGTTAACCTGCTTAAGGAGTTAATAACATTACTTTGATATCTGTTATCTTCTTCTTCTACCGCTTTTTCCACACCTGTGGAGTCACGGATGTGACCATGTAGCATGTGTGGATTTGGTCCTGTTTAGCGGCCCTTCCTGACGCAACCCCTACGTGGAGGAATGTACACTGACATAGCAAATGTCATGGGATATTAACCTAATAGCGTGTGGGGCCTCCTCTGGCCCTGCGAACTGCAGTGAGACGCCGTGGAAGTGAGTCGACAAATCCCTGGTAGTCCTCTGGACGCAGCTGACACCAAATCGTTTGCAGAGCGGCCGCCAATGCTGGTCTGTTCGTGGGTGCAGGATCCATGGCACGCAGCCTGCGTTCCAGGACATCCCAGATATGCTCGATAGAGTTCATATCGGGGCCCCTGGGTGGCCATGGCAGTCGTTGGACCTCCACTGCATGTTCCTGGAACCGTTCCCGGACGACGTGGGAGCGATGTGGCGGCGCGTTACCATCTTGAAACACCGCAGAACCGTCGGGGCGCTGGAAGGCCAAAAATGGGTGGCAATGGTCTCCGAGCATCTCAACATAGCGCGTACCATTCAAAGTCTCTTCCAGAACAACTAGGGGGCCCATTCCATACCAGGAAAATGCACCCCAGACCATAACAGAGACACCAGCGCCCTGGACCACACCTTCGAGGCAGGCGGGATCCATCGCTTCATGTGGTCTGCGCCATATACGGTGCCTCCCATCGGCATGGTGCTTAAGGAAAGCCTTGTCAGTGGATTGATTGCCGTCTGTGAGAGGAGACTTTTACGTACACTTGCCCTTCCTGAGTGGTTCAAATTGTAAAGAACTGGCATTCTCAGGTCAAGATGGTGGGTTTTTCATCAGTTCAGTTAGCTGGTATTTGAAGGTGTTAAAACATGTCACTTTCACCTCAAAAGATTTGCCACCCACTGCAGGTGGGGGACGCACGTGTAGACTACACCCGTGGTATCCCCTGCCTGTCGTAAGAGGCGACTAAAAGGGGCCCAAGGGGCTCTCAACTTGGGAGTGTGGATTGGTGACCACGGGGCTCTTAGCTGAGTCTTGGCATTGCTTCCACTTACTTGTGCCAGGCTCCTCACTTTCGTCTATCCTATCCGACCTCCGTTGGTCAACTCTTGTTCTTTTTCGACCCCGACGGTATTAGAGCATTCGAGGCCTAGGGAGTCTTTCATTTTCACGCCCTTCGTGGCCCTTGCCTTTCTTCGTCCGTTACTTCATCTTTCAAAGTGACCGATCCCTCCTTTCTTATTTTTTATCTCTCTTTACCCCCTGTGGGTGGGGGAGGCAGACGAATAATACACTCACGGTATCCCCTGCCTGTCTTGAGAGGCGACTAAAAGGGGCGACAAAGGGATGATTGAATTAGAACCATGAAACTACTGTTGATTCGTACCATCACGCGGGGAACACCATGCGTTGCCTGCACTTGCGAGTAGTACCACTATATTTGGTACGAAATAGGTTTGTGATTAGTAGCAGCAAACAGTAGGTTCTCCTGTGGGTTTCCAGTACCCGTGCGTCATACCCATGTGAGCAACACCGCGGGTCTGGGCGTTGCCTGTGATTACTACCCACTATGTGAGGAACATCACGGGAATACCGGCACCCGTGACTAGTACACCTAGGTGAGGAACCTCATCGGTTTGCGTTGGCTGTGAGTGGCGTTATTGTGTGAGAAACACCATAGGTCTGCGTTACCTGTACGAAGTACAATACTTGTGAGTAGTACCATCGTGTGTGGAACACCGTGAGTCTTTGCCACTTTTGATTAGTACTCCAACATGACAAATACTATGGTTCTACTTTACTCGCGACATCGACCATTCCGAGGGGCCTTAGGCCTGGATTTTGGACCCCTTTAGACATCAAGCATCCCCGATTCAGGGCTATGCTTTATAAGTGGTCTCTTGGTCAGTAATACTATTGTTTATTATCTTTTTTGAGTCGGATGCACTGTTTTGTTTGTTTGTTTTTTGTTTTGTTTTTGGGTTCATGTCCATCCATTCATTCTTCATGACATGTTGTTATTTTGGTCAGTGGATGATTTTGAATTTTTTGTTGCCCTTTCATTTCGTACCATTAGGGGCCGATGAGCTCGATGTTAGGCCCCTTTAAACAACAAACATCATCATCATCATCATCATCATCATCATCATCATCATCAAAAGATTTGCCGCTACATAAAAGAAATCAGGCGGCAAAAAAAATCCGATACTCCATCGTCTCCCACAACTGTGATAGCAGTTAGTTGATCAAAAGTCATTATTGTTACTTTATTATTATCATCATTATCATCAAAACTGAGTGAACACCTTTTCCGCCCCTCAGGCCAGAAATGAAATCCTTGGACTGGCTGGGAATCAAACACGTGGCCCCTAGAGGGAAAGGCACGTATGCATCTTCGGAGCCAAGGGGTTGATAACCTAGATGTACCTCCCCTTCAATCAATAAATACCACCACCACCACCACCACCACCACCAGTGGGTGTTCGTCGGGATCTTAACAATTTTACACCATCTCACCACTTCCTAGACCATGTCACACACGAGTTTTAAAACAAATGAATTTCCCAGTAAAAGAGCGTAATGGTAAAGCTGGGCGGACCCCCAGAAATATCCGCTCTCCATTCCTCTCCTCCAACCCGCCATAACTTAACAAGCGTCGCGGAAGTATTTCTACAGAGCATAAACAAGGCGCCGCAGTAGTGGTGGGCGCCTTGCCAAGCGCTTCTGCATCAGTGAAGTCTAAATACTCGGAAATATTAACAGTCAAGAGGTTACCACCTGCGTTCAGAGCTCTCACTGCGGTTTATAAACAGAGACTGGCACAAGCAAGGAAGGTCTTTCTTAACCTTGTGTCTGGCAAGATTTATCTCCTAGGCGCAGTTGTCACATTCTATATCCCCTCTCTTTTCCTTCACGCTAGCGTTATTGAGTTCGTGTGTCCTTTTTTTTACATCGGACTTGGTAGCTCAGATGGTAGAGAGCTGTTCTTCAGATCTTAAGCAGACGGGTTCGATCCCGGTTCAGTACGGTGGTTTTCGAAGGTGCTTAAATAAGTCACTCTTGTGCCGTTAGACATAATGCCACGTAAAGAAAAAAAAACCTCTGTGGGAAGTGTTGCCAGACCAACGAGTTATCAAAACAGAATATTTCATTGCCAAAAATCAGTAGACTCTCCAGGTACGTAATAACTTTATATTTCCAAAACACGATTTGAACAGGGTACTTCTTCATTTTGAACTATTTAACTGGTAATAAACCAGTAATTAAGTAGTTATTTAAGCAACTGCCATGGAAAATGATATTTTACGTCTCTAGTAATATGGAACTTCGAAATCAGTAATGGAAACTGACCGCTTTAGTGGCTGTTGCGTACATTATTCTTAATATTGGAAACATTACTTAGTCTACAAAGTAGGAGTCACTATACTACAAGAAACGTAAAATTCCTCAATTGTGCCGAAAGTTGAAGGGTTAAAGGGCCCGGAAAGGGTTTGAGTTTTGGACAGCTCTATGAAAAACATCGTAAATCACTTCTGGCCTAAAGGCCTTTCCGGATAAACAGCCTAAAATCTTTTTTTTTTTTTTTTGCTAGGGGCTTTACGTCGCACCGACACAGATAGGTCTTATGGCGACGATGGGATAGGAAAGGCCTAGGAGTTGGAAGGAAGCGGCCGTGGCCTTAATTAAGGTACAGCCCCAGCATTTGCCTGGTTTGAAAATGGGAAACCACGGAAAACCATCTTCAGGGCTGCCGATAGTGGGATTCGAACCTACTATCTCCCGGATGCAAGCTCACAGCCGCGCGCCTCTACGCGCACGGCCAACTCGCCCGGTCAGCCAGCCTAAAATCGCTTGTTTCTTTACTTTTCTTTTTTATTCGAATCCTAGAAAAATTAACTTATTTACATAATTCGTTCTGTAATGTGTTCCCTGGATCAATACCCTCAGGCTGAAAAATGTCCACACCGAATGTACGAATGTAATCCCTAAAATAAGGTATCCTATTTTTTTATAAATTTATTTATTTATTTATTTATTTCTGCAGTGATTTACATCATTTTACAGCTTTAACATTTAGCTACTTTTCTACATAATCAGCATTTATGTCGGTGCATTTTTGTAGACACTGTGACAGTTTTTGTATGCCCATGTCAAACCAGCTCGCCGCCATGGTGCTCAGGAAGTTGTGAGTGGCGCTTCGGGAAACCCCAGAAACCAAAGTGCAGAGATCGTCCAGAGTAATCCGCCGATATTCACGCATGATTTTCTCAACCTCCACGACTGTCTCGACGGTCTCACGCTCCTTTGTTCGTTCGTCGTGAATTTCAGTCCGACCGGCTGCAAACTCTTATGAACATTTTTGACATCCATGCACGACTCACCATACACTTCCGTCAATTGGTGATGGATTTCAATCGGTTCAGTAGCTTTTGCGTTCAAAAAACCGAATAACTGCGCGCACTTCGCACTTGGCGGTAACATTCAACGGGAGCTCCATTCTCAGCGGCTGCCAAGTCAAGACTGAGTGCCTCAGCGCGGCGTGCGCATGTTTGTATGCAAGCGCGGGCAACACTCTTCACAATATTGTGACCAACAACCACACGAAAAAAGTTCTGTATTTACAAACTAACAGACTTTATTTTTGGGATTACCCTAGTAGTTATAAGGGCATAAGTGAAACTCTGCATTGACTCACATTAGCGATCGTAGTGGTAGAAAAAGTCAAACTGCTAATCTAATCGACTGGATAACGATGATTAAGGAAAGGATTGTAAATTTAAGGAACAAATAAAGAATATATTCCCATAGTTTATTATATTTCATTTGCCTAAAATTCGTGGTTCATATCCCTAGAATATTTTCAACATAGTATTGCTTGCCTGAAGGGCTAAAATTGTGGGTTTCTTCATACTATGATGAATTTATTTATTTTAAATGAAATGAATCTCATTATAAAAAAAGTTCGATTCCTTGCGAAGCAAATCGTCCATGTTTTATCCATGCATTGATATTTTCTTATTTTGTTGTTCGTTCCTTGCTATGAAAGATATAGTGAGAAGCGTGCGCATGGGGTTATGCTGTAATAACACAAAAATTAATGTTTGAAGTAGCGAACAGCCCACTAAGCTACCAGAGTCGTAAACACGGTCCTCCGCTCTTGGATTAATGAAGGTAATAAGAAATTTATGATATACTAGGCTGAACCCGTTGAAATTCAACGGCATTTAACGTCCCTGGTTCGGTAAATTATATTTATGTGCCACTTACAAACTGCTGAGTGACAGCATTTGCTACATGTATTAGCAGTTTCTAAATACAGATCCAAAGAATTACCTTTCAGACTAAAGTGTATAGTACCCATTTGCAGAGAAATTTAGGTCCAATAATCTGAAATAGAGTGCTGTTAGAGGACCTCCTTAAACACTACATTTATTGTCCTATGTTTCGCAGGCACTCTCTGAACTTTCAAACAGTAAAATGATCGAACTCGAGACATTGTTACGTACTGCTGGCTATGGCCAAATCCAGGCTGGGATAAATATGCACCAACACGATCTGAAGTCTGTCCAAAAAGTTTGTTAATCACCATCTATATATAATAAGAGTTTTGTCTGTACATCGCTCAGAATTTTAAAAAAAGATGCTATTTCTGTATCAGTCGTGTCCACAGTAACACGAAAATGCACTTTTTAATTTTCCGTAATGTCTGTCTGTCTGTCTGTCTGTCTGTCTGTCTGTCTGTCTGTCTGTCTGTCTGTCTGTCTGTCTGTCTGTCTGTCTGTCTGTCTGTCTGTACACGCGTCACGAGAAATCGGTTGAAGAGAATTTAATGAAAATCGGTATGCAAGGTCAGGGAAGAAGTCGCTACAATCTTGGCCATAAACCATTTTATGCACGCTGAGTGAGATGGTAGTTTAGGGGAATGACTAAAGTTTAATTCTCAAATGTTTATGTTATTAGTGGTCATATCTTAATGAAAATCGGTATGAAAAGTCAAGAAATAAGTCGCTATAATCTAGGCTATAGATAATTGTATTTACACTGAGTAAAATGGTAGTTTAAGGGAAGGCCTAAAATTTAATTCTCAAATATTTATGTTATTAGTGGTCGTATGTTAACTAAAATCTGTAGGGCAAGTCGGGGAATACGTCGCTACAATGTAGGCCATAAATAATTGTATTCACACTGAGAAAAATGGTAGTTTAGGGGAAGGCCTAAAATGTAATTCTCAAGTATTTGTTATTAGTGGTCGTATCGATAAATACTACATAACTAAAGTAATACAGTTTTAAATTTCCGACCATTTATATCTTATGCATTGTTACCGTACCGGCTATGATCATAGAGATATTCATGAATTTGGATTTTTGTTACTAAGTCCATATCAGCGCCAAGTCAACAGAACATGGGTAAACAGAATTTAATGAAAATCAGTATGTGAAGTCGGATAATAAGGAACTACAGTCTACGCTATAAATAATTTTATAAAACGCCCTAATATCACAGAGTCGAAAGAAAACTAGATGAGAATGCCTACAATATAGCTCATAAAATTGATCAACAATAACATTACATTGACCATTGTTTGTTGTGATGGGCTTTGTGTCTTCTGTCGCCACTCATCTACGATAAATAGGATTTCTGCTGTGAAGCGAGTATTTTTTTAAATTTACCTTACGTCACACCGACACAGATAGTTCTTATGGCGATGATGGGGGAAAAGGGCTAGGTATGTGAGCGAAGCGGCCTTGGCCTAAATTAAGATACAGTCCCAGAATTTGCCTGGTGTGAAAATGTGAAACTACGGAATACCATCTTCAGGTTTGCCGACAGTGGGGTTCGAATCCACCGGATACAAACTCACAGCTGCGCGCCCCTAACCACACGGCCAACTCGCCCTGCTTGAATATTGGCGGGAAGTAACTGGGGAGTTAGATAACTTTCTTCTTTAGCATGCCATTCCTCCGGTTCATAAATGTTCTGATACTACTGATACGTAACACACCGGTTCATCATAGCATTCGAGCTATTCAATCCCTACACTGAGGCACTGACTGGAATGAGCTGTTTGCATATTTAAGGAAATTATGACAGAGGAGGGTTCACGGCTGTCTGCGGCCTGGTCATTTTACCTGTAGAACTTTAGACTGTTAGATCGGCACCGTAGTACTGTTCGTTGAAAGTGAGAAAATGTGCCGGTTTTAATTTGATCGAGTATTTTATAAAATCGCTACTTCTCTACTGGCGTTTCTGTTATGGCCTTTGTTTACTTCAGTTACGAAAGCCACAAGGTCAGTCTTTCTGAGAATCCCGTAGCAAAGGACGGGTACATTAGCTAGTACTGAATACAAGGCGAATAGAAAACTGGCTTCTGTAAAATTAAATTGTTCCGTAGAGAAGCTCCTGAGAAGTATTTAAGTGTGTTAATAGCATTGCAAATGCTCCAGGTTTTAATTTAATGACATGAGGAGACAAGAAACTTAATTGTAAGCTGTTCAGAAACTCTATGGAAAATTGGAGATATTTTTTCGTCTTCAGAAATTAAGTTATTTACCCTCATGTACGTTCCGGCCGTTGCGGGTTGAAGATCTAGAACTTAAACATTGATGTGATCACAGTATTCGCTTATAGGAGCAAGAATGACAACTTTGGAGAAACTTATAGCATCTTCTGGTGACTAAAATTTATTCCCGTAAATTTTAGGCACAATGTCTTGCTTCGCGATGGCAGTAGGTGGTCAGTCAATAAAAAATGCTCTGGCGATTCATGATTCCACCACCAATTTACATCAAAAAATGAGCAAAGTCTAATTTTTCAGGACTTTCTCGCATGGCGATTGATGATTTCATAACCAATTTTCAACAAAAAATTAGGAAAGTCTAATTCTTCAGGTCGTTCTCGCATATTTTAAACAGATGAAATATTTTAAATTCAAACCTAAGAGGGGAAAATGTAATACAGTTGTGAATAACATCTTGTTTGGAAGCAAACGGAACAACAGGAAAATTCCATCTAAAATCTCCGCCTAGAACAATACGTTTCCCTCTAAAAGAAATGGAGGGAGCGAAATAATGGTCTTTATAACTTCAATCTCACTGCACTGGATAACATGCAGACGCCAGAAAGTAGATCTTTACAGTCTCAAAATGGACGCTGACGCAAAGAGTCCTGAGAGCGTGACTAGACCTGTGCATATAGACCAGCTTTATCTTGTGCTTGGGCTTTCGTTTGTTGTAGGCCTATTTCAATCAAACATACACCAAGTATAAATTATTATATTAAACAGTTACAGGGGTACTCCTGGGGATGAAATACGTTTAAAAATAAGATCAGAATGAGGTTGTAATCTATCGTAGGTCCCTTTTGTTTTAAGGATTTACGTCGTAATTGCTCATTTATGTCTACGGTGTTTATTGTAATTTACGCTTAACCATTAATTAGTCACTCACGGAGATTTCCTCCGGGCCTATTACATTTTGCACGGTACCGAACTTCCCAGTTGAACTGTGGGTCTCCCTATCCCTATACCTTTCTCCTTGTTTATTTGGACTCGTCCTGTCAGCATTTCGGCGCGATCGTGCATCCTGTGTGCGAGTGTGGGATCATTGTTTTGACGAGTGACATCGCCTGGACGTTTCCTCCGTGTGCGATTAAGTAAATTACCTTAAATTTTAGTGCATAATTTTTTATTTTGGTGGTCGATACGTTGTTGTTTTGTTCTTCTAAACTTATTTTAGAAAAATATTATTTCATATTTCATATGATGTGATCGTCGTAGGTAATGGCGAGTCTCACGAATTTAATGTCATAAGATCATTCGACATAGTTGAGGTCTACAGTATTCTGCTTTTCGATCAAACAAACCGTGTAAAAATAACCTTCAAGCACTTAAAAGGGTTTCTTTTAATTATACCGAAGAAAACTGCAAACGAACGTGCCAAAACAACGTCTCGAAGGACGAAAATGACGCGCATTTTTAACCCCGGAGGTTAACTCCATGCGCGACTAGTAACGTACTAATTTTCGCACGACTAGACAAGGGTTAATTACAATAGCCAAGCAGGGTTCCAATTTCATTGCCTATTCTTACGTCACTGTAGGACGATTCTTCTTATCCTTTTGGAACTAACCTACAATCACCTGATCGTGATGGCCACGCACCGCAACTTTAATAAAGTGGCACTATTCGCACTCTATGATGTTATCAACGCTTTAAACATTCGGCTAACGGTGTTTAATTTTGCTCCAGTGGTTCTATAATGCGTATTTTCAACATTTTTCGTCATTCAAGGGCCATGCCTCCTTTTTTATGTGACCATTGAAAACATGGCAGACGTTCATTCAATTTGCTTCAGCCAGACAGCGCTTCCGCTTCTCTATGCTATTCTACAGTAGCGTTGCCTAACATATCGAAGGCAACGACAGTAGCTAGAATGAAACTGTCGCAGTGCCATCTGTTGAATTCAGAATGAACTACGGTATTGCCATCTCTTGTCAGTTATTGGAACTGATTGAAACTTCTTTTTGAAGCCGAGAGGAAGGCTCGTCTGAATAATGAAAAATTCATATTAAAGTGATAACTATCAACAAAGAAAAACCGCAGTGATGCGGAATATAGAGATATGTATCTTTAATTTAAAGCAAACGACTTGAAAATCGGCCAAGTAGACGTCGTTGACGAGTTGTCGACAGAATGCAAACTTGTCCTTTATGGACAAATAGTATTATGCGCATGAAAATTTATTAAAATAAAATACCAAAAATAGTTCAAACAACGAAAACAATAGTGTTGGCATATGTAAATGTAAGTTGGTATCATTTAAATCACATTTCATAAAAATCGATGCACTGGGGAGTTGTTGGTGGATTGCAAAAAAAAACCTTCGCGTTTCAAATACGTAGATGCAATATTTATTTGTTAGAAATGGATGAACCTATACATTAGCCAGTATTGTGACGACGGCAGATTAATTGTGCTGAGAATGTAGAGACGCCATTTTTTACGTAGATACTGTAAGTAGGGAACTACGGTGCTGCAATCAGGCGGAGAAAGAATTCAACAAGGTTAAGTTTGGTGTTCCTTGATTCATGATTGCTCAGAATATTCGTGTTTGTATTACTGTGAAGCGGAGTTCAACCAATCAGAGACGATGTCGAATGAAACAGTGTGGGAAGTAATTACAGTACGGTAAAGTGTCACTTTCCGTGCACTTTTGAGTTCGGGAAGAAGACAATTGCGTCATAGTATGGAATCAAATATATAAATTATCGGTTCTCTTTCTTTCTTTCTTTCTTTCTTAATCCGTTTATCCTTACGAGTTCGTTTTTCCCTCGAACCCAGCGAGGCATCCCACCTCTACCGCTTCAAGGGCAGTATCCTGAACGGCAAGACTTTGGGTCGTGGAATACAACTGGGAGTACGACCAGTACCTCGCCCAGGTGGCCTCACCTGCTATGATGAACAGGGGCCTTGTGAGGGGATGAGAAGATTGGAAGGGATAGACAAAGAAGAGGGAAAGAAGCGGCCGTGGCGTTAAGTTAGGTAACATCCCATCATTTGCCTGGAGTAGAAGTGGGAAAACCACGGAAAACCACTTCCAGGAAGCCTGAGGTGGGAATCGAAACCACCGCTACTCCGTTGATCTCCCGAGGCTGAGTGGATCCCGTTCCAGCCCTCGTACCACTTTTCAAATTTCGTGGCAGAGTCGGGAATCGAACCCGGATCTCCAGGGATGGCAGCTAATCACTCTAACCACTACACCACAGAGCCGGACGACAGGTTCTCAGCGAAAAAATAATAATTCTTAATCATGGTCCCAAGAAAATCTTAGTCATCTTCTCTATCGTACCCATTATTGTTAATCTTCTTTAGTGTGAAATTCGTGACGTTAAATGAATAGCACTACGATGCCATTACAAGTCTCTTAGCGTAAAAGAGTTCTTGTTGATGGTCCGTATCATAATAGGGTTGGTCAATACAGATAAGCGAATTCATTCTTATGAGCGCTTCACATACGGCTAGCAAAGTAGGGTAAGACTGGTCGTGAACACAGCATGTGTCTAGGCCCTTGTCCTACGTTTCAGGGATGTCAATGAGCGGGTTAGGATGTGGATAGAGTGAATAAGCTCGAGGGTTTCAGTGAAGGTATAGGCTGCTACTCCTGTCCCCAGTGACGTAGTTCCATACACTATTGCAGTCTAACATATGAATGAACATTAGTCAAAGGTAGGCGGGGAAGTGGATAACGCGCTGGTAACCCAGACCGTAATAAACAGCGACGGACTGTCACTCCTGATAGTGTACGAAGTGTTACACTGTTCCAAAGTAGCGCCAGAGCCGAGGAGGACGCAGATCCTCCTCCAATGCCATTCGGATGAGGTGTTGATCGTCTCGGGGAGAAGGCGGGGGGGTGTCTGGGTGGTGTGGTCAGACCCATCTCATCATGTTCTACAGCCCTCTGTGAAATATTCTGTATAAACTTACAGCCGTTGCACTGCCGATACACTTCGTCCCAGCAATTTCCCGGATGGATGCATCACTTTCTCTCATGCCAATAACGCGCCCTCTTTCAAACTCACTCATTTGAAGACACGGTTCTTGCATATGTATGCGAGGCATCCTGCACGTCTGCTCAAGTCACACTGATCCATTACCTTCGGTTTATAGCGGCAACGAGAACCGCAGGCACATTTTACCAGTCGGTAATGGTGCGTCGAGATATCGATGTGGACCTTGAACCTGAGGTATTCTGGCTTTTGTGAACGTGAGTGTGGGTGGAGTGTGGCGGTTCTCATTTTAAGAATAAATGCGAACCAGCTTGAAAACTAATTACAGAAAAAAGAAGTCTGACACACTGAAGATAAAGAATCTCGGTTAAAGAAAGAGAATAGCCATGAAAGTCGGGAAAGTGGTCTAGCAAACCTTATATCTTTAGACTGTGAAGGTAATTACAATTTCCCTTTTTTATCTGAAACTATCAACCTATTTTGTTTATCAGTACCTTAATTTCTTCGACTCACACATAAACGTAAATTGTTTCATATTCGAATATTCTAAAATATCAGGTATGAAATTAAAATCATATCTTGAAATCAGCTACCCCACTATTCACTAATAGTTACTAATTATGTTTAATTTATTCATTGCAGCCATTTTACGTCCTCATTAGTGAACCTGATCAAAAATATATTGGTTGCTAATGTTTAATTACCTGTTTTTCAAATTATTAATTGAACATTAGTATTAATATGTTCGATGTTAAAACCAATTAACAGTGTCTACTTTTATTTTGTTTATCATCACATAATAGCGGAAAGGATAAAGAGGAAAACATGATGCCACATAAATCTACAGGTATCTCAAACGTATCTGTTGATTAATTTATTGGCTGATAAAGACTAATATTTAAGAGGGAAATACTGATGTTTAAAGCTCAGTTTTATTTTTGTAGTGAAAGTGGCTTTCCTCAGGAATTCATTTTAGTTTTAATAATAATAATATTGTTTTTCGTCCCACTAACTATTGTTGACCGTTTTCGGATACACCGAGGTGCCGGAATTTTGTCCCTGAGGAGTTATTTTACGTACCAGTAAATCCCCCGATGCGTAATTTCAACCTCTCACAACCTCACCGTAATCACCATCACGCATTCAGACGTGCTGATCGCCTATGAACATCAACTAAATTGGTTTGCCCCCGCGACCTCACAGGTATCTCAAGAAATCATGTTTAGCACAAGTGTCAAAGCCTGCCGTAAACGCAGTGCCCGTGCTAGAAATACCTGCGTACGTGGGGGCAACTCTCTGCTTCTGTCAGCTTGTACTTCCTCACATTGCTGACTCAGGGCTGTGCACACCTACCGCTGACATGCTCCAGTTATCGTTTTTCTTTTTCTTTTTGCTACTTTTTAAATATCGCACAATACATCGAAGGTTTTCGGCGGTGGAAGGGTTGGTAAGGCAGTGGCTGTGGCCTTAATTAACTCTTTCTCGCCCTTAGCGCCCGACTGTTTACTTCGCCTTCCGGCCCTTAGCGCCCGAATGCGCCCGGCTGTATTATCTGCACACGTCTCCTATCTATGCCATACTTTTGTAATTTTTTCGACAACGAAGTATCTATAAGTTATTTATGAACACGCAGTACAATCTACAATGCTTAGGAAATAAAAGAAAAGCGATAATCTCTCTTGACATCGCAAAGGCAGCGGTCTCGAACTTCCGCAAACGTGGTCAGCCATTTCGTTCGTAAACATGGCGGGATTGAATACTGCGGATATTGAAACTGAGCTGAATATAGGCGAAGAAAGTGACACAGAATCATTGAGTAGGGGTGTGGGTGAATTTTTAGTGAGTGAATAATTTATAAACGAAGATAATTTTAGTGATAACAGCGATATAATTGAAAACAGATATCGAGAAATCGGGCCTGATGGCGATGCTGCGGCATTTCAGATAACACAAACATTTCCTTTCGTTACTCCGAATGATTATATGGAAGATGTTGAACCAGTCCATAATTTCGAAAGTGTATTACGGGAAATGGATGAGTTTTACATATGTTAGGAAAGACATAGTATTCATTGGCTTAGGCAATTGCATATACAGTAGAACCCCGCTTAACCGATCTTCGCTTAACCAAAACCCGCCTTAACCGAAATGCTCTGGCAAAATTGTATTTTAATATTTTGTTATTACCCTCTAGTTCTTAGCCGTCGATATTAGTAATTCTTGCTATATGTGCTGAGAGCCACTAAGCAAACCCTATTTTTATATTATGCCTTATGCCAGAATGCACGCGTAACATAAAACATAGAATTCTTAGCCAACACCACATCTCAAAGGCATCGATTCAATATTTTACATATACTAAGCTCTCACGGCCCAATTTTCACATCTGTACAAAGAGATGGGGAACACTAGTGATCAACCAAATGCATCTTCGTAGCTTTTAATATTGGCCGGTTCTGCCAAATCTAAGTGAGCACCTCGATCTGGGAGAGTAATTATTTGTTCTCTTTTTCACAGTTTCCCGTTTCGGTGATGACTGACCCCAAGTACACAAATTCACCTACTACCTCCAAGTCCTTGAGGTATCGTGTAAGTTGGATTTCATCTTGCCTGTCAACTATCATTAGTTTCGTCTATTTCTAGACCACAATTAAGGCTAAATAAGGATAGCAATAGCCACATTTATAATCATTAATTCTAGTACAAAGGAGGGCTGCCTATTCGTAGCAGAAAGTGCGTGTTGTCGGACTGTGTGGCTCAGACGGTTGAGACGCTGGCCTTCTGACTCTAACTTGGCAGGTTCGATTCTGGCTCAGCCCGGATGCTCAAATACGTCAACCTCGTGTCAGTAGATTTAATGACACTTAAAAGAACTCCTGCGGGACTTAATCCAGGCACCTCAGCGTATTCGTATAAGTAGTTAGGGGGACGTACAGGCAATAATATTATTATTATTTATTATTCTTCACCAGAAAGAACGTGCACAGTTTCCCCATCAGGAATATATTAGAAAGGAGCATGCCACATCCGGCGATGGACATGCATATACGGTTCAATCAGCCTGCAACTAAAATGAGCACTATTCATTGCTAGGTCCATGCGTAGAGCTAATTACTGTACTCCATCCCAGTTACTGTAGTTCCGTGTTTTTACTTCCCTAGCGGCCTTCAAAGACGTGCACGGATTTAGCTCTGCTTTAAATTCCACCAGTGCATTATCTGGATGACGCAGTAGGAACTGAAAAAATATGAAACATTAATCGCATTCAAATAAAGCTATTTTATTGTCAGGATCCATGTATCATACATAAAATACTCGGCACGGATGTATTTTTAGTGAGAGCACTCACTCTTTTGAAATACACTGCACTTGAATTAATCAAAACCCGTCCACTTCAGTCTCTTCATACTCATAATAAAATGTTTCCTAATTTACAGGTATGTTCTCCGCTCCTGCACCAAATGAAAGAGCCCTCGTTTAATGAAGATTTTTCTCTGTCATGGCCTCCAACAACTGGAGCAAGTTCATTACTGAAGCATTTCAGCTGGCCGTGGTTCCTGGCATAGCCTGCCTCCTGTTTTCAAGCGCAACTCATAAAATAGTAAATTCGCTCCGGAGATTGCACACCCTTGCACTCATAGCGAAGGACGGACGACCTGCAGCAGTTTACACGTACAGTGGTGACATGATGACGTAGATAGGATTATTCTGTAGGTTAGTAGTCGAGTGATTGGAACACACCCATAACCCCTGGTTAATAACATAATATGACCATGACTAGGAGCGACGCTATAGGATTCAGCTCCGTCGATATTCCACTGTTAATGACGGCGGATCACCTAGTGATCCTAAAGCTATCATCCATGTCTGTAATTGGGAGAGACTATTCAGTCACGCAAACAAAAAATGGAGCTAGACCATAAAACGTTTTAGTCACAACCGATCGAGTTGACCATGCGGATATGGACGTGCATTTGTGAGCTTGAATTCAGAAGATAGTGGGTTCGAACCCCACTGTCGGTAGTCCTGAAGATGGTTTTCCATGGTTTCCCATTTTCACACCAGAAAAATGCTGGGGATGTATCTTACTTAAGGCCACGGCCAATTACTTCCCACTCCTAGCCCTTTCCTATCCCATCGTCGCCATGAGACCAATCTTTATCGGTGCGACGTAAAGCCAAATGTAAAAAGATATATCGTCGCTGCCGGGACAAAACCTCGTATGTGAAATATTTTAGCTTAGAACTTTGGTCAGTAAGGTTCTGTCATCTAAGGTGCAATATTGTATGCATGTTGTCAAGGCATTCTCGCTCTTCATAATGTATGTGCTGCGGGTCAGTGTATGTCCAAAAATATTATCACATAGGAGGTTTTTTCCCCGGCAGCGACGATATATTTGTCACATTTAAGCGCAGGGCTGATAAAAATAACGCCATTTCTTTCTTCATTGTGGACATAAGCATTCTTAATCCAAATCAGTTAGCGAGTAAATTATCATCGGATTATAAAAAAATTAAAGCGCATTTAAATATCGGATATGTGTAGAATGACACACATGCCCTTTTTTACAAATCCCTACCTTATGATCATTGTAAAATTGACTCATAAATACATGAAAGGAACAGTGACGTTTCATATTCTGTCTTCAACAAAGTAAGTCCTGTTTTTGTCAGAATGAAAAACCAATAATAGCAAACCCTGAGGTACACACAGCCTAATATAAAACTTGACCTTATAAGACGACTGATAATAACAATAATTAGGCTATTATTATTATTATTATTATTATTATTATTATTATTATTATTATTATTATTATTATTATTATTATTATTATTATGTTTTTGCTAGTGTTTTAACGTCGCACTATCTCATCGAACTCATCCCACCTACGTAATCAAGGATTGGGATAGTGACGGCCATGGCCTTACAGCACAGCCCCAGCGTTTGCCTGGTGTGAAGAGGGGAAAGCACAGAGAGCCGTTTCCTGGGCTTTCTATGGTGGGATTCGAACCCGCAATCTCTCGAATGCAAGCTCACAGCTTTGCGACCCAAAACCGCATGGCTAACTTGCTGGGTGTCACATATGAGAATATCTTTTGGTCAGCCGTAAGCTCGGTTTTCTTGACCAAGTCCGCCGCCTTCCAAATAGGTAACGCCTCATTGTTTTACAGGAAATTGCAAAAAAAAAAAAAAAAAAACTTTCCGGCCCCCAAATTCATGATTTAAACACTTCAAAAATTGGAACGCTGGACCCTACAAGCAACAGATAATCCTAGGTTGATATAGCAAAGCAAAGCAAGATCTTCTCCGTACAGGCCATGAAGGCCCTTGGAGGGGTGGAAGGTAAAGGCTATCAGTATCCGTAACCTCGGCACATCATGGGATAGAGTGGTTAGCCTTTGCCCCCCAGGAATTAACCTGGTAATCACTTTTTATGTAGGCTGAGTTGACCTCAGGACCATATGTACCTCCGGAAGTGGAAATCTCGTTTCTTAATCATTTCGACTTCCTGACGAGGAATCGAACCAACGTCCTTGCGGGTGAACCGACCACGCCTTTACCACCTCGGCCAGGTAGATACAGGGTTTATAAAAAATCAGTACTCGAACTTCTACGGAAGATAAAGGAGACCGAAACAGACGTTTTTACATTACCATGGATCTGAATCGAATTACTGACAACGACAACACGCAGCAAGATTTTGTTCGCTTACAGCAGAACGAGAGATGGTACGAGTCTCCAACTGAATCTCAGGAAGAACTCGTCGCTCAGGTGCTTGCAGCTGCGTACTCTTTAGAGCAGTCGTTGGCGTACCCCCAAAATCCAATAATGTTTTACCTTCGTACCCCCGAGTGCGTGTATATTGCGATTGTTTCTGGATGCCAAATAATATCATCATCATCATCATCATCATCATCATCATCATCATCATCATCATCATCATCATAATCATCGTCGTCGTCATCGTTTTCCGCAGCTAACCCCGGTTATTCAAGCTCACTGCGCACACTGAGGCGTGAAAGAATTTTTTCTTTTACAAGGTGCTGAACGTCGCACAGACACAGGGAGGTCTTATGGCGAAGATGGGACAGTAAGGGGCTAGGAGTGGAAACGAAGCGTTCGTGGTCTTAATTAAAGTACATCACCAGCATTTGCCTGGTATGAAAAATGGGGGAAAAAACAGGGCGAGTTGGCCGTGCGGTTAGATGCGCGCGGCTATGAGCTTGCATCCGGGAGATAGTGGGTTCGAATCCCACTGTCGGCAGCCCTGAAGATGGTTTTCCGTGGTTTCTCCTTTCCACACCTGACAAATGCTGAGGCTGTACCTTAAGGCCACGGCCGCTTCCTTCCAACTCCTAGGCCTTTCCTATCCTATCTTCGCCATAACACCTATCTGTGTCAGTGCGACGTAAAGCCACAAAAAAGAAAATGGGAAACCACGGAAAACCATCTTCAGGGCTGCCGACAGTCGGGTACTAGATACTGGCCGCACTTAAACGACTGAAGCTGTCGAGCTCAGTGAAAAAAACTGTGGCTGGGGATTTAAGGTCGTATGCTCTTCCTGACACCACGGGATTTTCAACTGAAAATTCCACCCCAGAAACACTAGGAATCAAACCGCGGACGCCGGGATGACAGGCAAGCAGCTAAGCCGCAACGCCGCACTCTTTCCCAATAATAACAAAAGAATTATCGTCGCTGTAAAAAGGAAACTTCGTAACTCCTTCGGAGTGAAGTTTCCAGAAGAAACCTAAAACAGATGGAGAAACGTGATTTTCTCGCGAGTGGAATGCGAGGTTTACATTGTCTAGCAACGATATACATACGAGTATAATGATTAATGTCCACCTCTGTGGTGTAGTGATTAGTGTGCTTAGCTGCCACCCCCGGAGGCCCGGGTTCAATTCCCGGCTCTGTCACGAAATTTGAAAACTGGTACAAGGTTTGGAACGGGGTCCACTCAGCCTCGGAAGGTCAACCTGCCTCTTCAGCCATCCTTGAAGTGGTTTTCCGCGGTTTTCCCCACTTCTCTTCCAAGCAAATGCCGGGATGGTACCTAACTTAAGGCCACGGCCGCTTTCTTCCCTCTTCCTTGTCTATCCCTTCCAATCTTCCCATCCCCCCACAAGGCCCCTGTTCAGCAAAGCAGGTGACGCCACCTAGGCGAGATACTGGTCCTCCTCCCTAGTTGTATCTCCCGACCAAATGTCTCACGCTCCAAGACACTGCCCTTGAGGCGGTACAGGTCGGATCCCTCGCTGAGTCCGAGGGAAAAGCGAACCCTGAAGAGTTAACAGATAGAAAGAAAGAACGAAACAAACAAACAAAGAAAGAAAGGAAGAAAGGAAGAAAGAAAGAAAGAAAGGAAGAATAACGATTAATTCACAATTACTATTGTACTATACACATTGCTATTGAAAAATATTGAAGTGAATGAGAGGATTTCGAAACAAAAATTAAAAAAGGGCAATGCAGTGCGGGTAACAATTTTTACATACCTAGTCAATGCGAGCTACAAACTGACACATTCTAGATTGAATAGTTCGGATAGGGGACTCTGTGTATTGGTAGACAAAAACAATAAATGACAAAAAGAGCAGGCTCAAATCTTTCCACACTGTCGCCAGCCCTGAAGATGGTTTCCCGTGGTTTCCCATTTTCAAACCAGGCAAATGCTAGGGCTGTAAGACCTATAGTGATGTATGGCTCAAAATTCAGAATGCTGGGTGGTAACTACAAAATAAGAACAGTGGCTGTTACGGTGAGAAATGAAGATACTGAGAAAGATATTTGGAGCAGTTAGAGATCAGGATTGATGGAGAATGAGGACAAATGCAGAGCTTCAAGGATTGTTTCGACACCCAGATATTGTTGTTAAAATTAAGCAGGGATGGTCATGTTCAGAGAATGGCAGAAACCAGTACTGTCAAAAAAGTCTTTATAGGAAAACCGGAAAGGAGAAGAAAAGGAGGAAGGTCCTGGAAGAAATGGATTGATGATATTGAGGACGGACTTAAAAAGATCGGAATTAAATGCTGGAGAAGGAAACCGAGGATCGGGACGAATGGAGGCAGGTAATTAAGGAGGCCAAGGATCTATATCGACTGTAGCGCCGACCAGTAAGTAAGTAAGTAAGTAAGTAAGTACTGTAAGTAAGTGATAGGACTACCTACCGCTTCCTTCCCACTCCTAGCCCATTCCTATCCCGTCGTTGCCACGAGACCTACCTGCGTCGATGAGACGTAAAGCAACTTGTAAAAAAAAAAAAAAACTTTTGCCTTTGCAAAAATCAAATTATCATAAATATGTCTGCTGGCCATGGCCATCCATCAACGGCTGCTAATTTCGGAT
Organism: Anabrus simplex; assembly: GCF_040414725.1. NCBI lineage: Eukaryota > Metazoa > Arthropoda > Insecta > Orthoptera > Tettigoniidae > Anabrus > Anabrus simplex. Next base: position 60,084,047 of record NC_090272.1, on the reverse strand, counting down.
GGCAACCACCCGTAAGACATAACCTGCACGGTTGCTAGGTAACTATGTTTCACCATTCATCCATACATTACATCACTGTCTACTATATGCGAACCTTTTCTTGAGCCCGATTTTTACCGGGTGAGGAGTAAGGAGGGAGCGCTGCCGGTTCCAGTTATACTGCCAACTGGATGGAAATGAAATCTGAATTGAATCGAAAATATGATCGATCGATATGAATTTTCTAAACATTTATTATCTTACGTCAACAACTGTGTCACACATACATTATTGAACATTATATAACATTTCTCGTTGCGAATCTTGTAACTAGCATGAATTATATAGTTTGGCTTTGATGTGTAAACAACAACTGTACTAGTTCGTAAAGTGTACGCCATATGTCGCACAGTGATTCATAGTTTGTGTTTCAAAGGTTGTCAATATGGATGCCGAAGATAACCGAGGTCTACCGATTCAGCACTAGGGAGCTCAAGGCTCAAGAAAAGGTCCGCGTATAGTACACGGTGCTGTGGTTACACTTCCTTCACACACACATTGTTGCGTCACATTACACAAATTTTCGGATGACCCATAGCCTTAAGACACAGATATGTCTAAGAAAAGAAAAAAAATTCAGAAGTTACGATAAAGTTGCGGACCGCTTGAGACGACCCCGCTACCCCCAGTAGTGCGCGTACCATATTTTGAATAACACTATTTTAGAGCACAGGCCACCGGGCGAGTTGGCCGTGCGTGTAGAGGCGCGCGGCTGTGAGCTTGCATCCGGGAGATAGTAGGTTCGAATCCCACAATCGGCAGCCCTGAAAATGGTTTTCCGTGGTTTCCCATTTTCACACCAGGCAAATGCTGGGGCTGTACCTTAATTAAGCCCACGGCCGCTTCCTTCCAACTCCTAGGCCATTCCTATCCCATCGTCGCCATAAGACCTATCTGTGTTGGTGCGACGTAAAGCCCCTAGCAAAAAAAAAAAAAATCACTGGCCTGGGGTCTTTGACCGTGCACGGCAGGCAATGGCACGTCGTTGTAGAGCATGTATTGAAGCAGAAGAATGCATCTCTGACCAGGTTTTTGTAAAATATTACAAGTATTTTAAATGGTATGCAATAGTTTTGTTCTCAATCGCCTGATAATGTACTTCCAACTGTTGATTTCCGACCAATGGGTATTTAACAAAAATATCCGTTTTCGTCGCTCACTTCCTGGATGTTTGAAACTGAGTTGTGATACACCTTGTATAAGTAGGCATTAAAAATATTAAACATTTATCACATTCAACTGAAACCATTTTAGCGTCAGTATCCACGAATCATAAATAATTTACTCGTCACAAATGTACTTTTAGTGAGGGCACTCACTCTTCTTTAATGCAGACGGATAGATATAATTATGCAGACGGATAAATAAATAAATAAATAAATAAATAAATAAATAAATAAATTAATTAATTAATTAATTAACAAGCAGAATTTATATTTTTCCTCTTGTCAGCCTGCATGCATATATAACTTTAAGTTCGATCAACTTGCCAACATTATTTCAGCTCGGATTCTGAACGACAGTTCCTACATTCTGTTGGTACAGGATCTTCAAGCACTCTAAGGATAAGCGGAGAACCCGGAAAATGGCAGGTTATCTGTCAATTTCCAGTCCGAGGTTAGAATTTTTACAAAAATTACGAATTCTATATATTTTCCTGCTGGAAAATAATCACAAAGTAGAGGGAAAGTGAAAAATTAGGGAATTTTCTTTCAGAATTTACGGCCTACACATTTACTTGATCTGGGTCATAACCATTCATTTTTCTCAGTTTTGTTGCCATTGATGCTTTCCCGGCCCGTACTTTCGGAGAGATCGTAAAGAATTTCACCTTATTTTCTTGCGGCTTAAGCCCAAAAGCCTATATCTATATAAATAAAATTGTTTCTGTTTGTCTGTCTGTTTGTCTGTTCCACCATCACGTCGAAACGGCTGGATAGATCTCAACCAAACTTCATATTTAGAGTATACTGACCCCGGGGAAGGTTTCGATATGCATATCATTTTAAAATCTTTGAAAAGACGGGGGTTTTATAGGAAAAACGGTTTTCCTCCATTTTCTCTTATACTATTATAGGCAAAATATCGAATTTGTCGTATAAGGACGAGACAAAGCTCAATTTAATCCTCTTGACGCAAAGAACAAAACTCGGTAAGCCCTACGGGCCCGAAAACCATGTTTTAAGGCCCTAAAACCAACCGTTACGGAGATATTGGCACCACACTACCCCTGCTCTAGGAATCGGATAAAGAAATGAACTGCCGTAACCATGGCAACGTCAGCTCCAGGATTCTAGAGCAGTGAGATTATGCATGTACGTTTGGGCATAGCTGTCAACCAAAATAGGTACAAATAAGACTTAATATCTGGGAAAAAAATATACTGTTGTGTAAGGCACTCATAGGACTCCTTTGGGCGGGGATGGAAAGGGGGTGAAGAACGAGTGTAAAAATCTTACTATATATAGAAATGGAAGTGTGTGTGTAAATGACACATCTCCAACTAAACCACTGGAGCAATTTCAACCAAACTTGGTACACGAATCACTTACTATCGGGAGACGATCACTGTGGGGGGTAAGCCATCCCTAGCGCCCTTAAGGGAGAGGGTCAGGGGGGTGGTAGTTACAATAATAATCGAGAATAGTGTCGAATTCATAGTTTTCGGGGTCGCTGAGTTGAAAAGTGATACTCTAGAATTTTTTTAAAATCCAGCCCCCTTTTAGGTTGGGAGCAAAGGGTGGGGGGGTGGGGTGAGATATAGAAATAATTAAAAACAGTTTCGAATCCATAGATTTCAGGGTCTCTGAGATGAATAGTATTACTCCGGATTTTTTGCAAATCCAAGTGGGGAGCGAAGGGGGTGAGATATAAAATTAATCGAAAAACTACATATAAAAATATTATCTTCTTCTTCTTACTATATATAAAAATTGATGTATGTGTGTGCGTGGGTGTGTGGGTGTGGGTGTGTATATGACACATCTCCTCCTAAACCACTGGAGCAATTTCACCAAACGTGGTACACTTATCAATTAGTATCAGGAGACAAACCGCGTGAGGGTAAGACACCCCTAGCACCCTTTTGGCAGGGGGCGAGGGGAGTGGTATAAAAATAATCTTATAAATAAAGTTGTTCGTTTCTGTTTGTCTGTTTGTCTGTTTGTCTGTTCCACCATCACGTCGAAACGGCTGGATAGATCTCAACCAAACTTCATATTTAGAGTATACTCATCCCGGGGAAGGTTTAGATACGCATATCATTTTAAAATCTTTGAATACACGGGGGGTTTATAAGAAAACCAGAATGGTTTTTCTACTATCACGTCGAAACGGCTGGATAGATCTCAAGCAAACTTCATATTTAGAGTATACTCCTCCCGGGGAAGGTTTCGATATGCATATCATTTTAAAATATTTGAATACACGGGGGGTTTATAGGAAAACCAGAATGGTTTTTCCACCATCACGTCGAAACGGCTGGATAGATCTCAACCAAACTTCATACTTAGAGTATACTCCTCCCGGGGAAGGATTAGATATGCATATCATTTTAAAATCTTTGAATACACGGGGGGGGGGGGGGTTATAGGAAAACCAGAATGGTTTTTCCACCATCACGTCGAAACGGCTGGATAGATCTCAACCAAATTTCATATTTAGAGTATACTCATCCCGGGGAAGGTTTCGATATGCATATCATTTTAAAATCATTGAATACACGGGGGTTTATAGGAAAATCAGAACGGTTTTTCCACCATCACGTCGAAACGACTGGATAGATCTCAACCAAACTCCATATTTAGAGTATACTCATCCCGGGGAAGGTTTCGATATGCATATTATTTTAAAATCTTTGAATACACGGGGGGTTTATAGGAAAACCAGAATGGTTTTTCCACCATCACGTCGAAGCGGCTGGGTAGATCTCAACCAAACTTCATATTTAGAGTATACTCCTCCCGGGGAAGGTTTCGATACGCATATCATTTTAAAATCATTGAATACACGGGGGGTTTATAGGAAAACCAGAATGGTTTTTCCACCATCACGTCGAAACGGCTGGATAGATCTCAACAAAATTTCATATTTAGAGTATACTCATCCCGGGGAAGGTTTCGATATGCATATCATTTTAAAATCTTTGATTACACGGGGGTTGATAAGAAAACCAGAATGGTTTTTCCACCATCACGTCGAAACAGCTGGATAGATCTCAACCAAACTTCATATTTAGAGTATACTCCTCCCGGGGAAGGTTTCGATATGCATATCATTTTAAAATCTTTGAATACACGGGGGTTTATAGGAAAACCAGAATAGTTTATCCACCATCACGTCGAAACGGCTGGATAGATCTCAACCAAACTTCATATGTAGAGTATACTCCTCCCGGGGAAGGTTTTGATATGCATATCATTTTAAAATCTTTGAATACACGGGGGGTTTATAGGAAAACCAGAATGGTTTTTCCACCATCACGTCGAAACGGCTGGATGGATCTCAACAAAATTTTATTTAGAGTATACTCATCCCGGGGAAGGTTTCGATATGCATATCATTTTAAAATCTTTGATTACACGGAGGTTTATAAGAAAACCAGTATGGTTTTTCTACCATCACGTCGAAACAGCTGGATAGATCTCAACCAAACTTAATATTTAGAGCATACTCCTCCCGGGGAAGATTTCGATATGCATATCATTTTAAAATCCTTGAATACACGGGGGTTTATAGGAAAACCAGAATGGTTTTTCCACCATCACGTCGAAACGGCTGGATGGATCTCAACCAAATTTCATATTTAGAGTATACTCATCCCGGGGAAGGTTTCGATATGCATATTATTTAAAAAAAATTTGAATACACGGGGTGTTTATAGGAAAACCAGAATGGTTTTTCCACCATCACGTCGAAACGGCTGGATATATCTCAACCAATCTTCATATTTAGAGTATACTCCTCCCGGGGAAGGTTTCGATATGCATATCATTTTAAAATCTTTGAATACACGGGGGGTTTATAGGAAAACCAGAATGGTTTTTCCACCATCACGTCGAAACGGCTGGATAGATCTCAACCAAATTTCAAATTTAGAGTATACTCATCCCGGGGAAGGTTTCGATATGCATATCATTTTAAAACCTTTGAGTACACGGGGGGTTTATAAGAAAACCAGAATGGTTTTTCCACCATCACGTCGAAACGGCTGGATAGATCTCAACCAAATTTCATATTTAGAGTATACTCATCCCGGGGAAGGTTTCGATATGCATATCATTTTATAATCTTTGAATACACGGGGGTTTATAGGAAAACCAGAATAGTTTATCCACCATCACGTCGAAACGGCTGGATAGATCTCAACCAAATTTCATATTTAGAGTATACTCCTCCCGGGGAAGGTTTCGATATGCATATTATTTTAAAATCTTTGAATACACGGGGCGTTTATAGGAAAACCAGAATGGTTTTTCCACCATCACGTCGAAACGGCTGGATATATCTCAACCAAACTTCATATTTAGAGTATACTCATCCCGGGGAAGGTTTCGATATGCATATCATTTTAAAATCCTTGAATACACGGGGTGTTTATAGGAAAACCAGAATGGTTTTTCCACCATCACGTCGAAACGGCTGGTTGGATCTCAACCAAATTTCATATTTAGAGTATACTCATCCCGGGGAAGGTTTCGATATGCATATCATTTTAAAATCTTTAATACACGGGGGGGTTTATAGGAAAACCAGAATGGTTTTTCCACTATCACGTCGAAACGGCTGGATAGATCTCAACCAAACTTCACATTTAGAGCATACTCCTCCCGGGGAAGGTTTCGATATGCATATCATTTTAAAATCTTTGAATAGACGGGGTGTTTATTGGAAAACCAGAATGGTTTTCCTCCATTTTCTCTTATACTATTGATTTTCTGTAAACTTCGTTTACCGTACGTGAAACGTCTCTTCATTATAAACAACTTTCGTTATGTTTATAATTTACCTTACTCTTTACATGACGGAGAAATTTACAATTTTCTGCTGGTACCATGCTCTGCATTGAGTGACCGACAGACCGACAACGAACCTACAGGTTACCATGGCAACGTCTCTGACTGCATGCCAGCAGGGAAGTAACGTATTGCCATTTTCCTCATTATGCTTTTAAATTCTTGGTTGTTCCTTGGGTAGAATGCAAGAAAGGCGTCAATCGGCCTATCTGCGGGATATTGGCGGAATATCGTTGGATGTTATAACCACCTTCGAATAGATTAAATAATAACACCATTAGTCATCTTCTTATTATTTGTTTACCTAGGAATTAATGGACCTAAATTGCTCCTCTGTTACCGTTTTATTATATCCATAACTCACACTAGCATAATTTATGGAGGGGCATTTGTTTTTCCAATACATTAACTTGGCATTTACATATTTGTCGTTTTCCGGCTGTCCTCAGTTATAATCCATTTTCTATTACTTTCAACTATCTTAACTGTATTATTTTCTTCCTTAATTACGCCGTATGTACGCGAGTGCTACAAACTACTGGATGTATTTCCACCAATACTCATATTTAGAATACACCTGTCCTTGATAGATTTTAGGGCAAATATTGTTTCTAAATCCCTGAACTGACTGGGGGTTTATACGAAACCGAAACAGTGATTTTGCACTTCCACAAAATATACACAACCAACGTTAATTTAAATCTACCTGCCTTGGTAGAAATTAATTTCTAAACCTTTTTTCTCATGTGCATCATTTCGATACGAGGATTAATAAGGGAGATATCATTAACGGACCGTTTTTTTGTACAAGTCCCATCCGACTTAACTCACGAGCGGGTGCGTGTAAAGCGTATTCCTTACAACTTGAAAACTACTGAAGACATTCGAACCAAAATTCATATTTAGCATCCACCTGTCCAAAGGTAGGTTTTAAACGTAAATAACATTTCATATTCCGGAATGGACTGGCGGTTTATAGGGAACCGAAATGGTGATTTTACTCTTGCACAATATATAGAGAACAAGACCAACCTGACTGGAAATCGACCAAACGTGATGGAATTCCACCTCTAAACCTTTTTTTCATGTGCATTTTTTCGTCAGGAGGATTAATAAGGGAGATATCATGAATGGTCAGTTTTGCAGGTTAAGTCCAGCGGCCATAACCAAAAAGGTGTTTTACATGGAGCAGATTCCTTATCTATATAAATCAAATCGTAACGACTGTGTGCCTCTACACTGACTATTTTGGCGAAATTTTCGTACAGCTTTCCGTTTAAGGGGTAATAATGACCATCTGCATAATTTTTGGTTTAGTTTCTGAAAGTCCTAATTTTTACCCGCCTCGCCGAAAATCCAGATTGCGGCATAATCTGCCAGAAGAAAAAAGAAGATAATTGAAATTTGACAAAATTATACGTTTTAGCCTGTAACGAACGGAAAACATCCAAGATCATTAAATACTTCACTTTTTATCCCCGAAGAATATCGAAATATGCAGGCAATTTTAATAATGGTGCAGACCTTCTGAAATTCCTATCGCATAACAGATTGCACAATCTCCGTTCAATTTGGAATGATCTACAACCTTGGTCTTATTACTCTTTGCCGTATCTGTATCAATTTTACGTTTGATTTTTCTCTATTAATGGATGTTAAGTCAATTTGGAATTTTCACATGCATAATTTACACCTTCGATTACTTATATGAAATACAGAATCATCAAACTCTTCACGAAAATTGGCCCACCCAGTAGCCATATATGAGCCAAATGCTATGTATATAGCTGTCACATAATTATCCGAAAAGTAATGTAATGTGAGATAATCTTACAAGAACGTTACCCTGTTCCACGTTTCTAACTCAATCTGACCCAAGAATAGATTACATATCATAGGACCAGCCATTTAGGCCACTAAATCCGGCGTGTCTTATGGTATAATCCTTTGTCGATATGACGTACGTTTAGTAGCAGTTAATCTGTAAATGAAGGTCTTCAGTATTGTAAACACGCATATAGTTTCGTATGTCGATCTATATATATTCACTGATGTCGATTTGTAGCGATCGAGAAAGGGTGGGTCTGCTATTGTAATCAGTACTCCCCACACCGACTTTGACTGGCAGTATGAAAGGGTTCCTTCTCCAACTCCTGTGTAACTGTCATTAGTAAGGAAGGTCTACAATTGTAATGAATAGTTCACTTCTCGATTTGACTTGCAGAAGGCAAGTGAGCATGCAGTTTTGTTTAAAACTCCCCTACCCGATTGTGTTTGGCAGTAGGCAAGGGTGCCCGCCATTATAAAGAAATGTCCTCATCTAAAATGTGACTGGCATTAGGCATAGTGGCCTGCTATTTTGATGGAAACTCACCAACTTGGTGTGACTGGCAGTAAGCTGGCTGAAAGTAGGAAAATGGGCCTGACATTATAATGATAACTGCACAACTTAATTTCGAGTGGTAGTAGGGTAATTGCATGCCATTATAATAAAAACTCTAATCTGTCTGGAAGTAGGAAAGGGGGGCTGCCATTTTAACGAAAACTCCCCAAATCGATTCTGTCCGCATAGTAGGCAATGGGGCCTGCAATTATAACGTAAACGTCCCAACTCGATTGTGAATGGCAGTAGGCAGTGAGCCTGCCGTTATATCACAAATCCATAACAAACACTTTACATTGGAAACAACGTACGGGGACCTCCCCATGCTCTTTCTCGGATAACGCTAAGAGACATGCAATTTTAAAACAATCTTATTTACTGCATGCACACTATTTACTTCGATATTTGAATACAATGTAGAATACCGTAGCGAAGCACGGGTACATTCGCTAGTGATAAATATAATTACACTTAATTTAGCAGTTAAATGACGCATATTGGTCAAATCCTTCTACTCTTCGTGTGATAAAAATTTAACTTCACATGATGGGATTGTTTTAATAATCTTTCTTTGTGCCGAAGGGGCTGCCTGGCCGAGGTGATAAAGGCGTGCTCAGTTCACCCAGATGGACGTGGGTTCGGTTCCCCGTCATGTAGTCGAAAATGTAAAAAAGACGAGATTTATACTTCCAGAGGTGCACATGGCCCTCAGGTTCACTCAGCCTACAACTAAAATGAGTACCAGGTTAATCCTGGGGGCAAAGAGCTAACTACTCTACCCTACCAAGTGCCGAGGTTAAGGTTAGTGGAAGACTTTACCTTCTACCACGTTGAGTGGCAGAGCCCTGCACAGCGGCCCAGCCCATGAGAAGCTTCGGCAATAGACAACAATGGACATTAGAAGGCTTGAACACAAGAAGCCCGTGACGTCATCGGACGGGTCGGGCAGGGCAGCGCTATGTCGTTCGTACGAGGTAAGCCAAGGACATCGCTGTGATAGTGCCATGGGCTGACTGCTTCAATGTATACAGTGTACTGCGCGTCAGCGGAGTGCCTTGCATTTTGGTCGAGTGAAGACGATCAGATTTGCTGTGGTTTTCTATTTGAGTTCCCCCTCTATCCTCTTATCGGAAATGAATGCGGACTGTGGCTTCGAAAAGAAAGAAACCTTGGCAAGAAAACATGAAGTAAAGGAAGAACTAGAAACCGGACAATAGAGGACTTCTGAACTGGATCCGAACATCAAAAGGCGTATTTGGTCGGTACTCAAGCCTGTAGCTGACAGTGATGCGAAAGACGTTCATTTTGTGTACTGAACAATCTGAGCAAGGCTTGTATCAATGACGAACATTTCGATCATCCCGAGTCATCACCAGACTCCAACGACTATGCCAAAGTAATGCATGAAGTTTGCTCCGTGGGCTGACGTTGCAAATGGTCCTATTCCAACAGATGAGGTGGAAATACAGTATATTTGAAGCAAAATTGTGCAGTGGAAATATATATATATATCATCCTATTTGAGGACAAATAGACAAAACGATCCAGAACTTCACCACATCGCCAAGAGAGTACTCTGTATGCAAGCGTCAAGTTCAGCTTCAGAGAGAAAGTTCAGTTCAGAAGGCTTAATTCTCAACGCATAGTGGTCTCTACTGCACCCAGACAATGTTGATGCTCTTCCTTTTGTTCACAGTAACTCCTGTAACATTAATCGATGACCAATAAACTACGCACATCAACTAAGTAAAAGCCGTGTTCAGGTATTTTTTATGTCGTTGAAGTTTTTATTTTAGTTCATGTTCAGTTAAACGCGAGAAGGGCCCCTTGAATATGCACCCCCTGAGGGTGGGATCGTCAGAATAACACCCATGGTATCTCCTGTCTGTCGCAAGAGGCGTCTAAAAGGGGCCCGGGTGACTCCTAAATTGGGAATGTGAATTGGCTACCATGGGTCCCATAGCTGAGTACTGGCATTGCTTTCACTCGCTTGTGCCAGGCTCCTCACCTTCGCCTATTCCATCCGACCTCCTTTAGTCAATTCTTGTTCTTATCTGACCCCGACAGTATTAGGGCATCCGAGGCCTGGGGAGGTCTTTCATTTTCACGACCTTGGTTTCCCTTCTCTTTCTTTGGCCGATATCTTCCTTTCTGTAGTGTCGGATCCCTTCCATATTTTCTCTCTGATTAGCGTTGGAGGATGGTTGACCAGTTCTACCTCCCCCTAAAACTGTAATCACCACCACCACCACCTTCAATATGCTTCGTGATATTTAAATTCATTTTCAGTTAACTTGATGCCAATTACAGACGAATATTACAGTTTCTAATGAAATTTCTGCTTGTGTTTTATTAAATATTATTATTATTATTATTAATATTATTCCAGTGCAGGGGGTTCCTTCATCGTTTTATTTCTAACAAGTGCGATTATCGTAAAATTTGTCATTAGCGTACGGGAATTTGTATAGCGAGTGATCCGAATAGAAGTGTGAAATGAACATTTCGTTGTAAACGGCGAACGCGTTTTTGCGAGAAAGTAGTCTAGCTAGACTACTCAGCCCGTTCAGTGCGGTGGACTGCGATTGGATGAGTGAGACCAGTACTGTGGGCCAGTAAGCGGCCGCGTCAGGAAAGGACGACACTGCACGGGCTGGGGTGCCGGAGTCCGTGAGTTTGCGAGTGCTGCGCGGTGGGCCTCACTGCAGGACTCTGTTGAGTGGTTCAGACGGTTGAGGCACTGGCCTTCTGACCCCAACTTGGCAGGTTCGATCCTGTCTCAGTCCGGTGGTATTTGAAGCTGCTCAAGTACGTCAGTCGCGTTTCTTTAGATTTAATGTCACATACTGTAAAGAAAACTCCTGCTGGGCTAAATTCCGGCACCACGGCGTCTCCGAAAATCGTAAAATAAGTTACTGGGACGTAAAACCAATAACATTATCATCATCATCATCATCAGTACTATTATTATTATAAATCAGTTTGCATAATTTCCAGGGCTGAAATGCACTCTGATTATACAGTCCCTTTAATATTCATATGACGTATTGCATACTCTGCCACATAAAAATTTCTAAAAACGGAACATTGCTTGATAGTATAAATACATATTGTACCGGGCGGTACACCTCTACACCGTTTATTTAAAAGTTGCGCCAGTTGAAACTCCTCTTCTGGAGGAAGGTTGAACTTTATCTATTCTATTAATTCTCTACTTTCTCAGAAGATGTCACCACTTGGAAATTTTTGAGTTTGTGAACTGTGTCATTTTTGATGTGTCTTTGTTTCGCTTGAAGTAAGAAGTGTGAACTTTCTCTTCTAGAGGACACTACTGAAGAATTACAATAGTGCAACCTAGTGCGAAATCAAAGAACTATTTTGTTGGAGAAATTTTTATTTCAAGAGTTTGTTCTTTGTTAAATTTCTTTCTGTCATGGTTTAAGTTGGCTGTATACCCCTCTTTTTCCCCTTATTTTGGATCTAGCCAATCCCGAATTTCTTTAATTAATTTTCCACCAATAATGTGTTTCTTCTTCCTCTATGTAGGGGTTTCTTTTCCCTAGCCAATAAAAACTTTGAGGGAGGGTGTTTTATTTCCCCTAACGCCTAGAATCTTCCGCGAGAGGATATAAACTGCTGATTTTAGGGTCTCCAGGCCACTTCTGTTCCATCTTTCAGTGTATTAAGTACATAGCAGGAGGCGGGAAGCGCCTCTTTCTTCTTCAGCCGTTCAACACCAGGTAATGGCCTATTAATAACTTCTTTTCTTGCTAGGTCGGCAGTTTAACACTCGCGGCGGGTTCGAAGCATTTCCATCATGTAACCTTTTCCTAAAATGTAATTACTCTTTTCATCTTTTTCTTGTAAAGCTACATATTGGGATAGAGAGTGCTAACCCTCTCGAGCTCCCACTCACATTTGTTTTGAGGTGAACTTATTTTCTCAAACTATTCTTCGTTTATGTAATGTAAAGTGTTCTTCTCTAAGTCACCTCTGTAGTATGGGATTAGCCCTTGCGTTAGCGGCCCAGAGCCAGATTAGGTTTTAAAAAACAAAGTGTATTAGGAGTGCAAGATCGCCTCCTCTCAAATTGTTATTTTAGAGGTCATGTAATCAACCTTCTTTTCATGTAATAGACCTCCGTAGGTTGGGTATTTTACCCCTGTGAATACGTCCTTAGAGGACAGCTTGAAGGTAGAGTTTGGTGTGGCCTTGTGATAGGCTTACAATTTTGAGAGCGGATCGCTCTTTGAAATTTGTTTCTGTATGCCTCGTGCAGGCTTTATGTGTAATGTTTGGAGCCAGTGCTCCTGGGCATGAATGGGGTTTTCTGCCCCTTGGCTAATTTTTTTTTTTGGAGTAAGGCGGGGCTGATTGCCCAAGAGTTATGAAGTAAGGGCACTGAGCCCGAATCCAGTAATATTGTACCTACTTTTTTGCTACTCTGTACCTGTTATGATTGTTATCTCTTGTTTTTGAAAAGAAAATATAACCTAGTTAAATTTTAAATTAATTTTAAATTGCACGTTAATTTCGTAGCTTGAAACCCATTCACACCCGCACCTTCTTTCACCTCTACCTACCACGGATATCTCCGTAACACATATCACATTACAAACCATCACAGAAACACGCAATAGTGAATACATTAATCATCAGGAAGGGCATCCGACCGTAAGACGGGGCTCAATCCACATAAAATGTGCACCCCGACTATTTGGGAGAAGGTCAGAAAAAGCAGATTATATTCAACTCTTTAAACACGTTAAAGGTGGCACATTTACGTACGTAAGGTTGTTAAAAGACATGTAACAAAATAACCATTTTCATTCTTCTTCTTCTTCTTCTTTCCCTACCGATTTTCCCACACCTGTGGGGTCGCGGTTGCGAACTGCGTCGCACATATGGATTTGCCCTGTTTTACAGCCAGATGCCCTTCCTGACGCAACCCTATATGGAGGGATGTAATTACTATTGCGTGTTTCTGTGGTGGTTGGCAGTGTGTCATGTTGTCGGAATATGAAGATGACTGTGTTGGGATGGACAAACACCCAGTGCGCGAGCCAGAAGAATTAATCAGAAGCGATTAAAATCTCCGACCCGGCCGGGAATCGAACCCGGTGCCCTCTGAACCGAAGGCCAGTGCACTGACTATTCAGCCAACGAGTCAGAAAGTTACCATATTCATTGAAAATGAAAACCTACAACCTGTTTTCCAGTCATTGACCGGGTCAGGGATGTAATGAATGAAGCAGATATAGGCTATTAATGCGATGGGGTCGCCGCTCCCAAAGTGATTGATTAATGACTGATAGATGCTATGAAATTAGAACGGAGAGTGTTGCTGGAATAAAAGATGACAGGGAAAACCGGAGTACGCATAGAAAAACCTGTACCGCCTCCGCTTTGTCCAGCACAAATCTCACATGGACTGACCGGGATTTGAACCACGGTATCCAGCGGTGAGAGGCCGACGCGCTGCCGTCCGAGCCACGGAGTCTCCCTACCATTTTCATTATCCATCATTAAATTTGTGAGTGCCAGAACTTCAAATTCCGAGGACGACACGTTTGCTTGTTAATGACTGAACACATTTTTCCTCCTTACATTTGAATCGATGGTTATATTTAAGGAAACTTCAGAGAATTATTTGACGTAAGGGTATAAACACCTAAAGGAACTCATTTCCCTTCTAAGTGTTTGCTTATCTTGACGATGAGGAGCAAAGGATACGTAGCAAAACGATAAATTGAAATAAAGTGTACTCTGAATTTCACACATTCTTACTTTCGACTCAGCCATAAACTTCCCACGAGAAATAGTGCTTAGCAATTATGGCGCATCGTAACAAGCTCAAATAACAAACAAATGTACCAAAATAGTACTAGTGGCAGAGTGAGTTTGGAACTCAATCCCACAAGCTCTTCCGCTGGTGAGAAGTAAATAAGCCGAGAGAAGGACATTAACTACCCATTACTTCTCCAATGTCACAGAGGAATGCGGTTGCATGCTATGACAGCCACTAACAGAGTTGTCTGGAAACATAATCGTAAACCAGAAACTACACCAGCGAGCGCCAGAAGGGTATTTAGGTAAAAGTAGATCAACTCAATGGTACTATGTAGTCGTTCAAGTGAAATAAACTTTTGAAAAATAGAAAACATTAACAGCACATAGGAATTTCTCAGGGGATCAAGAAGGATACTAATTAATTAAAAATAATATAGAATGGGTTAGTCACACGGCCACTAGGGTTTTTTAAACACTGATATGTCGTGTGAATAGAAAGTTCAATGGAATTTATATCAGTGTCAGCATCCACTGAAGAATCACCACCGGTTTTGCTTGCACTGGTACACAGCCAGACTGCGACTTCGTCTTAGATTTCTTCCTCTCTATGCACTCTGTTTAGGTCGGCTAATATTAGTGAAAGATTTTTGGGATCGCCACGATCTTTTGTTTCTTCTAATTGTCGTCCCGTGCAATCCTGCTTGTATAAATTCACCATAACCTCGATATTGTCAAATTCTTGCACGTTTTTTTATATTCATTTTGCACTAAGACAAAGATTCTGCCATGAATGCTTCACGTTCTAAAACTAAATCAAACGCCCTTAAAGTTTGTTGAATGTTCCTTCGACAGATATACGGGAAGTTCGCAGGCCTTCTCTTATATATACGTGCCATTATCTGGTAGAGTTTTGCTAACAGTATGACCTAATCGTTAGTTTGAATTTCTCCCCCATAGGGTCTCTCGTCTTCCCACTGAGTCTTCGGTAGCGTATCAAATATGTTTAATTGGTCCATTTTATTTCATCTAATCATTTTACAAGTGTCACCTGCGAGTCGCCATATGTACACTCATGCACAGAAATTGTGTTTCGACATAAACAATCAACACTGTCCCAGTGCAGTACTGACAAGGAGGAGTGAAAGTGAGGGGATGAATGTTGAAGTTCACTCCAGTACAGAAAAGGAGGGGAAGTGTGTGAACGAGTAGTGATGAAGCACAGTGTGTGTATTGCTTTACATCCATCACTGTGCCAATCCAATCACAACAGCCTTGTAGCGCACTGTATACCTGCAGCAATGCCTTAAACCAGGAGGTGTACATATAAGAACATCTCTTCTGTGCATGCGTATAAACTCGATATTTCTTTGTATAACAAACAATTTATATTAGTCATGTTTGGATTTTATTTTTTATTTTTTTGCTAGTTGCTTTACGTCGCGCCGACACAGATAGGTCTTACGGCGACGGAGGGACAGGAAAGGGCTAGGACTGGGAAGGAAGCGGCCGTGGCCTTAATTAAGGTACAGCCCCAGCATTAGCCTGGTGTGAAAATGGGAAGCCACGGAAAACCATCATCAGGGCTGCCGACAGTGTGGTTCGAACCCACTATATCCCGAATACTGGATACTGGCCGCACTTAAGCAACTTCAGCTATCGAGCTCGGTTTTAAAAATATATTTTCTTAACATATTACACCGATTCAACACCTGGGCTAAGAAAAACACTGTCAGAAATCTAAGGGCGGAAGAACTTACGTACGGTGTAGATAAGCCAATCTTTCTAGGGCAGAAAACCACCAATTATAAACCCAGTCATGTCTACAGCCCGGATTGTGCCTTGGGCAGTGACCCATTTGAAGAATTATCTTCAACTGAGTTTTTTTTTTTTTTTTTTGCTATGGGCTTTACGTCGCACCGACACAGATAGGTCTTATGGCGACGATGGGACAGGAAAGGCCTAGGAGTTGGAAGGGAGCAGCCATGGCCTTAATTAAGGTACAGCCCCAGCATTTGCCTGGTGTGAAAATGGGAAACCACGGAAAACCATTTTCAGGGCTGCCGATAGTGGGATTCGAACCTACTATCTCCCGGATGCAAGCTCACAGCTGCGCGCCTCTACGCGCACGGCCAACTCGCCCGGTCTTCAACTGAGTAGGAATGAGCATTTTGCTAAATGCACTACCCCAGGTGATAATCAATCTATCGTACGTTACGGTGACGTCAGCAAACCGTCCGACTTTGCCGAGTTCACACTAACATGCTGCAAGGATGAGCCGGACGTAAACTCCGGCGAAGGTGGGGAATTTTCTTCGTAACATTTAACGCTAATTTACAGCTCAAAGTGGGCAAGTTGAAACATCTCACACTGACACGTCACGACATACTTCTGACAGTCTTACAGAAAACATGGTTCACCGGGAATCAGGCGTTCTGGTCACGCAGTTATAGAATAATCAACAAGATACTCGACTTGGCAATTGACACTGACTCTACTTTATCCAGAAGTCGTGTATCAATCCTCTCGCTCTAGTGCGCTAACAAGGCCTACTCACACTTTGGTCAAAGTCCACGCCGCAGTCAACCAAGACAACAGGTCAAATACGGAGAAACCGGGCAAAGTCTTGGAATATTTGGAGGATATTCTCTCCGAAATACCAGAGAGGCAAACTACCAGCACACTGCTAAGCGACTTCAATGCCCAATTGTGAAGAGAGAGAAAGTAAAGTAGTAGATGACTATCTCGCATGCAAGTGAACTGACCACAATGGAGAACGATGTTTAGAATTGTGTGGAATAATCGACTTGGTCATGAAGTCCGCAGCATTTAGAAATATACTGTACATAGGAAACAAGAAAGCTGCATCCCTCCCGACATTAACCTGGGAATTAGTGAGTAAATAATTTCTTGAATGCATAGTAAATACTGTCATCTTCGATAGCCTAGATATTACCTATTGTACTGCTTTAATCATAAATGGTGAAGAACTGGCGATGCAGTCATTTATTTTTATTCTTTACGGGACCGTGAGTATACCACTATTTCATTAAAATTAAAAGTAGTTCCTTCAAAATTGTTGCTCAATACATGTCCATTCAAAGAGTCAAATTTTATTTAAATCATTTATATTTCTACCTCTGGAAATTGTTCACGTCTGAAAGATTTCTCTTCATATTTTATAATAATGTAGCACACATCCATGCATAGCTGCCTCCATGTATCAGTAGTAGAGTGATGGTCTCCGGATCCCAAAATAGCGGGTTCAAACTCGGCGGAGGTAGTCGGATTTTTGTAGGGCGAAAGAAAAGTCCATTCGACATTTCATGTCCCATTTGGTGTCTACCCCCCCCCCCCCCAAAAAAAATCATTAAATTCATTAAAAGAGAGTTTCAGTTTACTTTGCCATCTAGCAGGTCTGGAGCAACACGAAGCGTCGAAATTGACGAGCAGGCAGTCTGATGGCGTGAAATTTAAAATGTCTGCACATGGTAGCTGAGTTCATAGATTATTATTATTATTATTATTATTATTATTATTATTATTATTATTATTATTATTATTATTATTATTAAAAACATGATACGATTTCTGAGGTAATGAACTACAGTTTATCTCAAATGGAATCTGTTTCCATTACGGTCGGTTGTATGAACTAAAACCATTTTGTACAAAGGCAAGTGATATTTAAATCATTGAAATTTTCCAGCGAATGCTACGCATTGAGTGATAACATATCAGCCACCTGGTTTGACAATTCTGACTAGACTCCGCTGGAGGCCAAACCGCTTGTGATTTGGAACATACTACAGTTTGTGTGTTAACATTATTTTACAAGCTGTTCAAATTAGTTAAACATTTCTTTCATTGTCTTAACTCAACATTATTTTATTTTATTAGTAGTTCTCCGTTAAATGTTTTAATCCTCTAATAAGAAAAACAACGAAAAATAAGTACATACACTAACATCACTTATAGGTGCAAAAAAAGAATTCTTACGTGCTCACTTTCAGCAGAAGTGAAGAGCGAAATTCAATCCCCAAGCAGCTCTTACCTTCCTGAAACAAACAAAAAAAATTTCGTTAATACTAATGTATAAATAACGAGAACAAATATATTAACATTAATAAATATATAAATAAATTAATATTTCAAGCGAAATCATCTCAGAAAAGCAACGTATTTCACACCAGGTTGTGTCTGGAAAAGTAAAAGAGTAAACCCGTTGAGTAAAGGATCTAAAGCAACCAAAGCTGTTAGTTAACGCGTCAATATTCACTCCTTGTGAAGTATTTTGGTAACCTTGACAACACACTTCTGAATATAAATGTTGAATTTTGCTGTATATTTATCCTGGGTTTAACAATAACGAAACGAATTTTAAGCAGCATTTTTCAGTACCAATGATTCATTTATATAATGATTTAATATTCATACACGTTCAACAATTCTGGGTTTCTAAATAAAATTTTAAACCTTTGTTGAGGTGTGTAGCCTATATCGACGTCGTTTCATATGAATATCATTGCTCTAGTTCATTACTAAGAGTTCATAAAAAGAGATTTTGAGGTATCATTCTCCTTTTTCTATATGTTTCTGTACCCAAACATCTTGAAGTCCAGTTTGTTCACACTCCAAGAACGATGTCTTACAAATAACCTTTCCCAATCAACTCCCGAAGAACCTGCTATTCAGCGTCAAATTGCTTGATAAACTTGTTGTGGGGGTATCTGCCAGTAAGGAACTTAGCTAGCAACCATGATGTGACCTTGTGTCACGTTATGGAAATATTTAATAAACAAGGACATGCATTTGACGTTTATCTGTGTACGAGTCAAACCACTTTTACTGCATTCTTAGGAGGTACAATAATGGTGATATACAAAGTAAATAATAATAATAATAATAATAATAATAATAATAATAATAATAATAATGTTATTTACTTTACGTCCCACTAACTACTTTTACGGTCTTCGGAGACGCCGAGGTGCCGGAATTTAGTCCCGGAGGAGTTCATTTACGTGCCAGTAAATCTACCGACACGAGGCTGTCGTATTTGAGCACCTTCAAATACCACCGGACTGAGCCAGGATCGAACCTGCCATGTTGGGGTTAGAAGGCCAGCGCCTTAACAGTCTGAGCCACTCAGCCCGGCAAGTAAATATTGATATCTTCCTGGAATATGATATGGAATTAATGAATTTTTAAGAAAGGTCGTACAGCCTTCCGTAAAAGGGGCATTGATATGAACGTTTTATGCAAGTACTCTATACAGTGGAAACGTTCTTAGTATTTGAATAGCAGTAGTGAATTTTCCACGTATATGCGAATCACATATGTAAATATTAGCAAAAGGTATTTTTTTGTATTCTTCACTTCTTTCAAGACAATGAAGAAGAGTTACAAAAATATAATTATCTTCATTTTCATGAATGTGAGTGTCTTGTACTTTGGTGAAAATGACACAATTATTATGTAATATAACATTACACGTTTCCGTTAACAAAATTGTTACGATTTGCTAGTCCAGACGAGAGAATCCCTATTCTCCCCCTTGGACAATTTTCATCTACGATTCAGTCAAAAACAACCATTCGAAATATCACAATTCGCTCCTCACCAGAAAGCAGTAGCAAACCATACGTAGGCCGATGCACTCCCGTAAAATTTATTTCCCCCAGTGACAAGTTTAAAATATGCCGTCGAATTAAAATAGAAGAAAGCACACACACACACACACACACACACACACACACACACACACACAAAAGTTAAAAATAATTTCCATTCCTGTCCGACTAGAAAGAATTCTAAACAAAATATCAGTTATTTAATTAATAAAAGTGAATAATGAAATACCGAAGAGATTATTTCACACTACTGCAATTTCGTATGTTAGAAGATCCTACATGAGATTTTTTTAGGAAGAAGAAGAAAATAAATGGATTTAAGATAATGTTCAACTTACAATATTTTAGTTAAGATTATAATTTTATTTAGTTTGTATAAGTGTCAGGGAATAAAAATGTACATTTCTGAAACACACCAAAAGTCTAGTTAAGGAATATTCGCTCTGGAGGTAACCAGAGTGCACGAAAAATAAATTACTTGAAACTGTGAGGGAAAAGATCTGTACTCTTTCTGTGGACGGAATCAGAACCGAACTTTTAGGAAGGAATCAGCGTAACCCGGTCCCAAAATAGTCAATATGCAGAAAGTCATACAACAATAAAGTTTTAATTCTTGTACGTACTTAACTATGGTAAACTTCTTCTTCTTCTTCTTCTTCTTCTTCTTCTTCTCCTTGGGTCTCAAACAGTTCGCCATACGCAATTTATTTTATGGAGCATAACACTCAACTGTATTTTTTGTCCACCAAAGCTCATCTCGATATCCACGGTGTCTACTGGAAAGGATTCCTTGGTATTGTTCTATTAATAAATTTCCTGAACTGAGGCCTAGAAACTAAAAGTTTAAAATCTCTTGCCTAAAAAATTCCGTTTAAATATCTTAGTTCAGGATAACAATACACTGTTTCTTAAAAAGGGATGGAACGTTACAGCACACTGTTTATTGACTAAATTTTCAATAGGCCACCTCCGGACAAGCAATGAATGCCGCTGAATGTGTTAAGGCACAGATTGTTTCCTTAGATATTAATATGGAAATCTAATTCTAAACCTAGCGCCTTGTTACCCCCACACAAACGGAGTTTCTTGTAAAATTCTTTCGATTTTCTAACGGAAAAACTACGACTTGTCCATCGACGTTGACGTAGTAAGGCTAGGGAAGCCCCGTTCAAACCATTGTGTACTTAACAACAACAATAATAAATCGTTTAATTCCGAATTATATTTGCAGAAAAAGTCATAGTTTCATTTCCCATGCACAAGACATTATAGCGTAAATATTGTTACATTCAAGAAACTGATAATTTTTACGTTTAAAAATAAAACACTGTCACTACCGAGCAAATGGTTATGTGGTTTGCGTCACGTAATTTTACAGCTTACATTTGGGTGATAGCGAGTTCTAACCCCACTGTCGGCAGCCTTCAAGATGGTTTTCCGTGGTTTCCCGTTTGCACGCCAAGTAAAATGCTGGGGCTGTACCTTACTTAGTGTACACGGTCGCTTTCTTCCATTCCGGTCCCTTTCCTATACTATCGTCGCCATGATACATATCTGTGTCGGTCTGACGTAAATCCGTTTATAGGAAAAAAACTGACAAGAGTTACGAAATATATCCCAAAATAATTAATACATAATTCTGGAGGGATTTCAGCATAATCTAGGTTAATCCGGGACGAACCAGGTACTAAACCTGATACCTCAGGTGAGAGTGAAATATGCCTCACCTACACCAGTTGGTATTCCAAGGTGATCAAATGCTATGATACTGACACGTAAATACACACCTGCGGGACAAACTTCTGGCACCTCGGCGTCTCCGAAAACCATGAACGTAGGGAGTGAGACTTCACACCAATAACATTGTTATTGTACCCGAAAAACGTGTTAATTTATTAGGAAAGCTAGAAACCATATGTGGGTCAATATGATCGGAGCCGGGAAATATATGGAGCAGACGCAAAGTGCTCTTTATGCAACTAATTTCACTAGGAGTTCCTATTAAAGAGAGGAATAATGGGAAAAAAATCACAACTCGTCACATAGTAATTGATTTAATGAAATTAATTAATTCCCATGGGATTTGTTTGGAGTATTTACGTTTTTATAGTTACTTTCTCATGAAATTAATATCTATGAACTGCATACCCCAATCAGCTGATTTGAATAGCAAACTTGTTACATACTTTTAATTATTACATTAATTCATTAATTGAGAGTGATGAATAAGCCAATGAATACGGGAGTGAATTATTAGCCAATTATGTGTCAGTTATCTGATTGAGTGGATGATTGATTCACTGGCAGCATTATGATTGATCGCCTAGGGAGCCCAGCCCCGCCCCAGTCTGCCCCTGACCGACGCAACACGCTGGGCACCGCGGCCAAGCGGGTAACGTTTGTTGTACAGTGGGTGATCTCACGCTCGATTAAACAATTCCCCGGACAGAGATTTGTTCGACCATTGTTCTGATATTGAGAGACCGGTTCTATGTTATGTTCTAAGAGTAGTAGAACGTCAGTTTGAGAAATTAACTGTCAGGCGTTCTTCGTTCACTCAAATGATAACAAATGGAACACTGTGACGATCAGGCTGCTCACTTGAGTCTGAAAAGTGTTCCCAGCTACCTGTACGGGTTCGTCTCTTAGGGCCTGTACTACGACAGCCAGATAAAAGTGCGGTATAAATTTATTTGGCAGTTTGGACATCTATCTGGAAGTTCGGTTGAAAACGCGTACTACGACTTTCGTTTATGTGCAATCTGGGAAAATATTCTCGAGTATAGCTATGCCTAAGTTGGAGAGGCTATTAACGCTCTTATCTGGGACTTCGCTTCTATCAGGGACGCTACTGTAAAGAATCAAGATGGCTACTCATCAAGATGAATCTACATCTGCATGATGCTGTGCGAAATTAAGTTGTTACAATGTAATCTATGTATATATTTATAAAGTATGTCATGCTTCCTGTCCAGCTATCACAGAATTCTTACAGATTTCCCAAGCTAGCAAGTTGTTGCTACTGAGTATATCAGTAGCACACAAGCAGTTAACTGTAAGCTTCATGGGTAGCCGTGGTCGTTAGGGCAACATAGTTTGCTGCTAAGCTGTTTTTCGTTGGTTCAAGTCCCAATAGTCTAACATTTTTTAAACCTTGAAAATGGTAGTCGGTAGGGTACTAGAGGTGATAGTACACATTTCCTAATCATTAAAATGCGTGTCAAAAGCGTGGGTTCTATTCCAAATCTATCCGCGACGCACATGTGGAGTAAAGGTATAAGACGTTGTTCATGGCGATTCGTCCGTCGAATGAGGATGTTAAGGAGGTTATATTTCTTTTACTTCATAATAACTTGCTACAAAAGTATTCACGCTAAAGTGAGATAAATGCTTGCCAATTACTATTCTCATATTGTATTGAAAAGAAAGAAACGAACTACTTATTCAATGAGCAAACAATAAATTGAATTAATAATAAAATTAATGATCCCACGCTGCATCAGTGGCATTAATTACGAATATAAACTTTGCATTCGTCATAACGCTCAACCTCGGAAAGAGTACTGGACAAAAAAGATACATAACCTGAATCTTAACTTTTGCGTCCAGGTTACATTTTCAGTCTTTTTATTTTCTATAACAGTTTCGTTATACAGTTAATTAATTTTAAAATATCTTCGTTTGCGTATATTTCAGTCCTAATTCTGTTTTTGACCTGGACTTCCAGATTATAGCTAATTGGATTCTAGTAATACAATTTCACAAGGAATAGAGCTAAACAAACGAAAACACCAGGGAACACGTACACCACCGCACTAAATATCACTATATTTTCAGTAGCCTTATTACCAACCCAATAAAAATGTTACTACATCTTTCGCATTGCAATACCGCCGTTAAAATCCGTTGGTAGTACGCAAGAAAATATTTAACTTCTAGTTTGCAAAACTGCAGCCTACGTATCTGGCTGTTTACCTGACAGTCGTAGTACAGGCCCTCAATAAACTCTTGCTACCTTCTAAAATCAGTGGAGGTGTTAGTTCCTTTACTGACTACCTGATCTTCAGTTTGAAGTGCTGATTTGGACATAAATATATATATTATTGCTGGAGGTCATCCGAAAGTCTGTGTAACGTAACGCGACATAATGTGTGACGGAAATGTAACCATAGCAACCGTGCAGGCTATGTCTGATGGCTGGTTGCCATCTGAAATTAGCAGCCGTTGATGGATGGCCATGACCGTCGCAAAGGGAAAAGTGTTTTTTTTTTTTAAGGAGACTTATGTTCCTCTGCAACGGCGACATAGAAAGAAAAACATTAACATGCTTTCAGTGTTTGGGAAGAACGCATATAACGCCGAGAATATTTTACGATTACGTTTATATCTCAATTGACAGGTAAAAGAAAAGGCTACCTGTAACGAAAGTGAATTGAAAATCTGAAACGTAGTTTTCATGAAATAGCGCTAAATAAGTGACGTCACACGCATACTCTGTTATAAGATGGCGCTGTGTTGACTCGCGCGCTCAAGTGGAGGTTAGCTGTCGTGAGTACATCGTGGTCAGGTGTATAGAGTAACGCATTTATTATCCTCATAATATACTTTTTTCTATTTGCCGAGGAGTTGGAAGGAAGCGGCCGTGGCCTTAATTGCGGCACAGCCCCGTCATTTGCCTGGTGTGAAAATGGGAAACCACGGAAACCCATCTTCAAGGCTGCCGACAGTGGGACTCGAACCCACTATCTCCCGATTACTGGATACTGGCCGCACTTAAGCGACTGCAGCTAACCAGCTCGGTCTTATAATATTTATATGTTATTTCTTTTATTTTATAAGTGCACCAAACCGTCAAAAGCCAACGGCCGTTACAATAGACACAATTTCTTTTGCTACTGGTTTAACTCGTCAAAGGGTTTTCGGTGACACAAGGATAGGAAATGGTTAAGATAAAGATAGCAGCGGCCGTGGCCATAATTAAAACCCTTTATTTGGTTATGTTGTTCTCAGGCAACATGATTTCGCACTCATTTACATGCAATCATTTCTTTCCCTTTCTTGGCAATAATGTGGATATCAAGCACAATTTAACTTGAAACATGTATAAAGAATTTAAGTAAAGGGACAGTGCATTTCTGACAATAATGTGTACTTTAAAAGGTAACTCCCTCTCTGGGTGAGTACTAGAGTGTCTGCCTCCAGATCCGTAATTCTCTGTTTACGCCAGGCACAGGCAGTAAGATTTTTGAAGAGCGAGTTCGCCTTCGCATGTTCGAATTTTGAAGGGTGTATCGAAGTAAATTCGCCTTTCAGGTATTATATTGGAACCAAAATTGACACGTAAAATAACCCTGCTGGCACAATTAGTGTTTACTCCATGAAGTTAATTCAAACTTAGCCATAAGTGGTGCAATGTAGTTCCAATTGTCGTGTCATCTGGTAGAGTAATATGGAACGTCGGAATAAAGTCGCAGTGGTACATTTTCTCCGGTACACGGAAGAACATAGAATCAAGGATATATTTTCTGCTCAGAAGAAGAGAGGGAGAGAACATATTATTTGGTTATATCCCTCTTAGTAGCCTCTTACGACATGCATCCTTCGGTTCCACCCACAGGAGAGATAAGGACTCCGATAAATAGAAAGAAAAATGAGTGAGTGCATAAAACAGTAAGGCTCGTGAGTCCTGAGAAAATTAGATATCAAGACCTTGTAAAGATTATTATTATTATTATTATTATTATTATTATTATTATTATTATTATTATTATTATTACAGTAGAACTTCTGTTAATCGAAACGATGGGGGAAGGGGTTTCGCATAACCAAAATTTCAAATAATAATCGAATGTCGTTTTTAGAGATTAAGAATAATTTTGTGAAGGTTTAGATGAAGTAAATGAAGACAGTGTGCTACAGGTACAAAGGCGTATATGGTACTTTGTTGAAAAGGTATTTTGATACTGGAAACCCAAAGTACTCAACTGCATTTACAAAACAACCGATGTTTGGTAGTGAATGTAATGTAAACGTACTGTAGGTCCTAATACCTTTTTCTGAAGAGGTCTGTTTTCTTTTGTTATTTCTTAGCTGTCGTTTGCTAGCCGCTATGTCATGCCGCCA
This sequence comes from Anabrus simplex, assembly GCF_040414725.1. Classification (NCBI taxonomy): domain Eukaryota; kingdom Metazoa; phylum Arthropoda; class Insecta; order Orthoptera; family Tettigoniidae; genus Anabrus; species Anabrus simplex. Next base: position 60,058,068 of record NC_090272.1, on the reverse strand, counting down.
TTATTTCATTAACAGAATAACATAACAAACTATGTTTCATTGATTAATTTTTGTAAATTAAACAACATTTTTCCCGGTGGTTTCGGTTAAACGGTATTTCGGTTAAATGTGTTTCAGATATACACGACGTTTCGTGTGGAAGTAGCGTGCTTGTCTCTTATTCCAAAGTCCTGGGTCCGTTTTCCGGCCAGTTGGAGGATTTTAATTCTGGACTGAGGAGTAGAACGAGGTTCACTTGATACGAGATTTTCTCACGCACTTAGTTACAGGAAGAAAGTGCACAGTGAGAAGATGACGCTACTGACCTACTGTACATAGACAACACTGGTAGCAGAACGTGGTTCACTTGATACGAGATTTTCTCACGCTCTTAGTTACAGGAAGAAATTGCACTGTGAGAAGATGACGCTACTGACCTACTGTACATAGACAACACTGGTAGCAGAACGTGGTTCACTTGATACGAGATTTTCTCACGCTCTTAGTTACAGGAAGAAATTGCACTGTGAGAAGATGACGCTACTGACCTACTGTACATAGACAACACTGGTAGCAGAACGTGGTTCACTTGATACGAGATTTTCTCACGCTCTTAGTTACAGGAAGAAAGTACACAGTGAGAAGATAACGCTACTGACCTAGTGTACATAGACAGCACTGGTAGCAGAACGTGGTTCACTTGATACGAGATTTTCTCACGCTCTTAGTTACAGGAAGAAATTGCACTGTGAGAAGATGACGCTACTGACCTACTGTACATTGACAACACTGGTAGCAGAACGTGGTTCACTTGATACGAGATTTTCTCACGCTCTTAGTTACAAGAAGAAAGTGCACAGTGAGAAGATAACGCTACTGATCTAGTGTACATAGACAACACTGGTAGCAGAACGTGGTTCACTTGATACGAGATTTTCTCACGCTCTTAGTTACAGTAAGAACGTGCACAGTGAGAAGATGACGCTACTGACCTAGTTTAAATAGAAGAACAGTGGTTGACATGGTTAAAATAGTGTCAGCAAATTGATGACTGTAATTAAAATTGGACTCCCAGTCCAAAAACGTATCCATGTTAATATCCACACAGGCAGGAAATAGCGTAAAATCAAAACTCCTGCGCATGTGTTTAAGACTTTATGGTTATTATATTGTGATTAACGTGTATTATTTCTTTGTAATTTTTTATAAATAAAGGTTTTAGGTTTCACAATGAGAAAACGAGAAATCACGAGAAACGGTCCTCAGTGCTATCAACGGCCGTATTCGAACCTGCCATTTCTTGAATGCAAGCCCACAGCTACGTAACCCAAACCGGCAGTCAACTCGTTCACCTTCTAGTGTAGAGCTAGTCGTGCCCTTCATACCTGCACTAATGATGAGACAGTGCAAATATTACTGTTATATTCAAGAATGTCCCTCAGAATGTTTGAAGAATTCTTTGAATTTTTTGAAGCATTCCTGAGTCTAGCTTCTCAGAACAATCCATACTTAAATTTGGATAGATTTTTTACACCCCACTGCCCAGCTAAACTAAATATTTCTCCTTCCTCACCCACAATGCAATTTATCCATGAAGGGATAGAGTTGTGAAGGAATACAATGAAGAGGCAAAAACAACAGAAACAACTTCATTAATAGGGTAATTAACAGCTATGGAGAATGATGGGCAGCAAAGGGGCGCTCTCTGGGTTGAAATAACATAAATGGTGCCTCTCCATCTAAAAGTAAAAGTGTACAAAACAATGGTTCAGTCAGTCATTCTACGTGGTTCTGAATTTTTGGTGACAAAGTAAAAGGATGAACATAAATTTAACGTTGATTAAAAGAGGTTGTTACGATGGGTTGAAAAAATCTGAAATAACGTTATTCGCCAATCTCAAAGTAACAACGGCCTCTGATACACTTAAAGAAACTTCACTCAGCTGGTTTGGTCATGTTGAAAGAAGACCAAACGATTATGCACTCATCGAGTTGAGAGGATTGTATTAAACGGTGAACCAGTACTGCGACGGCCAGAACTAAGATGGAGTTAGAAGAATGAAGGATCTGATGATGATGATGCTTTTAGGCAGGACGGGATGCAGAAGATGAAAGTGAACAGAAAAAGCGTGGAATGAGAAGAAGGGACGATCCAGCCTATTTCTCATTTTTAAGAAAATGTCACTAGTTGAAAAGCTTTGTTCCAGATATGGCAGAGAAAATCTAATACACCAGGCTCAGGTGACATTGTATTGAGGGACAAGAACTATGTAGAAAGATGTACGTTGAGGACATCAGGAAAAATGTATGTCATAAGAAAGCCTGGGTGAAGCTATTCGGGGAAGATCTCAAGGAGAAAGGTGTAGAGGAAGAACTGGTAAAAGACAGAAATAGATGGACGAAGTTCATTAAAATCAGTGCTCCTGTATAAAACAGGAGAAACAAGAAAAAGAAGAATATTATTAAATATAGGAAAGTAAAATATTCCGTTAAATCAAACATCGTGATTCCTGTTCAGGAAGATCACGATTCAGGTCATTCGAGTCAGAAGCCACCTGGGCATATTTCTTTTCCCAAACGGGCAATATATTGAAGAATAAAAACACAGAGAGCGGAACGAAGTGGACAACTGGAGGGATGTTGGTTGTGCTGAGGGTGAGGAGCATTACCTAGGGAATTGCTGCCTTACATCGGCCTACCGCGAGAAACAGGGTCAAGAGGTTAAAAGAAAAGACGAAGGAAATCAATACGAAGGAATACAGCTCCTCCTGTTCTTAAAAAGGAAAGAAAAGTACAGTATTTCACAGCACACCGAGTACAGGAATGATACCGTCCGGTGATAAAGTGAATCAGGATATTTAAAATGAAGAGAGAACCAGCACTCTAATACATGATGTTCATGCACAGTCAACTGGGGGAAGGTAAAATTATGTCGTTTTTGCTCGTTTTTCTTTTGTAGTTTAACGTCACGATAACGCACCGACGGTTTTCTGCGACGCAATGATGGCAAATTGCTAGGATTTACAAGGTAGTGGCCGTGGCCTTAATTAAGGTATAATGATGATGATGCTTGTTGTTTAACGGGGACTAACATCTAAGGTCATCGGCCCCTAATTAAGGTATAACCCCAGCATTTGTGTGGTGTGTAAATATGAAACTACAGAAAAAATCTTCACGACTTATGACGGTGGGATTCCAACCCACCATGTCCAAACTGTAAGCTCTCAGCTAAGCAACCCTAACCATACGGCCAACTCGCTCGGTAAAATAAATACAGTTTTCAAACCATAAGTTATTAAGAGGAAGCCCCGGCAGTCGTTTTGCTCGGACTCGTTTCAATGTTTACTTTCAAACGACGCCAAGACTGAAGCGAGTATCATTCTATTGGTGAAAAATAATCGACATCCAGTGTCCGACGAATCTTGACGTTACGTAATCACTAGACAAGAAAACAGGCTAGCTCTCTACCGTCGGAGCTTCTCAGACCGGAAGATTAACCATAAAAATATCGAAAAGTCCAATGCGGTCGTATCGTTTGATCGATGCTTGTTGTATCATTTGAAAATGAAGGAATAAGCTTCACCAACACCAATCATTTTGTCGTTTGAAATAAGGATTCTTATGAAAGGTATAATTTGTTTTATTCGTTTAGTTTGGAGTATTGAGCTGGAGGAAAGTCTAAGGAGAAAATCATCCCACGTCGAGAGCGGAAAAGCCTTAAGTGGTTGATATTGTGTCAAGTGCCGCAAAACTTGCATCATGAGGAGCAAATGAATAAGGAATAACTGCACTGATCGTAGAAGTTACTCTACCCAAAGGGAGCTCCTTCGGAGTGCTAAACCGTCAGTGTGATAATACAGGGCGATACAAATAAACGTCTACAATTTCAATGTCTTATAACTTTTAAACCAGTAACAGCAAACGCGAGCAATCTGTTCTGAATTACAGAGCAATGGTGGAAGAATCATCAGGATGGCGTTGCATATGTCTTACCCCTGCACCCATACACATCTATACTCGTTGGTCCATATTCCGTGACGACGTTCTCTGAGGTGTATACTCGTCAATGTTACTGATTTCATTCCGAACAGCCTGTTCTTGTCTGTATATTGTGTCGTTGAGGTAACCCTATAAGAAATCCGGTGAGTTTAGATCACGTAACTGGGAGGCTATAGTTTACTTGAGATTAGGCCATCACCGAAGAAACTGGCTACAAGATGCCCGGAGTCGTTATACGTATGACATGTTGCACCATCGTACTGGAAATAGGCTTCTGTTAGTTCGCTGTTGCCCTGTTGTTCCATGAATTCATTGAACCTCATTGTTTACCTTACTGTCGGAGAAAACGGAGCCAAAAATTCTGGTAGCTTACACCGCGCACCAGACTTCAACCTTTCCAGAATGCAGTGGTGTTTCGTGGATGATGTTCATATGTTCAGTTGCTCAATATGCTTTTGCGCTTTGATTCAATCTGATACGCCTCATCCGTAAACCAAGTCATCGAGGGAATGTCTATGTTTGGAATATGAAGAGCCTGAAACTACTGATAAAAATGCATTCGCTTTTCCGCATATGGTTCTTTCACTTCCTATATTGCATGCACTCTGTATCATCATTGTTGGTCTGGTTGCAACATCATACATATAGACTTCTCTTCAAAATTCCCGTTGTATTTCAATCTAGGAATGTTTTTCGCTATTAAAACACGCCGACGAAAACAGTTCCGTTTTGACTGTAAAAAATAGAGACTGTACCAATTAATAACTAACCCCCATGGCACTACAGCCCTGAAGGGCCTTGGTCTACTAAGTGTCCGCTGCTCAGCCCGAAGGACTGCAGATTACGAGGTGTCGTGTGGTCAGCACGACGAATCCTCTCGGCCGTTATTCTTGGCTTTCTAGTCCGGGGCCGCTATCTCACCGTCAATAGCTCCTCAGTTCTAATCACGTAGGCTGAGTGGACCTCGAACCGGCCCTCATATCCAGGTAAAAATTCCTGACCTGGCCGGGAATCGAACTCGGGGCCTCAGGATAAGGGGCAGGCACGCTACCTCTACACCACGGGGCCAGCTGTGTACTAATTAATAATAGCCAAAAATGTTCGTAATAGACAACAATGGATGGCAGGAGTACCAATATAGATTCTCCCAGAGCCACTAAGATCATTAAAACTAATTTCAAGTTTACACTAGCTTCCAGAGGGAAATTATAACTCATTAAAATTGTTAAGTTTTATGTGTTTCGTCCTGTAAATTTCCCCATAAATTTTAACTGGTATGGCATTAAAATCAGCCGCCTCATTCATTATGAAGATATACATTTGGTCTTATTCGAACCGCTATTGAGTCTAGTTACCTCCCGCATACGTTCTCTATTGGTTTTCCCCCGCTCATTAAAACAATTTTAGAAAGTGTGCCAAAATTCGTCAGTCACACAATCATCAATTTTTAAAAAAATACGATCAAATTTTATTTTTTCTGGCGTTTTATTATACAGTAGATCTCGTCAAGACAAATCAAGCGGCACGTCACCTGCTTCTATGTGAGATATACACATCAGTAAAGAAACACAATTACTAGAAAACTCAAAACACAAATTTACATTAATGTCCAAAATCTATGTTGATTAGAACACACAATATTCCTTATCACAAGATAGGATGCTATTTCCCCTTTTCCGTGTAAAATACTAAAAATTCTGTAGGATAACTGAAGGAGAGAGTCGTGAGAAAATTTATCTCACTGACGTATGATAGAGCTGCCTGATCAAGGCGGTAAGTGCTTGTTCAACCCACCCGGAACGAGATTGGTTCAATTCCCCGCCAGGAAGTCGAAAAATTTAAGAAACGACATTTGCACTTCCCGAGATTAATATGCCCTTCAGATTCACTCATCCTAAACCAAAAATGAGTACCAGGTTAATCTCTGAGGGCAAAAGTGTCCAGGCATAGAGCTAAGCACTCTACCCCACCAAGTGCCAAGGTTATTGATAGTGGAAACCTTGACCGTCCTTCCTTCCAAGGTCCTTCATGGCCTGTACGCAGACAAATTCCCTCTTTTCTTCTCACTGACGTATTATACCAGTTAAGGGTTAAGAAGATAAAGTCAAAGGGTAGTACGTTAATTTAAATACGGCTACTGGTTGTGAAAATGGGGACCCAATATCTTGAAAAAAGTAGGGGTAGAACACAAATTCTTCTTGTACTTTCTTCGTTATGCCCGTTTACAGAGCGCATCGCAACTTGTTAGGTTGATGATGATTTTCCTTTCTTCTTCTTCTCCTCATCATAAAATCTCTTCATGAACTCCTATGCTGTTTCTTGCGCTCTTCCGTCCATTGTTTTGCTATGGTTCTTTTAGCCTTTTCCGCGAACGTGTGCTTTGCAACCAGAGTTCCAAAAGCCTTGCATCCCTGATGGTATCTTCTGCGATGTTCATTCCTTTTAAGTCCTGCTTTATTTCCTCTAAACACCTGATTTTGACCTTCTTTCAATTAATTATACCAAGTATTTTTTCATATCTAGTGTCGTCCATTCTACAGAAGTGGCCATAAAATTCCAATCGTCTCCTGAGTACGGTATCTGTGAACTTGTCCGTTGCTTTGTACAAATTTGCAGTTTTTCTTTCCATCCTTATACTAATTACATGAACGGGGCCATATATTTTCCTAAGAATTTTTCGTTCTTGTTTTTCAATTTCATCAATTTTAGAGTGGCCTCCTAGAGATGTGGTTTCTGAGGCATACAAAGCTTCCGGAAGAAGAACAGTTTTGTAATGCCGAAGATCTGCTGTCCGTGACATCACTCTTTTATTGTAGTGATTCTATGTTATTGGGTATGCTTTCAGGAGTTTGGTGGCCCTTTCTAAATTAGCTATCCTGTCCAATCTGGATGGTACAATGATTTCTCCTAGATATTTGAAGGAAGGGACCTATGTGATTATTCCATAATTTGTCTGTAGTGGGGATATTTGGATATTCTGGTGTCCATTAGCCATGATATGAGTCTTTTCATACGATATTATTATTATTATTATTATTATTATTATTATTTTAACTTGCCAACTGGTGGTGTCGACTAAATGGTATATTTGAGATAATAATCAGGTGGTACTGTGAAATCAGCCGTATCCATGCGCTGTGGTATTAATGAAGGTCTATCTGGAAGGGGATCATTAAAACTGAGACCAGCAACCCTTTATAACGCCTATGACATTTGGTAGCCACACGTGGCCCTTTTATAGGGTAAGCTGATGGCGCGTGGTGATATCGGAGGAGAGAGGAACATTCACTGAAGGGCTCTATAATTGCATTAAGGGGTAAAATAGCGCTGTCACAATCAAAGCTTGCATGGGCCTATTTATAACAGGAAACCAATTTTCAAAACTGCCGAAGGAAATTGATTTCCTATCTACAGCCAAGAGCTCGCGTGAAATTTGTTGTTCGAGATATGATTGTCTGTACTCATGGTCATTGTTAATACGAGGGCGATTCAATAAATAAGCAGATTTTATCATTGTGTAAATATTCCTAGTATCTACACCCACGTAAAATGCAATGTATAGACTATAGATTGCAATGTATAGACTATAGATCATCCACAGAGTAGTGCGCAAAATATCACCCCATTTAATTTTGCTCATAAAGCTATACTACCGGCGTATAAATTTCTGAATTGTGAATGCAAATTCCTTACTTCATGAAAGTCACGGTAAGTTACGTTGTAAGTCGCACATATTGATTTGTGATAATGGGGAGACTAACGAAGGTTTGTTGTTGCACAGAAGGCGAAGGTTGTGCAACTGTTTACGGAAGTAAGGCGTGTTTGAGTGAACAAATGACGTTTTCGTGATCACGAATATGTACAAAAAATAATTGTTAAAAGAACTGATTATAAAGGTTCCACTTATTCAATACTTAAAATCGACCTTTAACAGTCAATTAAAAAGTCATACCTAAAACCAGAACATGTTTCCGCCTTCTTATCGCCATGCTCAGCGAGATTCGATTAAATATTCTACCACTCTGCCATTTGCTGTACGTCTCACGGACAAAGACAGGTCTTATGGCGACGATGGGATAGGAAATGCCTAGGAAGTGGAAGGAAACGGCCGTAGCCTTAATTAAGGTACTGCCCCGGCATTTTTCTGGTTTGAAAATGGGAAACCACGGAAAATCATCTTCAGGGCTGCCGACAGTGGGGCTCGAACCCATTATCTCCCGATTACTGCATACTGGCCGCACTTAAGCGACTGCAGCTATCGACCTCGGGGATTAAATATTCTAATCACATTACAATGACTCGTTAAAAACATGATATACATAGAGAAACATATTTGTACAAATTAAAATTAGGTTCATGATCAAATTTAACTATGCCATTGTTGTTTGCTTACATAAAATCTTCTTAGATGATAATCAACGGATTTTTGACGAAGTTTTAACACATATGACGCATATATTCTAGACTATACAGGATATACATATTAAAACATTTGTATACAAATTTTCAAAAAATGTGAGCACATTGTACTATAAAAAGGTGTGGTTGTTGCTGTTATTTACTGTTGTGTGTGCTGAAGGAGTCCAGCTCTTTGGGTGAACAGTTCAGAGGGATTTGAGTCCTATTCCCGGCCAAGTTGCTGGGATCTTTATAATTAATTATATTTATGGATTAACTTTTGCACACGTTTAAATTGGCTCGAGGGCTGTGAACATATTTATACACATATACACAAACACAAAACACTACAAACCACCACAAACACATGCAATTGCGACTATCTCTCTCTACAGGTACTTGGCGTCAGAAAGGACACCCGGTCGTGAAGCTGTGCCAAATCAAGTGCCGACTCCAACAAATGGGAAAAGGACCAGAAAGAAGACATCTCTGTTGAAGAAGATACCGTTAAATTATTTTATTTTAATCACTCCAACAATTTTTAAAGTCCAGCGAGTGGATTTGTCTCGACGTCGGCCACATTGTTCGGGCATCAAATCATTCGACTATTTCCTTTATGGTTTCCACCAAGAAGAGGTGTATTACAGGAAACCCGCAAAGGAATCGCAACTTACGATCATTACTGTGGAGTTACGCCAAGCGATGTCTGAAGGCTTATGTCGGAGAGTCTTCACCAAGTAAGGATGCACTTTCAAGACGACATTAGGTAAAACACCGGATCTACCGAACATTTTACCCTTCAGGGACGTTTTCACACACTGCTGAGATTACTTTTATAAATCCGACCCCTTGGCTGAATGGTCAGTGGAGTATCCATGGATTCATGGGAACCCGAATTGCATTCTCGATCGGACCCGGGATTTTAACCATGTTTGGTGAATTCCTATAGATCGAATTCCACGAATTCATTGAATTTGTTTTTTTTATTTGTACTTGTTGCTGTTCCTTAAGTCATCAGTCCATATACTGGTTTGATGCAGCCCTCCCTGCTACACTATCCTGTGCTAAACTTTTCATTTTTACGTATCTACTTCATCCTACATCTGCTCTAATCTGCTTGTCATATTCATACGTTGGTCTATCCCTACCGTTCTTATTATGTACACTTCCCTCGAAACCAACTGAATAAGTCCCGGGTGTCTTAAGATGTGTCCCATCTCTTATTCTCGTGGGACGAGTGGGACAGATGCACTGTGCACAGGAACTCTGCGCCTCAGTTTGCACGCGTGAGATTTTGGGCGTTTGAGAGGCCCTACTCCAGACGAAAGTCTTCAGAAACAGTTTTCTAATTCCTATATCAATGTTCGAAGTGAACAAGTATCTTTTCTTAAGAATGGCTTTCCTTGCTTGTGCTAATCTGCATTTTATTTCCTCCTTACTTCTGCCATCGTTAGTTATTTTAATGCCCAAGTAACAATAGTTATCTACTTCCTTTCCTAATCTAATATTTCATGCATCACCTGGCTTCGACTGCATTTCATTACTTTCGTCACCGTATTTGTAACAAGAAAGGTTTCCACCAGGTATCCAGTGACTGTGTTTTTGAAATCTACGGCTCACATTATTCACTATACCACCTGTTTGACTGCACACAAAGAACACTTCCTCTTTCTCATTATGCAAAACTTGAAGCGTTTTATTGACAGTGAATGTCTATATTTTTAAAATCATATGTACATATTATGTTTAATATTAAACATTATTATCATTATTATTATTATTATTATTATTAGTAGTAGGACTTTTGTTTTCGACTTATCTATTTTATCTTACATCCTTCTCCAAGACTCTGCCCGTACCTTTCAGTAATTTCTCTAGATCTTGTAACTTTTTGATTGATGATTACTGATAAATAAAATCATATAAATAAAAATATGTAAATAAATAAAATTACTAAAAAACGTAATAAAATCAATAAACATAATTAACCGAAATGTCCGTAGTATGGGCGCCAGAGTTCACCAGAATGGATCCCTCGAATTTTGATAGAGCATGATAAACTTTATATCCCAGGGCGTGTACATAATTCTGCGTACTGGTACATCTGCTGCAGGCCTTACCTAACCTCCTGAAAACGACTAAATAGGTAGGAACTGCACTTAGGTTCATCAATAACTCCACTGATTCTAAAATAGCTAACTATATTCTTAGAAAAATCCGTGCATGAGCACCTCATCAACACACAGAATTATACAACACATAAAATATTGCTGGAAGACTCCATATTTACAACAACAATAATAATAATGAAAACAGTGGGAAAACGAAAGCGAGAACTAAGCTACCATTTGTAGATAGTCCGATGAACATTGTACATGTATGAAGATAAATACCCTTCACTGTTTCCATATCAATTCGACTTACCGATTCTCATAATCGGCAGTTATCACATCACACAGATACTGTACCTTGTAATACTGTGTTCACATATTTTAACACTTGTTGTAAAGATATATACACACGTCTGTCGATCCTCAACATAAATTATAGAAAGTCTGAGATAGCTTTCACCAACATATAAGGCCAGACCTCCACAAGTACTAACAACACTTAATGCGTACGCCCTCCACAATTTGTTGATCAGCCACTTTCCACGAACATAACCAGACTACGCTCCACGAACGTTTGAAGTCCAGTCCATTGCAGCCGTGTCACTCGAGTGCCGTCTATCAGCACCACTTCCTTCCCGTACAGTGTGTCAGTTGTCGTTCCTTCATACAGTGTTACTGCTTGTAGTTGTAGTAGTTACATTACAATGTCACTGGTTGCCGCCGTATGATCAACCTTCATATACATCAACACCCCCCTCCTCTCAGATGATACGTCTGGATTGGTGCTTGCCCGCCAATCATGAGTGATCTCTAGTCAAGACCAAGCCCTGAACTACTTCTTCCTCCCAAGACAATAACAAACTCTGGGGTTTATTACATGAGTCAACGAACTTCCCTAATACAACAACAAGCTCATCTCATCGGGCTGGGATATATACATGACTCATGGAATATCCCGACACAAGTACATCGCAATAACCACTGGGGTAGCCACATGACTCATCCGAATTACCAGAGTTATTAAAGCACTGTTTTCCCACTCGTGCAAAACGAATTACTCATACCTACATATGTGGATATTTTCCAGCTTACAAATATAAATGGCAAAATATACAAATGAAATACTGATAATAATAATAATAATAATAATAATAATAATAATAATAATAAATCGAATACTGACAATGATATCTCTAACTTCTACATATAATTCGGGGGTGTGATATATGTACTATCACAATCTTCAGCAGTCATAGGTAAAATAACAATGTCATCGGCAAATCTCAGGGTTCTGATTTCCTCTGCATTGGTACGGTACCTGTACTTATAAATTTATAAACTATCATTTATGAATTATTATAGAAGTCTGTCGTTGTTTACTTGACACGACAAAATCACTAAAGCTACACTATCAGGTTTTTAAAATGTGTTTCATTGATTTGAATGTTTCAAAATTGTAACAGATTTTTAAAGATTGTTTCTGTCGAATCACACGTATCAGAGTTAGTAAATAAAGGATATGTATAAGAAGCTACCTTTGTTAGCTCAAATTAACCTTAGAGATAAACGTTAAATATTATGTGGAACTGAGAAGTCAGCAAGCACAATACAACTGATGTCTTCCACAATTCCTGATATGTAAATTAACACGAGCCTCTCATAATTCCCATTGCTCACCGACTGTAGTGGAAGCATCCTCGACAAAAATACGAAACGTGGCTTTAATATAGAAGCAAGGTATTCCATGGACACACTTCAAAGGCATTAGTAAATGCAATTAGTACATTCCAAACACGCTTGACCTATGAAGTGGCATTTTAAACCTCACTACACAGGAACAATTCTCTGTCGAGCCTGAACTGCGTACTCATGTGAAATGAATCCTCCCAATGATGCATTATGAACATCATCGAGTTGTGGAGGCTCATTCACTGACATTTTACTTTTTAAGCAGCTGATTAACGTTGGAAAATAATAGTCTCTACAACGGTATTGAAAAGAGACAATTAGGGAAATAATAGGGTTGTGGTTGAACTGCTTGAATTATTGTTTCAAAGTAAGGCTGTTTGTTCGCTCCAGCGTTCCTTTTTATTTCTTTATGCCTTTAGAAATGCAAGCAGGCATGCTCGTAATTTTACGTCACCGTTTAAATAAGGATCATAACCACAGAACGTTCAATTTTACGCGTAACCCGAACCACGGGGAGAGAATTTTCAGTTCAAAAATCCCACGTGCATTTTCTGATATTCGAACCACGGAAGCCTTGGTGAGAAGCCAGTAACTATCACGATGCCATACAGCTTTCCATACTACCTAAGTTTATGCTAACTTCCTCATGTAAAACTTCATTATAACCAAACCAAACCAAATCCCAAAGCACTTAACGCCCCTGTAAGGGCCTTGGCCTGCCCAGCGACCGCTGCTCATCCCGAATGCCTGCAGATTACGAGGAGTCGTGTGGTCAGCACGACGCATCCTCTCGGCCGTTATTCTTGGCTTTCCAGACCAGGGCCGCCATCTCATCGTCAAATGGCTCTTCAATTCTAATCACGTAGGCTGAGTGGACCTCGAACCAGCCCTCAGGTCGAGAGAAAAATCACTGACCTGGCCGGGAATCGAACTCGGGGCCTCCGGGCGAGAGGCAGGCACGCTACCCCTACACAATGGGGCCGGCTAAAACTTCAATATACCACTCAAAATCCCAGCAATGCAAGGCAAAAATTGAAATATCATTCTTGGATTGCGATCAGGTCAGCTGCGACGGAGGAAAGGAGAGTCACGTTGCAATGCTGGGGAGGAATTTACTCCAGACTTTTACTATAATTGTCCGGCTCCATGGCTAAATAGTTAGCATGCTGGCCTTTGGTCATAGAGGTCCCGGGTTTGATTCCCGGTAGGGTCGGGAATTTTAACCATAATTGGTTAATTCCCCTGGCACGGGGACTGGGTGTGTCATCTTCATCAACGTTGCATCCTCATCATGACGCTCAGGTCGCCTACGGGAGTCAAATCAAAAGACCTGCACCTGGCGAGCCGAACATATCCTCGGACACTTTCAAAGAATAGGAAGTCAAAGAACAAGTTCCACCGAGCTCTACGGGGGGCGGGAGGCATAACGAAACAATAATAATTAGGGTTCGGAAGTTTATGACCTAAAGGAGTACAAAGTATGGAAGCACATATGTCCTAAAAACTAATTAAATATGACCTAAAAAGGGTAAAATATGACTTAAGTATTTTACGGATAGGTAGCAAGTGTTGGAGTATTACAAAAATTAAACGAGTCAAAAAGTGATAAGCGATAATACAGCAGACACATTTAATCGTGCAAACTATCAGTGCTCCAGCAGGTAAATTAACACTTTATACATTCATTCAGTTTCATAGCCCTGACGTGCGGCTCTCAATCTCTTTTTCCTAAAAACATAACAAAACTGAAATATTAGCATTTTTGGAATCTGTCGGCGTACGTTCGCACAGCAAGCATCTCTTTTTCGGAATAACGTCTTCTGAACCTGCTATCGAGCTCTTTCGGGAAGGAAAGAAAACAAATATATCTACTGCAGTACCGTACTTCGAAATCTTGTGTTTAAAACTCGACGAACTTTGTTAAAAACGACACCTCAAACAAATATGACCATAATACTGTATCACTGAAATGACCAAAATAATTAAATTGACCAAAATATTCGAAATCAATTTAAATGGGGTAAAATGACCTTAGGAATGAAACATCATATTATTATTATTATTATTATTATTATTATTAATAATAATAATAATAAATTTCGTGTGGTCATTTCTAGGCGAGTGCAGCCCTTGTAAGAGGGTGGGCGTCATCTGCCATATGTACTGGAGGTAAATGCGTATTATTGTGGTGGAATATAGTGTTATGTGTGGTGTGTGATTCGCAGGGTTGTAGGGGACAGCACAAACACCCAGCCCCCGAGCCACTGGAATTAACCAATGAAGGTTAAAATCCCCGACCCAGCCGAGAATCGAACCCGAGACCTTCTGAACCGAAGGCCAGTACGCTCACCATTCAGCCAACGAGTGAGACATAATAATAATAATAATAATAATAATAATAATAATAATAATAATAATAATAATAATGTCGCATGGCCTCCGTAAAGGCCCGGTGCAGGTCCTTTTCTGAGTTGATAATCTGTGTGCGACCTGCGTGTCAGTGAGAATGGTGGCCTCCATAAGATGAATTCTAATGAATGAAGGCCTGAGGAATTAACCAATAAAGGTTAAAATCTCCGGCCATGCTCTATTACCCCTAGCTATGAACGCTGACATTGCTTTTGTTTGGAAGACAACAAAAGTATCCACCAGGAGAATTCACGCTTGATAATACAACCAGTATTATTAACGTTCTGAAACAGCAGTTATGAAGCTAAGTTTTTAAAACCTTGTGAGCGCATGGTATCAGTTTTTCCGTAAAGGGTACGGTGTATCGTTTTCAAGTAAGGGAACGGCTGGCTAGTGATACGATATTGGTAATGCTAAGCAAAGTTGGTCGTGTCATTAGCAGCAGCGTAATCAATAATGTTGATCACTCTCGTTACGATAAGCGCAGCACAAGAAAATTGGTTTAATAACCAACTTGGAGAAAAAAAAAATATCGAGAGGAGGAAAAGATTGTTTGAGAAAATTATGTGTACGAGAGAGAACCCACACATACACTAACAAAATGATCGTGCTTGTGGTATAGAAACATGTTTTTAACAGCAAGGCTGGAAGAGAGAAAACTTAAGTTGTTTTATTTTTTGTTCTTTTTTTTTCATGTAGGAAGGTAAAAGAAGTGGCGATAAGATCGAACGAGAGTTTGCATGCAATACGTACGGGGCGGAGACACGACTTTGTAGTATTAGAGCCCCGTGATTAACAAGTAGAAAATACGTGATATTGGAAGAAGTTGAGCGTCGAGAGAAAGGAAGAGAGGAAAGTGAACAAGGAAATGGATGAAAGAGAGAGAAAGTGAAATGTCTAAGGGAGGAGAGTGAAAAAAAGAAAAAAAAGGAAGGCAAAATTACTGTCGGTTGCACCACTCATAATTATACGAGAGATGGATTAAGTTAACGCTGCACGAAGAGCTAAGGGAATCACGCATACCGGCCATTTTACTTAATCTTACAGGTCTTTGGTTATATGCACAGTAAATGTCCAAGATATTGAAATCAAAAGGACTTCGCAAACACTGTCAATATCAATGAATCAAAGTCATCTCCGTACAGGCCATGAAGGCCCTGGGAGGGGTGGGAGGTAAAGGCTTCCACTATCTGTAACCTCGGTGGAGTCGAGTGGTTAGTCTACGCTCGGCCACCTGTACCCCCCAGGAATTAATCTCGTACTCATTTTTATTGTAGGCTGAGTAAACCTGTACACCTGTGAATTGTCACTATGCAGTTCTCCTACCATAGTGATGGCAGTATAAATACGTAACAACAATGTTGCCACCTTTCGCGTGGAATATGTGTTATGTCTGGTGTTAAGTTTTCGTTCGAATGTCCCTTATGTATTAGGCATCCAAGGATTACGGTTTCGTAGCTACCATGAGGGAGTGTTGTTGGAAGAAACGGGAGAGGGCGACCGAGACTTTCATACATCAAGAAGCTCATAATGTCTATGAACTCTAGCTCCTGTGGGGAGATGAAGATGCTGCCAATGGTTGCAGCAACAAGGCGTAGACTTTAGAAAACGACAATGACGAACCTTCCTCTAAACCAAGGCCTCTCAAACACCCAAAATCTCACGCTTGCAAACTGAGGCGCAGAGTCCCTGTGCACAGTGCATCGGTCCCACTCAGCTCGGCTCGGACCAACGCTTCGTCTCTAGGCTACTCGGCTAAGCTCGGCACAACTCGGCTCGGATTTGGAGCGCTACAGAGCAAGTTAGGGAGAGGGAGACAGCGGAGTGAGCGAGACAGGCATGTGGATGGAGAGAGACAGCGCTATTGTTCCAAATCGAGGAGTGGGGGTCTGCACTCTGGTCAACCAAGCGAAGTCGTCTCTTGCACCGTGCACAGCGCAATGCACTGGTGCATGCACCCTGAGAGGGCCTGCTCTAAACTAACACTGTAATATTGTGGGTTAACCCTAAAGTGAACAGCATCGCATATGTGCAAAGGAGAACTTACTTAAAACATTTAGGCTTTTTCAATCGTGAAATTACCAGCGTTTTGCCCCAGTGTAGCAGTGGACTCATCGGTTGGAATGCTTGTTTATTGTATCTGCTTTACGATTTTACAAATGCGCATTTAAAAATTCTACCTAGCAGACGAGCTCGGTAGGTGTCTCTAGAGTACTACAAATGAAAGTATGTATTATTTCATAATTTTATTGCTAAACTTTAATTAAGTAAGGTAAAAACAAAATAATGAAATGTTGTTTACCTCAGAGAATTCGTGAGCAAGGACATCCCTAAGATTGAAGTATGGGAGTAGCTAAAGTATGTATGTTCAGTCCGTCAGCGATTCCGCTGGTGGGAACCTCAACAGCTCTGCCATCAGCTGTCATAGATGGCCTAGGCATCACTGAAGAGGCGTACTAGGGAAATGAGGAGTGAGGTAGTTTCCCGTTGCTTTCCTCACCAGTAGCTAAAGTAATAATACCTAAAACATTCAAAACTCTTAACATTTGGACACATCCGAGTAAATAAACACATACTTTGACAAATATTGTTTTAAATATTTTTGTGTTAATAATGTATTACTTCTCGGCTTTTTAAAATACTTTGTGGCTATTTCAAGCCTGTGCAGCCCTCGTAAGGCAGACACTCCGACGAGGATGGGCGGCATCTGGCGTGTATAAGAACTGCGTATTATTGTAGTGGAGGATAGCATAAACACTCAGTACCCATGCCAAGGGAATTAATCCAGTCGGGAATCGAACCGGGGACCCTCTGAACCGAAGAGCACTATACTGATCATTCAGGCAAGGAGCAGAATTAAAATAGTCTCCTCATCCCGAGGTGATGCAGCTCTTTTCAGGCACACCCCCAATGGAGGTGAATTGTATATACATATTTAACCACATACCAGCCCTCCTGCCACTTAAATTTCTGGCACCGATCTCGATGACTGCAGTCGCTTAAGTGCGGCCAGTATCCAGTAATCGGGAGATAGTGGGTTCGAGCCCCACTGTCGCCAGCCCTGAAGATGGTTTTCCGTGGTTTCCCATTTTCACACCAGACAAATGCCGGGGCTATACCTTTATTAAGGCCACGGCCGCTTCCTTCCACTTCTTAGGCCTTTCCTATCCCATCGTCGCCATAAGACATATCTGTGTCGGTGCGACGTAAAGCAAATAGCAAAAAAAAAAAAAAAAAAAAGGTCTGGCAGTATCGATAATCGAACCCGTGCCTCCAAGGACGGTAACTAATAGCGCTAACCGTTAAGCTACGGGGGCAGACACTTCTGGAGTGACAATCCATCATATTTGAAGGAAGTAATAAATTGCGCATTTAAGGGTTAAATGTAACATCTTATAATCGCTTGGATAGTAATCTCTTGACACAGACCTGAGCGCCTTGCTGCTTCGACTTAAGACTCAGCTACTGAGCTATGGGTGGCGTTGAGTAATGACATTCAGAGTACAACTAGCGCGTCAGAGTATTACGAACGGTGGTACACGTACGGTCAACCACGCAGCAATTTTTGGCTAAGTGAGAAAAGCAATGGCTAACCAACTCATTCGTCATCTTGAGCTCATTATGGTGCTGTCTTCAGTTTTGTTCATGGACAAATTATTTCCGCAAACGATATGTTTTTAACAAATTTTTCTTAGGAATTCGAAACTTATTAAATAAGATTTTTAAAATCGTTTGACGAACGAAAATAATAATCTATAAAAATGACCAGAGTTAAAGCCCTCAGAATGATATTTTGCTTCTTTTCTTTAGTTAAATCTTTAAAAACCAGAAAATGTCCTGCAGAAATTTTCAAATAAATTTAAAATTTCACTTGACCGTGATCATTTACAAGCTACTGATTTTACGTTCCACATGTGAAGGAGTAATTTCAATATGATGGAATAGTGAAAACGTAGGTTCAGTTCCTTGGCTAAAAGGTCACCAATCAGGCTTTCTGTTCAACAGGTCCTGGGTTCGATTCACAGCCGCATCATGGATGTCAGTCAGGTCTTGTTTATTCCTGCAGCTCATTCATACAGATATCTTCATTCACCGACAACAAACCACAGCACACTAACAAAAACACAGAAACACGTCTTCTGAACGTATTTTTCACGTATAGTAGTAAGTGCATACGGCCGTAAAACTGGAGCAGAATATGAACTAAACCGATCACATTCATGGCCCCACCAGGAATTGGAAAAACCAGCGGAGAAAGAAAATTTAGAAAAAAGGGGAAAGTCTCAGTTCTTGCTAGTTTCCGCAAACGATTGGTGTTGGTAACGGATGGGAATATGATCCATTTTTATGTCAGGATGCCCTTCCTTACACCAAGTCTATCTGGAGAGATGTATTGATTATTACGTGCTTCTGTAGTGTTGTAACTGAAAAGTAGTGTATTAAGACTATCACAAATAACTAGTCGCCGAGCCAGGGAAATTACCTATAGGCTGTTAAAAGCCCCGGCAATCGAACACGGAACCCTCTGAACCGAAGGACAGCACGGTCACGATTCAGCGAAGGAGCTGTACTAGAGCGGGGGAGGGGGAATCTCAGTTCTACTACAGCGAAGACCTGCCATTTTGATTAATATAATTATACATTTGACTCCACTTGAGATAAATTTTAGGAGAAAATCTGACTTTCAATTGGTTAAAGATGGATTTTTTAATAATTACAAGTATTCAGAATGGTATAAGGATTTCGTTTCAATGCTCAAAGGTATTTCTAATCGCTTCATTGAAACATTTCTGATTCTTCCGTACTTTGTGGTCATTAACGACTTCGTTGCTATAGGAGACAATTCAAAGAGATATTCTCACAATTTCTCCACAAGAAGGTCCGCCAGTCAAAGAAATCACCTGCGTTGTGGAAATATCAATATAAAAATCACAGCTTTCTGAGCGCATGAATAATACATTTTCCCACTAATGACTACGTGTCCGGGAGGATGGTGGGCAACCTGCCATCTGACGGCAGCTCACCGCAAGAACGTCGAATTAATAGCCACTTCATTAGCCCAAGTTATGTAACTACATCTGTCGATAATTTCGTGTAGTTTAATGTAGCATGTTTTATGAGGCGTTAGCACGGCTCCAAATTTTATGAGGATTGGAATAGCTCTACGCCTTTTTATGATCTGATAATTTATCCTTCATCTTTGTCATAGCCTATTTCAAAAAAATATCAGTATTGGAATTAAATTTCACTCATTGGGAAAACGAGCTGCTGAAATAAGTCTTCACAAAGTTATTCTTTCTCCAGAGAAACTTCCTGATGACAGCCTTAAGTGCTCAAATTACAGTAGCCCACTATTGATCATTGACCTTCTCCTTACTGTAACTGAATATTTAGGGTCGCGACCTTCGTTTAAGTGAGTCCACAATTTGATTCCTCGCCAGGTCAGACATTTTAGGCACATCTGATTAATTCCTCTTACTCAGTGACAGGGTTTCTATGTTTGCACCGGGCGATTTGGCCGTGCGGTTAGCGACGTGCAGCTGTGAGCTTGCATCCGGGAGATAGTGGGTTCGAACCCCACCGTCGGCGGCCCTGAATATGGTTTTCCGTGTTTCCCAATTTTCACACTACACAAATGCTGGGACTTTACCTTAATTAAGGCCACGGCCGCTTCCTTCTTCCTATTCCTAGCCCTTTCCTATCCCATCGTCAACATAAGACTTCTCTATGTCGGTGAGACGTACAGCAAATTCTCATTGTATGTTTGTGTTAATATACATCTCTTCATGTGCTGTCACTCAAAAGAAAGAATGAGAGAATGGTCTTGTACAAGGTACTAGCAAATACACATTTCACAGAAATAGTTAAATATGTTGTCGTTGCTCCTAAAAAGCTGCTATGTTATGATATTTCAGCTTAGAACTCTGAACAGAAAATTTCTGTCTTCTAAGGTTCAGGATTGCATGGACTCTATAAACGAAATTTCGTTGTAAGTGATACCTGTGCTGCGGGTCAGTATTTCTTCCCTTCAACATTGTCACATAATTTCGAGGGGGAACGACGATATATTGTTTGTTGCAGGTGTCCACAGGGATTGCACCACATGGGAGATGAATTATACTTTGATAATAATTGAAACTAATCAAGTCTGATACAATATTCAATGTAAGGAAGATACAATGCCATGTGATCATTCTTTTTTTTTGAATGACTATTCACACAGCACATTACACCACAATACCAACCACCACAGGAAAATGCAATAGTGAATACATCCTTCCACATACAGCTGGAGTCAGGAAGGGCAACTAGTCATAAAACTGGGCCATGTCCACAGTTTGTACCCACGATTCCACCAGGATGTGGAAAAAGCGGATCCTGATGAAGAAGAAGACGCGGTAATGATCTTAGGAGACGCCGAGAGTGCCAGAATTTTGCCCAGAAGATGGAACGTACATGCTAATCTGGTGACACGGATTTCTCTCACAAGTGTACTTAAATGACAAACTACAGAGACGATATTCAATTAATTTGGATGGCACAAGATTGGCCCCCAGACTATATCAGTATTCTATCCGGTCTAAATCACTCACGGATATCCGACTGATATTCAATTAGTCTTTTATTGGGGTGGGTTTGTTTTATGTTTCCACTCCGAATTCTTGGATGAATGGTCAGCGAGCTGATCTTCCAATCGAAGGGTCCTAGATTCACTTTCAAGCCGGGTCAAATTATTTTTTAACTACGTGTGGTAAATTCCCTGCCTCAGGAATTGGGTATTTTTCTCTTCATCCTCATACAACACACCATACGACCAAGCACCACAGAAACATGCAATAGTGAATACATCCGTCCGTAAAACTGGACCCAGATTACATCCATACCTGACCCCAATAAATGGAAAGAAGGCCAAAATGAGAAGATTCAATCAATTTTATGTAATCCTCTTCTGGCCATCTATTTTCTCCCACCAAAGAGCCCCTACAATGGCTACATTTCGTGATGACCTGTCTTTGCTTTACCCCACAATCTTAGAAGTTATACTGCCAGAATATTGAAGATATAAACAAATCAACAAACGCATTATATGTTTAGATAAGTCCAAACTGTGCTAAGCCACCTACAAATAATAATAAGAAGAAGAATCAAGTGCAGAATTTCATTATGGAGAAACTTCAGTCACGCCAGCAAAAACTGAAACTAAAGACAGGAAAGGCGAATATTCAGGAGAAAAATTAACAGCTTAGGAAACGTGTGCGGGAGTACTACGCAAAAGTTAAAAAGCATAGAAAAAGATTAAAGAGATTGAGAGGGCTCAACCCTTATTTGGCCGAAACTATACACAATAATAATAATAATAATAATAATAATAATAATAATAATAATAATAATAATAATAATAATAATAATAATAATAAAGAGTAACAGTCTATCTTGGTGTAACGAGAAATATTGTTAAGTCTTACAGAGCACGACATGACGGCTGACTTACAGTACAGTGACCAAGCAGATTCTGTTGAATTTAGGGAACGGCTACGGATTTATCCCATTCTGTTCTCAAAATAGAGATATTATTCTAATAAGCCAGATATTTTTCCTATTAAAGGTTTGAACTAACAGGTCTTTAAAGGAACATGCAAGCTTATGTAGAATACAGAACTGTTTAATAAGTATAAAATCGAATGGATTGGAATGGATTCATCACTTCGTTAATAAACCCTTCCTAAAAGAACGTACTCTGCGCGGAAGGGCTAAAAGAGAACGTTAATAGTTACATTTAATAGATCACCTCTGAAACTTATTATATATATGTGATTGATCCCAGGGAATAAGATAAGTCAAAAAAGTTCTCAGGGGAAGCATTTTTTTAACAATACGAAATCACCGATTCATCATATGTTGTCAAATCATTGTGCGTTGTACGAAACAGTTTTTCTTTGTTTGATTTTATTTGATTCAAAACATTAATGAAGTATCTGCTTTGGATCTTGAATGAATGTGACTTGTCCTACATTGAACAGCCATTATTTTCTGATGTGAACCATTACATAAAATCAACTTCATGGTCCGTATCGCACTTTAACAGATTCACAAGTAAGTATTTTTTATTTTCCACCTTGTCGATACATTAGTTGCTTAAGGCAAGTTATTGGTTAAAAGCGGTACATGTTTCGTATATTATTAACATCTTCAGCCACATAACACTGTTTAGATGAAAAATTCTCAATGTTGTCATTTAATCTTCTTATGCTATTTTTAAGGACACTTTCTCTCAAAGCATTGATACTTTGTCAATATATGAATTTTTCAGGATGTCAAGTTATACATTGAATCCAAACGATATTTCATTTTGAAACTCCCATGCGCATTGGCTGGGATTCAAACTCAGGCTGCCTTGGGAAGAAGTTCTTCTTATTCTTATTCTTGGGCCGATGACCTTCGATGTTAGGCCCCGTAAAACAACAAGCATCATCATCATCATCATCATCATCTTCTTCTTCTTCTTCTTCTTCTTCTTCTTCTTTTTCTTCATGGGGCCTCTAAATATTAGTTCCAAATTAGCGTCGACCTCTAAGATCATTTCCTAACATGTTTTACCTTCATTCTCACCTAGATATACCTTCTCCCTGCACAAAGCTGCAGGTTGTTCTTATAGGGTCTCCTTGGATTTTTTCCCTCTCTCTTCACCTGGTAGTCCTAGAGTGGAGAGTCTGATCCTACCCAACACCTCACATTTGAAAAGTATGTGTTCAGCTGATTCCTCTGCTTCATTGTATTTCCTACATATGTTGTCTTTTATTACTCCAATTCTCATTAGGTGTTTTTTCAGATGGCAGTGTCCTGTCAACAGTTCTAGTAACCATCTTATATTTTCTCTGCTGAGTTTCAACAGTTCTTTAGTATGGTTCTTGTTTGGTTCTTTTATCAGTTCCTTTGCAAGCCTGCATCCTGGAGTATTTTTCCAGTTCTCCATTTGTTTCTTTTGTACCCATTTTCCTATGTAGCGTCGGGCTTGTCCATAGGAAGTCCCCCATACAGGTTCTGGGCCTACAAAATGTGTTTCTGCCCTTTTCGTGGCCAGTTTATCTGCCTTTTCATTTCTCTCTATACCTGCATCCTGGTCCCCCATATTATTTTGACAATGTTGTACTTTGGGAGCTTCAGGAGAAGTGAGTGGCAATACCAGACAATTCTGGATATTACCCGGACTGCCTCTAGTGCCTTAATGGCCGCTTGGCTGTCCGTAAAAATGAAAATGTTCTTATTCCCATATTTCATTTTCAGATTTTCTTTAAGACATGTTGTGATACCTATCACTTCCGCTTGAAAGACTGTAGTGTGTTTGCCTGGTGAGAAGTTAGTAGCTATGTCACTCGCCTATCACGCCCCCAAAACGGAGAAAAATAGCTAAGCTATCTTCGTACAGCCCATGAAAGCCCTTGAAGCTAAAGGCTTCCACCGTCCGTAACCTCACCACTAAGTGGGATTGAGTGATTCGCTCTACACCTGTTACTCATTTTTGTAGGAGGCTGTATGAACCAGTGAGCCTCTCTAGAAGTGGAAATTTCGATTCTAACTTTTCAACATTGTGACGAGGAATCGAATCCACATCATTTCAGGTGAACAGAGCATGCCTTTATCGCATCGGCGTGGCAGCCAAATATAGAAGACACTCCAATAATAATTCTAATTAACATATTTTTTTGAACTCGGAGTTGAGAATGATAAAATTACAGTGTAACAAATGTTGAGAGAGGAAATGAAATAATGTCTGTATCTTAAAGGATACTTGCAGAGTTAAAGTGAAGCCTATTGTCGCATTTAAAATATGATGTGACGCCATTCCACTCAACTCTTTAAACGGGCACTCGCTCTTTCTGCGGACAGCCTTTTCCGTCTCCAACATGCCTTTCATCTCAGCTTCACAAAGTACAGCCTTATCGTTGCTGTAAGTTAAGAGGGATCGCTCCAGAGTACGTCCGGTGTTCCTACTAAAATATTCACACCCTACTCAGGCTTATCTGTCAGCAATATGAATATTCAAGTCTTTTTGAAGATCACATCCACACGCATTTAATTAATTTACTTATTCACTTCGTAGAGATACCTTTTTCATGCCGCAATAGCGTCCATTTACACGTGACAGTGAAGGCCATAAGATATTGTATGTTTAATTATTCAGATCCACGCAATCAAATGCAAATTTCTATCTTTTATGTTTCTAGGCATTTAGATATTGTTCTGAATTTCTTTTTTAAATTAGTTTTACATCGCACCGGCAGTGAGGTCTTTTGGCGATGATGGAATAAGACAAGAGTGCGGCTGGGAAGGAAGTGACCCTGACGTTAATTGAAGTACAACCCCACCATTTGCCTGGTATGAAAATGGGAGAGCATGCAGAAACATCTTAAGGGTTGCTGACAATGCAGTTAGAACCCACTATCTACCGAACGCAAACTAACAGCTATAATTCTCGAAATACGAGCCGAACTTGCTCCATGCGAAATTTTCACAGCTAGGTCTACAGTCCTGATTAATACATTATTTCTTCTTTGCCTCTGTTCGAATTAATTCAGTTCAGCAGTTAAGGCATATTTGGACCCAGTTTTTCGGCTGATGCCCTTCCTGACGTCAATCTTATTTGGGGGAAGTATTCACTAGTTGGCCTTTCTGCAGTGCTTGGTAGAGTGGCGAATTGTCTGTAAATGAAGAGATATGTATTAAGACGAACGCAACGACCCATTTCCCCAAGAGAAAGGAATTAACCCAATGGAGTAAAAATACCCATTACGTCCGGGAATGGAATTCAGCACACTCTGAAATGAAGAACGGTACGCTAACCATTCAGCCAAGGAGCTGGACATTATTATTTGAATCGATTTTGTCCAGTTATGGACCACGTAATAAAATTGGTATGATATCAGTTACCCTCGGTACCAATATTTCGTCATTCTCTTGCATCTAGATTCTTTCGTTTAACCGTCCAGAGATATTTCTTATTACTCGCTGTTTCTCGTTCTTGGAAACCCTCAACTGCTTGTGTCTTGTTTCTGAATGTCGTTCTGTCCATGATGTTCATTTCTTGCAGGTGCTTCTTGACGTTACTAAACCATTTTTAATATACTGTAAGTTGCCTTTTCTGTTGGACTTATTAAAATGGTTGAAAATCCATTTTTTTAGTGAGGCTGTCGTCGTTCGTTCTCGAAATGTGCCCGAGGAATTGAATACTTCCCTTTCGTATGACGTCTGATTTCCTGCCGCATGTTTTGTACAGTTCTTGGTTGTTGCATAATTGGTAAGTGTCAGCACATTTTCAGGGTCCGAGGTTTTTTCTTTCTTCTCAACGTCTTGTATTGTAATAGTTGTTAATCTTCGGCATTCTAAGGCGTATGGATACTCTGACTGGATCACTGTCTGATAGTGTCTTAGCTTAGTCTCAGTTGAGATAACCCTTGTTGTATGTGTTCTTCGTAAGGTGGAATGCAGACTCCATTTTCCTAGCTCTTTCATGGTTTGTTGTATCTTCACCGGTTGATGGTGGTTATGGTGTAAATGTGACAGGGGTCTCCATCCCACCTTCCTTCGCCGCTATGCCTAAGAATTAAACTGATACTAATTTCTGGTGTAGTCGAGTGAAATCCAGGACAATTAACCTTCCCTGAAGTGGAGTATCACATTTAAATTTCTCTATTTCGTAACTGGAAATCGAATCCACGCTTTGGCAGGTGATCGGAGCGCGCCTTTTCCACCTAGCGTAAGAAGCTATCAGTTCAAACACGGCAATTACACTCATTCGGTGTGAAAGACATGTACCTTGAAAAGGCGTCTTTGGGGCTCCCGATTGTGTGATTCAGACCAACCATCCTCCGTAAACAGTTGCAGCAACCGTTGCGCGTACCCAGTCACTTGGCACTAAGCCTTTCTCTATTATCATCTATTAATTCATCCATTCGAAGCTTAGTTCGCAAGAAACAGTTTTTCTTCTTGTCTTCCCAAAATTCCTCGGTGTTGTTTCTTTATCTCTGTTCTACCGGGCGAGTTGGCCGCGCGGTCAGGCGCGCGGCTGTGAGCTTGCATCCGGGAGATAGTGGGTTCCAATCCCACTGTCAGCAGCCCTGAAGATGGCTTTGCGTGGTTTCCCATTTTCACACCAGGCAAATGCTGGGGTTGTACCTTAATTAAGGCCACGGCGACTTCCTTCCAACTCCTAGGTCTTTCCTATCCCATCGTCGTCATACGACCTATCTGTGTCGGTGCGACGTAAAGTCACTAGCAAAAAAAGAATCTCTGTTCTCTCCAGTTGCTGTCTGATTTATTCCTGGCTTTCTCTGGAAATTGACCATCAAATATTGCTTTCCTAAATTCATTTCTATTTGCAATTGTTTTTAATGTTGAGTAGTTCCAAATCATCTTCATCTTTGAAAAATGGTGTCATTATCTTATTTCCATAGTGGCATTATTATTTTTTCTTTCTTAATTTGTTTACCCTACAGGGATGGTTTTTCCCTCGGACTCAGCATGGGATCCCACCTACACAACCTCAAGCGCAGTGTCCTGGAGCGTGAGACTGAGTTGTGGGATACAACTGGGAAGGACAACCAGTACCTCGCCCAGGCGGCCTCACCTGCTATGCTGAACAGTGGTCTTGTCGGGGGATGGGAAGAATGGAAGGGATAGGCAACTCAGAAAGAAGGAAGCGGCCGTGGCCTTAAGTTACTGTAGGTACCATCCCGGTATTTGCCTGGAGGAGAAGTGGAAAACAACGGAGAACCACTTCGAGGATGGCTGAGGAGGCAATGGAACCTCCCCTCTAATCAGCTGACCTCCCGAGACTGAGTGGACCGCGTTCCAGCCCTCATACCACTTTTCAAATTTCATGGCAGAGCCGGGAATCGAACCCGGGCCCCCGGCGCTGTCAGGTAATCACACTAACCACTACGCCACAGGGGCGGACGGCATTATTATTATTATTATTATTATTATTATTATTATTATTATTATTATTATTATTATTATTATTATTATTATTATTATTATTATTATTATTATTATTATTATTATGTGCGTATGGACCCAATGGATCACGCAAAGCTCTAACGATTCTGTTTTCTGAGTTGCCAAACAGCTCTCATCCTTTCTCCGTGGATCCTTTTTCGTTCGTCTCAGTCTAGCTTAAGCCAGTGAGGAGGACGGACGTATCGTGTGGCGTGCGCCTGCTGAGTGGAGTGGAGTAGGAGTGGGGAAGCGGTAGGGTCAAGCGGTCGGCAAGGAGATAGATAGGATGAGTTGGGTAGACGTAGAGGCTATGAGGAAAGTAGTAAAAGAAGTAATACAGGAGGTATGTCCGTTTGAGCAATTAAAGAAGATGCTTCAAGAACAAGTCCAGGAGCAAGAAAAGACGAGACAGTGGATCCAGGATTATATGAAAAATACGAAGGCGATGATAGAGGGCAGCGAGAAAGAACTGGTGTCACTACGAGAGAAAATAAAAAATATGGAAGAAGAGATAGTAAACCTGAAGAAAGAAATTGAAGTCTGCAGAGAGGAGCGTAAGAAGAAATCCATATTTATTTATGGGGTGGAGGAAGAAAAGGCAGAATCTAAAGTGGACATTATTTACAAAGTGGTAGATGTCATACAAAAGAAAATGAAAATAAATTTCAGTGAGGTAGATATAGACAATGTGGAGAGAGTTGGCAAGGTGGGAGGGCACAGGCCCATAAAAGTGTCGCTGCTATCTTCATTGATGGCAGATATAGTGATAAGGAACGCTGGTAATCTACAGTGTGAGAACATTAGAGTTAAGAGAGATTTCGGAAGAGAAGAGAGTAGGAATTTTAAAATTCTCAATAAACATTTTGTGAAAGCAAAAATTCAGGGATTGAAAGCGTATATTAGTGGTCAGATACTTGTGGTGAGCGACAGGAATTGGACCCGAAAGTGGACAATATCGAAACTGAAATTAATGGATGAGAGTTTGAGGCAAGAAGAAACTAGCAGGGCTGAGAGTTCGAGGCAAGAAGAAACTACCAGGGCTGATGTACATACTGTAAAGGGAGGAACACTGAGTAGATGGGGTTCCTGGGAAGCGATCGTAAAAAGAGCTGAAGAAAAAGGAAATGCAAGGAGGATGGAAGTAGCCAGGAAATTAATGGACGAACTAGTGTTGGAGGTCTGCGCGAGGGAAGAAAGCAGGATCCAGGAAGAGATGATGGAAAAAGAATCACAGGGGAAGACAAGTGGACAGAATCGGAGAGAGAATAATGGTTTGAGGGAGGAAGCAGAAGTAAGAAGTGCCGTGATTAAAGGGAGAAGCTTGAGTTTGAAGGAAGCTATGGGACAAAAAGGGAAAAATGGAAGAAGGAGTAATTACGAGAAGTAAAAAGTCAAGTAACAGTAGTAAGTAACATGGTTTACCTATGGATGGATGATAAGAGAGGTAGCGTAGTTTATGGTGGTGTCTGTATGTGTAATGTAATTGTTGAAGTAAATGTGGCCTAGAAGGAGAGAGGTAGGAAAGTTCAGATGGTATTTACTCAAGTAATGGTGCCTGTACGTGTAGTATAATTGTTATTGAAGTGATGGTGTCTTTAGGTAAAAGATGGATGGATTATGGATGGAGGATAAGAGAGGTAGCGAAATTTGAGTTCGATGGATGGAAATGAGGAGAGGTAACGAAGTTTATATGGTGTTTATTCAAATGGTGGTGTATATATGTGTATTGTAATTGTTGAAGTAAGTGTGGCCTGGAATAAGATGGATGGATTGTGGAGTTCGAGGGATGGATGATAAGAGAAGTAGCGAAGTTTAGATGATTGTAATGGTAAAATAAACGAGGACTGGAATTGAAGTGTTAAGTATGAATAGGTGATGATGATGGATCGATGTTAAGAAAGGTAGCGAAGTTTAAATGATGGCATTTATTGAAGTGAAAGTATCTTAATGTGTATTATAAATGTAAAGTAATTGAAGACTGGAGTTGAGTGTTAAGTATGAAAGGTGATGATGGATGGTTGATAAGAGAGGCAGCGAAGTTTAAATGGCATTGGTAAGTGATTTATTAGTTAATGGTAGATCGGTAAGCAAAGTTGGTTGTAGATGATTATTTGTGTTTTTAGATATAAGATGGCTGGACTGTGGAGTTCGATGGATGGATGATAGCGTATTGTATGATGGATGAAGGAGAATGAGAGATAGCGAGGCGATAAGGTATTTTTTTAAGTGTACTGTAATTGTATGGTATTTATTCAAGTGATGATATGACGACTGGATTTGAAGTGTTAAGAATGGAAGGTGATGATGAGGGATGGATGATAAGAGAGGTAGCGAAGTTTAGATGGTATTTATTCAAGTGATGGTGTCTGTATATATGGATGAAGGATAAGAGAGGTAACGAGGTGATAAGGTGTTTTTAAGTTTATTGTAATTGTATGGTATTTATTCAAGTGTCTTTAGGTATAACATGGATGAATTGTGGAGTTCGATAGATGGATGATAAGGTAGCGAAGTTTAGATGATGGATGGAAATGAGGAGAGGTAACGAAGTTTAGATGGTATTTATTCAAGTGATGGTGTCTGTATGTGTATTCTAATTGTTGAAGTAAATGTGGCCTGGAATAAGATGGATGGTTTATGGAGTTCGATAGATGGATGATAAGAGAGGTAGTGAAGTTTAGATGGAGGACTGGAATTGAAGTGTTAAGTATGAAAGGTGATGATGGATGGATGATAAAAGAGGCAGCACAGTTTAAATGGTATTGGTAAGTGATTCATTAATTAATGGTAGCTCGGTGAGCAAAGTTGGTTGTATATGATTATTTAAATTAGATTAAGCATGGTTGAATAAAACGAGCAGGAACAGATAAGTAGTGCAGTGATAAAGTTGCAACGTGAGCAGGGTACGTAGTAGCAGAATGTGTGTGCAACGGAAGTATGGAATCAGCAACTCAGAGGGAGTCAAGTAGAGGAAATGTAGGAGGAATGGAATGTGCAAAGGTTCGCGTGTTTACTCAGCAGGGGCACGAAGGTCTGTGACATTCATAATATAGCTTAAATTGCATATTCTGGGAAAACAATAGAAATATTCAGGAGAGAAGTTGGACGTGACATGAAGAGGCCGAGGATGACTACCGTGGTGACCTTCATTTGGGGCGTCACGTTTCCGGAGTATCCTAGGGGATTCATGCCAAGTCCAAGAAGTATCATTATTTTACTAAATTGTTCTATTTATTTTCTGTTCATTCCGTACATTATTTTCTTTTCTTTTTCTGTACAGCTCATAGAGTGTGAATTTTGGCTTAAGCTGGACATTGTTATTTTTCTCTTTTAAGGATCAATGGGTATTGTTACTGTAGATCTGAAGAAAAATAATAATAAATCAATAAAGTTAAAAAATTATCCTTTTTCGTTCGCCTGTCCAGTTTGCTCCAATCTTCTTTTTCACTTCGTTCTCTGGTTGCACTTTCCATCCATTAATATTTTTCCTGTAGAGGTTTCTGTCCGCGGTGTCAGCTGAGTTCATCTGGTCTTTTTCCATATCCTTCTTCACTTCCAGTACGCATGGAATATTTTCTTGATGTTATATGTAGGTGAGAATCTTGTGTGTCAGTCTACTTGTCGGCAGTCTGCGAACGTGCCCATAAAATTTTAGACGTCTTTTGCGGATGTCTGCTGCAATGTTGGAAAGCTCTTCTGTCACTTTGCGTGACCTCAGTCTACAGCCATCTTCTGCTTTTCAGGGGCAGAGAATTTTCCTCGGGATTCTTCTTCCTTCATTTAAAATGTTTTCTAGGTCACTTTTCCCATTTAGTGTAAGAGTCTCGCTGGCATATAAGACTTCGGGCTTGATTACTGTATAGTGTCTGATCTTTACATGGCGGGACAAGCATTTTGTTATTATTATTATTATTATTATTATTATTATTATTATTATTATTGTTATTATTTCTTAACTCACTACCGCTCTTCGAAATACTCTCTATAAATCTAGCACGCGGCACTGTACATTCATGGAAATTAATTACCTGTCTGTCATTCATTATGTAGAATAATTAACTTGTTAGTGATTTCCGCACAGTCTTTGATTGAGATGACAGACAGATGAGATGAGATTTGTTATGTAAATCACATTCCACTGGAGCGATGCTAAAATGTCACCGTGAAGTGCTTCAGCGTTGTAGGGTTCTGTGTGTGGTAGTTTAGCGTTCCTACTTTCTCGATCCTATATTCAACAACAAAAAAACAACAACAACAATAGCACCCAAAATATTCACGGCCAGAATGTTGACCGGCAGGGTAGAAGAGATGGTGGTATACAATTTCGAATCACTAGATTCCGTGCCAGGTAGCCTGCATTCAATTTTAAACCTTTCCGTATTCTTCAAATGAATTGAGGGCATTGTTCATGTAATTCGTCCATCGGAAGGGATCATTCAGACTTGAGCAGACCCCTTGGTTTTTTTAACAGAATCAGGCTATGTTCCGGCATGGGGTTTTACCGTCTCCCTTCCTATTATCATATATCACACAATTCATTTCATCCCATTTACTCCTCTGATGAGGTTTAGGTTTACGTCAGAAAGGGCAACCGGTCGTAAAAATTCGCTACGAATATCCATCTCACTTCACACCCGACCCCGTAGAGAAATGGAACAAGGGCTCAATTAGAAACGCACACTAATAATAATAATAATAATAATAATAATAATAATAATAATAATAATAATAATAATAATAATGCACTAATTAAAATACTATTGAAATATTTTGGCCGTATTCAAAGAATGGACATTGAAAGACTTACTAAAAGTATATTTAACTAACAAGATACCCGTGCTTCGCTACGGTATTATACTGAAATTTATAATTGAATGCTTAACATTTTGTATATAATCCGTCGAGATTCGCGATCTGACGACAAAGTTCCTCCCATTTTTCAATCTTTCTTTCCAGCAATCGATTTCGTACTTCCCGGGCTAGCTCCAGGTATTTCGCTCGGTAAGTTGGGTCCCTAAATCTTTGCCATCTTTTCTTATAAGCAATTTTAATATAAATCAAATCATTGAGGAGATCCGACGTGGTGTCGTCTTGGGTGCCTTGGTGGTACTGAACCCGCGGGTGGACTGCATTCCTAGTCGTTACCTGGCCAGGACCCGTTTCCAGTGCGGTCCGCACATTTTGACGACGATCCAGAACATTATTATTAATGGGGTGGGTGATATTAGTAGAATTTAGATTATTATTATTATTATTATTATTATTATTATTATTATTGATGTTCTGGACCCTGCAGCAAGATGCAAGGCCGCTACTTGGCCGTAAATTACATCTGCTGCCATTGTGATTGCTGACAATGTGATTATGCTTCCGCACTAATGTCAAGAATAAATGTATGATCGAAATTGAAGAAGACCTTAAAAAATTCAACATAACTGACGAATTCACAGTATATGAGACACACATACCTTTAGAATGTTGGTGAAGGAACACTTTGCTGAAAAACGCAAGATGAGAATCACCACTGCACGGACGGAAGAACGAAAGAAAAAACACAGCGAGAAGATGAAGGAATTCTGGGAAAGGGAGAAAGCAAATTCATCTAAATAAGTTCAATCGTGTTCCTTAGTTGGGCACAACGTTGTGATGAAGATGATGATGATGATGTTGATGATGAAATTTCCATAGCCTTGATTGATAGCCTATACTGAAGGTGCAGTTTGTAAACTCAGGATAGTCGGTTGGATTAAGAGAGCTGAAATGAAACAGACTTGTGTTAGATTTACTAACTTGTCAATAGACTCATTTGCAGAACCCAGAAAATTCAATGTCGGCATTATGATGCTCTTATTTTATTTTCTGGTATGGGCTGGACAAATCTGTTACTTCCGTTGACCTGTCTGAGTCTCATCCTTAGCTTTGACATTATGAAAGTGCGCTGTTGCTGCTGATGATGATGATAGGTGTGGTTTAAAGGGGTCTAACAGCTAGGTCATCATCCTTAATGATACGAGGTACAACGAAATGAAATGTTAATTTAAACTTCGAAATGTGTCCAGACTAGAATCTAAAAAGAATTATCATAAAAAATGTCCATAAATCCAATACAAACAACGGATCCAGTTCGCAAAATACGCTATTTTCTGAGATGATGCTTCTTGTCCAAAAGAGTCCAAAATCCAGGTCACCGGCACTTCATAATGGTGCTAATCACTGGTAAAGCAGACCCATGGTGTTCCTCGTATAGTGGTACTAATCACAGGTAATGTAGACCCATGGTGTTCTTCACATAATGGTACTGATCGCAGGCAACGTCCAGACCCGTGGTGTTCCTCACATTGTGATACTAATCAAAGGTAAGATAAACCCATGGTACTCCTCTCCTCATGATATTAATCACAGACCTTTGAGGTTCCTCACATAGTGGTACTAATCCTAGGTAACGTGGACCCATGGTGTTCCTCACTTCTGTCTGTCTGTCTGTCTGTCTGTCTGTCTGTCTGTCTGTCTGTTAGGTCATCAGCCCAGAGGCTGGCTGGATCCTCAAATAGCACCACCAAAGTTTATGCGGTTATAAGGAAACCCCAAAAGCCAATGGCAGCACCAAAATGAGGCGTACTAGGCAAGATGAGGAGTGCTTTCCTCACTGGGTCAGAAAGTACTATTGCAGCACGACTGACCCTATGAGCAGCACCTTTCATAACACTCAGATGCACTAGTCGTGTTCTGAATGTTATTACTCAGCACCACCCATACCCCAGCAACTTCCATATTGTCACAGCCATGGATGTTGACTGGAACTTCGGTGGAAGCTACACTTTACTCTGGCTTGTGCCAAGAGATGGATGCAAAAGTACTGTATCCATCAAGAAATGACAGCAGGCAGGTTCCTCACTTAATGGTACTAATCACAGGTAATTTCACGGTTCCAAATCCATCATCCCTTGGTCGCACTTTTAGCCGCCTCTTACGATAGGCAGGGGATACTGTGGATATATTCTTCGTCTGCGTCCCCCACCCACAGGGGTTTCATTAGGAAAGCGACTGAGGTATGAGCTATGCTAGTAACACTATTCCTAACAGAGCCAATTCCTATAATGAATGGTTTGAAAGTGTCACTCGTAGTGTTGACTGGTGTGTGTGTTTTACTGGACTAGACAGATTTGTATCTTCTGGTTCCATGAGGAAAGTAGCGGAAAACTACAACATCGCTCACTTCCCTAGTAGGACTCCTTAGAGTTGTCAAGGCTGTCAGTAACATCTGATGGCGCATCTGTTAAGGATCCCGCCTGCGTTTGCGATGGGTATTGAATATACGGTGTTTTAACTTCGCCCCATCACGGATACATTTTTGGCGACAATGGGTGTTTGTTATAGTCGTGATATACATCTTCATTTGCATACAACACTGCTAACAACCACAGATACACGTAATAGTGAATACAACCATCCGTACTGAACTATCGTCAGGAAGGGCATCCGGCTGTAAAACTCAGCAAAGTCCCCATTAGTCCCGACCCAGATTATTGAGGAAAGGCCAGATAAAACAGGAAGAAACAGGTTTAAAATTTTTGCTATCTCAATAAGAATTTTGGCGACAATGTCACAGGAAAGAGCTAGGACTGGGAATGAAACTATTGTGGTCTTAAGGTACAGTCCCATTATTTGTTCCGTGCGAAACTGAGTAAACTGCAAAAAGCCATATCTAGGGCTGCCGATAGCGGGATTTGAACCAACCCTCTCTTGAATGAGCGCCTAGAGTACTAGCATTTTAGAATGACCAGTTTCTGCTACATCTCAAAAAATTTTCAGTTTCTAGGATGCCTACTTGGAAAGTAACATCATTTTGTAACACCACGTTTACGAGATATGTATTCTCTTTCTTTCAGTGCCATTTGCTGTCCATGGTTCACTTTCATAATGCCATACTTCTCACAAAAGTCTTCAGAAACATCTACAAAGGCTGATCCTTTATTAGTAGTAACACTGGTGTATGAACTCCAGAAAACATGGTTTTTCACATATACACCTGTTAGCATGGTACCCAAGCTATCTGACAGCACATCCAACGCTCCGGGCATGCGCTGTTCAGCGAAGAATAGCGTAGCCTGTTAAGAGTCTGTGTCAGAACCCCAGCAGTGTGAAGGTGGTGATGAGTCTGGTGTACGACTGTGATGGCGTTATCTTAACACGTAACGTTCTCCAGGGACGTACCATGAATGCTCAGTATTGCTATTGAATTTTGGAACATCACCTGCGACCAGCGTTGTGCAACAATCGACAACGCTTTCTGTAGACACTTTCCTTCATTTCGGAGGTGGTTGTTGTATACGCTCGATGGGGGTGTGGAAGTACACCATTATCCTCCATACTTCGAACGCTACTGTTGGTTTTCCGTGGTTTCCAATTTTCACACGACGCAGATAATGATGCTGTACCTTAATTAAGGCCTCGGTCGATTCCTTCCTACTCATAGCCCTATGCAGTCCCATTGTCGTCGTAAGACCTACCGATGCCGTAAGGTAAATTGTCATCCTCCGTACTTCCCAGACTTTATTGCCTGTAGTTTTGATTTTATACCGAATATGAAGAAACCTCTCTTCCCGAAGTTCTGCAAGTGATAGACCACTCCATTCAAATCATCCAGAGAACAGGCACAGCTACAAAGATTTTACCGCTTCCACGTCACTGGCAACACGTTCTAAGCAATACTGGGGACTGCAAGCGTTTCATAAAGGTAAATTTTTGTATCGATTGTAATTAATAATTATCACTAATGAAAAAATAGCTTTCGTGTGCTTAAAAGGAGAAAATTTATTTTCTTAAGAAAGATTTTGGGTTGATCTCTTAAACCTATACAGCCAAGACCTCTTTATTCAAATTAGTTTCTGTCAGCAGAGATTTACTTGTGGTGACATATCCAGTACAATGTTATTTCCATCCATCCGTCCAAATAATCCTCCTTCCAATTGCTGCTTATCTTAATTTCCACGTTTGTACAGATGCAATGTGTGGTCAACCTATTTCAAGTTGCAAGCAACGAAGTGGTTCAAATCAATGGAACGAAATAAAGTGAAGAGTTGCAGTATAATCGAGAGGGCAGTCATCCATCCGAGAGCCACCATAGTGACATTTTTTCCCTCGCTCGTTTCGTTCAAACACAATTTCCATAACAAATCTCGTATCATCTGTCAGTCTCGTGTCAATCTCTATGAAAGACTATACGGGAGTCTCTAATAAGGTTTAATGAGCTAATTATTTCTCGTGATGATGGACACGGATTTAATTATTTTGACATGTCCCAGTGCGAGCCGTATCAGCACAAGTAGGAAATATGAGGGATCAGGGTGAAGAGATTATAATGTGTCCACAAAATAGGTACAACCGTGCAGATTTCTCTGTTCAAAGAAGTAAATTTTATGAACGTCACAGGTGTACACTCCCAGGAATAGAGCTTTTAACCATTTGATTTTTACCATGTCTTGTAAATAGAGATGAGATTGTCACTACTGAACCGACACGTGAAACTAAAATTCTCTCACCACGAGACTTTGCACTCATGTCTCCGGCGACTATATCCAGTTTTCAACATAGGTGAAGGACATTGCAAGAAATTTCACCGATTCAAATTGTAAGGCACAATTTTCACTCAGTTCGGAGGAGACAGAATTTCTAATTTCGGGAGTGCTTCACAAGACCAGGAAGCAACACAATCTCACACCGAATGCGCTGGGCAATGACGAAGCTCTCCATATCATAAGTTCATATTCCACAAATCGGATCTTAACTCTGTAGTGTGTCTATTTTTATTTGTTTGTTTTACACAGGCCGGACGTATTCCGTACTCGCAACACAAAACTTGTTTACTCTCCTATAAATGACACAACAAATGCTGTATGTAGACGAAGACCTGTAAAAAAGGTTTTGCGAATGATTTGGTCACAATCCTTTACCAAAACATAGTACGGCTCCATGGCTCTAAGGAGTTTCGAGTTCAATTTCAAGTCGGGTCGGGAATTTTTCTTCACTGTCTAATTCCGGTAGCATCGGGACTGGGTGTATGTGCCATCTTTTTTCTCTTTATATTTTTTTGCTAGTTGCTTTACGTCGCACCGACACAGATAGGTCTTTTGGCGACGATGGGACAGGAAAGGACTAGGAGTGGGAAGCAAGCGGCCGTGGCCTTAATTAAGGTACAGCCCCAGCATTTGCCTGGTGTGAAAATGGGAAACCACGGAAAACCATTTTCAGGGCTGCCGACAGTGGGATTCGAACCTACTATCTCCCGAATACTGGATACTGGCCGCACTTAAGCGACTTCAGCTATCGAGCTCGGTGTGCCATCTTCAATATTAGAATCCGTCATAGGCATGGTCCCATCCTCAAAGACGTACAAGTCGCCAATAGATGTCAGCTCGAAAGACCTGCACCAGACCTTTCAGGAGACCACATGCAAATTAAATAATAATAAACTGGCTAGAAGGAACTGAAGCGCACCTCCAAGATGTGAATATTACGGACGGCATCACAGAAGATCTTGAAGCCTTTAGTGCAATAGTAGCCAAACACAAATTCGTGGAGAAACCTAGAAAGAAAACTGATAGAAAGTGGTCCACAGAACGCAAGATGGAATACAGTGCATTCATGAAAAGGTTTTTGGAGGATAAGAAAGTTAAAACCATCAGGCCAATGAACAAGTTCATAGCGAAGAAATAATAATAATGGCTCGCAGTCGTCAGTTATTTTAACTATACCTACGTAGATCTTGCAATTACCAACGTCTAACAACACGGTAATCATATTTTCAATATACAACATCCTATTTCCCACAGAGAAGCAGACGTCAATATGCTCATTAGTCAGCCAATACTGTTAAATACGTATTACAGCGCATATTTTAATGTGATTTTAATTAAAATGACATTAAAATTGGACGTTAAAACAAATTAACGAAAACCTGTAAAAGAGAGATTCGATCCGTTGGCACGAACTAGTGCAGCGCAGAACTCGCTTATTGCACTGCGCATTCGTTGTAGGAATGTACCGCGTGCTGATCCTGTGAAACTATCTTGTCATATTTAAGTTCAATGATGATGATGATGATGATGATGATTGTTGTTTTAAGTGGTCTAACATCTAGGTCAACGGCCCCTAATGGTACGAAATAAGATGAAATGCAATAACAAGTCCAAAATTATCCACTGACCGGAATTCAAAACGTGATGATGAATAAATGGGTGAATATGAATTTAATACAAACGGTGGATCCGACCCGCAATGCCCCACATTCCCAGAAACTATCGTAAAACTATAGTATTACTGACCAAGGGTCTGCTTCTAAAGCACAATCCTGAATCGACGATGATTGTTTAAGGGGGCCCAAAATCCAGGGCATCGGCCCCTCACAAAGTTACTTACCGCTAGTAAAGTAGAACAATGGTAATTGTCAAGTTGCGGTACTAACCAAAAGTAGCGTAGACTCGCGGTATTTCACACATTATGGTACTACTCACAGATAATGTAATACGCGCACGTAACACAGACCTATGGTGTTTCTCACATTGCGGCGCCACTTAAAGGCAACGCAAACGTAAGGTGTTCCTGGCATTGTGGGCACTAAACACAGGCAACTCACAGTCCCCTGATGTTGCTCACATAATGGTACTAATTACAAGCAACGTAAGCCCCTGGTGCTCCGCATGTAGTGGTACTAATAACGGGTACTATAAATCGCACCCTGTTTCACCCTCTGTTTTTTTTTTTTTGCTAGGGGCTTTACGTCGCACCGACACAGATAGGTCTTATGGCGACGATGGGATAGGAAACGCCTAGGAGTTGGAAGGAAGCGGCCGTGGCCTTAATTAAGGTACAGCCCCAGCATTTGCCTGGTGTGAAAATGGGAAACCACGGAAAACCATCTTCAGGGCTGCCGATAGTGGGATTCGAACCTACTATCTCCCGGATGCGAGCTCACAGCCACGCGCCTCGACGCGCACGGCCAACTCGCCCGGTCACCCTCTGTTGCTACTTGTCACAAACCTACTGTGTACCTAACATAGTGGTACTACTCGCAATTAAAGGCGTCCTATGGTTTTCCCCGCGATGCGATGGTACTAATTATAAGTAGTCTCATGGTTCTAATTCGATCATCCTTTGGTCGTCCCAATTAGTAGCCTCTTACGACAGGCAGGGGAAACCGTGGGTATATTCTTCTTCTGCGTCCCCCAACCCACAGGCGGTACCAATAAACATTGCACGTATATTGAAATGATCAAATCGGTGGGGACACGGTGGATACGTCCCCTTGTAAGCCTAGAACAGTACATTCATTTCAAGGTGGCTATAAAGCTAACCTCAGTACCTCAACTAGTGTCGAGGCTAGGGATAGTGGAAGCCCTGCACTTTCATTACACCACAGGCTTTCCGATGACTTCTAGTTGAGTCTCCTTTGTTTGTAAACATTCTTACTATTTTTTTAAAAATTGAGTTAAGTAATTAACGTCCCAGAGCAAAAGAGCGCAGTACATAAATTCGAGTCTTGTATCAACATATCGTCGGTAACCGTTAATTCAGGTTTTTGTTTCCTTTGTGGTTAAACATAACAGAGAATGTAATCAGTATCCGGTTGAGTGCATATACTCTAACTTCCTGGGAGGATAGAAGCGATCGAAACAGGCATAATTTGGTAAATAACTATGAGTATGAAACTGATTATAGACTGACGGAAGTCAGAAACGTTACTTTAAGGTATAAATTAATTAAGACACTCACTCTTCAAAACCATCACTATTACATATCCTGATAAACATTTTTTTTTTTTGCTATTTGCTTTACGTCGCACCGACACAGATAGGTCTTACGGCGACGACGGGAGAGGAAAAGCCTAGTAATTGGAAGGAATCTGCCGTGGCCTTAGTTAAGGTACAGCCCCGACATTTGCCTGGTGTGAAAATAGGAAACCACGGAAAACCATCTTCAGGGCTGCCGACAGTGGGGCTCGAACCCACTATCTCCCGATTACTGGATACTGCTCCTGATAAACAAATGATGACGTTATAATGCAGGGTCTTCAACGTGATAACATACAGTACATTTACACCAGAGTGAGATATAATAATAATCTTAATAATAATAATAATAATAATAATAATAATAATAATAATAATAATAATAATAATAATAATAATAATAATAATAATAACAATAATAATAATTGCTTTACGGTCTACTAACTACTTTTACGGTTTTACGCAGGAGTTGCTTCACGTCCCGGTAAATCTACCGACACGAGGCTGATGTATTTGAGCACCTTCAAATACCAGCGGACTGAGCCAGATCGAACCTGCCAAGTTGGGGTCAGTAGGACAGCGCCTCAACCGTTTGAGCCACTCAGCCCGGGGAGAGAGAGATTGTTGGAGACCAGTAGCGACTCCCTGGCGGTGTCCTCTCTAGAGAACGAAAATGTTATTTTATTTACTCTCCACACTTGAAGTCAAATATTGGACTCGAATCATACTAAGAAAATGACATGTCATTGTAAACTTGTAAATTCTCATCAATAAGGAGGACTGTTCGGCAATATGTTATGAAACTTACGTGACTGATTTTCAGCACGCAGTTCACTGGTACAGGTTGAAGATAAGGCACCGACTCCAGAACTTCCGTCCGAGGATATAGTGTCGGTGAGGGCGTTGAGATGTAAGGGGGAAGCGCGCTGGTGAGCGCTTTCCTGAGGAGGAAGGGCGCGGGAAGAGGTTTTCACGTGGTCAGAGTCCGTAGCAGTGTAGCAGTAAAGATGTCCTCATAAACCCCTATACGAGCATGCGCCAGTCAAATCTCCATGGTTGCATACAAAAAAATTAAATAATAATTTATGACATTGTTTGCAATTTTATTTATATTTTAAGGGGGAAAATTATAAATAATTATATAGAAATGTAACATTTGAGACCAGGACTTTTGATTCAAATTTGGCGTCTGGCTTGCATCCCGCGTTTTATGAGGGTTGGCAGCAATGAATTAGTTTGTTTCCGCGCGGAAGACTTGAATGAGTGCTGTGGTACAGTTCAGTAAAAAAGAAAGGTGGGAAAAATTACTGAGACCGACCTCCCTCCCCCCACCCACAAATGAGAGTCCACCAGCCGTCACTGTTTTAAACTCAACTGAATCCGAATTTGTCGTTCGAGTGGTTGCAGTTCCGTATTCTCTACCCCAGTAGCCAAAAGGGTCTTTGAACGTATACGGCAAACAACGGCACAATATTGAAGAGCAGTATTGAAGTACGAGGATGCACTTTTGAACAGTTGTAAAAAATTACACTTAAAAATGTACGTAATAATTTTATTTTCAACCACCTCAAAACGTAGGCTACTTGAACAGGGGATTCAAGTTGTTTTACATCGCACGGACACAGATAGGATTTATAGCAACGATGTGAGTCTAGGAGTGTGAAGGAAGCGACCGTAGTCTTAAGGTATAGCCCCAGCATTTGCCTAGTATAAAATGGGAAACCCGGAAAACCATCTACAGGTCTGCCGACAGTGGGGTTCAAACCCACATCTTCCGGATGCTAGCTGATAGCTACGTGAGCCAAATCGCACAGCCACTTGCTTGATCTCTTGTGGAGTGAGTCTGGTAACAGGTGACATACTGTATGCTCATAGTTCCAGGAATATTGAAGAATTATATACGGGACGAAGTTCTCATTTTTTCACAGGAACAAAATCACCGAAAGGCATAATATAATACGTACAAAACCAAACGTGAAACTATTTTATATGGAAATTCACAACCTCCTCAAACTGAAGAAAATCGTGTATTTAAACATTTTCGCCATGCACACACAAATCTTTGAGAAAGAGGGTTATTTCATCCAGAAAGACTTAAAAAAAACTATAAGTACCATGCTATGTAATGAAATACTCTAAAGCGAAATTTCTGGGTCTTCCCAAGAAATCTGTTTACACTTTCAAAGCAATACTTCAAGATAACCACTTAATATGCGTGTAAGTTGAACATAACTCTAAAATATTGGCTAACAAAACATATTTTCACAGAGAACAGATAATAAAATACCGTACGTTATATGTAGTTGATGTAAACTACTTAGTTGTGATCTTCCCTTTGCTTGGTGTTAACTGTAGCCTACAGTAGTTAACCAATTCTCACATCAAGGCGTTTATAATACAACTAGCAAGATACCCGTGCTTCGCTACGGTATTATACTGAAATTTATAATTGAATGCTTATTGTTTTAGATATATAATCCGCCGAAATTCGTGATCTGACTCGTTTTCGGCGAGAATCCACCAAAATTCCCGATCTGACTCGTTTTCTATTAGATTACGACATGTTTCCTCCCATTTTCAATCTTCCTTTCCAGCAATCGATTTCGTACTACCCGGGCTAGGCTCAGGTATTCCTCCCGGTCAGTTGGGTCCCTAAATCTTTGCCATATTTTCCTATAATCATTTTTAATATGGATAAAATCCTTCAGGAGAACCGGCGTGGTGTCATATTGGGTGCCTTGGCGGCACTAAACCCACGGCCGGACTGCATTCTTAGTCATTACCAGTCCAGGAGCCGTTTCCAGCGCAGTCCGCACAACTGACGACAGTCCGGAAC
Source organism: Anabrus simplex (assembly GCF_040414725.1). Taxonomy (NCBI): domain Eukaryota; kingdom Metazoa; phylum Arthropoda; class Insecta; order Orthoptera; family Tettigoniidae; genus Anabrus; species Anabrus simplex. Next base: position 60,014,863 of record NC_090272.1, on the reverse strand, counting down.
ATTATTATTATTATTATTATGGCTGATGACAGGGAAAACCGGAGTATCCGGAGAAAAACTTGTCCCGCCTCCGTTTTGTCCAGCACGAATGACACATGTAGTGACCGGGATTTGAACCACGGAACCCAGCTGTGAGAGGCCGGCGCGCTGCCGCCTGAGCAACGGAGGATCCTTATAAGTACATTAAGAACAGTAAAATCAATTGGTCTCACCTCCTTCTACACCCCACCACCGTCAAGTTTATTTACCGCCACCCACTCCCCCCCCTAAAAAATTAAAAGAAGGCTTGTTTCTTTATGTTTAAAGGAGATTCCAAACACCAATGTTCACGTCTATTACCTTCAGTTTTGAGATATAAGTATCCCCATAAGAATAATTGATTTTTTCACTTCATTTCACACTACTCCCCCCCCCCACTAAGTGAATATTCCCGCAAAAATTACTTGTTTCTTTAATAGTAATGGATCTTCTAAATACCAATTATCACGACTCTAACTTCTTCAGTTTTTGATTTATGTGTCCTCATAAAAGGAATTCAACTCCTTTACACTCCCACCCTCCAAGATGGTTTCCTCCCAAAAACGCGTTTTTCGTTGTTTTTAAAGGAGATCCAAATACGAATTTTCACCTCTGTAACAGCTTTAGTTTTTATTAGATGTATGTATTCTCATACAATTAAGTCAACTAAATTTTCAATTATTTAACCCCCTCCCCCCCTTCATTGGATTTTCCGAGAATACGTGTTCCTTTACTTTTAAAGCAGATTGCAAATATCAAATTTTACGTCTGTAACATCTTCATTTTTGAGATATCAGTAGCCTAATTAAAAGAATTCAACACCATTTTCAGTCACATTTACCCCCCTCCACGCAAGTGGCATTTCTGAAAACTAAAAATACACGTTTCTTTATGTTTAATAGAGATAAAAAATACCATTTTTAACTTCTGTAACATGCTAAGTTTTTTTAGATATACTGTAAAAATTCTCATTTTAAAATTTCTCCCCTTTTGAGTTCCCCTTAAGTGGAGTTTCCAAAAACAAATCACCTATGTTTCTTTACATTTACAGGAGATTCCAAACACCCACTTTTTACGTCTGTAACATTTTACGTTTCCAAGATATTCTGTAGATATAGTCTTTAAAAAAATTAATTTGTCACTCCTGTTTAACCGCCATTAATTGGATTTTCCAAAAACTAAAAAATGCGTGTTTCTTTACTTATAAAGGAGATCCCATATACAAATTTTCAGTTCTGTAATATCTTTCGTTTCTGATATATATGTATCCTCATTAAAGGCATTCAACCCATTTTTCACCCTTTACGATTTACAGCAAACAAAAAAATACGTGTTCCTTTATTTTTAGAGGAGATTCTAACTACCAACTTTTTTACAACTGTAAATTTCAAAGTTCTAAGATGTAGACACACTCATTTAAAAAAATCACCCCCGTTTTCACCCTCCAATATTTGGAATTTTCAAAAACGAAAAAATACATGTTTCTTTACTTTTAAAGTAGATCCCAAATACCAATTTTCAGGTCTGTAATATCTTCAGGTTCTGAAATATAAGTAGCCTCATTTAAGGCATTCAACCCATTATTCACCCTTGTACACCCTTCCTATTGGGATTTTCCGAAAACAAAAGAATACGCGTTTCTTTATTTTTAAAAGAGATTCTAAATACCTATTTTTACATCTATAAACTTTAAAAGCTTTGAGATATAGATACACTCATTTTAAAAAATCACCCCCTTTTCACCCCCCCATTAATTGGATTTTCCAAAAACAAAAAATACGTGTTTCTTTATTTTAAAGGAGATCCCAAACACCAATTTTCAGGTCTGTAATATCTTCAGGTTCTGAAATATAAGTAGACTCATGAAAGGCATTGGACAACTTTTTCAAACTTTTCCACCCTTCCTATTAGAATTTTCCAAAAACAAAATATACATGTTTCTTTATTTTTAAAGGAGATTCTATATACCAATTTTCACATCTATAACCTTTAAAAGTTTTGAGATATAGATACACTCATTTTAAAATATTACCCCCTTTTACCCCCCTTAATTGGATTTTCCAGAAACAAAATAATACGTGTTTCTTTATTTTTAAAGGAGATCCCAAACACCAATTTTCAGGTCTGTAATATCTTCAGTTTCTGAGATATAAGTGGCCTCATTTAAGGCATTTAAGCCTTTTTTCATCCCTTTTCACTCCTCCTGTTGCGATTTTCCGAAAACGAAAAAATACGTGTTTCTTTATTTTTAATGAAGATTCAAAATGCCAATTTTTACATCTGCAAACTTCAAAAGTTTGGAGATATAGATTCACTCATTTTAAAAATTCATCCCCTTTTCACCCTCCCATTAATTGGATTTTCCAAAAACAAAAAATACGTGCTTCTTTATTTTTAAAAGAGATCAAAAGTACCAATTTTCAGGTCTGTAATATCTTCAGTTTCTGAGATATACGTACCGGTATCCTGATTAAAGGCATTCAACCCATTTTTCCCCATTTTCACCCTTTTTCACCCCTCCTATTGGGATTTTCTGAAAACAAAAAAATACGTGTTTCCTTATTTTTAAAGAAGATTCTAAATACCAATTTTTACATCTGTAAACTTTTAAAGTTTTGAGATATAGAGACACTCATTTTAAAATTTAACCCCCCTCTTCACCCCCTTAGCGAAGGAATATCCAAAAATCCTCTCTTAGCGAGCACCTACATCTTAATATGAACGTATCCCCAAAATTTCATTTCTTTATGTCCAGTAGTTTTGGCTCGGCGATGATGAATCTGTCAGTCAGTCAGTCAGTCAGTCAGTCAGTCAGTCAGTCAGTCAGGGCAAGTTATTTTATATATATAGATGATGAGCAATTGAATAACAGACACCTGATGTGTAGCACTAACTTTCGCTCTGATGATGGGGGGGAGACATGGACTGAACAAGATACCAGCACGATTGAGGAGGCAAACTGAAATAGTATAGTGCAGAACCTCGCCTAATGAGCAGTGATTGTTCGGACGAGTGCCCAAGGTTCACACATCCCCTTGACAGCATTCCCAGATGTGCTCAATAGGATTGAGGTTCGGTGAACTTGAAGGCCAGGCAGGAATTATCATGCCCAAGGACAACTTTTCGAACCAATCGGCCACAATTCTGGACCGTGCGCCGGTGCATTGCCTTGCCGTAGGTACAGGGTTCCCGGAGGATGCTGGAGGTGATATAATGGGTCGGCAATACCTGATGGCAGGTTCCTGTATCGATCACTGACGAGGGACGAACGTTAGTGGACGTTCCACGAGCCCCATTTCATTCCAGGTGAACGGTCCCCAAGTCCATCTCAGCATCAATTTTACAAAATGCAGCTATCTCTATAAACTACCTGCAAACTTTCGGACAGTGTATAACTACGGATATTAGAGCTTTCCTTTCATCCGATTCCAAGAAAAATCCTAAAACCAACCGGCGTTGCACTACAATCATTTCCCTTCTCCTTTCTTCAGTTATTAACTCATATGGTAAAGTGAAACCTAGTGTCTACAACAGTATCGATTACAATTTCGTGTGGGTTTGACTAACATGGTAGCCTTGTAAAGTGGACTCTCCAAAGAGAGCGGGAGGTGTCTGTTAGGTACGGTAACTTAGTGTTGGTGTGGTGTGGGGTCGTGAGTTTTATGAATGTTAGAGACAGCACTAACAATTCCCCGAGCTACGGGAATAAATGAGCGAGTTGCCCCTGTGGTTAGGATCACGCTGCTGTGAGCTTACATTCGGAACACACGGGGTTCGAATCCCACCGTCGGCAGCCCTGAGAACGTTTATCCATGGTTTTCCATTTTCATATCAGGCAAATGCTGGGGCTGTGGGCTGTGCCCTAATTAAAACACGGCCACTACCTTTCCAGGCCTTAGTCTTTCCCATCCTTCCGTCGCCGACTTCAAACAAATAGCCAAAAAAAGGGAATAAATCGGTTAAGGTTTGAAGTCCCCCGACTAATCCGGGAATCGAACCAAGGTCCTTGAGGACAAGTGATTACGCACAGTAAGCACAATATTATTTCTCTTTCTTCCCCACCTAATAGCACCTGATCCAGCCTGAATAAGCTCAAACGGTAGAGCGCTTGCCATTTGAGATGGCTGATTCGATCCCCGCTCAGTCCGGTGATATTTAAAGGTACCCAAATACGTCAGCCACGTGTCGGTAGAATTGCCGGCACATCAAAGAACTCCTTAAGCACAAAATTCTGGGTCATCCGCGTCTCGGAAAACCGTACAAGTAATTAGTGGGACGAAACAGATCTAACGGGTTGCAGTATTTCAGTGTAATTACAAGTGAGCTTATCTCACACAGTACTGTACAACACATCTGTACTGTGTGAGAAGAACTCGAGATTTCTGTAGGAACATTTGCCATTGATTATAAGTCTTGAAGACGACGGAGGAGCATGTCACTTAATTTAGACGATTGGATTCCCAAAGCACCAGACACGGGTTGAGCGTATTAATTTTAATTGTGTTGGCAGATTTAATTTAATTCTCAAAGTTAAATTAAATTTAAGTGCAAATGCTTTATTTTCTGATTTCAGTGTCTTGAACGGCGTTAACATGTCCATACTATGCTCCAAGGAATACAGTACCGAAGACGACTGTAAAATAGACACAGTCTTTAAATGCATTGCCGCTTACTCCATATATCACGTACCAGGTATGCAATACTATTGCATATTCTGAAAGGAAAATATTCCCTGTTTTATCTGATTCCCAACTTCTAATCTATATTAGATAAATAGTCCTTTCTATATCAGAAAACAATGTCCCTCACCTTTCTTAAAATAATAATGGAATTATTGTGTTGTTTTGTGTTGAGACCTGGACGTTAACCAACAGTGATGTTAAGGGTCTATAAGCCTTTGAGATATGGTGTTGGCGTCAGTTGCAACGGATAAGTTGGGTGGGGAAGAAGAGCAGCATTGAGGTATTGAACATTGTCCAAGAAATGAGACAGCTGTTGAGTCAGATTAGGAAGAGACAACTTTCTTAGATGGGACATACGCTTCGACTTAGGAATGTGTTGATGGACATTTTGGAAGATAAAATACCAGGGGAATTCCCTCGAGGAAGAGTAAGAAAGACATTCATGATGACATTTCTTGTGAACTCAGAATGCAGGAGCTATGCAGATGCAAAACGTACTGCACAGGATCGACTCAGTTGGAGAAAACCCATCGCAGGGGCAAACCAGAAGAAGAATCTACTTTAGACGAATGAAATTCTAGAATGTGTTGATACAAGATGTACTCAGAAGTTTGTTTTCTGTTAGTAGAATTCATATTCTCATTTCTCTAGACTTCTCCATCGAACACAGCATGAACTTCTAAACGTCATTTCAAACTGCACACAAGCGTTTCCGCACTGACGTTTCTTAATCACAAGTTGTATATACAACTTCAAGGTCCATTTTAATGAACGTAAGAATTTCCAAAAAATGACACGTAAACATTATTTTTAAATGAACAAAAGTATCTTTAACAATTGTGAATGTTAACAAGGACAGAAGAAGACTTTCTGATAGACACTGTACTGAGTGTTTTTAAACAAAGTTTTCACCCACTCATGGTACACATAATTTTATTCATTCGTTCATTCATTCATTCATAGATTTTAAGATGTTTCCAATGTTTTTGTTAATTGTGTCTAACTGACAATGACGGTTGTAGGTCGAAACATGCACAAAAAATCTGACTAAACCTATCTCTAAAATTGTGAGAGTTAGTCTATGAAATGTTGAAGGGTGGACCTGAAAATTAAAATTGGTAAGAATTGAAACGAAGAACTTCATGTGGCCAATTGAGATACCTTCTAGTGCATTCAATAAGTGAATTTTCGTTTCTTGCTTCAAGTGTAGGTGGATGTTTTAAGTGTAATGGTTGGTTGTTTCCCGAAACCTGTACCGAAGAAAGAGGAAAATTCGCGGGTCATTTATGCTTAATACAACTGCTAGATATACAGTATGCAATATTTATTTGTGTTTGTGACAGATTTGTTTTACTTTGCTTTACGTCGCACCGACACAGGTGATTATCTTTTCTTGCAATTTTCTGTTTGTTTTTCGTCGCACCGGCACAGATAGGTCTTATGGCGACGATGGGATAGGAAAGGGCCAGGCGTAGAAAGGAAGCGACTGTGGCCTTAATTAAGGTACAGTTCCAATATTTACCTGCTGTGAAAATGGGTAAGCACGGATAACCATCTACAGGGATGCCGACAACAGGTTTTGAACCCACTATTTCCTGAGTGCAATCTGATAATGACGTGGTCCAAACCCAGCAGCCACTTGCTCGGAGGCTGTGATAGGACGGAAGCTGCCAAGGTATAGTTAGTGCACACAGCCCGAACCAGAGTTTCTGAATTTGTGCTTATTAGCTATGAACACACAGCTTGGACATCCTGACAATTATTTAAAATTCCTCATCGCGTTGAAAAGTGTTCAAAGTAATTTTTTTTTTGCTAGTGGCTTTACGTCGCACCGACACAGATAGGTCTTATGGCGACGATGGGATAGGAAAGGCCTAGGAGTTGGAAGAAAGCGGCCGTGGCCTTAATTAAGGTACAGCCCCAGCATTTGCCTTGTGTGAAAATGGGAAACCACGGAAAACCATCTTCAGGGCTGCCGACAGTGGGATTTGAACCTACTATCTCCCGGATGCAAGCTCACAGCCGAGCGCCTCTACGCGCACGGCCAACTCGCCCGGTTGTTCAAAGTAAATTTGCTCACAAAATATCCTTAAGACTCTCTTACTACATCATGCTTTAAGAATAATCACAACACGATGATACTCTGTTCAACAGATAGGCGACAAGCCATCGGTTTTGAATGTAAAAATAAATCGTACATACTGTATAAAATACAATTGAAGAAATGAAAATTCACAGCCTGTTTCGAGTTTCAACCGGGTAAGGAATGTAATGAATGAAACCCACATCGACCGGCGAGGATAGGAATTGTAGCGGCTATCAAAGCCTGTCTCACTCATCTGGGGCAATAATTAATGACTGACAGATGAAATTAAATGATATTGGAGATTATAACTGTAATGAAAGATGAATCGAAATATCGGAGTACCCGGAGGAAAGCTTGTTCGCCTCCGCTTTTTCCAGCACAAAATCTCCCATGGAGTGACCGGGATTTCAACCACGGACATGAGACACCGGCGCGCTGCCGCCTGAGACATGGAGGCTCTGTGTAAAATGCAATTATGCTTTATAAACTTTGACTAATGAATGACAACACTCCACGCGATTACATCATATACATTGTAGTATGGATCATGTAGAACGTACACCACCGATTGCCGCTTCGTAGAATTCCGCGGAACACAGTGCAATGTCCACAGAAATGTTCCACTCACCCCTCTGCTATTCGGCAACCTCACGACCACAGTCCGGAAACAGTTGTTTAAGGCGACGGACTACTCATTAGTAGCCTGGATAAGTTCAGAAAAACTTCTGTAAGTTAATAAGGCGAAGTTGAAGACTAGTACAGTGATTATTTGTTATTACTTGTTTATAATATGGGGCTGCCTGGCCGAGGCGGTAAAGGAGTGTTTGGTTCACCCGGAAGGACATGGGTTCGATTCCCCATCGGAAAGACGAAAAGTGTAAGAAGCGATAGATCCACTTCCGGAGATGCACATGGCTCTAAGGTTCACTCAGCTTACATCAAGAATGAGTGCCAGGTTAATTCCTAGGGTTAAGGTGGTCGAGCGTAGAGCAAAGCACTCTACCCCACCAAGTGTCCAGGTTACGGATAATGGAAGCCTCTACCTTCCACCCCACCCTCCCCCCACCAGGGCCTTCATGGCATGTACGGAGATGACTTTGCTTTGCTATCACTTGTTCATAATATCACCAACTCTCAACCATTAACAACGTAAACAATATATGGGCATGATCTAAAGTGATTTGATAGAATCTGAGGATGTTCTTGTAGAACGAAACATGTCATTCTTTGTTTAATAGTGTGCATTCTGTACAAGTATGTTATATGTGTTATAACTAGAGTTTTTGGCAGATTGGAAAGCTTTAAAGACACATTCATTAAAGAGATGTAAAGAATCTCGAACTCAGTTGGTAGTCTTTTCTAGTTTTCAACTTTTGTATCTTACTGTAAATGTCATTGTTGTCATAGGTAAATTTTAATACTTCTTTACTATTAGTCGTTTCCTCTATCGGACATTATGCTTGTAGCCAACAATCTTTACATACTGCTGACTGAATACTTCTGCTTTTTGAAAATCCTCACATACACATTCACCTTGTTCATTAATGACTCCTGGAATGTCCTTGGAACTTGTTTCTGCCTTAACGTACCTATACATACACTTCCATTTCTATGGCCACCAATTATGCTTGCCATCGTGTTATCCTTAGTCGTAAGCATGACTAGTGAAGTACGGAGTAGTGTATGGTATTGTTTCTCGCGTTACCATCACGGGGAGTTCAATACTGATTATGTGGAAGTTACGTCACCGATTGCCGTTTCACTGTAAGGTGAATCAAGTAAAAAGATCTAGAAATTCATATATGCTACATACCTTCACATGGTGGGTCAATCGTTGTTCGTTGTGAATGTTCAGTGTGTTCTCATTTTTTTTTTTTTTTGACTGGAACTTTAGTTCTCCTAGAATTACAGCTTTTTCATCTCCACAATGTCTGCATAAGCTAGTTGCTTTACGTCGCACCGACACAGAGAGGTCTTATGGCGACGATGGGACAGCGAAGGGCTAGGAGTGGGAAGGAAGCGACCGTGGCCTGACTTAAGGTACATCCCCAGCATTTGCCTGTTGTGAAAATGGGAAACCACGGAAAACCATTTTCAGGGCTGCCGACAGTGGGGTTCGAACCTACTATCTTCCGAATACTGGATACTGGCCGCACTTAAACGACTGCAGCTATCGAGCTCGGTGTCTCCATAAGAAAGTACGCTTGTTTAGAAAGACTTCATCATCACGTTACAATAAAACAGGCATGGATCAGACCTGGCTGTGCTACTAGTTTCCTACATTCTCTCCACTTGTTTTCAGCTAACCACATGGGCTGTTTTCCTTGTGTTGCGAGCTGTAGATCGGTTCAGTTCCATTATTTAAAGTTCTCGTTTGTTTTCCTTTACTTTTTAAAATTTCCACCTCTTTCAAACACAGCCAAACTAAGAGTCATTAGAACCGAACAACTTTTCGCGTGTGTTGTACACGTATGGTTGGAGGTGAACAGCAAATATGGGGCGCAGACTAAATCCAATATCGAATTATTCGGTACGTTTATTTTCAATGAAAGGCAATTAAAAATATTGATTACATCAGGCTTCAAACTTCCACAAGGTTGTTAATTAATTGATATATAATCTCCTGCATTTGAAGTTTCGATATATTAAAATATCAGCAGAAGGGTATTTATAAAACCATTCACAACACGTGTATGCCAAACACATTCATTTGCTTTTGTAGGAGGAGCCAGTTTAGATAAATCATTGCCAAGTGATATATAGTTTTAATAATAATAATAATAATAATAATAATAATAATAATAATAATAATAATAATAATAATGATAACGCCAGGCTGAATGGCAGGTTCGATCCCGACTCGGTCTGGTGGTATTTGAAGGTGCTCTAATATGTCAGCCTCGTGTCGGTAGAATTACTGGCACGTAGAAGAACTCCTGTGGAACTAAACTCAGGCATCTCGGCGTCTCCGAAAAACCGTAAACGCATTTAGTGGGAGATAAAACGAATGTTATAGTAATGATAAGCAGAAGAAGAATAATAATAATAATAAGAAGAAGTTTGGTATCAGTCCTATCAAGCAGCGGTTTTAACAGACACATAGGTGTCGGAATACCGTCTCGCAGAATTTACGTAAAATGCTGAAAAAGTAACAAAATGTTATATTTTTAAACCCTGCCAACCTAGGCCCAATTTTTGGGAAGTCAGTATTGTTAGTGCATGACCATTTATTAGGGAATGGATTTTATTTCCCAATGTTATAGTTAAGTTTGAACGCCGTCCTAAGCAGGACTAATTTCACAACTGATTCAAGTATTGACTTATCCACTATAACGTCTGTACCAAATTGTGGGCAGTGTGCCATGACTCGTTCATCCGGTTTTCTTTTGAATATCCTGTAATTTTCAGTGTAGTGATTCTTGGAAGGCAATTTTTTTATATCGCGTTCTTTAGAATTTTTTTGGGTGCTGCTTGGCCGAGGCGGTAAAGGCGTGCTTGGTTCGCCCGGAAGGACGTGGGTTCGAATCACCGTCAGGAGGTCGTAAAATTTAAGAAACGAGATTTCCACTTTCGGAGGTGCATATGGCCCTGAGGTGAGGTTAACAATGGTGGAAGCCTTTACCTTCCACTCCTCCAAGGGCCTACATGGCCAAACGGAGAAGACTTTGCTTTGCTTTGCTTTCTTTAGATTTTTCTAATCTTTCAAAAGTTTCCCGACTTTCGAAAGACCTGACAGGATTAGGATCAGCAAATCTGCAGTATAGGAATATAGTCAGGAAAATTGTTCACACAAGGGGATTTGAGGAAGACAAGAAGAAAACAACACGACGCACTTGGTCGGAGGAATAGAAATCACAACAATAGATGAAAATGAAGAGCTATTAGGCAAGGAGGAAAGCTCAACAAATGTTGATTCCGCTTGGTCCTAAGTGACCAGTTCATCCAGAAGAAGAAGAAGAAGAAGAAGATATTTTTTGTTACTTCTAATCTAAAAGATACAAAACTCCACGTGAAATCTGGTTTTCGATAAGGGATGTGTTCTCTCCCCAAGTAATCACCTTGAGTACTCCATTCATTCATTCATTCATTCATTCATTCATACCGTATTACACATGTGTTTTATTTAGGGGTTTATTGTCATTCTTGTGTGTAAGGAGGAAGGCTGCCAAGTCAAGGTGGTAAAGAAGTGCTCGTTCACCTGGAAGGACGTAGGTTCGAAACTCAGTCAGAAAGTCGAAACATTTAGTAATAACATTTCTACTCTTGGAGAAGTTCGTGGCCTTGAGGTTCACTCAGACTTCACCGAAAGCGAATAGAAGATGGTACTGATGTGACATAAAACTAAAAGTTGACCGGTCAATCTGACGGGACCAATTACTGTGATTTATAAAGTAGATTTTCGATTTTAGCAAACAAGAAAGCAGGGCAGTGTAGAGTTTTGTGCAAAAGTTGATTTTATGACAAGATTTTTCAATGCTAAAATATATCTTGAAATATTACTGGTATACATACAATGTTTGTCCACTCCGAGAAACTATCGGCATAGTTACTCATCCACATTGCAATTTCTCGAAACCAGTCACAATTTGTGACAAAGCTATAGAAACTATATCATCAGAATTGGAAATTATTGTGCTATTTCACATATCAAAGAGGCGGGTGCTATAATCTACTTGCTACGCTATAACACACTCTCGTGAAACAGTGTTTAACTGTAACGTGATAGTTGCCCACTGTCTTAAAATAATGAGGTGCCTCAGCATTTTTGCTAGAGTGCAAGGTATGTAAACATCAGCACATACAAAAGTATTGCACAGGAACTTTAACCTGCGAAAGGTGGCGGTTCCCAGTTCTATTCTGAAGTGCTAATTTACTCACTCGGCAATAGACGTGAGGGTAAGTAGGCAGGAAGAGAAAAGTGACTCAATGCATTGGTTGCTCATACTGCAGCACCATCATATCACCAGGCACATAAGTTGATTATTGTTATTTTAATCTCTGGGAAATAAGGGACTTTCCAATAAAAAATCTTGATAGTCAGCATATTATTAGATCCCGGACTGCCGTTGATTTGGCATCTATAAATGGGGCCACAGAGTTCACGAACGGTGCAGCAATTGCTTTTGGCTGCAGTCCCAATACTACTACCAGATGGTAGCATATGCACATCGTAATAATTGCAAACTGCTAACACAAATCCACAATCACAATCGATATTTTCATTTAAACTGAACAACCACCTAACTCATTAATCTGTCTCTTGGTTCCTATAACCTAAAACAATTGTAGAATCAGATTGTTTCATTCCACGTAATCAACGAGAGAAAACCAAATTATCACTATTTGTAATAGACATTTACGGAAGATTGCATGACACACGTCTGTCCAACTGATAATCGATTACACTGTGCAACATGATTTGTGTGTCAAATTAATGAGGTATGGGTGGCATAATATTCTCAAATATTGTTTTTTCTCAAAAATATTATTTTGTGACCGAGATACTGTATTTTTATAATTTAAGTATTAATAAAATTGTGCTATAAATTTTACTTTGAATGTCCTCTGAATAAAAATAAAAATATCCTTCAGAATATTGCAGTTCCAGAATTTATTTATATTTTGCCTTTTCCTTACATATGTACGAAATGTAGACTGTAGGCAGGAATTCGGAAATTGTAAATAATACTCTGTATGAAAGCCGGTGTTTACAAGAATAACAACTGAGCACTCACGAATTTTCAAGCAAGTTGTGAATTCTACCTCGTGTTCCGTTTTAACCTCGTAATTACAGTCCTGGTGAGCATCCCTCACCGCCTACGAGAGAAGGTCCAGCATTTCACGTATCTCCAGCTTCACATACCGTTCTTACTCGGTCATTTATCACCACCACTGGCGAGTTATGACCTTTCAACTTAACAGCTTCGCTCTCCTCCTCATAAAAGAACGTTCTTACTCATACTCCACGAAATGGGGCCAAGAACATTTCCCAAACGTATGTCGAAAACATTTCTCGTAAAGTTTATGTGCGTGAATAATAATAATAATAATAATAATAATAATAATAATAATAATAATAATAATAATAATAATAATAATAATACTTGTTTCCGAGTTTGGCCACCGATCACTGCATTTAACCTAAGGCTTTCTCTTATTATCATTATTAATATTATTATTATTATTATCCCATAATCGCTTCATCCTTTCACTTCTAATCTTCCTTTCTTTCTCAGATATGACCAATTTGGGTCTACACTTTGGTGGTTTCTCCTGGAATGTTTTGATGCTGTCCACTCGGCTTCTAAATTCTTTTCTGTTGTGAATTATATCCATTGTAAATCCACTTTCTATTACAACCCTTTTTACCTCTTCCACCCACTTCGTTGAACCTTTCAGTCCAGTGATGTACTTGAATATTTTCTTAGTTAGCCGTTTCTCATCCATTCTTTCTAGATGCCCATAGAATTTCAGCCTTCGCTTTCGCATGGTGACAATGATTTTTTCGGTGTATTTGTAGAGATGATCATTTTTTCTATTCCTCCACTCCCCATCAGCATTTACCTGTGGTACTAAAATTTTCCTTAAGATTCTCTTCTCCCTTTTTACGAGTTCTTGAAGCTCACCCTTTTTATTCATTGTCAGGCTCTCTAAAGCGTAGTGACCCTTTGGCTTTACCACTGTGCTGTAGTGTCTAATTATCGCCTTGTAAGATATTGCTCTTTTGTTGTATCTGTTCTGGGTTAACCTGTAAGCTAATTCTAGTTTCCTAATTCTTGCCGTATTCGCCTCTTTATCCAATCCGTTAGGTTCTATCCATTCCCCTAGATATTTAAATTTCTCAGTTCATTTTACAGTCCCAGGCTTCACTTCTAAGTGCCTCTCCACTTTATGTCCATATTCCATGCATTCCGTCTTCTCATAGGAGACTTTGAGACCCGTTTCCTTAGCGATCTCATGTGGAGTATTCAGCATAATTTGAGCATTTTCTCGGTTGTGAGCCAGGAGGGCGAGATAATCTGCGAAAGCCAAATAGTTAATTTCAAAGTTCTGTCCTTTCCTCCCTAAATGTATTCCCCTAATTCCTTTCACTTCCAAAGCTTTTTCACAGATTCTAATGATATTTTCCAGAACAGTGTTAAAGAGAATTGGTGATAGGCAGTCCCATTGTCTGACTCCCGTTTTTATTTCAAATGGTTCAGAAATTTCACCGAAGAATTTGAATTTTGAGAAATAATTTTATTTACAAGATACAGCGCACAAATCAGGCATAGAGTTGAAAAGAAACTAGAATTATCATGTATACTGTCAACACACACTTTTACAAAAGTTCACATTAGAAGATCTCCGATTTGTACATGGTACCAGCTGCACTGCACAACGCATAAATTGCATACGCAGGATTCGTCTGGGTCATGGAAGTACTCGGTATTAAACAGCTTAAGGTGGTATTTATGTACTGCCATCGAGTTAACAAAGTGTCGCAGGTCTAGGTTAGTGATTGTATATTCATCATGGCCTCCGTTGTATAATAGTCGATCCAATGTTCGTCTCTTTTCCTCACTCTGTCCTGCATTACTTTTTCCCAGGCGTCTGTGAATGGCAGCCCTCTCTTCATCCGGGGGTCCTCGATGAAGGAGGTCTCCTTGGCAAGTTCATATGCTAGTCGAGATTTTGCCTACTTTGATACCCTCAGGGTGGCTTCCAGAAATCGCGACTTGACTTCTTCGAGTGTCCTCCATGGACAGCTTCTCCCAGATGATTTCCAGCCCATGTGTGGCGATGGGAGCTATTTTCGTGTCAAATAATCTCATAGATGCTCCAAGTGAAATCTTCGTGATTGATTTAATTTCTCGAGCAACAGCGGCAACATAGGCTATATATGAAATAATAATAATAATAATAATAATAATAATAATAATAATAATAATAATAATAATAATAATAAAAACCAAACCCCATGACACTACAGCCCTTGAAGGACCTTGGCCTACCAAGCGACCGCGACTCAGCCCGAAGGCCTGCAGATTACGAGGTGTCGTGTGGTCAACAGGACGAATCCTCTCGGCCGTTATTCTTGGCTTTCTAGACCGGGAATAATAATAATAATAATAATAAACACAAAATATGGAACGATAAACCGTGTTAATAAATTTAAATACCTTGGGGAATGGATTCAGAAAAGTGGACTTGACAAAGAGGCCATAGCAGCAAGAATAAAGTAAATGAAAGTCACTTTCCAAACCACCCGCAACATATACAAAAAAAGTGCTCTTCTCTGAAAACAAAAATTTCGTCACTACAACACTGTCTTCAAACCAAGTATCGCTGAATGCATCTGAATGCCTTATCCTGTCCGAGGAATGTTTGCTTGCAGATTTAGAGAGGAAGGAAAGAAAGATCCTTGGCCCAAACTACAGAAATGGCATCTACGTTAGAAAATCCAGGCAAAAAGTATACTGCAATATTCAAGACAGATCAGAGATGACGTAGGAACAGGCTCGTATGTGGAAATGAAGAGATTAGCGGATTACAGAGAAGAGTGGAGAAGACGAATTGCTGCCAACCAATCTTAGGATTGAAAATTAAGAAGAAGACGACGAATGATTGACTCTCGAAGGACGAAATGTATCTTGAGGCAAGAAAGATCTTAAGGAACTGGGCCTACAAGCAGAAGATACACAAGATCGAAATGTTAACAAAGCAGCCGTCTAGACTTTTGGGACTTTGAGGGACGAAAAACGGGTAACTGGTGCAAAGTGGACAGAAGAACGTCGTGCTAAACCCAGTGAGCTAATGAAGACGACGTGGATCAAGTGAAAAACTAAGAAATGCAAGAATGTATAAAGTGAGGCTTATCGTGGCCCCTTGGTGGCCGATTAACGAAGTTGATTGAATGAATAAATGAATAATAATAATAATAATAATAATAATAATAATAATAATAATAATAATAATAATAATAAAGGCTCGGAAGATTATGACCTAAAGAAGTACAAAATGTGCAATCAAATATGTTCTAAAATCTAGCTAAATATGACCCACATAATATAAAATATGACTTAAGCATTTTAGGGATAGGGAGCAAGTACTGTAATATAGTATTACCAACATTAAACGTGGTACAAAAAGCGATTGGCGATGATACGGCACACATAATATTCCAAACAGACAGAGCTACAGTAGATGCGTTAAATTTCATACATTTTTTTTGTTAGTTGTTTTACGTCGCACCGACACAGATAGGTCTTACGGCGACGATGGGACAGGAGAGGGCTAGGAGTGGGAAGGAAGTGGCCGTGGCCTTAATTAAGGTACAGCCCCAGCATTTGCCTGGTGTGAAAATGGGAAACCACGGAAAACCATTTTCAGGGCTGCCGACAGTGGGGTTCGAACCTACTATCTCCCGAATACCGGATACTGGCCGCACTCAGTATCAGCCTTAAGGCGCAGTTCTCACTCTGTTCCCCTAAAAATAAGAACCAAAAGACCGAATTACTGTATTAGCATGCATTTTAGTATCTATCGTTCGTACTGTACCATTACGTTACGATTGACGTCAGTTTACATGAATATACATCGGAAGAAAAATGGCGCAGATCAGCTTCAAGCGTTAAGAATGCACGGAATAATTTTTTGTGACAAATTGACCGCAATTAGGAGGCAGTGCCTGGCGAGATGGAAAGAGATCTCTATGAGAAATGAACCATTATACGTAAAAAAAATTGAAAAACGGTCTATTATTATCTACTTTGGCAAGAAGAGTTTTCGTCGTAAACGGACTGTGAATTGCGATTACTTGACCAGAAGACTAGCTGACATAATCAATATAACCATAATAGGAGCCATACGAAGGAAGAATCCAGAAACAAACTACTGGAAAATACATAAAAACGGCAGGGAAACACGCATAATAGATTTCAAATACTGTACGGAAGAAGAGGTGTTGGGATACGGCATTCGTAAATAAGGCCTACACTGACTTAATAAACGGCCAAATTTTCATCAAATTATACGTATTGCCCACTGATAAGATTTAAAGAACATTATTCAGACAACATAAAAAAAAGACCAAGGAAGAGCCAGTTTATGAAAATAAAATTGAATCTGAGCAGTATCTTTAGAGGAAAAGAAATATAAATACAGTTAGAGAAAGTACTTGGAAAAGCTCTATATACTGAAAATTAAGATGTATTCTATCAATTTAATATTATCTTTTCGTTGCATGGAAATTGGACACGAAATGGAGCTAGCCTAAAGCGATGGAGGGAGGCTGACCGGATCATCGTAAGCTCAAGCCTGAAGACCTAGAGATCCAGCATGACGTGATCCAGTGCAAGGCTGAGCGTTCCGAGATGCCGTGACTAGGAAGAAGAAAGCAGAGTCGGACATAACATGGCCATGAGATAAGTAAAATTCTAAGAAATTTTACTATAAAGTATTTCATTTGGTGTAGTATAATTGTAGGAATGCTGTAGTGCCAAATATATGACCTGTTTGTGCCATTGTGTGAATTCTAAGGCATATGCCGGAGAAATTAACCACAGATACGTATTATTTATGTGTAGTAATATACTGCCGTGCTCATAAGTTTGATATGAGGTTAATGTGAGCTGTATCGGGAAGAGAATTGATGTTTTTTGAACCTATATGCTTTCGAGAACGTCATATATTAAACTAGGCAAGGCTAAGATAGTGAAGTGCAGTATAATAATAATAAACCTAGGCTACCCAATGACCAGATTGAATAACTAGGCCATATATCGTCTACATTTACGATGAGTTGAAATAAACAGTAGCAGCTTGCGGTGTTTTGAGTAGATATTTAAGTAAAAGGAATGTTTTACTGCGACGTGGTAGACATTACGTGGAATCTGAGTAGAGATATTGTTGTATGCGGAGGAATCGCAGTAATTAAATGCATAAATGATAATATGTTGTTGGAGATTTGAGATGTTGAATAGGTATTGTGTAAGTAAATGAGTGATGGAAATAGGTGCGAATTTATGCTTAGCTACAGTTTTGTTGCGATTGAAAATGAGGCAAGCAGTGAAATTAAGGCCTAGATACGTGAATATATTAAGTGTAGCAATGAGATTAAATGATCTATTGGTTGAATTTATA
This sequence comes from Anabrus simplex, assembly GCF_040414725.1. Taxonomy (NCBI): domain Eukaryota; kingdom Metazoa; phylum Arthropoda; class Insecta; order Orthoptera; family Tettigoniidae; genus Anabrus; species Anabrus simplex. The sequence goes on along the minus strand of NC_090272.1, from coordinate 59,996,953 downwards.
TGGAATATGGAGATAGATGGATCGTATTTTACATGTATTTGAAGTGCATATAGAATAGAGATATAGTCGCCTAGTAATATATTCGTCTCACATATGAATATATAGCAGTGGAGCACGCGTTAACGTGAAAATGGTAAAATTAGTAGGCAGTAGAAGGAGTAATTTTAATTGAAAATACACATAATTAATCGGTCGGTACGATTCTAACAGGTCATGACGGTTGAAGAACATGGCGATGGCATTCGTAAATGAAGATATTTAATTTTATTTTTGGCACACATTTTTATATATATATATAAGGATGTTGGAATTAATATTTATGGTTAGGATTAATTTTTTTTTAGATATTTAAAATGGCATTTTGAAGCCATATTTGGAAAGAATTACTTATCTCATGCCATAAACAAGTCAATACGCAAATTCCCAAACCAATTCCAAAGAGTTGTGCAAATAGACCTAAAGGAAAGAAAGACCACTCCCTCCTTTAATAAAGAGTAAATCCTAGTTGTCCCCATATTGAAATAAAATGATGAAGTGTGGTCACGCAACGAAATAATAATTGCCCAGATGAATTAAAGATACCTGCCCAATTTTAATTATGTCAATTCGTCAATTTTAGTTGTCAAGAAAAATAATATGTGATTTTTTTTATTTACTTTCCTCTATTACCAAAGATGATCATTATTTTGTTAATGATAATATTGGCATGCTAATAAATTAGTTTTAAGTTTATTCTAGCGTTTATTTTCAAAGGTAGAGATAGGAAGATTAGTTATAAGGATACATTTAGGCTGATATTTCGGAATCATGATATTTAAAGGCTTATATTAATTCTACGGTAGGATTTCGGAGTAAATGAGTAACACATTGAACTATACACCCTCTTCAACGGAACTTGCGAAGGTAAATAGTATTGTTGAATATATATAGATGTTTTTACCCTGAGATATTGACTTAATATGGACATGCAACCACCGCGTTTGATTGGTATATCCATCCCCGATTTCGCATAGTTAATTAGCAACATGTAAGTGGAAATATTGCACGGGCAACATCATATTAGATTAGTACTACAACTTGAGGTGAAGTATGAGGAAGTACAGCGCGATGGTGATACCTATATTTTTATCAGTCCAACCTGGACCTTGGTTAGAATTAGGACTTCGAGGCCACCAAAGGTTGCATTAAATATGGCGGCCCGAACGTGAGGCAAGTTTGAAGAGGTCGGATGAATAATTAGATTCTGGATATACAGAAATTTGATAACTTGATTATGGAGTGAATCCTGAGGATGAGATATGGATGTTAGGCTTGGACATAGGTCATATGATGCCGTAGCGTCGAGCAAGTCTGAAAAGAAGGACGAATTGAGGAATGAGAATGGTTTCAAGAGAACGATACCGGGGTTGTTGAATTAAATCTTGGACCACAGTCATGAAATTTATTCGAAGAAGGAGACGATGCCTGATAGTTTATGAACTTAGGTATGGCATGCGACGCAGAATGGATTGATAGCCATGAAGATTAAGGAAGAGAGGGCTTAACTAATGGAGAAATTTATATTTTTGGATGGAGAAGAAGAAGGTAGCAAGAAATTTGATGCGGAGTCTCGCAATATTTGACAGTCTCGTGGAAGGAGAAAGTCTACTGTATATATATTTAGGTTACTTTAAGGAATTTGATGCATGAGTGATGATGAGGGAAGAATTTTATAACGCAAGTTTCATATTATTGATTTTATATATATGATTAGGTGGATACGACATAAATATAATTAAAATTGGGCATATAGGTCAAGGTTTGGATTTGCGTATGACTTGTATAGGTTGTCATGGCTGAGTTACGATGGTCTGGGTTAGTCTTTCCCAGTTAAACAAGAAAGTACAAAGTAAACTTTGAAGTATTTATAATAATAGATATAGTTATAAGTCTGATAGACTATTTTATGTTGATATTTGATGATTGGTTGGTTGAAGTTGAGGGATAAATAGAGAATTAGGGTTATATATAACATAACTGGAATTATAGAGCATTTTAAGTGGAATATCAAAAAAATGTCGAACTTAGCTCAATTAAAATCACAATTTGAGGATTATAAGAAAGAAATTGAGGAGGAGAACAGGAAGAGAGATGAAGTAATACAGAAAACCAAGGAAGAGCAATTAGGGATTCTTGAAGTGTTTAGACAAATAGCTGAAGAAATTAGGAAGCAGAATGAAGAAAATAGGAACCAGATGGCTGAAGAAATTAGGAAACAAAATGAAGAAATTAGGAAGCAGAATGAAGAAAATAGGAACCAGATGACTGAAGAAATTAGGAAACAGAATGAAGAAATTAGGAAGCAGAATGAAGAAAATAGGAACCAGATGGCTGACGAAATTAGGAAACAGAATGAAGAAAATAGGAAGCAGAATGAAGAAAATAGGAAGCAGAATGAAGAAAACATTAACAGACTGGAAGGCAAGCTCTTGGAAAGGATGAATGAGAAAAATGAGGAATTTCAGAAAATAATCAACGGACAGGATGAGAAACAAAAGCAAATGATTGAAGGAAAACTTCAAGAATTCATTAACAGGCAAGAAGAAAAACAGCAGGAAACAATGAAGGAAGTGAAAGAAGCTGTAAGGATGGAAATGGAAAAAGTCGGAAGTGAAATGACACAAATTAAAGTGGATATTGACGTTTTACGTAAGGATATGACAGGGATTATGGAAAATAAGAATCAAGAGGTAAATCAAGAGATAAATAAAGTTATGGAAGAATTGGCAGAAAGCAGAAATGTTATTCAAAAGTTGAAAATGGAAGAGATGAAGAGTATAACGGATAATTTGGAGAGTTTGAGGATAAATTCCACAGAAAGAATTAACAAATTGAATGAAGCAATCGAAACAACGAATAAATCAGTGGAAGTAAATATCATTCTGGCAAGAGAGCAGGTGTCAAATAAAATTAAAATAATACAAGAAGAAGCTGAACGGAATAAAAATGAAACTGACAGCAGAATCAGCAGAACGGAGAGAGAATTACATACGATTCGTAAGGAAATTCAGGAAATGAGAATAGAGAACCGAACAACAAGGCCTAATGTCATGAGAACAGTAGAAATTCAGGCTTGTGATAGGGAAACAACGCCAGCAAGGACTACGGATTCAAGCCAAGGTATTAATGGAAGTTCGATGGGGAACGGAAATGGTAATAATGGAAGTCCAGCAATAATAAATATAATTAAAACCATCGAGGATAAGCCAAAACATTTTAATAATACTGCAAGTTTATCCCCAAAACGATTTTTGAGGGAGATGGAGGATTATTTTCGGGATAATAACGTTCCAAACGAGAAACGACTCAAAGTAATTGAAAAACATTTAGATGCTAACCCAAGTATTTGGTACCAGGCATTTAAGTACAGTTTCCACGAATATGAGGATTTTAAAACGGCATTTTTAAGGAAATATTGGAGTCCGGAAGTACAACAGCAGCTTAGAATGGAATTGTATTCACGAAAATTCGCTGTTGCCGGTCAGACAAGATATAGTGACTATTTTGCTTTCCAATTTCAGCGTTTTCAGGATTTGGATTATGCACCCAGTGAATTGGAAGCTATTAAAACTATTCAAAGCCAACTTCCACCTGAAATACAAAGATTATTGGCGACCTCGAATGTTCAAACGGCAATTGAAATGGAAGATAGGCTGAGACAAATTGACATGACGACTTCTCATCCCACGAGTAGGTTAATACGTAGTATGGGAAATGAAGAGTCAATCAATGTAATAGCCCATGAGAATTACGAAATTAACAAACGAAGAGGACAAAGAGACGTGGCTAGGAACCAGGAGATGGATGAAAGAAAAGAGATGAGAGGATACCAACGTCAAAGAGATCAAGAATATCGACGGACATATCAGATGGATGGAAGATATGTGCCATATGACAGGCAAAGTAACAGATATACAAGAAACAGAAATATGATCCGAAGAAGGAATTATTACGGAGGAAGAGGTGGACGGAACTTCAGAAAGGGAGTTCGGAAATAGAAGATATGCCCAGGAGCAGAAAGAAGACTTGAGAAATCAAGAAAAATGGAAGCAAGCGATTAAAGACAAGGAGATTGTTGGAGATATCGAGGGCGCAGAGAGTTTAGAGCTCCAACAATATAAAAATTCGGAAGCAGGGAAACGTCATCTTAACCCGAATGCACAGAATTTCAATACAGGGTTAGACGTTCCTGAGAAAAAAAAACGACAATTTTGAAATAGATTATGATAAAAATGGTAATAGAGGAAAGAAAACGGATATTAAAATTATAAGTTGGATGATAGCACAGATCGAATCGTGGGAGTTCGAACCAGAGGATTTACTACATGATATGGCATCGAATGCGAGACCACAGAAATTGAATCTGCCAATAATTGTGGTTAGAGTAAATGGAATGAGAGTACATTGTCTTATAGACTCGGGAGCAAGTATAAGTGTGATTTCAAACACGTTATTCCTGGAAATTGAGAAAAAAATGAAATTACCGACCATACCAGTGGCTGGAGTTAAAATTAAAGGAATCATACCAGATAAAACAATAGAATGTAAAATACAGACATTTTTATGTATCGGAATTGGGACTCAGAGATTTGAACATCCTTTCGTGGTAATGAATAGGATAAAATATAATATTATATTAGGTGTGGATTTCATGGTAGCTACGAAAATGACTATTGATATGGAAAAACAAGAAATTAGGTTTCCAATTATCCAGAGTGATAATAAGGAGACAACTGAAAGGATAAGTTTAGACATTAATAGAGAGCTCGCGGAGCATATGAGAATTGAAGGACGGGAAATTAGCAATATTTATCGCGAAAACATCCATGTAAATGAATGCCAAAATACCATTAAGGTTGTAGAACCAGAAATAATTGGCACAATTGAAAGAATACTAAGTCTGGAAGAGGAGGAGAAGGATCCTGAAATATGGAAAAGCCTTATAGAGACCAAAATTTCCACTGAAGAAAAAGTCAGATTATATGAAATTCTGAAGAAATATTCGGTTGTGTTCAAAAATAAACCGGGAAAAATTCCAAATTTTAAATACAGATTACAAGTTAATGACTGGACACCGTACAAAGGAAAGCTATATGAGGTACCTGAAAAATATCACCTAGAGGTTAAAGGGATCATCCAGGAAATGTTAGATGATGAAATAATTGTAAAGACGGCGACTCCATATTTAAACCCCTTGGTCATTGTGAGGAAAAGTAATGGTAGTTTGAGGTTATGTTTGGACGCGCGAAGGCTAAATGAGAAGCTAATACCTGAATATGACCAGGTACCAAGGATAAAGGATATTATTAAGAGATTTAAGAACATGAAGTACTTCAGTAGTCTGGATTTCACTTCGTCATTCCACCACATTGTTTTAGAAGAAAAATCACGGTTACTAACAGGATTCATGTTCGATAACCAAACGTACGCCTATTGTAGACTCCCATTTGGCCTGAAAAATAGTTGTGCCGTTCTTATCAGAGCACTTGATAGGAATTTAACGGCAGAGGTGAAGAGCTATGTAACATCTTATGTGGACGATTTGGTTCTTGCGACGGAAACATACAAGGAACATTGTGAACGGTTGGAAAAGTTGTTAGACAATTTAAAGAATACTGGTTTTAAGGTCAATTTCGCTAAGTCGAAATTCTGCCAGGCGCAGATACTTTTTGTAGGGCACATTATCGATGGTGAAGGAATACGACCCAATCCAACAAAAATAAAAGCTATATGTGACTTTCCGCGGCCAACCAGAATAAAGCAATTAAGGCAGTTCCTTGGGATGACGCAGTTCTTCGCAGACCATTGCAAAGGATACACCGAGATGGCAGCACCCTTGCAGGAATTATTAAGAATAAACAACAGATGGAAATGGGGCGAAGAAGCTGAAAGAGCATTTGTAGGAATGAAGAAACTAATGGAGAATAACATTAAGCTTGGTTACCCCAATTATGAAAAAGAGTTTATCATACAATCCGATGCGTCGAACATAGGAATTGGTGCTTGCCTATATCAGGAAGAAGCAAATGGGGAAAAGAAGCCAACATATCTGGCTTTTGCAAGTCGAAAATTGAGAAAACATGAACAACACTATACAACAACGGAACAAGAGCTGTTAGCGATAGTGTTCGCGTTACAACAGTGGTCAAAAATAATTAGTGGGTATCCAGTTGTTGTACGTACTGACCATAAAGCATTATCTTTTGGTCTGAAGGCTGCCATGGCAAGTGAGCGTGTAACTAGATGGATTTTATTTACACAGCAATTCCAAATTAAGATAGAGCACTGTAGTGGCAAAGACAACATTTTGGCTGATGCACTGAGTAGAAATCCAGAGCAAGGAGAAGAGATAATGTGTCAATTAGAATTGGATGACCAGGATAGGGATATGGTAGAAAAGTTACAAGCGATAGCTGAGTTACAGAAAACGGATGTGGAGTTAGCTAAAATCATTTCTATGTTGGAAAACGAAACCGGAGAAACCCCATTAACCCAGGCATACAGGATAATAGATGGAAGATTGAATAGATATCTTACCGAAGATCAAGATAAAGCACGGATAGTGGTGCCAAGGAAATTGCAAAGAGAAGTAATATGGTTAACTCACAGAATAACAGGACATGGTGGAATAGATAAGGTGTTGCACACCATCCTAGAGAGGTTTACCTGGAAGGGATTAAGAGCAATGATAAGGAAAATCATTAGAACGTGCGATGTATGTCAAAGAACGAAGCATAGTACGAGATTAAATAGCCATCAACCAATCGCGATATTGCCAGCTAAGACCAGAGAGATATACGCAATCGACATTTTCGGACCACTTCCTATAGCCAGAAAAGGGAGAAAATTTATAGTAGTCACTATGGATATATTTTCGAAATATGTGGTTCTCCAGCCTATACAAAGGGCTAATTCGAAGCAAGTTATTCATGCAATTATGAAAGGCGTGATACCAAAAATGGGAAGGCCGGAAAAGATATTAAGCGACCGAGGTACTCAATTTACCTCTGAACAGTTTCGCGAGGCTATGCAAACATTAAACATAAAGCACGTATTTTGCTCAGTTAGACACCCGCAATCCAATCCCGTAGAACGTTGCATGAGAGAAATTTCGAAGTTTTGCCGAATATATTGTGAAAAAAGCCATTGGAAATGGATTGATGTAATCCCAGTTATTGAGTATTATATGAACAACACTATACACGAATCTACTGGGCAAATACCGAAAATAGTACATAGAAACGAAGTCCCAGATAGGCCTTGGGATATTGTTCTAGGGAAGCTGATAGAAAATAGACCTAGTGCAGAGGAATTAAATGATATGGTACAAAGAAGATTGCAGGAACAATCCCAAAGAAGGCTTAAGAGGCTGAAAAACAAAAAGTTTCACCCTCAATTGAAGTTAAATGACTTGGTACTTATTAGAAAGACACCAAGTTCTAATGTATCCGGAAAGATCTTTGCAAAATTTCTGCACTTATATGATGGCCCATATATTATAAGAAAAGCATTTGGGAATAACGCTTATCAAGTTGAAAATTTATCTGGAACCTATAAAGGAATCCATAACGCCGCAAATATCAAGTATTATTACCGGGAAAATCAGGAACAATCCTTAAGTAATATACCGGAGATATGCGGAAAGGAAGGATGCATTAATTCAGAATGTCAAACAGATGAGGAGACTGTTTAGAAAGAAATACATAAAGTAATTGCAAAGTCAACAGTTACGAAATGAAGTACGGAGAAGGAAGTTGAGTAACGTAAAGGTCCATTTATTATACGAATGGAAGCATAGTATAAATATATTGTGACCAACATATTTAAAAAATGAGTGGGAGGAGAAAATGTACCATTACGTTACGATTGACGTCAGTTTACATGAATATACATCGGAAGAAAAATGGCGCAGATCAGCTTCAAGCGTTAAGAATGCACGGAATAATTTTTTGTGACAAATTGACCGCAATTAGGAGGCAGTGCCTGGCGAGATGGAAAGAGATCTCTATGAGAAATGAACCATTATACGTAAAAAAAATTGAAAAACGGTCTATTATTATCTACTTTGGCAAGAAGAGTTTTCGTCGTAAACGGACTGTGAATTGCGATTACTTGACCAGAAGACTAGCTGACATAATCAATATAACCATAATAGGAGCCATACGAAGGAAGAATCCAGAAACAAACTACTGGAAAATACATAAAAACGGCAGGGAAACACGCATAATAGATTTCAAATACTGTACGGAAGAAGAGGTGTTGGGATACGGCATTCGTAAATAAGGCCTACACTGACTTAATAAACGGCCAAATTTTCATCAAATTATACGTATTGCCCACTGATAAGATTTAAAGAACATTATTCAGACAACATAAAAAAAAGACCAAGGAAGAGCCAGTTTATGAAAATAAAATTGAATCTGAGCAGTATCTTTAGAGGAAAAGAAATATAAATACAGTTAGAGAAAGTACTTGGAAAAGCTCTATATACTGAAAATTAAGATGTATTCTATCAATTTAATATTATCTTTTCGTTGCATGGAAATTGGACACGAAATGGAGCTAGCCTAAAGCGATGGAGGGAGGCTGACCGGATCATCGTAAGCTCAAGCCTGAAGACCTAGAGATCCAGCATGACGTGATCCAGTGCAAGGCTGAGCGTTCCGAGATGCCGTGACTAGGAAGAAGAAAGCAGAGTCGGACATAACATGGCCATGAGATAAGTAAAATTCTAAGAAATTTTACTATAAAGTATTTCATTTGGTGTAGTATAATTGTAGGAATGCTGTAGTGCCAAATATATGACCTGTTTGTGCCATTGTGTGAATTCTAAGGCATATGCCGGAGAAATTAACCACAGATACGTATTATTTATGTGTAGTAATATACTGCCGTGCTCATAAGTTTGATATGAGGTTAATGTGAGCTGTATCGGGAAGAGAATTGATGTTTTTTGAACCTATATGCTTTCGAGAACGTCATATATTAAACTAGGCAAGGCTAAGATAGTGAAGTGCAGTATAATAATAATAAACCTAGGCTACCCAATGACCAGATTGAATAACTAGGCCATATATCGTCTACATTTACGATGAGTTGAAATAAACAGTAGCAGCTTGCGGTGTTTTGAGTAGATATTTAAGTAAAAGGAATGTTTTACTGCGACGTGGTAGACATTACGTGGAATCTGAGTAGAGATATTGTTGTATGCGGAGGAATCGCAGTAATTAAATGCATAAATGATAATATGTTGTTGGAGATTTGAGATGTTGAATAGGTATTGTGTAAGTAAATGAGTGATGGAAATAGGTGCGAATTTATGCTTAGCTACAGTTTTGTTGCGATTGAAAATGAGGCAAGCAGTGAAATTAAGGCCTAGATACGTGAATATATTAAGTGTAGCAATGAGATTAAATGGTCTATTGGTTGAATTTATATGGAATATGGAGATAGATGGATCGTATTTTACATGTATTTGAAGTGCATATAGAATAGAGATATAGTCGCCTAGTAATATATTCGTCTCACATATGAATATATAGCAGTGGAGCACGCGTTAACGTGAAAATGGTAAAATTAGTAGGCAGTAGAAGGAGTAATTTTAATTGAAAATACACATAATTAATCGGTCGGTACGATTCTAACAGGTCATGACGGTTGAAGAACATGGCGATGGCATTCGTAAATGAAGATATTTAATTTTATTTTTGGCACACATTTTTATATATATATATAAGGATGTTGGAATTAATATTTATGGTTAGGATTAATTTTTTTTTAGATATTTAAAATGGCATTTTGAAGCCATATTTGGAAAGAATTACTTATCTCATGCCATAAACAAGTCAATACGCAAATTCCCAAACCAATTCCAAAGAGTTGTGCAAATAGACCTAAAGGAAAGAAAGACCACTCCCTCCTTTAATAAAGAGTAAATCCTAGTTGTCCCCATATTGAAATAAAATGATGAAGTGTGGTCACGCAACGAAATAATAATTGCCCAGATGAATTAAAGATACCTGCCCAATTTTAATTATGTCAATTCGTCAATTTTAGTTGTCAAGAAAAATAATATGTGATTTTTTTTATTTACTTTCCTCTATTACCAAAGATGATCATTATTTTGTTAATGATAATATTGGCATGCTAATAAATTAGTTTTAAGTTTATTCTAGCGTTTATTTTCAAAGGTAGAGATAGGAAGATTAGTTATAAGGATACATTTAGGCTGATATTTCGGAATCATGATATTTAAAGGCTTATATTAATTCTACGGTAGGATTTCGGAGTAAATGAGTAACACATTGAACTATACACCCTCTTCAACGGAACTTGCGAAGGTAAATAGTATTGTTGAATATATATAGATGTTTTTACCCTGAGATATTGACTTAATATGGACATGCAACCACCGCGTTTGATTGGTATATCCATCCCCGATTTCGCATAGTTAATTAGCAACATGTAAGTGGAAATATTGCACGGGCAACATCATATTAGATTAGTACTACAACTTGAGGTGAAGTATGAGGAAGTACAGCGCGATGGTGATACCTATATTTTTATCAGTCCAACCTGGACCTTGGTTAGAATTAGGACTTCGAGGCCACCAAAGGTTGCAGTACAGCACCTCATTTCTCGGAATCATTTCTTTTAAACGCGGTACGTATTTCGGGGGGGAAAAAAGGAAAAAAGCATCTTTTGAAATCCTGTCTTATTCTTTGTTTAACACTCGACACATGCAACCTGTACCTGCCTAGTTGTAAACGGCGCCTCAATTTATACACAAAAACTCAAAATATGACCTTATATCATTAGAATGAGCAAAATATAATCAAAGTAATAAAAATGGCCGAAGTATGCATTTATATGCAACATAAAATTGCTTTAGGTGGGGTCAGGGACCCATCATTCACAGTTACTTTTCAGATTTCGGGTAAAATGACCTCAGGAAATAAATAGGACTTTTCCTTTAACATCCGAACCTAAATAATAATGGTTTTATTTTATTTTATTTTCCATACTAACTACTTTTACTGTTTTCAAACACGCGGGAATACCAAATATGCTGCAAAAATGGAAATTATGTACGGACTAGAGGAATCTCGCATGTTCATAAAGTATATGTTGGAGTATCCCCCTGGTGAACTACTGCTGAACTAAGGAATACACAAATCAGTACAATATTAGACAGTCTTACTTAATGTAATCTTTGATTTTTTAACATTTATGGTATCCACTTGAACGGAAGCAAATGCAAGTGCATTATTATAATGACGAATGTTCCGGAAGTAATTTTTCGTTTTACTCTCATTATTTTCTTAACTGATAATTACAGCATATTATAATGATATAAAACATGCGTCCCAGTGGCCAAAATGTGAAGTGGACAGCAATGATGGCGCGTATTTTCCTGCAGCAACACTATTTGCAAATCGCACACTTCGTACAATTCTTTAAACTCATTTTTGAAAGAAATTATCAATATTTATGAAATGAGAACGCAATTTGTCACTGCTAATGTCTATTCTGTTTCTTCTGAATGCCAATTTATCACGATTGGCAACTTGTGAGCGCCGCAAAAGGGATCTGAAATAATATATATGATAAGTTCAATAAATGCAATCACACATTATGTTCGTTTAGTTTTAACTTTAGTTTGTACGTGGAAACAGTTGGACGAGTGTTTATGTCACCAAACGACTCTATTTTAGCTCCTGCATATGTTTTGGATTGGTATTATACAATTAATGATCAAATTCAGCTATTACAAAGCGTGGAAAATAGATCCATAGTAAAAATATAAAATAATTGCTACGTAATGGCCAGGGGGATATTTATGTTGAAACAAATAGGTTTTGTTGAGTAAATAATATGACATACTGGTTTTGTATGAATGAATGAATTCACGTACAATACAATAATTATTTAGCATACCACTTTTTGATTAGTTCTTGAAAATGGTAGTGATAACATTGATCATTCAATTAGAGAGGCGAGGCAAGAGAAAACTGATACCTATTTTAAAATTTGGGATTAAAACTACCCCGTATCAGTAAATTTGTATAGGAAAAGTGTATTTCTTTCCACCAATCTCCGTAGCAGGCAGTGGAGAAAGTATCGTTGATGCCAGGAGTGAAAAAACAGCTTGAAACTTTATTGGCGACTCTCCAGGCTATTTTGCATCTCATATCAAATCTACTTGCAGTGTACGACAGAATTCAGATCTAGTTAAAGCTCCCCTATCTACCACACCTTTTGGAAACACCATTAGCTTATCCCAGTCACTTATGTGGTTGTTCAAGCTATCCAGTAGGATTTTCAGATTTATCAAGGGTTATAAGTCACTTCTACGGACTCCTTGGCTGAATGTTCAGAGTCTCGGATTCGATTCCCGGTCGGATTTGGGATTTTATTCCCATCTGATTGATTCCTCCGACTCGGGGACTGGCTGTTTGTGTTAGTCTCGGTACATACCTCTTTATATACATACAACACTATGAGACAGCAGAGACACACGGAGTTGTTAATGTATCGCTCCTCGTGAAGTTGGTGTCAGGAAGAGCATCCGACTGTAAAACAGGGTCAGATTCACATGCGCGATACAATTTGAACCCGTAAACCCAATAGGGTGTAAAGGGGAGTGACTGAATAAGAATAAAAAGAAGAAGAAGTTAGGAGTCACTTCCTTATCTCACGCGAGATGTCAGTTATTAAGTTCCCTTGTAGATGGAGGTAGTAGAATACAGTAAAATAATGGAAGAAATTTCGTCAAAAAATTTCACCTTAGATGTTGTGTTTGCGAGGGCCTGACGTATCAGTTCTCAGGACTTATACTTTTTTTTGCTATTGGCTTCACGTCGCACCGACACAGATAGGTCTTATGGCGACGATGGGACAGGAAAGGGCTAGGACTGGGAAGGTAGCAGCCGTGGCCTTATTTGAGGTACAGCTCCAGCATTTCCCTGGTGTGAAAATGGGACACCACGGAAAACCATCTTCAGGGCTGCGGACAATGGGGTTCGAACCCACTGTCTCCCGAATACTGGATACCAGGTCTTCTTACCCACTCGAAGCTCTTCTAGCGTGTCGAGCAAGGTCTGTCTGTTCACCGAGTCATACGCCTTCTTCAGGTGCACAAAGGTGACTATCGTGTTGTTGCTTCTGCGGATCTTCAGAATCGTTTTCAAATTCCATATCTTTTCAGGACTTGAACGTCCTTTCCTAAAACCCGATAGTTATTCCCCAGTCAATGATCTGTTTGTTTCTCTAGTCGATTTAGGAGGGCTTTAGATATGACTTTATAAGCAACGGGTAGTAGGGATAGACCTCTGTAATTATTACGATCTGCTTTGTAGACATTTTTGTGCAAAGGATGAATCAACGCGCACTTCCAGTCATGCGGGATTGCTTCTGTTTTCCAGATTCCTGATAGGATAGTGTGAAATCTTACAGTAAGCTCTTCTCCTCGAAGTTTCAACACATCTGAGGTAATACCATCTTCTAGCGGTGCGTTGTTATTTTTAAGAGATGGAATGTTCTCTCATGTTTCTTCCAGTGTCAGTGGATGTGAATCTGGGTTTGACGTGGGCTTCTCAAAGTGCATTTTTTCCTTTGGTGGTTCACAATTGAGTAGGTCTTGGAAGTAATTTTGGTAGCATGTTGCAGTTTTCTTTGGTGTTAGTCTCTAGTGTGCCATCTGATCTACGAATACATATGCTTGGAGGCTGATAACTGGATAGACTCTCACGGAACGTTTTGTAGAAATTCCTATAGTTGTTTTTGATGAAGTCCTGCTCTATGTCTATGAGTTTGTTCCTGTCGTATGCGCGCTTTTCCTGAGAATTACCTTGACTGTCAATTTCTGAGTCTTATTGAATGCCTCCCATCTTTCAGTCGTCTGGTGTCAGTTCCACTCTTTTCTTGGCTTTGATTCTGTCTTCATAGGCTATATCACAGGCTGTATTGAACCATCTGCGTTTTCGATTCCTCGGGGGCTGTCCTAACTTCTGTGCTGATGTCAGAAGTTTAGATAGCTATTCAGGCCAATCCTTGGGATCTTGACCATTTATGTCCTGAAGAAATGCATTTGAGTTTTGTTTAAGATATTCAGGATCCACTCTTGGTAATCTATGAAATTTGGGCTTGGATCTATTAGGGTGGAATTTCACTTTGAATTGGGTTAGTTAGTGATCAGAATCAAACACTCCCATACGTACTCTAACATTTTGGATTTCACAAATGTTCTGTTTGGAGACCGCTACATGGTCAATTCGGAATTCCTCTAATAAGGGATTTGGTGATTTCCATGTTTTCTTCTTGTGTGGAGGCCTGGAGAAATATGTAGACATGAGTCGCTAATTAAAGTATCTACAGCAATCTGTTAGGTGCTCACCATTCTTATTTATCCTCCGATGGGCAGGATAATGGCCTACGATCCATCTATACTTTCTTTCACCACCAATATGTCGATTAAAATCACCTAGCAATATCTTCACATACAGAGCTTGATATTTGCCGTCGCTTAATTGCGGCCAGTATCCAGAATTTGGGAGATAGTGGGTACGAACTCCACTATCGGAAGCCCTGAAGATGGTTTTCCGTGGTTTCTTATTTTCACACCAGGCAAATGTCGCCATAAGACCTATCTGTGTCGGTGTGACGTAAAGCAACTTTTGAAAAAAGAGATCTTCATATGATGTGTAGGGATGCTGCTGATGGTTTCCACAAGGAGTTTCCAGAAGTCTTCAACTTTCTGAGGATTTTTCTTATTGTCACTGTTTGTGGGTGCATGAGCATTAATCAAAGAATATGGTTTGTTTCTCGATTTGACTGTCAGCACAGCGATCCTTTCAGAGGGAGGTGTAAAATTGAGCACTGAATTTGCTATGGATTTTCTTATCAAGAAGGCTGTTCCAAATTGCAGTAGATTCCCTCCAATTTTTATCGCTGGTTTACTCTTATATATCCTAAAGTTTTCTGAATCAAAATGGTTATCGTCTTGGAAGTGTGTTTCCTGTACTTCTGCAATTTGAATACCAAATTTATTCACGATGTCAGTTAGTTGTTTGAGTTTCCCAGTTTTGAGAAGTGTGTTTACGGTGACTGTGCCTATGAAGTTCTCTTTCCTGGGATGAAGAGATTTTGAAAAGCTCCGACTCTTCTCAGCATGACGCTCCCAATCCCCCAGAATTCGATGATCGGGAGAACCCGAACTGTGTGCGCCCGGGACCTGGGGTAGTTGCTTTGATCAACTACGATCCATCATGCTAGAATCACAAGTTAAAAGTGAGTACTTGGAGTGATCACTTTAGGTGATTACATGATTATAACTCGATTGTTTAGACTGAGAGGTGCCTTTTGATGTTCTGCGACTGTTCAAAGTGTTTTTGGTCCGCGAGAGTTATTTTATTTCGCTCAAGTCCGCCGGTAAGCCGGTGAGGACCCCCCTATCCGCCACCTTGGACGCGTCATCTCTCCTCCTGCTACGGCAACGTAGTAGACTATTATTATTATTATATTATTATTATTATTATTATTATTATTATTATTATTATTAGTGCTGTTGGTATTAAGTTCCGCTAACTAATTTTACAGGTTTGGGAGATGATGTGGTGCCGGAAATGTCTCATGGGATTTCTTTTATGTGCCTGAAATTCTACCTAGATGAATCGTATGTGTTTGTTTGAAATTAAATTTCAGGCATGAATCTTTGTGGTCAATTAAATAACACAGTGTTTTATTTTAGGTTTAAAGTGTTTGAGGGAGAGTTGCCTAGAAAACAGGGTAAGGATTAGTGCGTCTTGTTGCAGAATACAGCGAGGTGGGTGATCTGTTTGACTGGGCATTTTACTAGTTGTGAATTGTGAATGAATGATTAATAATTTACCTTTTACCCTTTCAGAGTAAATGAACTGTTAGCGTTTGATAATATTATTGGTTATTTGAAAATGTTGTTGAGAATTTTCAAACACCACAGAACTGAGCTGGCATTAAACCAAAATAGCAGATCCAGAATCTAGCCTTCTACAAAGTGAGCGACTAAGTCCGGCATTATCATCATCATCATCATCATCATCATCATCATCATCATCATCGAGTCTTCAATCACGCCTTCTCTCACATGTAGACGTAGTCGTTAGAGTAGAAAGATGCCAAATGTTACTGCAAATTCTGTGAAGATGAAGGTTGCTATTATTAGTGTGTTAGTTCATCTCAGAACAACGATATTCACAGAGGTACTGCGTAATACCGTAAAACAGCCGTGATAAATGACCCGGCGACAGCTTCCTAATGTGCAGACTTTACGTCATGGAGATTGAAATCATTGTCAGCTCGTAATTTCTCGCCAAGTTCTCTACCTTCTTTCTTTTCTTATTTTTTTCCTCTACTTACTCTTTTAAATTTTTCTCTCCTTCCTTGCAGGCCAAGAGCTTCTAAGCGAGTCGTAATTCTTTAATTATAGAAATTGTCAGGAGACACTGGTGTTAGTCGGCGTGATGTACTACCATGTGAAATTCACAACTAGGAAACGTTCTTCTCCCCAAACAGTTCACAGCTTGTAGCAGTCAAGAGAACTCAGTTGAATCTAAAATGGTACACGTTACATCGGCCAGGTTAATTCTATTCCTCTGACCACAGCGTTCATATCCACCTTATTTTCTCTTTCCACCCCCAAGGGTATTTATATCGCAAGGTATAAATTATGTATCATTTCTTATACTTCACAAAGCTATTCCCTTCCATTAGACAATATTTAAGCTTGCCCTAACCCTGGACGTTCTGTTTGTACGACCGTAGTAGAAAAGAAATGTCAAATTTCCGTATGAGTAAAACCAATGATCATAAGTATGTCTCTCAGTTATGGGCATCCATCAAGGGTTGCTAATTTCAGATAACCACCAGCCATAAGACAACCTACACGGTTGCTAGGTAACATTGTCTGGTCATCCAATCATACCTTACAGTACAGCCTGTACGGTTGCTAGGTAACATTATCTGGCCATCCATCCATACCTTACAGCACAACCTGTACGGTTGCTAGGTAACATTGTCTAGCCATCCATCTATACCTTACAGCACAACCTGTACGGTTGCTAGGTAACATTGTCTAGCCATCCATCTATACCATACAATACAGCCTGTACGGTTGCTAGGTAACATTGTCTGGCCATCCATCCATACCTTACAGCACAGCCTGTAAGGTTGCTAGGTAACATTGTTTAGCCATCCATCCATACCTTACAGCACAACCTGTACGGTTGCTAGGTAACATTGTCTAGCCATCCATCTATACCTTACAGCACAACCTGTACGGTTGCTAGGTAACATTGTCTAGCCATCCATCTATACCTTACAATACAGCCTGTACGGTTGCTAGGTAACATTGTCTGGCCATCCATCTATACCTTACAGCACAGCCTGTACGGTTGCTAGGTAACATTGTCTAGCCATCCATCTATACCTTACAATACAGCCTGTAAGGTTGCTAGGTAACATTGTCTAGCCATCCCTCCATACCTTACAGCACAGCCTGTACGGTTGCTAGGTAACACTTCCGTCGCACATTTTGTCACATGACACTATTTCAGTACAAAAATGTTCGGAAGACCTCCAGCTCTAAGACATACTTATGTTAAGAAAATAGTCGTTTGCCTCACTTATTCCTCTCCGAAGTTGCCCATTAAGAACTTCCAGGATTAACACTTACAAACATCTGGAGTTGGCCCCTGTGTGATTTGTTTTCGCGTTTATTGAAACTTAATTTTATATGCCTAAACATCTTGCAATATATTTGGTCAGAATATCTGCATTCTGCAAGAGACACAAAATTAGATTTCTACTGTCACTGTCCTAGATCTCACTACTGTGTGCTAAGAAGGAATCATTTTTCTTTATACTGCTGTCATTTCCATCGATATCTGACTCGGCACTAACAATAACTCGTAATTTTTCCTTCTTCATTCAGCGAACGATTTGAACCCATAATTACTGGTTACCAAACACAATACATATCATGCCTCACGGAACCGGAGACCCCGGGTTTGATTCCCGGCCAGGTCAGGGTTTCTTACCTGGATCTGAGGGCTGGATCGAGGTCCACTCAGCCTACGTGATAACAAGTGAGGAGCTATTGACGGTGAGATAGCGGCTCCGGTCTAGAAAGCAAAGAATAAACGCCGAGAGGATTCGTCATGCTGACCAAACGACACCTCGTAATGTGTAAACCTTCGGGCTGAGCAGTGGTCGCTTGGTAGACCAAGGCCCTTCGGGGCTGTTGCGCCATGGTGGGGGAGGTGGAAACACGAAACTTGAGGCCAATTATGGACACTGCCATAGAGAGATACGAATATTGTTCAGCCTCTATCGGTGAATATCATCATCTCGAGGCATCACTGAAAATGTCATCAGATGTCGTATTGTTAAGGTAAAGTACGTGAGGCAAAATCTTCGAAACACACCATGCCATATGACATACGCGGTAAGGAACGTACTGGTACATGCGTAGTAATTAAGAGGTTACTCAGCTCTATCCCTCGCCATTCTTCTTACCAAAGTGGCCGTATTAATAATAAATAGCGTTCTATAGCGGTTCAAATTGTGGGTACGTCCATGGAATCCAGCTGAAAACTGAGCACACACTAGTCTTAAAGTACCTATAGCAGGCAATATTAATTTATGTTGACTGGGAACTCGGGGTGATGTTATTCTACGGGCACAAATGCAACGGTAGATGGCCGACTTTAATATTCAGTTAGCGCGCGGCTGTGAGCTTGGATCCGGGAGATAGTAGGTTCGAATCCCACTATCGGCAGCCCTGAAGATGGTTTTCCGTGGTTTCCCATTTTCACGCCAGGCAAATGCTGGGGCTGTACCTTAATTAAGGCCACGGCCGCTTCCTTCCAACTCCTAGGCCTTTCCTATCCCATCGCCGCCATAAGACCTATCTGTGTCGGTGCGACGTAAAGCCCGTAGCAAAAAAATATTCAGTTAGAATGATAAAACATACGGCTGTTAGTGGTATTTGATTACAAATATTTCCTATAAACCGAATATCTTGAGAAACCTTTAAATTATGAATTAATGAACCAGCAGTTTGAACACAGTTTGCAGTGATTAGAAATTACAACCACAAAATCCCTATTAATTGTCAAATACCGACTAGCTGTGCGGTTTGGGTCACGTGGCTATCAGCTAGCATTCCGGAGATAGTGAGTTTGAACAACACTGCCGGCAGGCTTGAAGATGGATTTCCATGTTTTCCCAATTTCACACCAGGTAAAAGCTTGATTGTACCTCAGTTAAGCCCACAGTCGCTTCCTTTCCACTCCAGTCTCCTTCCTATCCCATCGTCGCAATAAAACTTATCTCTGTCGGTACGACGTAAAGCAAATCATAAAATTAATTGTCAAACGAAAACTGAGCGATAGTTTGATAGTTTAAACAGAGATTTCTAAAAATATATTGAACTCCTTTAGTTAACATTTCATCTTACAGAATAACAATAAGTGGTCATTGAAACCTTGCATACAAATCATCTATGTCAGTTGTTAAAGTTCAAATTCGTCTTTCAGAAATTTGAACACAGTGTCAGATTAATATCAATAACGGGTATTTAATTCCGTTCAGTTACTTTCGAACCTTGATCTACACTAGTGTTGCTCAGCTAAGCGCCGGTTGTGACTAGACCAATGGGACCGGACTGGTTTGATGTAAATGCGGGCAGCTTCCGTGTCAAGAGCACGCCACAGTCAAGCGAGAGTGACGTTCGATTATGACCATGAAGCTTTCCTCGCCCGATTTTTAACGAAATATTGATTGGAGTACAGTGTAAAGAAAGTAACTAGAATCTCAATTAAAACCTACATTACCGAGCTCGATAGCTGCAGTCGCTTAAGTGCGGCCAGTATCAAGTATTCGGGAGATAGTAGGTTCGAACCCCACTGTCGGCAGCCCTGAAAATGGTTTTCTGTGGTTTCCCATTTTCAGACCAGGCAAATGCTGGAGCTGTACCATAATTAAGGCCACGGCCGCTTCCTTCCCACTCCTAGCCCCTTCCTGTCCCATCGTCGCCATATTACCTATCTGTGTCGGTGCCACGTAAAGCAACTAGCAAAAACGAAAAAAAAACCCTACATTATTCAAGTATTAGTATTTGATTCATACTGCACTCAATATCAACAGACATAGTAATTTTTTTTTGTTTTTGCTATTTGCTCTACGTTTCACGAACACGGATAGGTCTTACGGCGACGGTGGGATAGGAAAGGTCTAGGAATGGAAAGGAAGCGGCCGTGGCCTCAATTAAGGTACAGCCCCAGCATTTGCCTGTGTGAAAATGGGAAACCACGAAAAACTATCTTCAGGGCTACCAACAGTGGGGTTCGAACCCACTATCTCCGGGACGCAAGCTCACAGCCGCGTGCCCCTAACCTCACGGCCAACTCGCCCTGTAGACATGGTTTTATTTTCCTGATTTTGCACATTCAAAGAAAATTTGACACGGTGCAACTTTTGTTACAATGTGCAGTCATTCCAAAAGTTGAAATACCAGCACACACACTGGTCACCCACCAGGCTCTGTGCCCGTGGGACGAAAAGCCCAGCGTGAGCAGGCCTGATCTCGACAATCACTAGATGTTGAGATATGTATTATACATGTTAAATAATTCCTTCTTCACTATAGACTATTATGCCTTATACACCTGCAAGTGAGGGCTCTTGCCTCTCGTAAGATCAAAATATAAAGATAAATTTGGAGCTCAGGAGGGCAGATTGAGTCATGAATTCGTTTATAGGAAGAGGAGTTAGGGATTTGATTAATTTACTAAGGGTGTTGCTAAATAATTTCAAAGAATTGGAATTTAAAGAGGATAATTCCCAGGAACTCACAATTTGGTAGTATGAGCCCCCATCCTATCTAACCTCCCTCGTTCAACTCATGTTCTCTTCTGACTTCGACGATATAACGATTGTGATACACAGGGAGTCCATTTTCAAACGCTTCATGACCCTCTCCCGAGTTCGTGGTCAGAATTATTTCATATTTTGTAGGGCCAACGTTACCAAATTAAATGTTGACAATTATTGATATATGCTAAAAATGGGGTTATTTTATAGGTTTTCGTAAAATATTGAATCCCACGTGCATTTACGGTTTACTAAATTATTAATATAATATTCACCGGGCGAGTTGGCCGTGCGCGTAGAGGCACGCGGCTGTGAGCTTGCATCCGGGAGATAGTAGGTTCGAATCCCACTATCGGCAGCCCTGAAAATGGTTTTCCGTGGTTTCCCATTTTCATACCAGGCAAATGCTGGGGCTGTGCCTTAATTAAGCCTTTCCTATCCCATCGTCGCCATAAAACCTATCTGTGTCGGTGCGACGTAAAGCCCCTAGCAAAAAATATATATATATAATATTCAAACTATTTTTATGAAAAATCTAGGTACACAAGAACCTCTTTTATCCGGCCCTCATTAATCCGGATCTCCGGTTTATCCGGATCGAAAAAATAAACATTTATTTTTATTTGTACAGTATTTCTTTTACGGAGTCGATTCTTCTTGAATATCTTTTCCGCTAAGGATAGTTAAGGACAGGAATTGGAAATAAGTCGGCCGCGGTCTATTGAAAGTTCCGTCCTAGCATTCGCGTGGAATTGAGAATGGGAAACCGTGGACTCTTCTGAGTTCCTTGACACATTTGCACGTATTCCCGGATGCTCGGACGTAGATGTGAATTACGTAAATGACTGTTTGATAAATGACTGTATTTCAGGCTACGACAAAATGACAGATGAATACATTACTGCCTCTTGTTCTCGGCAGGTAATGACGAGAGTGCTGGTGAATTCGAAAATATAACCGGTGCTCCATCAGAAGAAACAATGACTCATGGAGATGCAAAACTGCAGCTGGACAAACTGATGGCCTGTTTAGAATCCCAGACTGTAACTACACCGGCAGAACTGATATTAGTAAAACGTCTTCGTGATCGTGCTCAAAGCTCACACATTATTTTAGTGCATAAAACAGAGTCTTAAATGTAAGAAAAGTGTTCTTATATTTGTTAGTATAATTTAAAAAGGGTATCACTGTACAACTTATGTTATGTTGTATAACATGCACTGTATTAGTTTTTAAGTTTTCCGGATTATCCGGATTTTCGATAATCTGGATCTGACAATCTGGATCAGTTCCAGGCTCACTTAATCCGGATAAACGAGGTTCTTGTGTATTATAATGAAATGGTGTTATTCATTAGAAATTAACAAGAGCAAATCTCTATGAATTGTCTGCAAGACCTGATATTAAAAGAAAACTAATCTTCTGATTGAAATACTGAGAAGGCGGCATTAATTCAAAATATTCTGGTGAGCTAATGTTTGCCCTCATGCAATGACTACAGTATCTATTAATTTTACACCTTTTAGAGCTCATCCCTCTCTTTAATTTGAACTCTTATCCGGTAATGGTATTTTGTCATAGAATAATATAATTGTTTTCTTAGAAGTTGCTTTACGTCGCACTGGCACTAAAAGGTATTATGGGGACGGTGGGATAAGAAAGGGATGAGTGAGATGGAAGCGGCCGTTGATTCAATTAACGTACAGCCTTAGCATTTGCCTGGTGTGAAAATGGTAAATCACGGAAAACCAACATCAGGTATAATAGAAAGAGGATATCAAATTCCATTAGTTTGTAATTTTAAACCGTTAATTTTGTCTCATTAGGTAGTAATAGTATAAATAATATTTAAAAAACAATAATTCTCTTTCAATTTTATAGTTACAAGTGTAACTTCAAGAATTCAATATCGTGGATGATCAAACCGTAATGTAACTCGAGATTCGATTCCGATATTTAACAGCGGCAGCAGGAGTAGTAGTATTTCATTTCATTTCCAAAATACTGGTATTTGACTGGGTAAAAGGTAACCTAATTTCATAAATACCGGGCGAGTTGGCCGTGCGTGTAGAGGCGCGCGGCTATGAGCTTGAATCCGGGAGATAGTAGGTTCGAATCCCACTATCGGCAGACCTGAAAATGGTCGTCGCCATAAGACCTATCTGTGTCGGTGCGACGTAAAGCCCCTAGCAAAAAAAATTTCATAAATGGTGACAATTCTACGTGTTTTATTGTATATTCAGGGCGATTCTCTCCTCCACGACAAAAATTGAGGACGTTACAAAGAAAGAAACAAAGTCACAGCTACATCTGCATCTTGCTAAAACAGCAGTTGCACATCCAGACCTACCTCTGTCGACGCTGGAGCAAGTCAGTCCTTAGTTTCACTGTTAAAACAAAGCAGTTTAAGCATAAGTGTGAACAGTGGGTATTTAAGAGAACTTCACGTACTGCTATCTGCGGACATATTGCAGTACTATAGGGTCTACGCTAGATTGGGTGAGAAATTTGATAAACTCTAATTATCAAACAACAGTAGTGTACTGGACCATACCTTTTGGCTTAATATCCTCCATATCATCTCCCCCAAAATCTCCCTGCGTATTGCCATAGAGAAGAGGTTCAGCCTGTTTAACCGGGGTCTATTTTAATCTTCAGTTAGTTAACGGAGCATTTCTCGGTACTTGGCGCGATCACGCTAGTCGAGTGTAAGTAGGAGGCCGTGGCAGAACGGGACGTGAGAGGGGACGTTCGTGCCGACGCGGGCCGCCCGTATTAAAAGTCAACCAAGATGAAATAACTGGCGTGTGTTGTCGACAGACGCACATTATTAATTCTCTTCTTTCTTTTAGCGCAATAATCTAAAGTACTCATTGATTTATACCTAAAATAAGGGCTCTCTGCTGTGGAGACCAATATTAAGCGACGGGTCGGTAGTTCAAGTCTGCTTCTTTCATCTCGGCAAATAGTCCTTCTCAGACTAACCAAGATTGAATGCGACAGAAGTTTCTTATTAAACCCGCTGTCCTATTCATCATGACTCATTATATAAAATGAAATAAAGTCTCAGACGGAACCCGTCACCTGACTAATTTATTATTTTATTTCAAAATAAGAGAAAGAGGGGACACGGAGGAAAGAAAGTGGTATAAATGAGATGGTATTGGGAGATGTGAAGATTGTCCTTATCCAGTCTTCCTGTTCTTCCCTCTTCGCACATTGATCAGCAGGGCCCGGATCTTTATGACATGTCATATTTCATTTCTTTATATTTCAATAAAAAATACAAGTTAAGCATGATTTTATCTACGGTAAGTGAAATTATGCAATTTTCACAGGTCATATAAGGTCACATTTCGGCTTTTGTTTACCTTTTTTGTCATTTTTCGGCGATTTTTCATATTATGGCCTATTTCCCCGTGAGTTTTCGTGTTTATATATTTTTAATTTTTTATTCCATTGGCGCATATCTGCTTCAGTCATCTCCAAGACAGATTTTTCATATCTCCTACTTATTGTTGTCTGTGATTTCTTACATTTATGTCCGACTCCATGGATAAATGGTTATCGTGCTGGCCTTTGGCCACAGGGGTCCCGGGTTCGATTCCCGGCAGGGTCGGGAATTTTAACCAACATTGATTAATTTCGCTGGCACGGGAGCTGGGTGTATGTGTCGTCTTCATCATCATTTCACCCCCATCATGACGCGCAGGTCGCCTACGGGAGTCAAATCAAAAGACCTGCATCTGGTGAGCCGAACTTGTCCTCGGACATTCCCGGCACTGAAAGCCATACGCCATTTCATTTTTTTTTCTTACAATTATCTTTCTTAGATATATACTTATGTGAAAGAGAAGGGTAAGCTGTAAAGAAAGGGACAGATGCGTATAAAGCGACAGAAAGGTAAGTATCAATTGAACTCAATGATTCGACGTATTTCAAACATGGCCCAATAACATCCTGCGACGCTGAGCGGTCTTTTTCCCGTTGCAAGTCAATGTTGCGTGAAAATAGAAGATCTTTCCTACTTAAAAACTTTTAAATGTATGTAATTTGCTATTGTAATTCTTTCTGATCGTCCATCAAAATGTGACATTTATTTCATTCTGTTGAGAGTCGAGAGTTACCTCTGGATTGAGTAATTAAATTAATTCAAAATGTAGTAATAAAATTAATATTATTAATTGTTATTGAAAGTTGTAGATTTTAAAAGTATATTTTCAATATAACGTCAATTTAAACAGCGGCAAGGTTTTGAAGATTTTAAAAATGTGACCAAAATTTTTAAGTCATATTTATTGCCATATTTTAATAGATTTTTAGGTCATAAATGCTTGCATGTTTCTAACATTTTTAGGTCAGTCGTTGTGTTTATCCTACTATGTGTTTACGTCGGCCTGAGTAGCTCAGACGATAGAACATTAGCCTTCTGAGAACAAATTTGCAGGTCCGATCTTGGCTCAGTTTGGTGCTCAGATTCGTCAGCCTCGTATCAGTAGATTTACTGGTATGTATAGAAACCACTGCGGGGCAAAATTTCGGCACCTTGGCGTCTCCGAAAAACGTAAAGGTAGTTAGTGGGACGTAAAAACAACACGATTATTATTACTTTTATTTCCATTTATTTATTTATTTATTTATTTATTTATTTATTTATTTATTTATTTATGGGGCTTCCTGGCGAGGCGGTAAAGGCGTGCTCGGTTCGCCCTGAAGGACGTGGGTTCGAATCCCCGTCAGGAAGTCGTAAAATTTAAGAAACGAGATTTCCACTTCCGGAGGTGCATATGGCCCTCAGGTTCACTCAACCTACACCAAACATGAGTACCAGGTTAATTCCTGGGGGCAAAGGCGGCCGGGCGTAGAGCTAACCACTCTGCCCCATCACGTGCCGAGGTTAAACAATGGTGGAAGCCTTTACCTTCCACTCCTCCAAGGGCCTTCATGGCCTGTACGGAGGTGACTTTTATTTATTTCTTTATTTATTTATTTATTTATTTATTTATTTATTTATTTATTTAACGGTTTACCGACCAGGTTGGTTTTCTCCTCGGGCTCAGCGAAGTATCCCACCTCTACTGCCTCAAGGCCAGTGTCTAGGAGCGCAAGACATTGGCTCGGGGATACAACTGAGCAGGAGAGCCAGTACCACGCCTAGGCGGCCTCGCGTGCTAGGCTGAACAGCGGCCTTGTCGAGGTGGGATGGGAAGATTGGAAGGAATAGCCAAGGAAGAGGGAAGGAAGTGGCCATGGCCTTCAGTTAGGTATAGTCCCGACATTTGCCTGGGGGGGGGGGGAAGTGGGAAACCATGAAAAACCACCTCGAGGATGGCTGAGGTGGGAATCAGCACCCCCTCCCCAGTGTACTCACTTGACACCTGAGGCTGAGTGGACCCCGATCCAGTCTTCGCACCACTTTTCATATTTCGTGGCAGAGCCGGGCTTTGCCAGCTAATTACACTAACCACTATATCACAGAGGCGGATAATGACTAATGTTACACAAAAATAAAACAAATAGTTCATCAAGTATTCATTTTTTATTTGCAAGCACGGTCTTTACCGTCTTGCTGCTCATGTTTGGCGTCTATTTTAACGCTCTTACCACCGCTGTTAGTATCCACAGTATGGGACCCTCATCAGGGTTACTTGATTAAACAACTGTAAAAAAAATCCAAAGAAACGTTGCTTGATTTGCTCGGGGTGATTTCCGGCAAAAGAGTAGCGTTACGAAAATTGTTGCAAAGTTTGGGCCGGGAAGACTTCGGAGAAAGGAGAAAAGAGCTGCTCGACTAAGCGGTATGTTCCGAGCTGTCAGTGGAGAGATAGCTTTGAATGGCATTAGCAGACAAACAATTTTGAGTGGTGTTCTTAAAAGAAGGAGAAGTCCCAATATGAAGATAAATTTGGGATTCAGGAAGACAGAGTGGGGCAAACATTCGTTTATAGAAAGAGAAGTGATTAGAATAATTTTCCAAGGGAGTTGTTCGATAAATTTTCAAATTCCTTGAAATTATTTGAGGAAAGTATAGGTAAACAACTGATAGGAAGCTACTCAGCCCGACACCATTGTTCTAAGGGTGCACCTTAATCTACAACAATATACAGTAGCCTATGTATTGCTTGTGCCCACACTAACACAGCTGTATGTCTTACGGTGACGAAGGGATAGGAAAGGGCTAGGAGTGCGAAGGGAAGGACCATAGCCTTATATTAAGGTACAGCCCCAGCATATGCCTGGTGTGAAAATGTGAAACCGTCTTCAGGGATGCGGAGAGTGGGGTTCGAACCCATGATCTCCCGAATGAAAACTCTTAGGTGCGCGACCCTAACCGCACGGCCAACTCGGAAACAAATTTGTTTTAGTCATACCACAAAACACAGTGCACTGTAAACACTAGATTTCGCGAGTAAAGACAAATGATGATGATGATGATGATGATGATGATGATGAGATACCGAGAGGTTCAAGCTTGGTGTCGGTACATAGCCTAAATAGAACCAACAGATCTGCTTAAGGCTTTACGTCTCCATCCGACAGACCAGTTATCATCATCAACAGAATCATCTGCCCTTACTCCATACGAACACTGTAAGAGAGGTGGTTTTAGAAAGCAGTCTAGTGATCAGAAATTTTATACCACCACCTCACCTGCCCTGCCGGCCAACATGCTGATGGTAAAAATATTTTCCACCAGTGGAACCTGAGCTTGCTAGTCATGGTGTCAGACTATAAAGTCTTGACGCTTTAACGATCACGACTATCGGGTGGGGAGCGGAGGCAGATAAATGAAATAACATTGTAGGACTTGCAGAGGTGGTTATAGTTCTTCTTTTGGATTTACAACTGAGGTACAGTAAATTATATAGATAATATTTGTTTAAAAATGGAAAACAACTAAAAAACAAAGTATTTTCAGTGTTTGTGAATTAATTATCCCTCGTTGTGAAGGCTTTTTTTATAACCAGAAAATGGGATCGAGACCGGGAGGGGGCGTATCGGTGGGGTGGAGATGAATTACCCACACAACACTTCAATTCCTATACTATTATATTATTATTATTATTATTATTATTATTATTATTATTCTCGTATCACAAACATACATATTGCATACAGTTATAATTACTATATTACATTTGGCCACTTACAGTGCGTTCTTTGATACTTGATATAGTTAATCTTCTGTGCAGGAGGCTGGACATAGTCGACATTGGAGCATATGTTGGACGGTCTGGTCTTCTCCGAAGTCGCACTGGATTTTTTCTTGATCTATGTAGCCCCATCTTGCAAAATTAATCTTGGATCTGCCAACTCCATATCTCAGTCTATTCAGGGACTTCCAGATCATCCATTCTTCGTCGTGGCCATGAGGTAGAGTTTCAGAAAATATTATCCAGCCAGGGGGAAGACAGGATGTAGCCCTCCATAACTGAAACCTGGTTTTTCCAATAGTGGTCTTAAGTTCCTTCGAAGTTCTGAGAAAACTCTTCCTTGACTTTAATCGTTGCAGATGCGGTTCATGCTTATATAAAGGATGGGTCCTTTCCTGTTCCACTGCCTTTCTTTCCTTGTTCGCAGCTATTTCTCTTCGAAGAGAAGGAGTTGCTATTCCTGCAAGGTGGTAGAGCCATTCGACTGGAGTGGATTTCAAGCAACCTGTTATAATTCTGCAAGTGTCGTTGAGAGCTATATCCACCTTTTTGGTATATGTTGAATTATACCAAACAGGACACGCATACTCTGCCGCAGAATATACACTGCCATTGCAGGAGTTCGGATAGTTTCAGGTTGGCTACCCCACTGTGATCTGGCCAGTTTCCGTAAAAGATTGTTCCTGGTGGAGACTTTCCATTTGCAGTTCATGCAGTGCTTCTTGAAATTAAGAGATCTCTCAGGTGTCACTCCTAGATATTTTGGAGCTCGCAGTGTTCCAGTTCGACCTCTAACCATACTATATTTAACTTGCGAGTAGCTTCCCTGTTTCTCAGATGAAAAGCACACACTTGTGTCTTTGAGGGGTTTGATTTAAGCTGGTTTGTGCTGTAATATCTAGAAAAATCATTAAGGGCATCCGTGAGAGTGTTCTCCACCGATTCAAAATCTGTGCTCTGGGTGGTTAGAATGAGGCCATAAGCATACAAGAAGCTACTGCAATTGGGACTATGGGTTGGTCGTTCGTGTATATATTGAACAGAATTGGATCTAGCACACTTCCTTGCGGAAGATAGTTTTTCTGTAGTCTCGATCGACTACGCTGTTCTTGGAAATCAACAAAGAACCTGCGATTCTGAAAAGGAGTGGCGATGAGTCTCGTTAGGTTAAAGTCCTTGGTTAGATTGTAGACCTTGACTAATAGTAGCTGGTGGTTGATAGTGCCGTACGCTGCTGATAAGTCAACAAATACCACTCCTGTCACCTTACACGCCTCAAACTCATTTTCTATAAACTTTGTGAATTTTAACAACTGTCCGATACAGCTTTTACCAGGACGAAATCCAGATTGCTGAGATATAAGTAATGGGTCGATTGCAGGTAATAGTCGATTTCCAGCAATTTGAAAAGGTGGCATAGTCGTGCAATTGGTCTAAAATTCTTTGGATCATTCCCTTCTTTGCCAGGTTTCGGCAAGGAAATCACTTGGCTCTTCCACCATATCTTTGGAATTTGGTTTCTGCTCAAACAGTTATTGAAAAGTTGGAGAATCCATTTCTTTGTCATTAAGCCAAGGTGCTTAATTTGCTCAGTTCGTATATCATCAAAGCCAGCTGATTCTCCATTTTACTCTGTTTGATAGCCTTCTCTAATACTTCCATGCTGAATGATGATGTGAGGTCGTCGCTCTCCTCATGGTCTTCTCTTTGCAATTTCGGTTTCTGTGATTTGTGGGTTGCCTTCGCGTTCAGCAGTAAATTATGTGCTATTTGGTTAGCAGTGATATTATGATGTGCGGTGGTCTTGGTCGGATCATTGCTTAGACGTCTCAGAAGTCTCCAGGCTTTATGACAGTCTCTTTTCAGATCAAGGTTTTTAATAGTTTGTATCCACTGATCCCTTTTGATCTTTCTAATAGAGGTAATCAGCTTGTCCCTGCTTTCACGGCTGCTTCACTGAAATGGTTTTCTTCAAATAAGTTGCTGTATTCTACTATTAAGGTGGCTTGATCTGAAGAAAGCCCGGGGATATAAGATGTTCCGCAGCCACGGGGGATAGACATCATTGAGCATCTCTTTACAGCTGTGGTGAAGGTGTCATGACAACTGGGTACTGGTTTTATAGCAGATACTTCGACGTCAAGAAATCCGCAGATCTTGACTAGCCTGCCTTCTTAAAATTATAGCTCCTCCGGAAGGATACCTTCTGGGGTCTTATAACAGCAAATATTTGGCACATTATTGTCCTATGCTGTGGATTATGTATTGAGGAACAGACATATTTTACACATTGTTGGCTGATATTGCTGCTGCCAAGTATGAGGTCAGGATTGTAAGCTCTCCTCCACATGCCGCTATTAAAGGATCCAGGTAGTTTTTCATCAAGGATTAAAGTCAGCTGGCTTATTTGTGCCCATTCTTGTACTGCTGTCCCATTCTCATCTTCATGGACAGAGCCCCAAACAGTACTATGGCTGTTGAAATCACCAATTACAATCTGCACATGTTTTTGTTTCCGAAATTGAATGCAATTGTTAAATAGTTTAGTTACACCACCATTTCTCGAAAATGCTTTCCGTGATTATCACTGGATAAGTGCACTGAGTCCAAAAATGCGGCATAATCAGGAGGGGAGGGGGAAATTGCTTACATGGAAATGAAAACAATAATAATCTTGTCTTATTTTTACTCTCTAATTTATATTCGATTCATTTATTGTGAATACTTACAATCTCCATATATTACGAATTATTAAAATTCATTTAAGATTATAAAAGGATGTTAGCAATGTAAGCTAACTTTTAAAATTTGAAAATCACTGAACAAGAACTAAAAGCTTAAATTTATGACAAAAGTGTTTATTTCGAATAACAACATAAAACATAACAACATAACAACATAAAAGAAATAACTTAAAATTTGAACTTTAGTGTATTTTTCCTTGCAATTATATTCAGTTTTCAAATAATTCAGAACTAATGAGTTGGATGAACTTCAAAAATTATCCTAACGATGGAACATTTGATACGGAGTTTTACAAATACGGGCACTTAACTAAAATGTTAAACAGAATTCCTTGTGTCAAAAAAAAATCAAATTATTCCAACGAGTTAAAAGACTGACCTTAACAATGAAAACTCATATTATACAGTATTCAGGAGTAAAATACTGACTGATGAGGAAGTACGATCTTTAACATGCATTTCAATAACGTATGTCACTAAATCAGACAATATTCTGCTCCCAATAGTTCATAAGAGGTTATTCAAGAGGATACTATGTCAACAACATTTTCACTATAAATTAGTTGCAGATTCAGTGCGTTTTCGAAATCAGACCACATTTTAACATTTCTTCTACAAATTTTATGGCATACCATACAGCACCGGTGGCACGCGTACCAATGATTGAAATACGTGAAGAACAACCTATATTTGTTCCTTATTTTCCGGAATATTTCTTTTTTTTACAATTGTCTTGACGTCACACGACAGAGATAGATCTTATGACGACGATGGGATAGGAAAGTGCTAGCAGTGGGAAGGAAGCGACCGTGGCCTTAATTAAGGACTGCCGACAGTGCGGTTCGAACCCACTATCTCCCGAATGCAAGCTCACAGCTGCACGCCCCTAACTCCACGGCCAATTCGCTCGGTATTTCTTTGTAGCGTTTTCTATCACAGTTCCAATAAAGAGTAATTTCTTTAATAATAATATTCTTGTTTCGTTATCCCCACGTTTATTCTTTGGCTTGATGACTTTCGCGTTTCTAGTCTTCCAAGATCTCTTCATGAACTCACTGTTGCCTCTCCGTTCTTCTGACCACTTTGTACCAGTCCTTCTGCTAGTTATTACCACAGACGTGTTTATTTACTGACATTATGTCCTCCTCCATAGCTAAATGGTTTGGTTACATGAGTCCCGGGTTCGATTCCCGGCAGGGTCGGGAATTTTAACCATCATTGGTTAATTTCCCTAGCACGGGGTCTGGGTGTGTATGTTGTCTTAATCATCATTTCATCCTCATCACGACGCGAAGGTCGCCTACGGGAGTCAAATCAAAAGTCCTTCACCGGGCGTCCCGAACCCGTCCTGGGATTTCCCGGCATTAAAAGCCATACGCCATTTCATTTCACTGACATTATGAATACTTTGCGATTTTCCGTGATGTCTTCTCTGATGTTCAATTCATTCAGGTCCACTCTTGTTTCCTCCACCCAATTTATTCTCCCGTTTTAGAAATAAATTACATTTAATAGTGAGTCTATTATTTTTGTGAGTTTATTATTATCATCCATCTTGAAAATGTGTCCAAAAAATTTTCAAACATCTCTTCCGTAGAGCGTTGATGAAACTATATGTGTAGCTATTGAGGTCTGCAGTTCGCCTTTTGATCCAAATTTTATTCTCTTGTATACGACAGAAAATTTTCCTAAGAATTTTACGATTTTGTTTTTGAATATTTGCATTTTTAGAATGATCTCCTAAAGTTAAGGTTTTTGATGAATTTAGAGCTTCGGGTAGAAGAATGTTTTATAATGTTTCAATTTAGCATTACATGACATTACTCGTTTAGTGCTGTAATCTCATGATAGTCTAAATTATTATTACTACTAGTGCTTTAACATGATACCAACACATCGGCGGTTTTCGGTGACATAGGGATTGGAAAGGAAGGGGCCGTGGCCTTAATTAAGGTACAGCACCAGCATTTGCCTGGTGTCAACATGGAAAACCAAGGAAAGCAATCCTCAGGGCCGACGACGATGGGATTCGAACCCACCATCTCCCAAATGCAAAATCACAGCTCCGCGACCCTAACCACACGGCCAACTCGTTCGGTATTTTCTGTGTTATACAGAAAGCCTGCATGTTATTACATCTTGGTTGTTCCACCGAAAATCGTTATATAGCTCATAAAATCTAGCTAATTGCATTACGTTTAGAATGAAATATATTACGGAACGAAGTTGTAAATGTCACTATTAGGGTTATAAAGATGAAACGTTAAATGCACGTAGAAATGCTGCAGCTATATTTTTAATGTTTTAGTGCCTCAGATAGCGGTCACGTTATTGTATACGTTGACACGCGTCCTACAGGGAGTAAAACAAAACAGTTTTACTGCTATTTTCATTGTGTAATTTACTATATACTGTCGTTTAGAAACTAGAGGACAGGTAGAGAGGCAAAGTACCGAAGTTTAGGAAATCGGACGTTTGTGGAGCAAAGAAAATTACACACTCGAATTTCAATATTTCGGTATTGGCCTACTTGTTGGGGCTACAGTACTTAAAGTTATAGAAAAACGTACGTATCTTCTTTCGGCACCACATGCAAATATCAGATGTACCGTTATTTACTTCGTAATTTTTACACCAATGCAACTATTTTATGCCTAAAATGTTAATATAATTTTTATATTTTTTATATAATTTTGTCTTCATCCAAGCTTTTCCCCACTTCATTAGTCAACTTCTGTTTCTCACGCGTCCTTACAAAACATATCACCGAACATTTCTGTGGTACACTCTCAACTCTCTCTGAAGGACCAAGCTAGTTTGTTGCACGGTAAGGGCCCGTGTAGGTGTTAGCTTGCATTTGGGAGGTGACAGGTTCGAACTTCGCCGTCGGCAGTCCTGGGGTTGATTTTTCCTAGCTTCCCCTTATTACACCAGCTAAATGGAGGGGTTGTACTGTAATTAAGAATATGACCTCTTCCTTCCCAATCCAAACCCTTTCCCATAGCATCTTCGCCGAAAATATTTCTGCGTAAATACGACGTTAAAATAGGGATTCACCGAGCAAGTGGCTGTACGGTTTGCGTTACGCAGCTTGCATTCGTGAGATAGTCGGTTCGAACCCCACCGTCGGCAGACCTGAAGATGGGTTTCCGTGATTTCCAATTTTCACACCAGGTTGAACCTTAATGAAGGCCACGGTTGCTTACTTCTCACTCCTAGCCCTTCCCAATTCCATCGTCGCCTTGAAACCTTCTGTGTCGGTGCGACATAAAACAGATTGTAAGAAAATAGAAAAAACCGGCTTCATCAAGGAAGGTTAAATATAGCGTGTCCGCGTTTAATGTACAGTAAAATAAAAATTAATATCTTGAGAAGTAAGTTAACAGTGGTAATTATTGGCTGTTTAGTTCTACAAGTAGAAAAACTCATAATGTTTCTGTACACATACCTAATACACCTCGATTTACGCATCATTAGTGGTGCGACAGATGCCGAATCTGTATTGCACTCCCCGCACCCCTGTCAGTGTGCTTGGTGTTTTGGCCCAATATCGAAAGCATTCTGCGGGTTTTCCGATGGCGTCTGTGCCATTTTCTGATTGATACATGGAGAACATCGTCACTTAGTCGCAGTTGATACTCGCACACCGAGGTTTATTAGATATGTAAAAAAGCATAAGTTTCTCTACTTGTAGAAACAAACCGCCAATAATTATATCTGTTACTTCTCAAGATATTTATTATATTACCCAGGGCTTCTCAGAGTGCATGCACCACTGTGCACGGTGCAAAAGACGACTTCGCTTGGTTGACCAGAGTGCAGACCCCCACTCTTCAATTTGGAGCAATAGCGCTGTCTTTCTTTTTCCCCACGCCTGTCTCCCTCTTCCTCACTTGCTCCGTAGCGCTCGAAATCTGAGCCGAGCTAAGCCGAGTTGAGCCGAGCTTAGCCGAGTAGCCCAGAGACGAAGCGTTGGTCCGAGCCGAGCCAAGTGGGACTGATGCACTGTGCGCAGGAATTCTGCGCCTCAGTTTGCACGCGTGAGATTTTGGGCGTTTGAGAAGCCCTGTCACTTTCAAACTGGACACACTGTGTACTCTAACATTGAGTTCATTAATATCGAGTTAATGTTTAGCTCGTTCTTGCAAGTCGCGCCTTTCATCCAGCTATTCCGGCAGGGATTTACTAACACCGTAATAAATCTCGCAGGAAACAAATTAATAGTGATCCCATCAAGATGGCTGTGACTGAAAATCAGAGGTTACGAACACACTTATTGTGCAGTTCTTTTGTTTTTTCGCGTGGTATTTTGTTTTCTTGTATAATTCATTCGTAATATTCTTGACAGCAGTGATCAAAACAAGGTAACACATTCATAAAAGGAAAGAGGTAATTTTTGTTTCTAGTAAGTGTCAAAGTGTTATAGCATGCAAGAAGAGTTATGGTGTGAGATTAAAATAATAAGAGGATACACGGTAAAAAATAAGGGGGAATTTAATAGCGTTGCCCACATGACAGTGCGAATTAGCAAGCAATTAAAACAGTTCCGCATACACATTTAGAGACCATTCTGATCGGTGTGGCTTTTGATACCCGAACGTTGTGTCCGATTATTATAAATATGACCACTGATGGGAAAAGTACCTGCAAAAAGTAGTTAGGATTACAGTTACTTGAGAAATAATATTAATAATATTGTTATTGACTTTACGTCCCACTAACTACTTTCTTCGGTTTTCAGAGACGCCGAGATGCCGGAATTTCGTTCCGCAGGAGTTCTTTTACGTAAATCCACCGACACGAGGGTCACGTATTTGAGCACCTTCAAATACCACCGGACTGAGCCAGGATCGAACCTTCCGAGTTGGGGTCAGAAGGCCAGTGCCTCAACCGTCTGAGCCACTCAGCTCGGCGAGAAATATTTCACTCAGTTACAAATTACTTTTTCAATGAGCAATTACAATTACTTTACAGAATGCCAACCTAAATTAAATCACTGACATTTCTTTCGCATTGGGCTGGAATAATACTTAAGTTGTCAAGGAAGAGATATTACTCCATTTTGTAATATTTTAAACTTAGAGATATGAAGTGATTATCAGTCGCAGTAGAAACAAACCGCCAATAATTATCATGTTTATATTAGTTAAGAACATTTATCGTTTCAATTGATTTGCAATTTACTTTAAAAATAAAGAACATGGTTCTTAAAATAGCCTTTCCCGCGGTGTATGGGTAGCGAGACTGTTTCTTACCCGGGTTCGATTCCCGTTCAGATCAGGGATTCTTACCTGGATCTGAGGGCTTATCCGAGGTCCACTCAACCTACGTGATTACAGTTAAGGAGCTATCTGACGGTGAGATGGCGGCCCCGGTCTAGAAAGCCAAGACAACGGCTGAGAGGATTCGTCGTACTGACCACACCACACCTCATAATCTGCAGGCCTATGAGCTGAGCAATGGTCGCTTGGTGGGCCATGGCCCTTTCGGCTCGTTGCGCCATGGGGTTTGGTTTGGCTTGGCCCTTAGGATTCTCATCGCTAAGCCTCGGCTAGAAATAGCCACACTCGACTAGAAATAGACACACTCGACTAGAAATAGCCACACGAAATTAAATTAAAATTTTCCAACTGCGAAAATGACCCTGTAGCGTAAAATCGTAATTTAATTAATACCTGCAGTAACTTAGAGGAGGCCCGGCCCCGTGGTGTAGGGGGCAACGCGTCCGCCTGTCACCCGGCGGCCCCGGTTTCGATTCCCGGTCGGATCAGGGGTTTTTAATTGTAATGATATCGGGCTCCATGGCTAAATGGTAGCGTTCTGGTCTTTGGCCACAGGCGACCCGGGTTCGATTCCCGGCACGGTGGGGAATTTTAACCTTAATTGGTTAATTTCGCTGGCACGGGGGCTGGGTGTATGTGTCGTCTTCATCATCATTTCATCTTCATCACGACACGCAGGTCGACTATGGGGTCAAATAAAAAGACCTGCATCTGGCGAGCCGAACTTGTCCTCGGACACTCCCGGCACTAAAAGCCATACGCCATTTCATTTCACAACAAGCACTAATTTTCAAATTCGAAATCGTAATTTTTATACTTACGAGGGTTATCCAACAAGTAACAAATATTTTTCTAAAAATGAACAATTCTTAAAAACAGGCTTTTGGCTGTACACAAAAACTTAGATGAATACATTTGTACCTCTTGTACACTATATTAACAAGAAAAACTAGAAAACAACAAATACATACATATCTTTACTAAAGCAACAGCGGCAGTCGCGCTCCTAGTATTACTAGAGCGCGGACGCTGTAAGGACTGGCCTGGAGACGGGGTGTTTGTGACGTCCTTAATCTTCCTTTCCTCACACACAACATTCCACACTACTGCCATTCCAATTACACGCAGGTTCATACAATATGGTGCCAGAAGGGGCAAAACATCCACATGGGTCGACGCCCCGAACAAATAGCATTAAAAGAAAAACTGAAAGGAGAGAGAGAAAGAGAGAGAGACAAACAGAACAGTATAGTACATCTTTTCATTTACTGAAATGACGCCCTACAAAAGCAATTGAAGGAATACCTGTGTTTCATATTAGGAACACAGTTGGTATAAATGGAAGTACAGGAGAAGTAGGAAAGTAACTTATCCAGCCCTGGTGAAGCTACTGTATTAGCTGTAATAGAACTGAAAACGTTATCTTCTTCATAATTTATTTCTTCTCTGTTTATGTTTCCATGTGATGTGTATCAACTACTAGAATGTAACAATTACAATTTCATTTCCAAAAGTAAATTACAAGTAAAAATTACTATGTAATCGTTACAAGTAAATGGATTACTTTTACTCAGTTACTTTCCAACTCCGACTAGTTGGCTGCATGGTCAGCGTACTGTCCTTCGCTACAGAGGGTCTCGGGTTCGATTCCCGGACGGGTCGGGGATTTTAACCTTCATTGGTTAATTCCAGTGCCTTGGAGGCTGGGTGTTTGTGCTGTCCCCAACATCCCTTCAACTCACACACCAAACACAACACTATTTTCCACCACAATAACACGCAGTTACCTACACATCCACCCTCCTCGGAGGGTCTGCCTTACAAGGGCAGCATTCGGCTAGAAATAGACACAAGAAATTAAATATAAAACTTTGCAACTGCGGAAAAGACCCTGTAGCATAAAATCTTAATTTAATTAATACCTGCAGTAAATTAGAGGATACCGAGCTCGATAGCTGCAGTCGCTTAAGTGCGGCCAGTATCCAGTATTCGGGAGATAGTAGGTTCGAACCCCACTGTCGGCAGCCCTGAAAATGGTTTTCCGTGGTTTCCCATTTTCAGACCAGGCAAATGCTTAATTAAGGCCACGGCCGCTTCCTTCCCATTCTTAGGCCTTCCCTGTCCTATCGTCGCCATAAGACCTATCTGTGTCGGTGCGACGTAGAGCAACTAGCAAAAAAAAAAAAAAAAATTTAGAGGATAGAGAGAAAGAGAGAGACAGACAGGTACACTTCCTTCTGTCAATTGTGTTACAACGGTATTTGACAGCCTATACCTCTACCGAAATTATTCCTCAAATAGTTTTTAAAAGTCGTTCCTCATAATATGTTAGGAATATCATTTACCATATCTAAATAAAGCGACTCTGCATCCAAGGCATAATAAAAACGACCATTTTGCTTTCAGCCTCGTGTTACCAGTTTAACCCAGTTGAAAGTTGGTGTTCACTTAACTCCAACCTTAATGCAGAGTTAGAACTGACCTGCTTGATGAAACAGAATTAAGAGTCAAATTCAGAGTTAAGATTGTGTAGCACGAGGTTAAGGTTTAACACACTTTAAATGAAACCTGGCCTGAAGGATATACGTCAATGAAGAGTGTCATTCTCTTTATATTGCTCTAAGAAATGTATTCTGTAACAGAAGTACATATTATACGGACGGAATCAGTACAACTAACCGACTACTTTTCTCGTATCGGCATTTTGGAGTAGGAATATTGTCGATACGTGTAATGAACTGTAACACAGTAAATAGGCTAGGATGCCTATGCTCGTGGTAGTAATTCGTATACTAGATTTTATACTCGAGACCGAGTCTTCACTGGTGGAAAATGTCGGTAGAATTTTAAAATATATGATGCCCACAGCACGCTGTCCTTCTTGTCTGTATCCAAGAGAAACCAGACGAACCCGTAAGTATTCATCAGGCTAAATTACAGTATACCAGCTTTCTACTTCATCTACAGCAAAGGGCTTCGGTAGTAGTCTAGTCCCTGGACACATTTTTAGACTCACGTTGAACATGATCTTTAGGCATACCTTCTTTCTCCTGTACTTTATGGCTGAAATTAATTTACGTCCTGCTTCATCTCAGAGAAGTTTCGGAAATGTTCAGTCCTACAGATGTCCGACTCGTTGGCTGAATGGTCAGCGTACTGGCCTTCCGTTCAGATGGTCCCGGGTTCGATTCCCGGCCGAGTCGGGGATTTTAACCTTCATTGGGTAATTCCAATGGGCCGGGGGCTGGGTGTTCGTGCCGTCTCCAACATCCCTGCAACTCACACACCACACATAACACTATCCTCCAGCACACTAACACGCAGTTATTTACGCATGGCAGATGCCGCCACCCTCATCGGAGGGTCTGCCTTACAAGGGCTGCACTCGGCTAGAAATAGCCACACGAAATTATTATAGTCCTACAGATATCCCCCAATTTTTAAAAATATCGTGCAAATCAGTTGTCTTACCTCACATATCTTAAGATATCATATGAAAGGAATTTTCTGCGATTTTACACACTTAATGACTCACTAAACAGATGGGAGAGTCTTCGAAATTTTAGACAGCAAACGAAATGTTTCGGATAAATTCCAGTAATATAGAGTCAATAAAATATGTTTTCATTATCAACCATGTAAATAGTGATGTTCAACTACTCTTTACCTACCACAGAAAGGGAACACCGTAACATAACCATCTATTTCACACAACAGCAGCTCTTGACATTATTCACTCCACTGCAACGAGTACTGAACGCTATGTAGCGCAATAGTCCTCTAAAGCCAATGGAGAGCACAAAATTAAGTTGAGTTCATGAATAGGGTTAGAGAACAGAAGATAGAAAAGTACCGATATATAGTATCACATATGAGCGAGGTATTCATAGCACAGGATCACTGACATACATCAGAATAATCGAATACGGTAACTGTACTCTGCCGTAGCCGGAGGCTAGTATTGGTTTACAGATGGATCTGAGCTGGCGTAAAGATGTCCACTGAATTACGCTCTAATTGGATTATTCAAATATACAGGTGCTGGAGGCAACAACCGAAATATTGTCATTTACTGATACGGGGAGGGAGATAATGTGTATGTGCGCAGGATGGGTAGTGTCAGAACGAAATAGATTGGTTATTAGAGAGAACTGTGTAATCTCTCATAACCTTAGTGTGGCGATCTTCGACTTCTAGCCGTCAAATACTTACACACAGGTTCTACTTTTGCAACTTATTCTCCGAAGAGTTGGAACACACTGACACGAATATATGAGAGAAAGATAATTTGTTGCGGAAACATCAACTTCCTGATTTTTCAGGTTACCACTGTGGAAAACGTGAACAAATACAATATAGAATTTAGACCTACATCGCTGTAAATGTTATTTTTGCATTCGGCTTTACGTAACACCGATATAGATAGGTCTTATGGCGACGATGGGATAGGAAAGGGCTGGAAATGAAAAGGAAGTGACCGTTGATCGTGACCTTAATTGAGGTACAGCCCCAGATTTTGTGTGGTGTGAAAATGGGAAAACACGGAAAACTATCTCCAGGGCTGCCGACAGTATGGTTCGAACCCACTATCTCCAGAATGAAAGGTCCCAGCTTCGCGACCCTAACCGCACGGCCAATTAATTGAGGAGCTATCTGACGGTGAGATAGCGGCCTCGATCTAGAAAGCCAAGAATAACGGCTGAGAGGATTCGTCGTGCTGACCACACGAAACCTCGTAATCTGCAGGTCTTCGGGTTGAGCAGCGGTCGCTCGGTAGGCCGAGGCCCTTCAAGGGCTGTAGTGCCATGGGGTTTTGGGGGGGGATTTTGTTATGTAGTACTTTTCGATAGAACCAAATATTGTATATAGGTATTTAAAAATTAAATTTTAGGTGCCTTCCCCTAAACTACAATTTCATCCAGGGGCGAATAAAATTGTTTGTATCTTAGACTGTAGTTTCTTATTCCCCGACTCTATATACCGATTTTCATGAAATTCTGTTAACCCATTTTCTCGTGGGTCGGTGTCGATATGGACTTAGCAACAAAAATACAAATTCATGAATATCTGTGTTATCATAGCCGGTACGGTAAAAATATATAAGACATAAATGGTCGGAAATATAATTCTATATAACTTTGGTTATGTAGTATTTATCGATACGACCACTAATAATATAAATATTTGAGAATTAAATGTTAGGCCTTCCCCTAAACTACCATTTCACTCAGCGTGAATAAAATTATTTATACCGTAGATTATAGCGACTTATTCCCCGACTTCGTATACGAATTTTTATTACGATAGGACCACTAACAATATAAATATTTGAAAATTAAGTTTTAGGCCTTCCCCTAAACTACAATTTCTATCAACGTAAATAAAATTATTTACAGCTTAGATTGTAGCGACATATTCCCCGACTTTTCATACCGATTTTCATTAAATTCTCTTTAGCCGTTTTATAGTGATGCGTGTACATAAATACATACATACATACATACAGACAGGCAGGCAGACAGACAGAAATTACGGAAAAGTAAAAAGTGCATTTCCTTGTTACTGTGGACATGACCGATACAAAAATATCATTCTTTTCAAATTCTGAGCAATGTACAGACAAAACTCTTATTGTATATATATATATATAGACTGCAAAAGATCTGGAGATATGGCTAAATGGGTAAGGAATACAAGATGAAAGTAAATGTCAAAACAAAAGTAATGGAGTGCAGTCGAACAAAGTCTACAGATGCAGGAAATATTATATTAGGAAATGAAGTCTTATAGGAAGTAAATGAATAACGATGCTAGAATTAAGGAAGACATAAAATTCAGACTGGTATCTTCCTTAAGGAAAGAAATTTGCTCACGTCGAGCATTGATATGGCAATGAGAAATATGTTTTTGAAGTCTTTTATCTGGAGCGTGGCATTGTATGGAAGTGAAACATGCACGAGAAATAGCTCAGAAATAAAGAGAGTAGAAGCTTTTGAAATGAGGTGTTACATAAGAATGCTGGAGGTGAGATGGGTAGATCGAATCACGAATGACGAGATACGGAATTGAATTGGTGAGAGGAGATCGATTTGGTGAAATTTGACGGGAAGAGATAAAATGATAAGACACATCTTATGACACGCAGGACTTGTTCAGTTCGTTTTTGAGGGAAGTGGTAGGCGGTAAGAACGGTAGGGGTAGACCAAGGTATGAATATGACAAGCAGGATTAGAGCAGATTTAATAGGCTATGTAGTAATTACGTAGAAATGAAAAGATTACAGGATAGGGTGGCACGAAGAACTGCATCAAACGAGTCTATGGACCACACCATACTACTTGTAACAATCATAAATACCAAACCAAACCCCATGGCACTACAGCCCTTGAAGGGCCTGGGCCTACCAAGCGACCGCTGCTCAGCCCGAAGGCCTGCAGATTACGAGGTGTCGTGTAGTAAGCACGACGAATCCTCTCGGCCGTTATTCTTGGCTTTCTAGACCGGGGCCTTTATATCACCGTCAGATAGATCCTCAATTCTAATCACGCAGGCTGAGTGGACCTCGAACCAGCCCTCATGTCCAGGTAAAAATCCCCGACCTGGCCGGGAATCGAACCCGGGGCCTCCGGATAAGAGGCAGGCACGCTATCCCTACACCACGG
This sequence comes from Anabrus simplex, assembly GCF_040414725.1. Classification (NCBI taxonomy): domain Eukaryota; kingdom Metazoa; phylum Arthropoda; class Insecta; order Orthoptera; family Tettigoniidae; genus Anabrus; species Anabrus simplex. The sequence goes on along the minus strand of NC_090272.1, from coordinate 59,954,162 downwards.
GGCCGGCTGTAATAATCATACACTTCGATAAAAGAGTTTACTCTCTAGAACCCGTATTTTGGAAATTCTAAAAAGCAGTTTACCCTACCGTTCGGTGACAAATTAATTCGCCCAAATTATCCCTTCGTTCCAAAAAGTGTATTTGTTAAGTAGGACGAACGAGAGCTCATAGGCCAGATTTGTAAAATAAGCTAAGAATTCCGAATATAGGTACATTATACAAATATACATGACACTTTTTGATTTCGGGAGACAAGGTACATTATGTCGGTCACATCCACCTCCTCCTGAGTTCCCAACTCTCATTACGAGGCTTTCAGTCGCTAGGTGAATTTAGACAAATATAAAAGAGGTTTCGATTTTCGATAGCGAAAGAAACTTCACCCAGTATTTTGCACGAAATTAATGAATAGACTGATTAATTATTTCTGCAATACGGAACTTAACTTCTGGATTGTTTTGCTTCTTCGGCTGTGAAATGTTTCATTAGTTACTCACACAGAAACTTACGGCACTTATTCTGGAAGTCTCAAAGATGTAGGCTTATTAATTATGAAATTACTCACGAGCGGCTTTCCTTTTAAGGCTCAAATTATCAAAACTTAAACTGGAGAAAACTTTGTAATGACTGCGGTGGTGATGGGCAAGTGTTCCATGTGAGATGAAGAGACAAGTTTCTTGGAGATTACAGTATGAAGAACGCTATGAAACTGCAAATTTTGAACCTTGATGAAAAGGAAGTTGTCACGATTATACTGTGGTGACCATATTTTATGAATTTAAATATTACCATAGATTACAATCTTATTTAACGGATAAGTGTTCCCCCCTAGCTCAAACTTCCGTTCCGTAAACAAATTAGTACAAAATTAGGGAAAGTCTTGTATAACTACTACTGCTTAAACTATGGCCACTGCATTATCGTAAAGCCGGCTGGAGGACACTTAGTGCTGAATAAATACTGTTAATAGAATTAATTCAGTTTCTGAAATCAAAAATGCAGGTTCGAGTTATCAATGAGCGGATTTATATGAAGCAATAAGAGGTTAAATTTTAATATTATTCTGATACTGTAGTGATTAAGAGTGGAGTCCCGTTGGGCATTATTATTGGACCTTTATGTTTCCTTTTATGTAAATGATATGAATAAATGACTACAATCACAAATGAGGCTATTTGCGGATGATGTTATTCTTTGTATAGTAGTAAAAGAGTTGAAGGATTCCGAGCGAGTGCTAGGGTGGGCCCTAAATAATGTTGTGAGATGGATAGCAGATAATGGTAAGATGTTAAAAGGGATGAAAATTCAAGTTGTAAGTTTCACCACGAGGAAAAGTCCTCTCAGTCTTAGTACCTGTGTGTTAATATAAGGAAGGACCTTCACTGGGGTAATCATATTAACTAGTTGTTAAGAAGGGTTATATATCTCTCCACATGGTTTTGAGAGTAAGTTATTTAGGAATTGTAGTAAGGATGTAAAAAGGAGGGCATATAATTCTCTGGTAAGATCACGATTACAGTGAACTACTTGATATGAGAACTGCAAAAGATCCATAGGAAAGAAGAACGATTTGTTCTGTCTGTGGGCTGGGAAGACTTGGGAGTAAGGAGACAAGATGCTCGACCATGTGGTATTGTTTCGAGCTGTCAGTGGAGAGATGGCGTGGAATGATATTAGTACGAATAAGCTTCATAATTAATAATGCTATTGGCTTTACGTCCCAATAACTACTTTTACGGTTTTCGGAGACGCCGAGGTGCCGAAATTTAGTCTCTCAGGAGTTCTTTTACGTGCCAGTAAATCTACTGACACGAGGCTGTCGTATTTGAACACCTCCCAATAACCACTGGACTGAGCCAATATCGAATCTGCCAAGTTGGGGTCGAGAGGCCGGCGCCACAACCGCCTGAGCAACTCAGCCCAGCACGAATACTCTTCAGCGGAGTTTTTAAAATTAGGTAAGACTAGCTGATGTACCCGTGCTTCGCTACGGATTTCTTCATTATACAGAATTCTAGTTAGGTACTGTACACGTTGTGAGCAAGATTGTATTAAATTGCATAGCTGTCGACGTTACCCTAGAAACGCGACGGGGAAGTCACCAAACGTCTTTTCTCATATGATGACTGGGTTAGGGAAAGTTCATTGTAATGATAGGCCTGCTGGCAACGATGGGATATGAAAGGCCTAGGAGCGGCCGTGGCCTTAATTAAGGTACAAACCCAGCATTTGCGTGGTGTGAAAATGGGAAACCACGGAAAACCAGCTTCAGGGTTGCGGACATTGGGATTCAAACCCACTATCTCCCGGATGCAAGCTCACAGCCGCACGACCCTAACCGCACGGCCAACTCACCCGGAAAGTTGTAATTCTAGACCAGGGTATACTACTACTACTACTACTACTACTACTACTACTAAGTGGGTCTCTGTCGTAAATGTACACACTGCTCATTCAAAACAGCGCGTCAGAGTAGGGGTCAAATAGCTGAAACGCCGGGCTGAGTGCCTCAGACGGTTGAGGCGCTGGCCTTCTAACCCCAACTTGGCAGGTTCGATCCTGGCTCAGTCCGGTGGTATTTGAAGGTGCTCAAATACGACAGCCTCGTGTTGGTAGATTTACTGGCACGTAAAAGAACTCCTGCGGGATTAAATTCCGGCACCTCGGCTTCTCCGAAAACCGTAAAAGTAGTTATTATTATTATTATTATTATTATTATTATTATTATTATTATTATTATTATTATTATTATTATTATTATTAAATAGCTGAAATACTATGATGAACCGGTGTGTTACGTACCAGCAGTATCAGGAAATTTATGAACCAGAGAAATGGTATGTTAAAGAAGAACGTTTTTCAACTTCCCTGCTATTTCCCGCCAATATTCAGTCAGGCTGTTATACTCGGTAAGCAGCGGTAATCCCATCTATCGGAGTTGAGTGGCACCATAAGAGACAAAGAATATCACACAAACAATGGTCTATATAATGTTATTGTTGATCAATGTTATGCGCTTTCGATATTGTAGACCTTCACATTTAGTTTTCTTCCGACTCTGAAATGCCATTCTTATCATAGTCGGTACGGTAAAACTGAATAAAACATCAATGATCGGAAATTGTATTATCTATAACTTTTGTTATGTAGTACTTTTCGAAAGGACCAATAACAGGTACCAATTTTTGGTGCCTTCCCCTAAATTACAATTTCATCCAGGGTGAATAGAATTGTTTATAGCTTAGACTGTAGTTTCTTATTCCCTGATTCTATATACCGATTTGCATTAAATTCTGTGTACCCATTTTCTCGTGGCTCGGCACTGATATGGACTTGGCAAGAAAAATACACTTAATGAATATCTGTGTTATCATAGCTGGTACGGAAAAAATGTATAAGACATAAAGATCGGAAATTTAATTCTATATAACTTTAGTTATGTAGTATTTATCGATAGGACCCCTAATAATAAAAATATTTGAATATTACTTTTCAACCTTCCCCTAAACTACCATTTCACTCGGCATGAATAAAATGATGTATAGCTTAGATTGTAGTGGTTCGTCTCCCGACGTTACATACCAATTTTCATGAAATTCTGTTCAGCCGTTTTCTCGTGATGCGTGTACATACATACAGACAGACAGGCAGACAGACAGAAATTACTTAAAAGTAAAAAGTGCATGATGGCACAACATTTTAAGAAACATGCCCCAGGGGGTAAATCTTCGGATAAATCCCTCGTTGTGAACGCCACGGCGCACGAGTCTCGTTCGGATTCTGGGGGAGACTCGACATCATGCAAGAGATAAGTCGGAGCGTCTCGGTGTACCCCGAAGAGTCAAAAACTCAGGCCAAAATCTAAAACCTTTCTAGCAACTTTCAACATAAATTCACTTACACAAACTGGCAAGCTGAAAACCCTCACCAAAGCTCTTCACGAAAATCAGATATCCATAATGGCCCTACAGGAAACAAGGTACCCAGCTGAAGAGATTTTTGAATCCGAAGGCTACCGATTTTTCAAGAGCAAAGCGCAAAGAGGAATCCTCAATGGAACTGTGATGCTTGGAACCGCGTTTGCTGTTAGAACCAAGATCCTTAAATCGGTTGCAAATTTTGAACCTGTGAATGATAGATTGTCTATACTCACAATGAAATGCGCGGACAAAACCTACGCCCTAGTTAACGCACACGCTCCTACAAACGATAAGAACAAGACTGATCCAGACGAAGTTGATAATTTCTGGGACCTACTGGATGAAAAAATAAACAAAATCCCCAAACACCATGTCAAGCTTCTTTTGGGTGACTTCAATGCCCAAGTAGGTCGTGAGCAGAAGTTCAAGAAAGTTATAGGAAATTACCCTGCTCACAAAAGAACCAATCCCAACGGCAAAAGACTGGTGTCCATTTGCGAAAATCACAACCTGCAGGTCATGTCGACTCACTTTCGCCATCTATCCAGAAAGCAAATGACTTGGCGTTCTCCCGTCCAAGCTCTCGGAGAGTTCCAAATTGACCATGTTGAAATCGCCAGGAGAAACAGCCCGGAAATTACGAATATCAAGGTAAAGAAAGGCATCAATGTGGCCTCAGATCATTATAGGTCTCTGATCAAATTCAAACCAATTCCCGCAAACACAAGGAAGACAACCAAACAGATCACACGCTTCGACAATGATAAACTTCGGCAAAGGGTCGAGGAGTTAAAGGAGAAGGCTAGACCAAATGACTGACTTTAACAACGCCAAAAGTCTCCTTGTTGAGGCCGCCAAAGACGTTGCAGAAATCAAGAGAAGCAAAAAGCATGCCTGGTGGAATGGTACCTGCGAATCAGTCCTCCAAGAAAGACTCAATGCGTGGAAACAGTACTACTCTACGAAATCAGAAAATGATTGGGAAACCTACAAAACCCAACGTGCCCAAGCAGCTAGGGTGTTCAGAACTGAGAAACGTAAATACGAAAAATCTCTCATTGAAAAGATAGAACAAAACTTTAGGAAGAATGAAAGCAGAGAGTACTACAGAGCCTTCAAACGCAAATTCTCTGGCTATAAACCACCATCTATATGCTTTGAGTGAAAGGACGGCACACTGGCGACGTCGAATGAAGGAAATTGCAGCATTCTGGCAGATTACTTCAAGAATTTACTTAATTGCTCTAAACCGCAAAGTGCCATTGAGACCAAGGAACCCTTACTCAGATACCCAGATTCCAGACCACCCGACAGAGATGAAATCAAGCGCCACATTTCCCGTCTCAAAAATAACAAAGCGCCGGGGGAAGACTCAGTAGTAGCAGAACTATGGAAATATGCCCCAGAGGAATCACTTAATATCTTGCAAAAGCAAATAGAAGAAATTTGGAACAAGGAGACCCTACCGGAAGATTGGAAAATAGCTTTGATCCATCCATTACACAAAAAAGGCAGCATGAAGAACTTCGACAACTACAGAGGAATATCTTTGCTACGCGTGACTTACAAAATTCTGTCACTTGCCATCCTGGAGCGTTTGGAAGCACAAGTCGAACATCAAATAGGTGAATACCAAGGAGGGTTCAGAAAAGGTCACTCAACAGATGAACAGATCCAAAATCTCAAAACGATCATCAGATATTGTACATTAAGGTCCAAGCAGTATGTGTATGTCTTTGTGGACTTGAAGAAAGCGTACGGTTCCATTGACCGGGAAGTCCTGCTAAACATCTTAAATGAATTTGGAGTTAATTTGAAACTGCTGGCATTAATTAGAGCCACCCTGGCCGATACAAAATCCAAGGTGAAGTTCCACGGATGTCTCTCGCATTCCTTTGACATCAAAACAGGAGTCCGACAAGGTGATGGGCTATTCCCGATACTCTTCAACTGTGTTCTTAACAAGATCATCAGAACCTGGCGGGTGAGATTACAGGAAACCAACTACAGTCATTTGAGAATAGGAACCAAATCCAAGGGGATCGCAACAGACTGCTTAGCATTTGCCGATGATCTTGCTGTTCTCTCAAACGACATAGAAACTGCTAGAGCTCAAGTTGAAATTTTAAAGGAAATTACCGAACAAACTGGTTTGCAGATATCGTTTGAGAAAACAGAAGTAATGGCTAACATCAATGAGGCTCCACCGAAACTCCATACAAAATACGGGGATATCGCCCGAGTAGACAAATTCAAATACCTGGGTGAGATCATCATGAAAAATGGACTGGACAAAGAAGCACTTCAGGCACGCGTACGCAAACTGGAGATAGCCTACCAAACATCCCGTACAATTTACAACAAAAAATGCCTTTCCCAAAACACCAAGATACGTCACTATGAAACAGTTCTGAAGCCAGTAGTTCTATATGCAGCCGAAACCCTGTCTCTAAATGCCAACAAAGGACTCCTTGAAGAACTGGAGAAAAGAGAACGCAAACTTGTGAGAGGAATCTTGGGATCAAAGTACAGAAATGGAATGTATCAAAAGAGATCCAACAAGGAAGTATACAGCAAAATAGAAAAAATTACCGACACAATCAGAAGAAGACGGGCACGATTTTACGGTCATCTGAAAAGAATGGACGGAAGAAAGTTAACTAAAGAAATCTCTCACTTTTTTGATTCAAACCCCAAAACCACAATTCCCTGGTTTAGAAATACCAAAGAAGACCTGCAAATGCTACATATCTCAGCTGAAGACGCCCTTAACAGAGATCTCTTCCGCAAGAAAATATTGACGAACGGGCTAAACCGAGACGAGCAACCGAAGAGAAGACACGGTGCCCCTTGGACAGAGGAGCGTAAGTAGGCCCACTCACAAAGAATGAGGGAAATTTGGGCTCTAAAGAAGGCCAAGTTCAGTGTCAAATGCAACAAGACTTAACGTGGTCCTTGATGGTCCCAGCGAATTATATATATAATAATTCTTTCTTTCTTAATCTGCTTACCCTCCAGGGTTGGTTCTTCCCTCGGACTCAGCGATGGATACCACCTCTCCTGCCTCAAGGGCAGTGTCCTGGAGCTTGAGACTTTGGGTCGGGGATACAACTGGGGAGGAGGACGAGAACATCATCCAGGCGGCCTCACCCGCTGTGTTGGACAGCCGTCTTATGAGAGGGTGGGAAGATTGCTAGGGGCTTTACGTCGCACCGACACAGATAGGTCTTATGGCGACGATGGGATAGGAAAGGCCTAGGAGTTGGAAGGAAGCGGCCGTAGCCTTAATTAAGGTATAGCCCCAGCATTTGCCTTGTGTGAAAATGGGAAACCACGGAAAACCATCTTCAGGGCTGCCGATAGTGGGATTCGAACCTACTATCTTCCGGATGCAAGCTCACAGCCGCGCGCCTCTACGCGCATGGCCAACTCGCCCGGTATGGGAAGATTGGAAGGGATAGACAAGAAACAGGGAAGGAGCGGTCGTGGCCTTAAGTTAGGTACCATCTCGGCATTTGCATGGAGGAGAAGTGGGGAATCCACGGAAAACCACTTTCAGGATAACTGAGGTGGGAATCGAACCCCGCTATACCCACCTACTCAGTTGACCTCCCAAGGTTGAGTAGACCCCGTTCCAGCCCTCGTACCACTTTTCAAATTTCGTGGCAGAGCCGGGAATTGAACCTGAGCTTCTGGGGGTGGCATCTAATCACACTAACACTGCACCACAAAGGTGGACATAATAATAAATAATACTTTACGTCCCACTAACTGCTTTTCTAATGGTTTTCGGAGATGCGGAGGTGCCGGAATTTTGTCCCACAGGAGTTCTTTTATTTGCCAGTAAATCTACCGACCCGAGGCTGTCGTGTCTGAGCACCTTCAAATACCACCGGACTGAGCCACTTACCCTGGCATGCATAGACACAGGTAGGACAGGATGGGATAGGAAAGAGCTGGGAGTGTAAAGGAAGCAGGAAGTGGTTAAGGTACAGTCCCAGCTTTTGCCTGCTGCGAAAATGGGAAACTATGGTAAACCATTTTCAGGACTGCCGACAACGGAGTTCGAACCCTCTATTACCGAATGCAAGCCACACGGCCAACTCACACGGTCACATCACGCGTTCGAGTATACACAGACTCTTCTGATAGAAACCCTATGTACAGTGTTTCAATGCCTGCAACAAAAACATTGCAAGGCCGTCTGGAGATCCGTCCACATATCTTGCAACCACAATTCTTTTTCCACAGCATGTAGACTGTAAACTATTTCTAATTCTCTCCCACAGAGTACACAAAGAGAAACACATTTTTGGTTCGCTCCAGGGGCACAGATCGACCGAGAGAGATACAGAAATGGGATGGCATCTGAATGTAAATCACTTGTACTGATTGGTGAATACACTGAACCTGGTATCCGGCAAAGCGGAATGTAAATATTATTATAGAGAACTAACAGACGTACGAACATGCATTTCTCTGTTAGTATTTACTCTCTGCCATGTTACTATTTGTCACATGGAGTAGCTATTTGCTGCAGAGTCTGCTAACCCCGTATTTCACTCGCTTCACCGATTATATCGAGACCCATTCATCCTACCCCGAGAAAGTGACAACACATTCTGTCTGGCTTTACAGTCCAGAGGGAGCAAGAATATTACATACATGAAATGTGCAGACTATCTTATGTTAAATTCAATGTGTAAGATCAGCAGATTGTATAATCTTGAAAAACAGCCCAGCAGCATTGGGTTCGAAAAGAATCCCTAAAGGTGCGTTCACACCAAGATGTTTCCGTTAACTTTATTAATAAACACAATGTTCATGAGAATTTTTGACTGTTTATAAACAAAATAGCGTGTTCGTTAACTTATTAGCATGTTGGTAAAAAATATATATTAAACTTTTGTGAATGAAAATTTCATGAACTTTTCGTGTCTTCGTTAACATTTCACTTCGCACATGCGCAACGACGCAATTAGAACACGCAAATTAGTAGCGCGGTTCTACGATGCTTTCTTATTTCTTCTAAAAATTGACTATCAACCCGCAAGCGAAAGTTCTAATATACAGTTTCCTTTTTTTTTCTTCTTTTTTTGCTATTTGCTTTACGTCGCACCGACACAGGTAGGTCTTATGGCGACGATACAGTATTTTTAATTTTGTGTGATTTTCTTTTAACTGTTTTCTAATGTAGTATCCATTCCAGCTTCGCTCCTCACTGAATAACCTAACCTTCTATAAATCACGTGTACGTCATCAAAATAATACTATCCTACTTGGTTAAATTAAGAGTTTTCTTCATTTCGTACCGTTAACAATTCCTTGAGATTGTTGTACAAAGCTTCAAACACCTCTGGCATGATAACTGAAATTGCTTGTTTTGATGCTCTAGAGCAGGGCCTCTCAGGGTGCATGCGCGTGGTGCATGCACTGTGCAACAGACGACTTGGCTTGGTTGACCAGAGTGCAGACCCCCCACTCTTCGATTTGGAGCAATAGCGCTTACTCTCTTTCCTCACGCCTGTCTCGCTCGCTCCGCCTGTCTCCCTCTGCCCCACTTGCGCCGTAGCGCTACATATCCGGGCTGAGTTGAGCCGAGTATAGCCGAGTAGAGCCGAGCTTAGCCGAGCTTAGCCGAGTAGCCCAGAGACGAAGCGTTGATCCGAGCCATGTCGAGCGGCACCGATGCACAGTGCACGGAGCCCTTGCGCCTCGATCTGCACGTGTGAGATTTTGGGTGTTTGAGAGGCCCTGCTCTAGAGGAGGGATGGCGAACCTATGACACGCATGCCACTAGGTGACACGCGAACACTACTTCAGTGGCACGCCAGACAACATACGAACATATTTTAATATTTTTAACATGTAATAAATCGGCCGAAAATCTAGCAAAGTAGCATAATTTAACAGAGAAGTATCTCCTAAATATGAGTTTCAAAGGCCAGATGGAGAAACTCAAGCTAAAAGAAAGAAAAATGTTAAGATCCTAAGACCGAATTTAATAAGATAATATACATCAAGAATGAAACACTCTACAAGAAAATTGAAAAACTTTCAGACGGTATGCGAACAAGAAAGATAAATGTTACGGTCATCCTCTCAGAATAAACTCTAATAGATTAACCAAACAAATTTTTGAATTCTTCCGTAGGCCTACCGCAAAATAAAATCCAACTGGTTTAAAGACGCTGAAAAAGATATAGTAAAATTAAACATTACAGAAAATTCATTATTCCATCGAACAGCTAAAGTAAAACTAAAGACGAAAATACAAGGTTCCAAGATAAATCTACATTAAAAGCCAATCCTATTATCTCGGAAGACGAGAAGAATGGAAGTTCAAAAGGAATGAAGAAATACTGGACACTAAGAAAAAAACAACACACACACAAAGAAATGATTGTTTCAACGTCAGCGTAGCCCAAAGAGGGTGAAACGAAAGAAGAAACAAGAATGTCCAATTAATTATATGGCCATATATAAAAACATATTAGGTTAAAGTAAATATATATCTTATTCTTAAAACTTACCACTGATGTTTACAGAAGAAATCATGAATCATTCATTCGCATAGATTTATACATTTATAGATTTATGTTCTGCAATCGAATACATAAATGAAGTCAAATGAGTGGTTTCATGATGAGTTTAAAGGAAAATAACCGATGGCACACTAGACAGTAAAAGGGAATAAACAAGACCTTAGCTGACACGCTTGTCGTTAAAGGTTTGCCATCCCTGACATAGACAAATACTTAAGTGAAATGTCCCAGAAAGCAGTCGCTAGAAATCTTAAAGTTATACCTATAAAAAATAGCCTGTCATTAGTGGAACCGGCTTTCCGATAATCTGAATCATTTCTTGCAATTTTAGGCCCAAGGTCAACAAGAACTGAAAGTCATGTGGGGACATTCTCAATAAAACATGTAAGCCTGGTGCATCATGAATTAAATGTTCTGACATAAGTGTTCTCTCCAAACGTAATTCTAAACGCTTTTCCAATATTATTCTTTCCCACACTTTGCATCTATTTTCTTCTTCCTCAGAAACAGCTTTCTTTGGTGTGTTAACTGTGTTGAGAAATGTTTAAATTAACAAGCTCACAGAAGGAAGAAGTAGAGGGAACTTCTTATCTGCCTCACATTCACAATACCACAGACAGAATTTCCGAGGTCCTCCGCAAACAAAAAATACAAACCGTGTTTTGCACTGTCACTAAAATTGCTCACAGTTTAGGTAAAAACAAAGAAAAATTGTCCCCACTATTACACCCTGGAGTGTACAAAATTCCTTGTTCTTGCGGCCAGAAATACATTGACCAAACATGCCAGTCCATTGGGACTCTCATCAAGGAACACGAAAGAAATATCCCTCTCAATCAGCCAGACAAGTCAGCAATAGCTGAGCACGCTGGATCATGATGTTCCAAGATGTTCGAGCTTTTACCTACACTAAACACTACAAGTCTAGGATTGCACGGGAAGCTGTGGAAATACGTAAAATTCCTAACAATTTGAACAGGGACACTGGCTATCAATTAAGTAATGCCTGGTTGCCAGCCATTAAGGATTTACGTGGGTAGTTCTCCTCCCTGTCTTTCTACTTTCGTTTCGGTGCTTTCTAATTCGTACGTTCGTCATCACCAGTTGGTTCATTCCAAGCTATGTGTTATGTGTTAATGTCGTACATTCATAACGTGTGTACACAGGTTTACATACTCCCCTACTCTCTCACACCGTCTCTCATCATCCTCTGGTTTTCTCCACACACTTTCCTTTCATTCTCCAGCTCTGTTCTATCCCACCCTGGTGTCTTTCGTTGCATTTTATTTTATTACTTTATATCGCACACACATTCGTCCCTGACTAATCTTATGTCCTCTCTGCTGCCGTCTGCTGTTGTCATCAGCTCCCGCTTGGAGCGCTGTGCCAGCATGCAGCGAGCCACCACGAACGAGAGTACCACGACAGCCCAACGGTAATACATTCTTAAATTCAAATCCTCATTATTGTAGAAGATTTCCTCGGGAACAGTCAAGATTTTCTTTTGAAGACGCAGAGCAATGTTCTCTGCGAAACATAAAGAGTTTCACCTTGTTTTCTAGACACGGCATAAGCCCAAAATCCCATATCATGGCTTCATTAACATTGTTTATTAACTTTCGTCTTTTTTTTATCTAAGCTGAAATTCCAAACGAATTCAATTATATTAGGTCCACCTATTCAGTACACTTTTGCCATTTAATAAATGGTCTGTTTAAAAGTTACACAATTGTTTAAAATACATTGGAAATGTTTCAACCTAGCTTAGAGGTTATCATCAGAGAAATATCGAAGAAGAAAGACATACAACAAAAACAGTGATACGAAAAAACCCGGGATAAAATAGTCAACAAATGCAATGAGAGTGTATGTTAAAATGTATATGATTCAAATTGGGACAAAATAAGTTGTGAGTTTGAATCCAACCGTATTTAGTACGATATTAGTTGGAAAAGTGAATGCTAGTGAATATTAATAGGAATAGTGAAGACAGATGTTGTGCTAATCTGTCGTGTTTCTGGAAAACGGAGTGGAGTTTTTAAAATATCCGTTGTATTGCATCACAGGGAACACAAGTAAAGCCAGGATATCCTCTTTCCTCCTCCAGCCCTAAGCTCTCTCCTCCTCCAGCCCTATGCTCCTGTAGATCAAGTTGGGTCGGTGTTGACTTCCACATTGACTGGCAACCGTTCCGATACTGTTAATATTGTTTATTAATTTTTATATGGACTAGCCATACTGAGAGGAGTTAAAGCTCTGACACAGCGAAAATGAAAATGAGCCACTGGTGTGCATCATGTTGGAGTTCTTACAAACCTCCCTTCCCGCATGATTTCTTACAATTAAATTAAATTAAATTACCGAGTACTGATTTCCTGTACAGTTTGGTGCATTATTTGTAACATTATGTCTTTGCTAGCGAGATGTAGACTAGTGTTTACAGTGCACTATGCCTTCTGGTATGGGCTATATCAAATTTGTTACTCTCATTGACCTGTCTCAGTCTCATCCTTGGCTTTGACAATATGAAAGTGACTGAGGTATGAGTGATGCTAGTAATACCATTCCTTACGCAGCCAGTCCCTGTTATGAATGGTGTGAAAATATCGCTCATAGGGTCGGTTGGTGCATGCATTTCAGTGGGCTTGGCAGACTGATATGTAACTGCAACTGCTGGCTCGGTGAGGAAAGCAACGGGAAACTACCTCACTCCTCATTTCCCTAGTACGCCTCTTCAGTGACGCCTAGGCTATTTATGACAGCTGTTGGCGGAGCTGCATACATACACATACATACATTTGTAACGTTCTTCGTGAAGAGTCTCAGAATAATACCCCAGAGGATGGGGGCGGTAGAATAATATCCATGGTATCCCCTGCCTGTTGTAAGAGGTGACTAAAAGGGTCTTCAGGGACTCAAACTCGGATCTATCGTTGGCAACTACGGGGTTCTTAACCGAGTCCTGTCATTGATTTCATTACTATGCCAGGCTCCTTACTTTCATCTATAGGCTACTATCCAACCTCTCTTGCTCAACTCTTACTCTTTACCAACCCTGATGGTAGTAGAGCATTCGAGGCCTAGGGTATCCTTCATTTTAACCCGTTAATGGCCTTTGTCTTTCTTTGGTGGATACCTCCACTTTTCGAAGTGTGGGATCCCTTCCACATTGTTAATCGTCTCATGCGTCAGGACCTTATACGAAATCATTGGAGTTCTGATGCATTTTTATGCATTATTTATTGTTTTTAATTTCGGTAGCTCATTTTCCCTGTCACCTATTCAACTTCACAGTCAATCTAATGCATATAAGTTACCAGTCATGCCTCGGTTTTTTTTTACATAACAGACGACAAAACAGTGCTATATACGAAGGTACTCCCTTCCACCCAGTCAACATCCATGCGTACCAACCACCGTCTATTTCCCGTGGGCCGTCCGCATTCAGTTCCCACAGGCAGGAGTACCTCTTGGCGTCATCCTTAAAGGCATTGAAGTCTTGGAAGTATACTTGCGCTTTGCAATAAGTACCTATGGCCAATAGGCATTAAATATCAGGCCTAAAGTATTCTTTGCGTCACTGAAATGACATTAATATGTAAATAAAATATTATTTAAAATAAGTTATTACCCGGTGTAGGAGTAGCGTGCCCACCGATGCCTCTGGTTCGATTCCTGGCCAGGTCAGGGAATTTTATCTGGAACTGAAGGCTGGAATATGGTCCACTCAGGCTGCATGATTTCAATTGAGGAGCTGCTTGACAGTGAGATAGCGGCTCCGGCCTGAAAAGCCAAGAACAACGTCCGAGAGGTTGTTGTACCTTGGGACTGAGCAGCGGTCCCTTGGTAGGCAAGGCCCATCGCAACTGTTGCGCCATGGAGTTATATATATTATATAACCTAATCCCACGGCACAACAACCCTGAAGGGTCTTGGCCTATCAAGCGACCGCTGCTCAGTCCGAAGGCCTGCAGATTACGAAGTGACGTGTGATCAGCACGACGGATCCTCTCGGCCCTTATTTTTTACTTTCTAGACCGCGGCCACTATCTCACCGTCAGACAGCTACTCAATTATAATCACATAGGCTGAGTGGACTGATCTGGACGGGAATCGAACCCGGGGTGTCCTGGTAAGCGTCAGGCACGCTACCCCTACACCACGCGGCCGGTGGTGTTATATATATATATGTGTGTTTTGTTTGAGTCATCAGTCGATAGACTGGTTTGATGCAGCCCTCCATGCCATCCTATACTGTGCTAACCTTTTCATTTCTACGTAACTATTGCATCCTACAACTGCTCTAATCTGCTTGTCATATTCATACCTTGGTCTACCCCTACCGTTCTTACCACCTACACTTCCTTCAAAAACCAACTGAACAAGTCCTGGGTGTCTTAAGATGTGTCCTATCATTCTATCTCTTCTTCTCGTCAAATTTAGCCAAATCGATCTCCTCTCACCAATTCGATTCAGTATCTCTTCATTCGTGATTCGTTCTATCCATCTCACCTTCAACATTCTTCTGTAACACCACATTTCAAAAGCTTCTATTCTTTTTTTTTTCTGAGCTAGTTATCGTCCATATTTCACATTCATACAATGCCACGCTGCACACGAAAGTCTTCAAAAATATCTTTCTGATTTCGATATCAATGTTTGAAGTGAGCAAATTTCTTTTCTAAAGCTCTTCCTTGCTTGTGCTAGTCTGCATTTTATGTCCTCCTTATTTCTGCCATCGTTAGTTATTTTACTACCCAAGTAACAATATTCATCTACTTCCTTTAAGACTTAATTTCCTAATCTAATGTTTCCTACATCACCTGTCTTCATATATACAATATTTTATTATCAAATTTGATTCTCACATTTCAGAGGAACTTTCACTTATCCCCAGATCAACCAGCCAGATAACCAGCATATTTTGGAATGATAACTGATCAACGTGACAAAAAAAGGTTTTTGGTGGTTTAACTTCGCACTAACTTGGCAACGATTTCGGTGACAATGGGATACCAAACATCTAAGACAGGAAAGGAAGCGGTTGTGGCTTTAGATAAGATACACCCCAGTCGTGTAAAGTTTTTGGTGTAATTAGACTGAAGCATAGGATCGTGCGCCTATCCAGAAGTGGAAATTTTTTCTAATGTTTTCGACTTCCTAACAGGTAATCGAAATTTTTAACCGCCTAGACAGCCTCGTAATGTAAGTTGAATGTTGGAATGTCCTGTATTCTTATACGATTTGCATTCACCAATTCACTTTTGAATTATCGTCAAAAACCACTTGGCTGTCTGTTTCACATCCTTGACCCCCGAGTGGAAGTCCAACCGAAATATTTTCTACGGAGCTGTGTACACAGAGGCTGTCCATACGGGTATTGCTGGGGAATCGATTGAGTTCTCCCAGCGAATCACGCAGATGGAAGGAGGATCGCGTGCATCGCATATTACAACTGCGCTAGGTCACCTGAGACTGTCCACAACACAAGGTGGTGAATAGTGAAGGAAGATGGGCTCTTACGTCTTTGCAAATTAATGTCTGTTAATACTCGTTGGCTGCATAGTCAGCGTATTCGCCTTCGTTTCAGAGGGTCCCCGGTTCGATTCCCGGCCGGGTCGGGGATTTTAACCTTCATTGGTTAATTCCAGTGGCCCGGGGGCTGGGTGTTTGTGCTGTCCCCAACATCCCTGCAACTCACACACCACAAATAAGACTACCCTCTACCACAATAACACGCAGTTACCTACACATGGCAGATGCCGCCCACCCTCATCGGAGGGTCTGCCTTACAAGGGCTGCACTCAGCTAGAAATAGCCACACGAAATTATTATTAATGTCTGTTAATATTGAACATATATGTTTACATTCAACGATGACAACCAAAGAACAAGCGTTCCATGGGAAGGAACTGAACTTCAAGAACATTTGTGTTCTTCCCAATTTCCTTCCCAAGAGTCCATTTGCACAAATAATTAACCAGTAATTTAGCAATATGTGTTGAAAAAACTGGTTCTAATAGTAACAAAAATATAGGTCCTCAGCTATCGTGTTTAGGCTCATTACTTTACATCACTTCAAGCTGACTGCGGGTCAGTTTCGAAGTTCCGTTTTACTCTACCAGATAGCAGAATAGTGGATCTCTATTGGGCGATCTAAGGCTGCCTTCAGTGGTGTTGTTGGTTTCACAAGAGATCGTTTAAATTCGGACATCATACGATATTCAGTGTAGAACGGACTCCTTTCCACCCTTGGCAAGTGTGACTACCTCTACCAGGTTTGAACCCATGATCGTAGGATTCTGGGGTAAACATTACACTCTTCCACAGAGATAATAATAATAATAATAATAATAATAATAATAATAATAATAATAATAATAATACATAGTGGTGTACTGGTTAGTGTGATTAGCTACCGCCCCGGTGGCCCGGGTTCAATTCTCGGCTCTGCCACGAAATTTGAAAAGTGGTACGAGAGCTAAGACGGGATCCACTCAGCCTCGGGAGGTCAACTGAGTAAAGGTGTTTCAATTCCCACCTTCGGCCATCCTGGAAGTGGTTTTCTGTGGTTTCTCACTTCTCCTCCAGGCAAATGCCGGGATGGCACCTAACTTAAGGGCACGGTCACTTCCTTCCCTCTTCCTTGCCTATGCATTCCAAATTCCCCTTTCCCCCACAAGACCCCTGTTCATCATAGCTGGTGAGACCACCTGGGCGAGGTACTTGTCCTCCTCCCCAGTTGTATTCCCGACCCAACGTCTCAAACTCTAGTACACTGCTCTCGCTGAGTCTGAGGGATAAACCAACCCTGGACGGCAAACTGATTAAGAAAAAAGAAATAATAATAATAATAACAACAACAACATCAACAATAATAATAATAATAATAATAATAATAATAATAATAATAATAATAATAATAGTATGGTCTACCAATAATCATAATCTAAACTAACATAAGTTAGGTCGATTGGCCGGTCGGTCGGTCGGTCGCTCTGTCTGTCTGTCTGTCTGTCTGTCTGTCTGTCTGTCTGTCTGTCTGTCTGTCGGTCGGAAATCTCGGGAACCTCTGAAGCGAATTTAGGTAATTCCTTGAGCAGTAAAATTCCTTTTTCCTCCCATATTATTATAGGCAATCTGAATTTGTTTACTCCTTTTTTTGAATCATTAATTTTTGTTTTTATTAGTTTTTTTGCACGTTTTAATTATTATTATTACTATTCTTTCGTTCGTCCTTAGAGGTTTCCAGAGACGCCAGAGATGCCAACTATATTTCTCCGTTCGAATTCCTACGAGCGGGAAATTCTAACAACATAAGGCTGACGTATTTGAGCACCTTCGAACACCACCACGTTGGAATCCACCGCTTTGGTCTCAGAAAGCTAACGCTCATACATCTGAGCCACTCATGCCCATTACAACCTAAACCTCCACAGTCTAGCTGAATCGAAATAGAAATGCATAGGGAATTTTTACAGATAAGAAACACTAAGCTTGGCTACTAACGATATTTTTGGTCTACTCTTGTTGTTGTGTAGTTATGTTTTTACTTTACTTTATTATCACATGTAATGTTAAGCTAGAAGTAGGCCTAAGCTGAACCTATTGTACTTAAAGCCGTAATGTTAAGCACTGGATGTACTTAAGAATGTTAAACTAGTAATATTTCTTGTAATATTTTCTTTCAAAGGAAGTGCTTGTTGTATATGTGTTGTTGATTTTGTCGAGTAACTATGTGTTAGAGCCGCCTCTGTGGTGTAGTGGTTAGCGTGATTAGCTGCCACCCCCGGAGGTCCGGGTTCGATTCCCGGTTCTGCCACGAAATTTGAAAAGTGGAAAGCTGGAACGGGGTCCACTCAGCCTCGGGAGGTCAACTGAGTAGAGGTGGGTTCGATTCCCACCTCAGCCATCCTGGAAGTGGTTTTCCGTAGTTTCCCACTTCTCCTCCAGGCGAATGCCGGGATGGTACCTAACTTAAGGCCACGGCCGCTTCCTTCCCTCTTCCTTGCCTATCCCTTCCAATCTTCCCATTCCTCCACAAGGCCCCTGTTCAGCATAGCAGGTGAGGCTGCCTGGGCGAGGTACTGGTCATACTCCCCAGTTGTATCCCCGACCAAGAGTCTGAAGCTCCAGGACACTGCCCTTGAGGCGGTAGAGGTGGGATCCCTCGCTCAGTCCGAGGGAAAAACCGAACCTGGAGGGTAAACAGATGATGATGAACTATGTGTTAACTTTATTTTATTATTATTATTATTATTATTATTATTATTATTATTATTATTATTATTTGTTAATAATAGAACAATAAAAATAATCATATCCAAACCAGATCCCTTGGCGAAACAGCACCGACCACTGCTCAGTCCGAAAGCCTGCAGATCATGTGGTGTCGTGTGGTCAGCACGAAGAATTCTCTCGGCAATTATTCTTGGCTTTACCGGGCGAGTTGGCCGTGCGCGTAGAGGCGCGCGGCTGTGAGCTTGCATCCGGGAGATAGTAGGTTCGAATCCCACTATCGGCAGCCCTGAAGATGGTTTTCCGTGGTTTCCCATTTTCACACCAGGCAAATGCTGGGGCTGTACCTTAATTAAGGCCACGGCCGCTTACTTCCAACTCCTAGGCCTTTCCTATCCCATTGTCGCCATAAGACCTATCTGTGTCGGTGCGACGTAAAGCCCCTAGCAAAAAAAAAATTATTGGCTTTCTAGACCGGGGCCGCCATCTCACCGTCGGACAGCTCCTCAATTGTAATCACATAGGCTGAGGGGACCCGAAACCAGCCCTCAAATCCAGGTAAAAAAAGTCCCTGACCTGGCCGGGAATGAAACTCGGGTTCTCCGGCTAAGAGGCAGACACGCTAACCCTACACCATAGCACCAGCATTCTTTGGTCTACAGAAGATTATAAATGCAAAGTTAGGAATCTTGTAGTTTTACGTAACTGTACATGCATATCTTGATTATATCCACAGGACCAACCTCTTTGCGTGGAATCTGAACTACAGAGATGTGACAATTCGTTTCAAAAACTGCACGTAAATTGGATAGAATTTGAACCGTGGCCTTCCTAGTAAGGAACTACTAAACCTCTTTAGACTCAGCTGCAATGCCCCTTGGACTCTGAAGAAAGAAGAGCATCCGATTCTAGGAAGTCTCCCGAGGAGAGCACCACTTCTCAGGTTCAGACAATTCATCATGATAATGAAAGACAACCATTTTAGTTCCCCAAGATTTCAAAGACGTCTTCAATATTTGGAAACAAACAGTCACTTTACGTTTAACCGCCAGGTAGAAAGGTATGTTGCCATGAGATTCATTCAGACAACTGTACAACAGAAAAGAGTATGGCAATAATTTATTGGGACAAAGATTGTTTTACGAGTGGAAAGGAAGTAGTGACCTTAACTAAGGTACAGCCGGTCTGGTGTGAAGATTGTAAACTACGAAAAACCTTCTTCAGGGCTGCCGACAATTAGGTTCGAACCCACTATCTCCAGAATGGGAGCTCAGAGCTGCACTACCCTAACCTCACGGCCAACTCCCTCGGTGACAAAGATTGTAAGTACCAGGAGATAGTGGGTTCGAACCCCACTGTCGACAGCTCTGAATATGGTTTTCCGTCGTTTCCCATTTTCACACCAGGCAAATGCTGGGGCTGTACCTTAATTAAGGCCACGGCCGCTTCCTTCCCAGTCCTAGGCCTTTCCTGTCCCATCGTCGCCATAAGACCTATCTGTGTCGGTGCGATGTAAAGCAAATAGCAAAAAAGAAAACCACACTATAAGTAGAAATTGTCACTTATGACAGCCACTCTACCAACCCATCTCCATACTTGAGTCACTCATAAAAGCTCCACAGGATAATCAAATGATGAGTTTCATTTCGTTTCGATCTACAAAGACGACGAGATTTTAAACGGAAAAAACAACAAAAAGTCAAAATAATTGTAGCAATTACATAACTGAAAGTAATTGTTTTGTGATCTTCAGAAGAGTCTAATTTTAATTACAGTATTATAAAATGTAAATTTAAAACATAGATAAAACATGTTTGCTGCTGTGACATGTCCACCATTTATGTTCAGTACATGAACATATGAAATTTCCTGTAGCGAAATCGCGTTTTGGAAATGATATCCCTTGAAATTAAACTACAATTAGTGAGTGTGTGTACATGTTCATTTAATGCATAACTCTGGTGATTTATACATCATGCAAATGCGTAAAGTATTTCATAAAGTAGCGTAATGGATATAGATATGTGATCAGGGTCTCTTCCAGTCTCATGCAACCACGTGTGAACATCGTAACTCACGATATAGGTTAGTGATTCAAGAGAGATTATCTGCTATTTAAAAAAACAATTTTAACGAGGATGTTATAAAGCGAAAATCATCACGATATTTGTAGACTTACAATAATTTGACAGTTGATTTTGTCATTGCCTATTATTTTTTCAGGTAGCATTGCTTTATTTTCTTGTAAAACACTTTTCTTTGACTTATTTATAACAGAGAATTTTCTTAAGAAATGTGTAGCTATAAAAATTCCAGGAATCTTACAAATTTATATCTAGGTCTCAGAGAAAATTATACCCCCGAGATCACTAGATAATTGTACACTTCCGTAGCGTAAGAGTTAGTGTTATTAGCTGCCGACCTCTGGTGCCCAGTTCTATTCCATGTATTGCCAGAAATTTAAGAATGGCAGCAGGAATTTTATGTGGTTGAAATGGTACATGCAGCTCATCTCCATTCGGGGTTGTGCCTGAAAAGTGTTGCACCACCACGAGTTTACCTACGAGAAAATTCAAAAATTACTACAGTGCCCGAGAGAGTTGAACTCAGAAGGGGAATAAGGTGTCCTTTTTTTAAAATTGTGGCTATGAAGGAAAACAGCGTAAGTACACAAACGTTGGTATTTCTTCAGCCAGTGTCAAAGTATTTAAAAACGATGGTCTATAGCAGGGCCTCTCAAACGCCCAAAATCTCACGCGTGCAGAGCGAGGCGCAAGAGCTCCGTGCACTGTGCTTCGGTGCCGCTCGGTGCCGCTCGGTATGGCTCGGATCAACGCTTCGTCTCTGGGCTACTCGGCTATGCTCGGCTCTACTCGGCTATACTCGGCTCAACTCAGCCCGGATTTGTAGCGCTACGGCGCAAGTGGGTAAGAGGGAGACAGGCGGAGCGAGCGAGAGAGGCGTAAGGAAAGAGAGAGTAAGCGCTATTGCTCCAAATCGAGGAGTGGGGGTCTGCACTCTGGTCAACCAAGACTTTTGCACCGTGCACAGTGCATGCACCACGCGCATGCACCCTGAGAGGCCCTGGTCTATAGCTTTCTTGGGCTTAATGTTTCTTGAAAGGTAAAATTGTATTTTACCGACAAATACCAAGACAATGTGAAGGAAATATTGCAGATGTTAACGAGATAATGGGATGGAGTGTAAGACTAAGCAAAGCGATGTACAGGTGCACCAATAAAGTATGGTATTGTGACACAAAAAAGAAGAAGAAGATATGTTATATGCACCTGAGTGAGGAAACGCTTTATTTGCATGTTAGAAGTAATTTTCTACAACTTTGCCTAGTAAATTAGTCATGGAAACCACACAGGAACAGAACGTACCAGCGTACCACATGAAACTCTTTCTCAAATTAAAAATATTCAAAATGCCTTCCGTTAGCCCTGACACATGCATCAGCCCGCCGTCACATTAAATCCCAGATTCGCTGAAGGCGAGCAGACGCAGGACATTATGAACATTTCATGAAAAAAGAGTTACATCTGGTACACTGGTATTTCCTGTACCTGTCTGTTTCCCGTGATTAATGTTCTATGTAGAGTTGTAGAAAATGAGTTATAACATTGAAATAAAGAGTTCCTGGACCCATGTCCATATAACAAATGCCAGCATGAGTGGCTCAGACGGTTGAGGCGCTGGCCTTCCGATCCCAACTTGGCAGGTTCGATCCTGGCTCAGTCCGGTGGTATTTCAAGGTGCTCAGATACGTCAGACTAGTATCGGTAGATTTACTGGCACGTTAAAGAACTCCTGCAGGACTAAATTCCGGCACCTCGGCGTCTCCGAAAAACATAAAAGTAGTTTGTGGTACGTAAATAATATTATTATTCACATAACACAGTTTCTTCATTTACGTGTGAGCAATATGTTCTGAAAGTTAGAGCTACCGTATTGATACATCTATACTATTATAATTATAAAGAGGAAGAATTTGTATATTTGTTTGTAACGGATAGACTCAAAAACTACTGAACCGATATTAAAATATTACTGCACCTATAGAAAGTTACATTGCCAGTGAGAAACATACAGTAGGCTGTATTTTATTTTCAAAACAATTCGAGAGCGGCGAGGGCGATGGGGGGAGCTATAAACATATAAAAATAATAGCCTAATACAGGCGAAATCGAATTTGTCGTACAAGGACGAGACAAAGCTCATTTTAAACCCCTTGCCGCAAAGAACCAAACTCGGTAAGTCTTTTGGGTCCAAAAAGCATGTTTTAAGGCCCTAAAATCAACCGTTACGGAGATATTGACACCACACCACCCCTGCTCTAGGAATTGGTTAAAGAAATGAACTGCCGTAACCATGGCAACGTCAGCTCCAAGATTCTGCAGCAGCGAGATTATCTACAATATATCACAAAACCTAACACGATATAGACATGAAAACTGGTATCTAGAATCTCCTTAAAAATAAAAGAACACATTTTCCCCCCCAGAAAATCCACTGAAGGGTTGATGGGGTGGGGGTGGGGTTAAAGAAGTGAGAAAGGATTTGAATTACAGTATTTATATGAGGATACATATATCTCAGAAACTGAAGATGTTACAGACGTTAAAAACGGTACTTGGAATCACCTTTAAAAATAAATGAACACACTTTTTTGGAAAATCCAATTAAGCGGGTGAAATAACAAAAAAGGTGGGTGAATTTTTAAAATGAGTATCTTCTTCTTTTACCGCTTTTCCCACACCTGTGGGGTCGCGGGTGCGAACTGTATCACAAATGTAGATCTGGCCCAGTTTTACGGCTGGATGCCCTTCCTGACGCCAACCCTATGTCTAGGGATGTAATTGCTATTGCGTGTTCCTGTTGTGGTTGGTAAAGTGGAGTGTTGAGTGAATATGAAGGGACAAATACAAATAACCTATCCCCGGGCGAAAAGAATTAATCACATGCGATTTAATTCCCCAAATCAGCCCGAAATCGAACTCGCAACCTTGTGAACCGAAGGCCTCAACGCTGACCACTCAGCCAAGGAGTTGGGAAGCTTTTAAAATGAGTGTATCTAGAGTATATCTCATAAACTTAACATGTTACAGACGTGGAAATTGGTATTTGTAATCTCCTTTAAAAATAAAGAAACACGTACCTTTTGTTTTCGGAAAATCAACTTAAGGTAGAGATCGAAAATAACTGAAGGGGTTGAATTCTCTTGATGAGGAAACTTATATTTAAAAAACTAAAATGTTGCAGACGTGAAAATTGGTATTTGGAATCTCCTTTAGAAATAAAGAGACCCATTCTTTTTTCGACTTAAATGAGGACTGTTTCTCACATGTATTGTCCCATGTCACATGTTCCAGATTTAGCTCTGCCAGTAGCCTGGTCATCTTAGCCCCAAAATCAATGCCACAAACGTGGTTTACAAAAAGTTTCGGGGGTAAATGAAATGCAATTTTTCGGCGAGTTGTTATACTTTAGGGATTTTCAGATAATGTCATAGTGCAGTACCGAGGAAAAAATTATTTTTATCAACTTACGAAATCATCGCGAGCAAAGCCGTTGGTAACAGCTTTGACCGGGTCAGGGATGGAATGAATGAAGAAGATATAGGCTGTTAGTACGATGGGGTCGCCACTCCCAAAGTGATTTATTAATGACTGATAGATGCTATGAAATGCGAAGAGAGTGTTGCTGGAATCAAAGATGACAGGGAAAACCGTAGTACCCGGAGAAAAACCTGTCCCGCCTCCGCTTTGTCCAGCACAAATGTCACATGGAGTGACCGGAATTTGAACCACGGTATCCAGCGGTGGGAGGCCGACGCGCTGCCGTCTGAGCCACGGAGACTTGGTAATGGAAATATTCTGGATATTAATAACCCACTGTAAAATGAACCTAATGGTTGACAGGTGGTGAGTATGCAAGCTAGAAATACAGCATACCAGAAAAAGATCGTTAATCTGGCAAAACATTGCCAATTATTTTTTCACTTTCTGCTTCCCCGTTTTGCGAACTAAAGATAAATAATATTCTCTACAATCATATAGCTGCTGTTATATTGCTGAATTCATCCTGCTTTATTGTTAATCACAGATAACACATAAGCCCATTAAAATACTTCATCCGCGAAATGTTCATCCTGTTTCCCAGCCGATGAGTTCAGTTCCATCCTCTTCCCCCTCCCTGAATCAGCCTCCCTTGCAATGGATCCGCAAAGCTGCTATCATGTGTAACTAGATCGATAAGTAGAGTAAGATATTGGAGATTCGAACCACGTCCTACTAAAAGTTTCTGCACAAGCACGTGATCAACCACTTACCATATACATCACGGGGAATTTCGGTCTTGACACTTCACGCGATGTACTCTTCTTTTTTTCTTAACCTTCTCCCCTTCCTTTTAAATTCCCCAGTAGCTTGTATGTGGAGAAAGAGAAACCACCTCGAGAATATTGATAGCTAGTTCTTGGTTAACATCTAACCTTCAAAATGTGGTAAAATTTTAATGTACAGCCTGCTTCAAAAGCTGAGATAATAAAATAGAAGCTTATGTTATACCAGGTGGCTCCCGAACGCCGTACTTTCTACATATAAATGTCCCGCATGCACAAATGATGAGTGGGATATCTACTAACTGATTTTCACAGGGGAACTACTGCCAGCGGGCAGGTTACGTGAGACTATGAAGAGATAAGAATCGGAGTGTCGCTCGCAACATGTTACTCAGCGCCACCGGTATAATGCACCCCTTGCATTAGTAAACATCGTTTTCGACAGCATACTTCTAGGCTGGTGTATGGTACAGCCGCACTATATTTGCTGTCTGCTTATCGGCAATGAATAATGTGTTCAGCAGCGATGAATAGACAGACATTATTTTAAACTGGACAACCTGGTCGGATTGCAACAGAAGCTCCAAACAGGCGTATGCCTTCTACACACGTGTCTCGCCGAACAGTATTAGTTTTTGTTTCATACATGCAACTCTTTTATCGAGTGGAACGTTTACACGTGTATAGATCAATAAGTTATTAGATATCCTTTACTGCATCTTTGGCGTGTTCACAAACAGTAGCGGCGATTACGGGGTGGGGCGAAAAGGGACAGTCACCCCCCCCCCCCCAATCCACTTTGCACAGAAAACGTTACATTTTTATTCCACTTTAGCCAGCTGGAACTAGGAATTATTTAGAAAAGTTATTTGTACAAGCCTTGTTGTCTTATATGCTAAATCGTTCCTATATTTTCTTTAACATAATTATTGGCGGAAATACGCACGAGACGCCGTTTGTCGCGGCTAAGCGATTTGTATAGCGCTACGGCAAGTAGTGGAGACATTGCATGTGCTGTGAGGAAGGGTAGTAGGGGTACATATTTTTTGGCCAAGGTTGTGCCCACTAAGTTATAATTACCCGCTTGTCGCGCGCATTCGTCTGTCTGGCAGTTTCTTTAGTGTCTGTTAGTTTCTTAGTGTGTTTCAAATACTAAATGATATTTAATTGCATTATCATGCCGTACTTATATGTAATTGTACCGGGCGAGCTGGCCGTGGAGTTACGGGCGCACAGCAGCTGTGAGCTTGCACTCGGGAGACAGTGGTTTCGAATCACACTGTGGCAGCCCTGAAGATGGATTTCCGTGGTTTCCCATTTTCATACCAGGCAAATGCTAGGGTTGTACCTTTAAATAAGGCCACGGCCGCTTCCTCCCCGCTGTGTCGATGCGACGTAAAGATATATTTAATTGTATTTGTAATTTCAACGCGAGAGAATACCAACTTTATTTTCAGCGCACTAAATTCTTTCGTTTGTATTATGTTGTTTTATATGTAACCATTTACATAATAAATAACGTAACACAAAGAAATAATTTAGCCCAGTGAAAGGAACGTTGGTAGTATCTCCCGTTGAAACACAATTACAACTAATTTTTTCTTACAATTGGCTTATTTCGCACCGACATAGATAGGATTTATGGTGCCGTGTGGTGACGATGAGACACGAAAGGGCTACGCGTGCAGCAATAGTTGAGAGTACACTTCTCTTGGTTGCATGGGAAACCCTTTTAAAAGTTATGTCGAAATACAATTGGTCCTCCGAATAACAAATTTATTATCCACGTAATATTTGTATTTTATTACTATAGTATGCAAAGGTAAGGGTGTATTCCGCCGGAAGGCAGGTCCGAACCACCATAGAGGTGTGCCTGAGCCGGAGTTTACGTACGGTAGGGCAGCCAGTTCCTTTCCGCTCCTCCATTCCCTTACCTCCCACCAACAGCGCGTGGCAACCCACCCAAATCTTGACCACGCCCAATGTTGCTTAACTTCGGAGATCTCATGGGATCCGGTGTTTCAACACGGCTACGGCCGTTGGCACTATAAGATATAAGTCCACGAAACTCTCAAAACCCTGCGGCAGTTACAACAGTGACAGTACCACCATTCTTTTTGCTAGTGGTTTAATATCGCACTAAGACACTGAAAGATTTCGGTGACGCAAAGATGTGAAAGGGATAGGATTTGGAAGAAAGCGGGCGTGACCTTAATTTAGGTACAGCCCCAGCAATTTTTTTAGTGTGAGAATGAAACTAGGAAAAAACCACCTTCAGAACTGCTAACGGCGGTATTCGAGCCCACCATTTACCGAATGCAAAATACCAGTTTACCATATTAGTGTTGATTAAAACCAAGCTCAGATAGGCCTATAGGTGAAACATCAGTATGAATGAATGAATTATTTCAAATAATTTAAGTACACAGTCCATCAAATAAATAAAACAGTCCACTAAAATTCAAAAGTCCATTAAGAAACTCGTACTTGTAAAGTACATATTACATTAAAGTAATTAAGTTACATTCCTCTTTATATGTTTACGCTCCAGGGTTGGCTTTTTCCTCAGACTCGCCGAGGGATCCCACCTCTACCACCTCAAGAGCAGTGTCCTGGAGCTTCAGGATCAGGGCCGGTATACAACTTTTTTTTTTTTTTTTACTAGTTGCTTTACGTCGCACCGCCACAGATAGGTCAGGTCTTATGGCGACGATGGGACAGGGAAGGGCTAGGAGTGGGAAGGAAGCGGCCGTGGCCTTAATTAAGGTACAGCCCCAGCATTTGCCTGGTGTGAAAATGGGAAATCACGGAAACCATTTTCAGGGCTGCCGACAGTGGGGTTCGAACCTACTATCTCCCGAATACTGGATACTGGCCGCACTTATGCAACTGCAGCTATCGAGCTCGGTATGTGGATACAACTGGGGAGAATGACCAGTACCTCGCTCACACGGCCTCACCTGCCAAGCTGAACAGGGGCCTTGCGAGGGATGGGAAGATTGGAAGGGATAGACAAGGAAGAGGGAAGGAAACGGCCGTGGCCGTAAGTTAGGTACCATCCCGGCATTTTCCTGGAGAAGAAGTGGGAACCCACGGAAAACCACTTCCAGCATGACTGAGGTGGGAATCGAACCCACCTCTACTCAGTTTACCTCCCGAAGCTGAGTGGACCCCATTCCAGCCCTCGTACCATTTTTCAAATTTCATGGCAGAGCCGGGTTTCGAACCTGGGCCTCCGAGGGTGGCAGCTAATCACACTAACCACTACACCACTGAGGCGGACAGTTACATTAATTAATTTAATTAATATCAAAAATTTCGAACGGGATTGTGTTCGGGTCACGGCCGGAAGTCTGACCTATACCTAACGAGTGATAGGCCTTGTCGAAATAAAGTATGTAATTAATATTGGATGCCTGCCCCCGGTGTAGGGGTATTATGTCTGCTTCTTACCTGGAGGACCGGGGTTCGATATCCGGCCAGGCCAGGGACTATTACCGGGATTTGAGGGCTGGTTCGTGGTCAACTAAGCCTGCGTCAGTACAAAACTGAGGAGCTATTGGCGGCGAGATAGCGGCCCTAGTCTAGAAATCCAATAATAATGGGCGAGAGCATTCGTCGTTTCGACCACACGACACTAAGATCTGCAGACCTTCGGGTTGAGCAGCTGTCGCTTGGCAGGCCATGGCAGATCGAGGCTGTTATAACCTGGGGTTTGGTTTAGTTTAGTTTGGTTAATATGGGGTGAAAATTGCTCCTCCCCTCTTAGAATAGGAGATGTGCTCGAACTGGGGTTCTACTTGCACGGAAAACACGTCACGAGTCTCAAACGCACTAAATTTGAGACGCTCCCGGTAATTCTTTTGGCGCTCAGCGTTGATGATTTTGGTCATATTGGAATTTCGACAAAACGCTCTAACCTTCCGGAAATGTGTTTGGTAGTTCTGAAGCCATTCATTTTCCGAAGAAAATTCCTTTTTCGTTATCCGTCGCCCCACAATTTCCTAAAATATTCATTACTTGATTTGTTTTTACATATCCTTATGGGACTCACTGAGACGAATTAAACGACACCTCTCACGACGCATCGTCATGCCACATACACTAATTGTTACCCGCCAAGAATGGGAAATTTAGTACCTCAAGGTGCCGGTGCTATTGCATCGTCCGTTGACGTCTTACCTAGGTTCGACTCTTGTTGCTAGATACACTGTCCCTTCCTCTTCAAAACGAGACGTTGAACACTGTCGTCGAACGAGTTTCCTAGAACTTATTTTCATTTTAATTATATGATGTTTTTGTAACGCTGACAAGCCCGAGTAAGGTTAAAAAACTAGGGACATAATATACATTAAAATAAGCCCTAATCCGTTTATGGTGCGATGCAGTATTCTGACACGGGCTATAAGAAATGTTTTACCTTCATCAAGGTTCTGCCCTTTCACCATTGCTATTCATCCTCTGCATGGATACGGCAACAGCTGACATACAGACTTCACATCCCTGGACCCTTCTTTATGCCGATGATGTGGTATTTGCACAAGAAACCCGTCCTGAACTCCAGCATCAGGTTCAAACGTGGAAGGACAGACTGGCTGAAAATGGACTACACCTCAATATCCAGAAGACAGAATACCTGGAAGGTGGCCCCCAAACCAGAGGTACCATAAGTATCAGTGAAGAAGACCTGCAGAAGACCATGCAATTTAAGTACTTAGGATCCGTCGTCACCTCAAACTGTGACACCACTCCTGATACTCGGATGAGGGTAAATGCAGCTTGGCTCAAGTGGAGACAGGTCACTGGAGTCCTCTGTGATAAAAAGATGCCTCAATTTCTAAAGGCAAAAGTTTATAAGAGTGTGGTTCGGCCAGCAGCGATCTATGGGACTGAATGTCGCCCCATGACGAAACAACAGGAGCAAATGTTGACAACCATGGAGATGAAGATGCTTCGATGGTCCATGGGGCTGACCCGATGTGACCACATAAGGAACACGGACGTCCGGCAAAGGTTTGGTGTCGCGCCCATCATAGACAAAGTGAGGGAAGCCCGTCTCCGCTGGTACGGCCACGTCATGAGAAAACGGGACGACTCAGTTGCCAAAACAGCGCTCCACATCAACCCAGAGGGAACAAGACCACGAGGAAGACCGGCAAAGAGATGGACTGACAACATCAGGGCAGACATGCACAGTGTTGGCTTAACACCAGAAGATGTCAACGACAGACAGAAATGGAGGAGATGTAACAAAGCAGCAGACCCTGCAAGTCGGGATTAATGCTAAGAAAGAGAGAATCTGCCTTAGTCTTATCCTTGATTTCGATAATATGAACGTATCTGAGCGACATGCGGTCAGTCCCTGTTATGAATGGTGTGAAAGTCAGTCGTAACATCGACTCTTGTTGCAATAACTCGCGCTTTCTCTGTAAGACAAGTAACACGAAACTCCCTTGCACTCCAATAACCATTACGGGGTCAGAGCGGGGATTTCCACAATTAATTCGATATTTGTCCTTAACATGAGTGTTGAAGACATAACGAGCCCTCTTTACGCTGGCCTTTTTGGACATGGAAAAAGCATTTCATCGTGTTCCAGGAGACGTGATCTGGTGTAACCGTCGAAAGAAGAATGATTTTAACATTATAGATGTAATGTACACATACGTAAATGCGGGAGTCACAAGATCGATTGCAGTAATGGAAGGAGTACACAAGGGTTCGATCTTGAGCCAGTTTCTGTTCTGTATGGTATGACGAGAGGTAAGTGATGGAATTTCTCAGGTAGGTGGGTTGTGACTAATTCAGTATTTTATGAAGCATGCTTAGGGAGTGGTGAGTACATCCCATGGTGAGATATGACCAAGATATGTGTGGAAATCATGGCGATGATGGCGATACATGGTCGAAGTAAGCTCACTGCACAAAAAAATTAGTCACGCTATTGCGCACGCACAGATGGTTCTTTAAGCCTGTACAGATGGCGCAGAGAACGATTCCCATGCTCAACCGCTCGCGCACTGCCTCTAAGTGAGCGTATTGCATCCGGGAGATAGTAGGTTCGAATCCCACTATCGGCAGCCCTGAAAATGGTTTTCCGTGGTTTCCCATTTTTTTGCTAGGGGCTTTACGTCGCACCGACACAGATAGGTCTTATGGCGACGATGGGATAGGAAAGGCCTAGGAGTTGGAAGGAAGCGGCCGTGGCCTTAATTAAGGTACAGCCCCAGCATTTGCCTGGTGTGAAAATGGGAAACCACGGAAAACCATCTTCAGGGCTGCCGATAGTGGGATTCGAACCTACTATCTCCCGGATGCAAGCTCACAGCCGCGCGCCTCTACGCGCACGGCCAACTCGCCCGGTGGTTTCCCATTTTCACACCAGGCAAATGCTGGGGCTGTACCTTAATTAAGGCCACGGACGCTTCCTTCCAACTCCTAGGCCTTTCCTATCCCATCGTCGCCATAAGACCTATCTGTGTCGGTGCGACGTAAAGCCCCTAGCAAAAAAAAAAAAAATAAATAAGTGAGCGTAAGGCAGTAGTGATCAGTGAGACGTTGTTGTTAGAAGCGGACAATGTGCGTCAACATGGTTATACGTGCTTGGTCGTGCCCATCGGCGTACGGTGTATGAAGTTGGTGTATAGCAGCGGGCTGTTCAGCAGTGGTGTAGGCCTACTACACGTGGCCAAGAAAGACGTCAGAATTGTAGTCAGAAGAAGATACTGACAGAGAGGGTCCGGAGACGCGTTTCACAGCTTGTGAATGAAAATCGCTTCCAAACCCGACAAAAATTGGTGCAATCAGTGAGTGAAGGTCCACCCCAAACTGTTAGCGAGAGAATATTGCGACGGAAACTGCATGCAATGAACATTTGGTGTCCGTCACCTCGCAAAAAGCCATTGCTCACACAGGTACAAGAAGCTGCTCTTCTTAGATGGGCTAGAAATCATCAAAAGTAGACAGAAGCTAACCGGTGGAAAGTAATCACGTTACTCACGTCCTTGAGTGCACCGAAGGCCAAATGAAGCATTTCATCGTGGATTTGTTCAAGATCAGGTTCAAGCCGGAGGTGGGTCTGATATTTTGGGGGTGTTTTTCGTAACATGGATTAATGATGATGATGATTATGCTTGTTGTTTAAAGGGGCCTAACATCGAGGTCATTGGCCTCTAATGGTACTAAATGAAATGACAACAAAAAGTTCAAAAAATCCACTGACCAAAATAAAAAAAAATCATGAAAAATGAATGGATGGACATGAACGCAAGAAAACAAAAACAAACAAAAAACAAACAAACAGAAAACATTGGATCCGACTCAAAAAAAGGCCATAAATCACACTATTACTGACCAAGGGACCACTTATAAGGCACAGTCCTGAATCGAGGGTGCTTGATGCCTAAAGGGGTCCAAAAACCAGGTCTAAGGGCCCTCAGAATGATACATGTCGCGAGTAAAGTAGAACCATGGTATTTGTCATGTTGGGGTACTAATCAAAAGTAGCGAAGACTCACGGTGTTCCACACAAGATGGTACTACTCACAAGTATTGTACTTCGTATAGGTAACAAAAACCTATGGTGTTTCTCACATAATGGCGCCACTCATAGCCAACGCAAACCGATAAGGTTCCTCACCTAGGTGTACTAACCACAGGGACTCGCACTATCCCGCGATGTTCCTCACATAGTGGGTACTAATCACAGGCAACACAGACCCATGGTGTCACTCATATAGTGGTACAACTCACAGGCAACGCCCAGACCCGCGGTGTTGCTCACACGGGTACGACGCACGGGTACTGGAAACCAACAGGAGAACCCCCTCTTGCTGCTACTAATCACAAACATATTTCGTACCTAATGTAGTGGTACTACTCGCAAGTACAGACAACCCATGGTGTTCCCCACATGATGGTACGAATTCAATCATGGTTCTAATTCAATCAGCCCTTGGTCGCCCCTTTTAGTCGCCTCTTACGACAGGGAGGGGATACTGCGGGTGTATTCTACATGTGCGTCCCCCACTCACAGGGGGTATAGCATGGATTGGGGACGCTCAATGAGGTGTCAACTAACCTGAACCAGTATGTTTATTTAAACATTCTGGACGATCAGATGAATATGCTAATGATACCCCAATTTTTCAATATGACAAGAGCGAAGTTCATCGGGCCGGACGCATGTGTGACTTGTTTTATGAACACTTCCCCACCCTATCACATTTCGATTGGTATGTAAAATCGCCTGACTTCAACCCCATTGAAAATCTGAGGGACATGTTGGAACAGCGGGCAAAATGACGACATCAGCATTCCCGCAAATTTGTGGAATTGCGCGATCAAATCCTCAGCGATGTGACGTACCTGCACAGCTTTGCGAACTAACATCCTAACCGAATTCAGACAGTTACCAAGTCCAGAGGTGGAGTTACACTGTATTTTAGGATGCTTGTAATAATTTCTCTAGAGGTGACTAAAATTTTTGTCCAGTGAGTTTATGTAGCGACCGGGCGAATTGGCCGTTCGGTTAGGGGCACGCAGCTGTGAGCTCGCATCCGGGAGATAGTGGGTTCGAAACCCACTGTCGGCAGCTCTGAAGATGGTTTTCCGTGGTTTCACATTTTCACACCAAACAAATGCTGGGGCTGTACCTTAATTACGTCCACGGCCGCTTTCTTCCCATTTCCAGGCCTTTCCTGTCCCATCGTCGCCATAAGACCTATCTCTGTCGGTGTGACGTGAAATAAATAGCTTATGTAGCGCAAACATGATTTCTGTGCTCGCCATCGTAGATTTTGTAGGAACACACCTGCATCCCTATCAACAACATCGCACTGGTCGAAATGAGACAAAACAAGTGCTTCGACCATTATTTTTCTGAAAAAAGGAGGTAGAATAGAAACGATGAATGCTTCGGCGCAGCCTCAGCTAAGAACCCCTAGGTTGCTATGAAATCCCGGGAGTTCCACCTCTTTCATTTGCCTTTTACGACAGGCAGCGAATACCGTGAATGAGTTCTGTGCCACCACCCACGGGGGAACCGATACAACTCTTACTACAGAGCTGTTCTGCGGGTTAGTGTAGAGCATAATAATCTGTACTCTAGTAATGATAAAACCTGTTCACACCTGAGCGTTAAGCATTTTAGGACAAGGAATATTAAGGAGGATATTCAAGAATATTATGGGAAAGAAATCGCACTACGACGAGAAGAAATCGAAACTCTGGGACTGGTGGATGATACTGCCATTATGTGTGGGTATGCTAATTTTCTGCAGCAATTATTGAACAGTGTACACAACGTTCTGGACCAGCAATTTAGGTGTTCGACATCTCAAAACCACCATCATAATCAACATATACTGAAGAAGGATTACAAGATGAAAACAAATACGAAATGTAAATGTAAATCTGATTAAAAATATTTGTTTTAAGTCGCAATACCTACCTTTACGATTTCTCTGAGACTCAGAGGAGCCAGAAATTTGTCCTTCGAGAGTTCTTTACGCGCCTCTAAATTTACCAGCATGAAAGCTGACCTACTTGAACAACTTAGAATTATATCGGTTTGAGCCCAGATTGAGTCTACAAACTTGGAGTCGAACGGGCAGTCCATTGGAGAGATTAGGAGAAGAAATTCTTAATCGCAAATTTTCTCCACTAGTGGGAAAGCATAGAAACATGGATATATTTTGGGCTTAGGAAACGAAAGAGCGAGTATAGATTCCTGGGTTGTCCCCCCTCTTAGTAGCCTCTTATGACATGTATCCTTAGACTCCGCCCACAGGGGAGATAAAGAATTCCGATAAATCGAAAGAAAAATGAGTAGGCCTAAGGCTAATGAATTCTAAGAAAATGAAAGACATTCTAGATCTCGTAAATATATTATTATTATTATTATTATTATTATTATTATTATTATTATTATTATTATTATTATTATTATTATTATTATTATTATTATTATTATTATTAGCCAAAACTCTGGTGTGGAGGTAATGTGCCTGTCTCTTATTCCAAGGCACTGGGTTCATTTTTGGGAGAGTTCAAGGTATGAATGCTGGACTGAAGATTAAATCGAACGATTTCCTACAATAATTATTTTATTTTCATTGGATAGAGACTTTGGACTGCACTCCCGATGGATATTCGGCACCTGACTTCCTCTATTACCTCCAAATTTTCCTGCCGAAAGTTTTTCCAGGGAACATATAACTGAGTTGTGTGAGTCAGTACGTGCATGATGTGTGAATGGGATTTTTCTCTCTTTTGCACTTCAATTATTATTATTATTATTATTATTATTATTATTTGGAAGGAAGCAGCCGTGGCCACATGACTCGTATGGACTTATAAATTTGTTACCCGATATATATATATATATTACAAATTGCTTTTGTTGCACCGACTCAGATAGGTCTTATGGTGACGATGGGATAGAAAAGGGCTAGGAGTGGGAAGGAAGCGGCCGTGGCCTTAGTTAACGTACAGTTTCAGCATTTGCCTGGTGTGGAAATGGGAAACGACGGAAAACCATCTTCAGGACTGTCGGCAGTGGGGTTCGAACCCACTATCTCCCGAATACTGGATACTGGCCGCACTTAAACGATTGCAGCTATCGAGATCGGTTTACGTGATCTTAATTGTTTATACTTTTATCATGATGTTTGGTAATTAATATGCAAAACCGACAACTGTACTTTAGTAGTTTACATTTACTACAGTCTGATTAAGAATATTATCAAACATTGCGAGTTGGCCGTGCGCGTTGAGGCGCGCGGCTGTGAGCTTGCATCCGGGAGATAGTAGGTTCGAATCCCACTATCGGCAGCCCTGAAGATGGTTTTCCGTGGTTTCCCATTTTCACACCAGGCAAATGCTGGGGCTGTACCTTAATTAAGGCCACGGCCGCTTCCTTCCAACTCCTAGGCCTTTCCCATCCCATCGTCGCCATAAGACCTATCTGTGTCGGAGCGACGTAAAGCCTCTAGCAAAAAAAAAAAAAAAAGCAATTATCAAACATTTATTTCACTCGAATGTTAGGTGTAGGTATTTAGATAATATATTTTCAGAATTGAGCACTTAATTTTTATTGTATTCATGTTTTATCAATCAACAGTCTTCAGTTTTTGCAGAACTGCTATGTCTTGCTTTCATTTTGATGTCTACATTTTTAAATATTATAACTGAAAGTGGTTAAGTGTAAGAGCCGGCCGCGAGTACTAACTTGGTCACAAATGTAAGTTAAAAATAAATAAATAAATAAGTAAGTAAATAAATAAATAAATAAATAAATAAATAAATAAATAAATAAATAAAACGGGTTTCACTTGATACGAGATTTACTTGAAGCTCTTAATTACAGGAAGAAAGCGTACAGTGGGGAGATGACACTACTGACCTAGTGTACGTAGAAGAACACTGGTTGCCATGGTTACAATTATATCGGGACATTGATGACGCTAACTGCAGATGGATACCCAACCCAAAAACATATCGTTGTTGCGGGGACGAAACCTCGTATGTAATTTTTTTTTTGCTAGGGGCTTTACGTCGCACCGACACAGATAGGTCTTATGACGACGATGGGATAGGAAAGGCCTAGTAGTTGGAAGGAAGCGGCCGTGGCCTTAATTAAGGTACAGCCCCAGCATTTGCCTGGTGTGAAAATGGGAAACCACGGAAAACCATTTTCAGGGCTGCCGATAGTGGGATTCGAACCTACTATCTCCCGGATGTAAGCTCACAGCTGTAAATTATTTAAGCTTAGAACTTTGGCCGGTAAGGTTTGTGATAGTACATATATCACACCCCCGAATTATATGTAGAAGTTAGAGATATTATTGTCAGTATTCTATTTTATTATTATTATTATTATTATTATTATTATTATTATTATTATTATTATTATTATTATTATTATTATTATTATTATTATTATTTCTTTTGTATACTTTGACATTTATATTGGTAAGCTGGAAGATATCCACATATGTAGGTATGAGTAATTTGTTTTGCACCAGTGGGAAAACATTGCTGTAATAACTCTGGTAATTTGAATGAGTCATCTGGCTACCCCAGTGTCTGTTGTGATGTACTTGTGTCAGGAAATTCCATTTACTCATGTATATATCCCAGCCTGATGAGATAAGCTTGTTGTTGTACCAGGAAAGTTTGGTGATTCATGAAAACTCCCCAGAGTTTGTTATTGTCTTGGGAGGAAGAAGTAGTTCAGGGCTTGGTCTTGATTTGAGATCACTCATGATTGGCTGGCAAGCACCAATCCAGACGTCTCATCTGAGAGGAGGGGGATGTTGATGTATATAAAGGTTGGTCATACGGCGGCAACCAGATGATTGTATAGGAGATTGTAAGAAACATTGTAAGGGTGATTGTAGAGGTGATT
The DNA here is from genome assembly GCF_040414725.1 of Anabrus simplex. NCBI lineage: Eukaryota > Metazoa > Arthropoda > Insecta > Orthoptera > Tettigoniidae > Anabrus > Anabrus simplex. The sequence continues at coordinate 59,916,703 of NC_090272.1, read as the reverse complement.
GTAAAGGAACGAGAAGGAAGATAACTACAACTACAACTACAACTGACGCACTGTACGGGAAGGAAGTGGCGCTGATACACGGTACGGGAGTGACACGGCAGCAATGGACTGGACTTCAAACGTTCGTGGAGCGTAGTCGTGTTATGTTTGTGGAGAGTGCTTGCGCATTAAGTATTGCAGCACTTGTGGCGGCCTAGCATTATATGTTGGTGAAAGCTATCTCAGACTTTCCATAAATTTATATGTTGAGGATCGACAGACGTGTGTATATATCTTTACAAGTGTTAAAATATGTGAACACAGTAGTACAAGGTACAGTATCTGTGTGAAGTGATAACTGCCGATTATGAGAATCGGTAAGTCGTATTGATATAGAGACAGTGAAGGGTATTTATCTTCATACATGTACATTGTTCATCGGACTATCTGCAAATGGTAGCTTAGTTCTCACTTTCGTTTTCCCACGATTTTCATTATTATTGTTGTTGTTGTTGTAAATATGGAGTCTTCCAGCAATATTTTATGTGTGTATTATATGTCTAATGTTGTATGTTGATGAGGTGCTCATGCACGGAATTTGTTCAGAATATAGTTAGCTATTTTAGAATCAGTGTTATTGATAAACCTAGGTGCAGTTCCTACCTAATTAGTCGTTTTCAGGAGGTTAGGTAAGGCCTGCAGCAGATGTACCAGTACGCAGCATTATGTACACGCCCTGGGATATAAAGTTTACCATGCTCTTATCTAAATTCGAGGGATCCATTCTGGTGAACTCTGGCGCCCATACTACGGACATTTCGGTTAATTATGCTTATTAATTTCATTAAGTTTTTGAGTAATTTTATTTATATATTTTATTCATTTTATTTATATCAGTAGTCATCAACTTATCACAGGTTCTGTCATATAAGGGGCACTTTTGTGTGAATATCGTCAAGGCAATCTCGCTCCTATCTCCAAAAATATTATCACATAAGAGGTTTTGTCCCGGCAACGACGATATCCTTGATAAAATGACAATCAAGTTCGTGCGAGAAGGACAAAATGGGCAACTGTGCGTGAGACTAGACACATGTTTTTTAAATAACCTTGGTTGTAATGTTTAACTCACTGGGTAATCGGAACATCATTTAATTTTTTTTCGCTAGTGACTTTACGTCGCACCGACACAGATAGGACTTATGGTGACGATGGGACAGGAAAGGCCTAGTAGTTGGAAGGAAGCGGCCGTGGCCTTAATTAAGGTACAGCCTGGTGTGAAAATGGGAAACCATGGAAAACCATCTTCAGGGCTGCCGACAGTGATATTCGAACCCACTATCTCCCGGATGCAAGCTCACAGCCGCGCGCCCGTAACCGCATGGCCAACTTGCCCGGTCTCTTCATTTAATAATATACTAAATTTCCCGATTATATCTCACTGATTGACTGAACAGATACTTTGATCAGCGTGTCTAATGACATGTTTGTGATATCCATGGAATGAAAGTATAAATATATTTCTTGTGATTAAACATTCTTTACCGAATGTTGTTGTTTGTACAACACATCGCAAATGCCCATCCCGACATGAGGAAGGCTATGTATAAATAGAGATGCAGAGATAACGTTTGCAATTTCATAGCCTGCTGCGAGTATCAGATATTAATATGTGGCTTGAAGCGGGACGAGGCGTGGTCTAATTTCTGAAAAATTACATCCTGCTGCATATATATGAGTAATACCATACACCGCCACCAAAATCAGACGCTTCGCTAAGCAACAACTGAGCCATGTTTTTCTTTTTAAACGTCTAAAATTGCATTTAACATGTGATGATATATGCTCGTAAATGAGTGAGCATGTACGGCGCATTAATATCTCCTATGTGATGGGTGTTCGATTCCCAGAGAGACCGTTGATGGATGAGTATGCGTGATATTGTCTTGCTATACCCAGCATCGGGTTATAATTAGGTTCATTAGTATTATCCTAGCTCTGCAGTGTTTTTATTGCGATATATAGAGCTCATACATCCTCTGACTTATTAGCTCTGTTTTATGACTAAGCCTCCTATTGTCGTACTATGGAGAGCGGCAATTCCTTTTTTTTTTTTTTTTTTTTTTTAAGCTTTAACTCAATCACTGTTGACAGTGAGTCGTACATCGAATTCGCATTATCATTACTCACTGAACACTGCTATTTCATGCTTAATACTTTAATAAATTTAAATGTCAGCGAATGCTATGCATTTGACATTGATCTAAATATCCTTTTCAAGATCTGTTTTCGTTATAATATTAAAAACATATCCACCATCGTTACTTCCACTGCGTGGTGGTATTCGCGGGTGATTAACCTTTAAAATGTTATTCATGAAATGGCTCGTCATTATCAACGCGCTTATCTACATACTATCAGTCGTATATCCGTTCTTAACGGGTCAGTTTTTACAATTGCGGCGATAATGTCATCTAACGGACATGAGTGGCAATAAACGATACAGAGCACACCCGAGGTAGACACAATAAGCAAAAGGTAGAACGTTCATGAATGCATAGCCAGTGGCGCCATCTGAGCTGATCTTCGCTTTAACGTCACGGTGAGGACTCTCGGTCATAGTGAGCCTATAGGTTAGTACCCGTTTCATGTAAATCCTCGCTAACACCGACAGTTTTATGACATTTGTTTCAGTTATTTAGTCATATCTGTGTTCAGTGCTGTCGTGAAGTCAATCAGGATGCTGTTATACTTGTGAGTAGTGATTAGCTTTGTTCTTTTGTAACGAGTACCGGTACGTTTTTTTCATAATAACTCTGCCACTCCGATCTGCAAGAATACTGGGTGATGCTGATGATGATGATGATGATGATGATGATGTTGATGATGATGATGACTGTTGTTTAAAGGGGCCTAACATCGAGGTCATCGCCCCCCTAATGGTACGAAATGAAATAACAAAAAGTTCAAATTCATCCACTGACCAAAATCAAATAAAAATGTCTTGAAGAATGAATGGATGGACATGAAACCAACAAAAAAAACAGTGGATCTGACTCAAAAAATCGTAAATAATAGTATTACTGACCAAGGGACCACTTATAAAGCACAATGATGCTTGATGTCTAAAGGGGAGCAAAATCCACGTCTACGGCCCCACAGAATGGTAAATGTCGTGAGTAAAGTAGAACCATGGTATTTGTCATGTTGCGGTACTAATCAAAAGTAGCGAAGACTCGCGGTGTTCCACACAAGATGGTACTACTCACAAGTATTGTACTTCGTATAGGTAACAAAAACCTATGGTGTTTCTCACACAATGGCGCCACTCATAGCCAACGCAAACCGATAAGGTTCCTCACCTAGGTGTACTAACCACAGGGACTCTCACTATCCCGTGGTGTTCCTCACATAGTGGGTACTAATCACAGGCAACACAGACCCATGGTGTCGCTCATATAGTGGTACAACTCACAGGCAACGCCCAGACCCGCGGTGTTGCTCACATCGGTACGACGCACGGGTGCTGGAAACCCACAGGAGAACCCCCTCTTGCTGCTACTAATCACAAACATATTTCGTACCTAATTTAGTGGTACTACTCGCAAGTACAGGCAACCAATGGTGTTCCCCACATGATGGTGCGAATCAAAAGTAGTTTCATGGTTCTAATTCAATCATCCCTCGGTCGCCCCTTTTACTCGCCTCTCACGACAGGCAGGGGATACCGTGGGTGTATTATTCGTCTGCGTCCCCCACCCACAGGGGGTTGAGAGAAAAAAGAAGGAAGAAGTGATCCGTCACTTCGAAAAAAGAAGTAACGGACGAAGAAAGGCAAGGGCCACGAAGGGCGTGAAAATGACAGACTCCCTAGGCCTCGAATGCTCTAATACCGTCGGGGTCGGAAAAGAACAAGAGTTGACCAAGGGAGGTCGGATAGGATAGACGAAAGTAAGGAGCCTGGTACAAGTAAGTGGAAGCAATGCCAAGACTCATCTAAGGGCCCCGTGGTCGCCAACCCACACTCCTAGGTTGAGAGCCCCTTGGGTCCCTTTTAGCCGCCTCTTACGAAAGGCAGGAGATACCACGGGTTTATTCTACATGTGCGTCCCCCACCCGCAGGGGGTCAAGAATACTGGAAAGAACAACTCACAAGTTGTATTTCGTACTTAAAAAAAAGAACAAAGAAATTAAGAGGGAATTGGTTGCGAGCTGAAAATGAAAAAAAAAAAAAAAAAAACATAATTGTTGATAGTGTACGTCTATGTTCCTTACTAGGGATTGTGAAAGAGATCTTCCTTTTCAAGTGATACCTAACTGTCGTGGAGAAGAGCTACTTCAGAAGAAATTAGTCTAATAATAATAATTATAATAATAATAATAATAATAATAATATCATATAGCCTCAGGTAACGTAAATCTACGCAATGCAAAAAATTGCTCCACCTGCAGTCAAACTGACGCAGATTTAGAGATTCCTTCCTCTTATCGTTAATCTGTTTACCCTCCAGGATCGGTTTTTTCCCCTCTGACTCAGCGAGGGATCCCACCTCTACCGCCTCAAGGGAAGTGTCCTGCAGCGCCAGATATTGGCTCGGGGGATACAACTGGGGAGGATGGCCAGTGCCTCGCCCTGGCGGCCTCACCTGCTAAGCTGAACAGGGGCCTTGTTGGGGGATGAGAAGACTGGAGGGATAGACAAGGAAGAGGGAAGGAAACGGCCGTGGCCTTAAGTTAGGTGCCATCCTGGAATTTGCCTGGAGGAGAAGTGAAAAACCACTGAAAATCACTTCGAGGATGGCTGAGGAGGAAATCGAAGCCCCCTCTACTCAGGTGACCTCTCGAGGCTGAGTGGACCCCGTTCCAGCCCTCCTGTCATTTTCGAATTTCGTGGCAGAGCCGATAATCGAATCCGGGCCTCCGGGGGTGGCAGCTAATCACACTAACCAGTACACCACAGAGGCGGACTAGAAATTCCTTCCACTGGAATTTAGGGAGTTGACACAAATAAGCGGACGTAGTCTTTCTTTCTCTTTTGAGTTCTATTAAGAGATTAAAAAAGTATATGCTGCAACTGATAATTTGATTCGTGTTTTTCAGACTCGTTGGGTAAACGGTCAGCGTACTGCCCTTCGGTTCAGAGGGTCCCGGGTTTGATTCCCGGCTGGGTCGGGGATTTTAACCTTCATTGGTTAATTCCAGTGGTCTGGGGGCCGGGTGTTTGTTCTGTCCCCAGCATCCCTGCAACTCACACACCACACACAACACTATCCTCCACCACAATAACACGATGTTACCTACACATGGCAGATGCCGCCCACCCTCATCGGAGTGTCTGCCTTACAAGGGCTGCACTCGGCTAGAAATAGCCACACGAAATTATTATTCGTGTTTTATTCAGTCCTTAAAGTGCGATATTGAGCAACCGCAACATCTCATTGTTACCTACACATGGCAGATGCCGCCCACCCTCATCGGAGTGTCTGCCTTACAAGGGCTGCACTCGGCTAGAAATAGCCACACGAAATTATTATTCGTGTTTTATTTAGTCCTTAAAGTGCGATATTGAGCAACCGCAACATCTCATTGTTCGTATGTAGAACGCTTGCCTCCTCGCAGTGACGTCACACCCCTCGCACCCAAAATTGCTACTGTTTAGGTTGAATCTCTACCGGTAGAGTACATCCACAACGGTATCAGAGGTTCCAAGCCTGGGAGCATGGGATGGTGACCACGGTTTCCCTAGCTGAGTGTGACACTCCTTCCACTTGTGTCAGGTTCCTTATGTTCATATTTTCCATCCGACCTCCTTCGGTCAACTTTTGTTCTTCTCCGACTCCGACATTATTTAGTTTTTGAGGCCTAGGATGTCATTAATTTCCACGCCATCCGTGGCCCTTCCTTTATTTCTGTCGACATCTCCATTCTCTGAAGGGTCGGTACTCTCATTGTCCCTTCTCATTAGTGTTGAGAGAGAATGTTTGCCCAGTTTTACGATACCTCCTTTTTTTTTAAATTGCTACGATCACCCCACCATTACCTCACCAACATTATTTAGTTCCTTGACTAATCTTCGTAGTTTCTTGGGGCTGTACATAACTATAAAAGAAGGAGTTCCTGTATATTCATCATCCAGTGCTGCTCGTAAGAGAAGCTCACGCAGTAAGATGTGATTTACATCTACCGTAAATTGGAGTTGAATATCGTAAGCGCTCATCAGAACTTGGCTCCTATTACATCTGCCCTACTTCCTTCTCTCCCTACTCTTGGGGGTTGGCTGACTAACGAAGAAGAAACTCGAAGCCAGCACTCATCTTCTCGTCTGCACGCTACTATTTTACCAGGCGGAAGCAATCAAATATCGCTCCGCTAGCAAATATCACAAAGGCTAACTGTCTGAGGACTAATGATAAAATTATACTTACTCCACTTCCTGACCCAGTAACTGTTGTGGCCGAAATTGTAACATTACATGAGTTGCCTTTCAACTATAATAATAATAATAATAATAATAATAATAATAATAATAATAATAATAATAATAATAATAATAATAATAATAATTTAGTATCAACTGTCCGATGCAATGGCTGAGTGGTCAGCGTTGAAACCTTCAGTTCGGAGGGTCCGGAGTTCGAATCCAGGGCGGGTTGGCGATTTAAATTGCATCGGTATAATTCCTCTGAATCTGGGACTGAATCCCTACACAGACAACACACCACACTACCAGTCACCACGGAAACAGGCATTATTGATTACTTCCCTCCACATAGGTTTGGCGTCAGGAAGGTCATCCAGCCGTAAAACAGGATCAAATCCACATGTTCGAGATATTACGCACGCGCGAACCCCACAGGTCAGGGGAAAGTGGTGGAAGAAGAAGCAGAAGGATTTTGTATGACTACTGCTTGCCCTTGTAAAAATTGGACACTCGAACGAAGGTGGGCGGTATCTGGCATGTACAGGAACTGTGTGTTCGTTTGGTAAAGGATGGTGTTGTGTGTGAGATGCAGGGATATTGGGAAAAGCACAAACACTCAGACCCCGAGCCAAGAGATTTCATTTTTTTAAGTCGCACCGACACAGTTAGGTCTTATGGCGACGATGGGATTGGAAAGAGGTAGAATCGGGAAAGTAGCGAACCTGACCATCATGTACATCCCCAGTATTTGCCTGGTGTTAAAATGATTAACCACAAAAAAACCATCTTCATGGATACCGAAAGTGTGGTTCCAACCCACTATCTCCCGAATGCAAGATGACAGCTACGTGACTGAAACCACGTAGCCACTCGCTCGGTACCAAGAGAATGAAGACTAAAATCCCTCGATCCGACCAGAAATTGAACGCGGTGCTCCGAGGACCAAAAGCTAAGACGCTGGCAATTCAGCATTGAAGCCCGACATTCTAATAATAATTGTTCCGAGGTTTTCTGTGGAACAGCAGAGGTGAAAGAAGGTGCGGGGGTGAACAGGTCTCAGGTTACGAAATTAAAGTTAATTTAAAATTTAACAAGGTTATATTTTCTTTGCAAAATCAAGAAATAACAAGAATGGCAGGTACAGAGTAGCAAAGCCACTATTCGAGAATGTACAATTACAGAGTTACAGGATTTGGGCTCCGAGAGCCAGACACACAATTCTTGAGCAATTAGCCCAACCTTACGATATACGGAATTCAACAAAGGGGCAAAAGACCCCAAACATGCCCAGGAGCACTTGCTCCAAATTACACAGTAAAGCCTCCTTGAGGCGCGCAGAAAACAAAATTTTCAGGAAAGAGCAACTCGCTCTCAAAATTTAAGCCTGTCAAAGGCCACACCAAATTCCACCTTCAAGCTGTCCTCTAAGGACATAAACACAGGGGTAATATACCCAACCTACTGAGGCCTATTAAGTAAGGAAAGGTTAATTACATGGCCTCTAAAATACCAATTTGAGAGGAGGCGATCTGCACTCCTAATACATTTTGTTTAAAACCTAATCTGGCTCTAGGCCGCTAATGCAAGGGCTAATCCCATACTAAAGAGGTGACTTTTAGAAGGAAACAATTTACATTACGTTAAGGAAGAAAGGTTGTGAAAAATAAGTTCACCTCAATGCAATATGAGTGGGAGCTCGAGAGGGTTAAGCACTCTCTATCCCAATATGTAGTTAAAACAGAAAGAATTGACACCGAGTGTCTTTACATTATTAAAGGAAAGTTACATGGAAAGGCTTCGGACCTGCCCCGAGAGTTAAACTGCTGAGCTAGCAAGAAAATAAATTATTAAAAGGCCATTACCTTGTGGATGAACTGCTGCCCGAAGAAAGAGGCGCTTCCCGCCCCCTGCTACGTACTTTACACACTGAAAGATGTTACAGAAGTGGCGCGGAGACCCGAAAATCAGCAGTTTATATACTCTCGCGGAAAGTTCGAGGCGTTTCAGGAATGAGAACACCCTCCCACAAAAACTTTATTGGCTAGGCTTAAGCAACATATCCCCTTTGGAGAAGATACACCTGATTGGACATAAATTAATTAAAGAAATTCGGAATTGGCTAGATTCAAAACAAGGGAAAAGAAGGTATTATACAGCCAACTTAAACAATAACAGAAAGAAATTTAACAAGGAACAAACTTTTGAAATAAAAATTTCTCCAAAATCAGTTCTTTCACTTCGCACTAGGGTGCACCATTGTAGTTCTTCAGTAGTGTCCTCTAGAAGAGAATGTTCACACTTCTTACTACAGGCAAAACAAAAATACATCGAAAACGACCCAGTTCAGAAACTTCAAAATTTCCAAGTAGTGACATCTACTGAGAAACTTGAAAATTAACACATTAGATAAAGTTCAGACTTCCTCCAGTAGGGGAGTTTCAACAGGCGCAAGGTTTGAATTAGCGGCGTGGAGGTGTACCGCCCGGTACAATAATAATAATAATAATAATAATAATAATAATAATAATAATAATAATAATAATAATAATAATAATAATAATTTACCGAGAGGTACACCCGCCCCGTTCATTTAAATCAAACGCCTGGAAGAACGCTATCTGCCATCTTAAAGTTGCAACAACTAATACAAGAAGTTTAGACTTTTCTGTACAGATTTCTCTACCAAAAAACTTATGTTATGCCCTCTGATGTGAAGAGGGACTATTAAGATTGCAAAGTAATTTGTTATTTTAAGGTTTACTAAACTGAATTGTTTATTCTTTGTTTTTGGTGTGTTAAAGCTTGCAACACTTCTATCCCTTCCCGCCAACTTTGGATGCTGCCCAATAGCAAATTTTGTATATTAATTTTTCAGCCGATTAGATCTGTCTTGTATTTATTTAATTACGCAATAAGAATTGGGGGGAGGTGTCGGGCCTTAGCCCAGAGCTCTCTAGAACCTTCCTCCTGGGGTATAAAAGCTGGCACATTTTCGACCAGGTGTTCTTATTCATCGCTCCAGCCTAGTGCGTGTGTTTACAAATGAGGCGGGGTGCATTCTATCAGCTCAAGGTAATGGCAGTCCGGATTTTATTAAGTGATAGTCTTTGAAAGCTATCTCGAGGGGAAGATTTCCAGTCTGTAATAATGTAACTTTAATTTTCTAAAATGTAACTTTCAAACAAGTCAAAAGAACTTAGCCGGAATCAGGGAATAGAGAGTGTGATACCCTCTCGGGTTCCATATCCACTTGATTTTGAGGTGACTATGATTGTGTAACCTTTTTCAGTTTAAAAATCCTTGTAATTTAAATTTTCTCTCCATCTAGTCACCTTGGTACTATAGACTTAGCCAGAAGCCCAAATAGGGTCTTAATTTTTTAATTGCAAATTTCAAGGAGTGCAAGTATCCATCTCCACATCATTTCAATTTTTGGGCCAGTAACTTAAATCTGTTGTTTTCCACAAAGGCTCGGTAGACTGGGCACTCGATACCCCTGTTAAACATTTTCATTCCCTTAAAGTAAAGACGTCAGACTGTTAAACATAGAAAACAGTGAATACTGTTGAAGTTTGTAAAATGTAGGTTGAGCCTTTGACAGGCCTGGAGATTTCTGGACATTTTTTCAAAATATACAGTTTATAGAGCAAGGACGCTCTGAGTATTAATGTGCCTTTGGAAGGATATAAGTATATAAGGTTTAAAGAGTAGTTTCCTAGACAAACTTGTAGAGCAAGGAGGCTCCTACCTTGGTGTAAAAGAAATTCGGAGATCCGTCTCCTCCACTGTTTGTTAATGGGAGCAGCTGTGCTCGTGCAACATTTGTAATTAGGGAGTTGCAAGCTCAAGGTTTCTAATTTATCATTTGTTGATTGTTCTGTTTTACTAAACGTTGTCACCTAACTTGTAAGCGAATTTGGTACCTGAAATCGTAAAGTCTATCTTCTGATTTAAAAAAAAAAAAAAAAAAAAAAAAACCAGGAGAAGGAAATATAACACGAATTTTAAAGTTTTAACTTAATATTTTGCCTGATTAATACCGAACCATTCATGCCAGCACCTCCTTTCACCTCTGTCCACCACGGTATCCCCGGAATAATAATAATAAATAATAATAATAATACTTCCTCTTCTACCGCTTTCCCCGCACCTGTGCGGTCGAGGGTGCGAACTGTGTCACACATGTGTAGCTGGCCCTATTTTACGACCGAATGCCCTTCCTGACGCCAACCCTATATGCAGGGATGTAATCACTATTGCGTGTTATTATGGTGGTTGGTTGTAATGTGTTGTCTGAATGTTAAGAGGAATGTGTTGGGACAACCATGAACACCCAGTCGCCGACCAAGTTTAATTAATCAGACGCAATTAAAATCCCCGATCCGGCTATGAATCGAACCCAAGTCCCTCTGAACCGAAGGCCTCAGCTCTGACCATTCACTCAAGGAGTCGGGTAATAATAATAATAATAATAATAATAATAATAATAATAATAATAATAATAATAATAATCGAGCGAGTTTGCCACACGGTTAAGGTGGCATAGTTGTGAACTTCCATTCGGAAGCCCTGAAGATGGCTTTCCTTGGTTTCCCATTTTCACACTAGGCAAATACAGGGGCTGTACCTCAATTAATGACACGGTTGGTAGCCCTTTCTCATTCTTGCGTCACCGAAAACCGTCGATGTGTTAGTGTGACGTTCAACCACCACCAATCATCATCATCATCATCATCATCTATGATCTTAATTACTTTTAGCAGGAGTTTGCATATGATACTTTTTATGCTGTCTACGTATGAATTGTGATAATCACTTTAACTCTACCAGATAGCAGAAAAACAGGAACACTATCGGGCGATTTATTGGTGAATTTATTTTCTACTACAAATTTAAGTTTCGTTATAATTTGTTCAGATTGTATCTCGCAATATAACAAACCTACGAAAACATCCACTGTTTAAGGCCCTAGAATTTTAGGACAATATTTTAGTAATGAACCGTTGTGTTTCGTTTAATGTTGCCTGTAATAAGTATCATTGCTTTTCTATTGTGTTTATATGACGCAGTTGTAGTGGTGCTGAATGGTAGACAGTTGTAATGGGGATGTATTTCCCGAGCTCAGCCACCACACCTCGAATGTAAATGTTGCTTACACATTATGCAAGAGAGAGAGAGAGAGAGAGAGAGAGCAAGGTATCGCATACATTGGTATGGAATTTACATACATGATAACGTTTTACGATTTTTGCTATAAAAATGTAAAACACTTCTTGCTATATTCGACAAGTGTAATGTTAACGACCGACTGTTTATGGCCTCTGCCTTTGTATCTAGTTTCAACTTTATATCCTGTTTCCTGGCGTAATATAGTTCAGTTGTGATATATCGGCTAAATGTGGATTTGGCGCCAGTATTTGCCTTTCCTTAAGATTTTTCACGGCTATTATAGTTACCAACGCCATTGACACTGAAATTTATTAGACGCTTTTACGATGCAGTTTTCTGACTATGAAACACTACTGGTATAGATGTTTTAACAGGCACCGCGGTGTAGAGGTAGCGTGCATGCCTAATACCCGAAGGACCCGGGTTCGATTTCCAGTCAGGCCAGGAATATTTATCAGGATCTGAGGGCTGGTTCGAGGTCCACTCAACCTACGTGTTTATAATTGAGGAGTTATCTGTCGGTGAGATAGCGGCCTCGGTCTAGAAAGCCAAGAATAACGGCCAGGAGTATTCGTCGTGCTGACCACATGACACTTCTTAGTATGCAGGTCTTCGGGATGAGCAGCGGTAGGCCCTTCGGGGCTGTAGCGCCATGGGGTCGAACGTGTTTTAAGAGGAATCGTGAATGATACGTTGCGATTTTTGACCAATAAATTCCATTTTTCAATTTGAGCCTTAAAAAATACCCAAAGTCCGCCTATGTGGTGTAGTGGTTAGTGTGATTAGCTGTCATCCTCGGAGACACGGGTTCGATTCCCGGTTCTGCCACAAAATTTGAAAAGTGGTACGAGGGCTGTAACGGGGTCCTCTCAGCCTCGAGAGATCGGCTGAGTAGAGGGAGGTTCATTTCCCTCCTCGGTCATTCTCAAAGTGGTTTTCCGTGCTTTCCCACTTCTGTTCTAGGGGACGGTACCTAAGGTAAGGCCACAGCCGCTTACTTTCCTCTTCCTTGTCTATCCCTTCCCATCTTCCCATCCCCTAAGAAGGCCTCTGTTCATCATAGCAGGTGAGGCGGCGTGAGCAAGGTACTGGTCATCCTCTCCAGTTGTATCTCCGACCGTTAGTCTCACGCTACAGGACACTGGCCTTAAGGCGGTAGAGGTGGGATCCCTCGCTGAGTCCAAGGGAAAAACCTACTCTGGAGGGTAAACAGATTAAGAAAGAAAGGAAGAAGAAAACGGCCCAATTCTTCCTCTTTCAATGACATTATCAGTTTTTTCCTCGTCCGACTCGTAGGCTGAATGGTCAGCGTACTGGCCTATGGTTAAGAGGGTCCCGGGTTCTATTCCCGGCCGGGTCGGGGATTTTAACCTTAATTGGTTAATTCCAATGGCCTGGGGGCTGGGTGTTTGTGCTGTCCCCAACATCCCTGCAACTCACACACCACACATAACACTATCCTCCACCACAATAACACGCAGTTACCTACAAATGGCAGATGCCACCCACCCTCATCGGTGGGTCTGCCTTACAAGGGCTGCACTCGGCTAGAAATAGCCATACGAAATTAAATTAAAAAGTTTTTCCTCGAAATCTCTAACTACCGGATTTACAGGGTTGCGTTTTGACGTATATAGAACAAGCTCACGCCCCTTTTCTCACACTGCAGACAAAATTAGCTTCTAAAATTATTCCGCACTAGCATATCAATAATACCGCTGGAATATATTTACCTTGTATTACGTCTGCTCTGTGCTTAACAGGAGAAAGACATCTGAGAGAGTAATTTACGGTCCACGGCAGTTTCAAGCATTTTTCTTAAAAAATCAATTAATTGCTTTCCTATACTTTTAAAAATGTCAGTTCTTTGTTATGCATAAATCCCGGCCCCGGGGTGTAGGCGTAACGTGTTGTCTCCTATCAAGAGGCCCCGTGTTCAATTCCCGGCCAGGTCAGAGATTTTTACCTGTATCTGATAGCTGCTTCGAGCTCCACTCAGCCAACGTGATTACAAATTAGGAACTATCTGACGGTGAAATGGTTGCCCTGGTCTAGAAAACGAAGAATAACGGCCGAGAGGATTCGTCGTGCTGACCACATGACACCCCGTAACCTGCAGGCTTTCGGGCTGAGCAGCGGTCGCTTGGTAGGCCATGGCCCCTCAGTGCTGTTGTGCCATGGGTTTGGTTTCGGTTTTGCAATGCATAAAATGCTCCTTGCGACAGTGTTCTTACCGGATTCATCCGAAATTTTCAGAGTGTGTTTGAATATGGACAGGAATTAAAAGTACTTCTGCATGTCATAATCATATGAATATTACCTTCATATTTTAACTCCTGAAACAGCAAGATATCAAATATTTGCTTACTGAATGAATTATTAAAAATTTAAAAAATCCAATAGTTTATATCTGACTGCAAAAACCGGAGTTTTTCTTAACTATACGAGTATTTTTGACAAATCTGTCGAATTTTAGCCCAAAAAAATCTGTGCCGCAAAGAGCATTTTCCATGCAACATATAAAAATAAACATGATTTGCCAATAATTTTACAACAAATTAACTAATCAATTCCAAATTTCGTGAGGGGCTTTGTCTTATTAATAGGAGCTTGTGTTCTCAATTTGGTTTTGATAAGTGGTAAATTCTAGCAACTTTTTGGTCTTGACTCCCCTTAAGACTACATCATCTTCCTTTGAAGTAGATCTGACAACCAGCCCTTGTACCCCCTTTGACGAGTTAGTTCTCGTACAACGGCGGCAGAAATGATATCTAGCGGAGATTGGTGGTAGAAGAACAAATTGAGCGCACCTATCAGTCACTAAAATGCTATTATTTATCAGTTCTAGGGGCTTCGGACATTTTAGGTCTTACATTTTGATCTAAGGCAATATTCTGAACAAACTGCGATAGTCATCCCTGTGTCTTACACATGAAAAGAAAGGACACCATCTCACGATTATTAGAAAATGTTATTTATTTCAGTAAGTCCTTTATTCACCTAAAATATATATTTTTATTTATTCTCACAATACGGTGCAAATGTAGGGATAGAGTACTTGCGTCATATCCGGAGGTTCCGGATTCAATTTCCGTACAGGCCAGGGATGCTGCCCTGGATCTGAGGGCTGGTTCGACGTCCACTCAGCCTACGTAATTAAATTGAGAGGCTATCTGACGGTGAATTAGAGGCTTCAGTCTAGAAAGCCAGGAATAACTGCGCGAAGAAGTCGTCTTCGTCACTTTGTAACTTGCAGGCCTTCAGGCTGAGCAGCTGTTGCTTGGTAGGCCAAGGTCCTTTGGGATTGCTGCACTCTGGGGTTTTTGATTGAATAAGATGCTAACGGGCATTGCATTTCTACTTAAAATTACTCCTCAGTGTGTGTTTCTCTGCATATCCCTTCCTTTAAAGATTTTAAAAAGAAGCAGTTTCCGTTAGATCTAGCTTTCGTAATGATCAGTATCGAAGGACTTCAAAAAAGAAAGATATTTTACTTTTATCGATGCATTTTTCAGCTATGATCACGTAAAATGAGTGGCCAGAAGTCACGGGAAGGGGCGTGCCATTAGAAAATGGGCCGTGTATGACTCGTTGGCGTTGCAGCTAGCGTGTAGATGGGAACAAGTCGCAAGTAATCAGTCTTTGAACGTGAGATGATCATCGGCGCACGGCGCATGTGTCGAAACATTGCAGAAATTACACGCGAATCAGAGTTTTCGGGGTCAATAGTATCGAGGGTGAATCTTGAATATCGCCCACGTAACTGACGCATGGAAAGACTCAGGTGTTCAACGAACGGACATCATGTCGCTTCCGCAGAACCATACTGGGCATTCGACGGGCTACTGTGAATCATATCACCGCCCAATTGAATGTTAGTAGTCAGGAACCCATTTCTACCAGGAATATAAGGAGGCTACTGCACTGCATACGCTTCACCAGCCGACGACCAACTTGTGTTTCTTTGCTGACACCTCGACACAGAGTTCAATGACGTGCATGCACCCGCGAACATCGGCAGTGGACAGTGGAACAGAGGCGGCGATGAATCCCGGTTTCAGTTTACCGATCTGAAGAGCACTTGAGGATGAGGCGTATGCCCCATGAAGCTATGAATCTTGCGTGTCAACAAGATTTTGTCCAGGCTGTAGTTGGCTCAGTTCTTGTCTGGGTGGCGTTCCCATGGTTACAGTTAGGCTCCATTGTCCGGCTACAGGGAGCGCTGACAGGTGCACGTTATGTGGACATTCTCTAGACTACCTGCATCCCTTTCTAGCCCTAGAGTACCCTGATGAAGATGCCATGTTTCAACAGGGCAATGCGCCGTGTTACCGCTCTGTTGTGGCACGCAGGTGGTCGGAGGAGCAATCCACTGAAGTTTACGACCATGGATTGGCCCTCAAGATCCCCCAATCTTAATCCAATCGAGCATTTATGGGTCGCTGTCGATGGTGGTGTATACGCTCCATGAGCCCCCGCACCAACTACACAAGAGCAATTGTGGGTAGCAGTGCAAGATGCGTGGGTCCAGATCCCTCCAGAATGATTGCAACATATTGTAGAGTCGATGCCTCCCCGTATTGCTGCCGTTTCGAGGATTCGCGGATAAGAAACTTGTTATTAGCAGCACATTCAGTGTCTTCGCATGTCTTTTGGCCGCTCAGTGTATATATGGGTGTTAAAGATTATTTCAGATATGGCATAATTTACAATATAATACTGAATGCAGTCAAAATGGCCGGATCCCTAGAGAACTGGAAGAAGGACTGGACAGAAAAATATACATCGCATCGTCATAATGTACCATGAACCACAGTTAAAGCTGCCTAGAAAATCAGGAACTAAACGAAACCAGGATAGACGCGCTGACCTCCTTTTCGAATGTGGGAAGCTTCATTTTTTAGAGTGCTGTTGTGGTGTTCTCAAATAAAATAAAATATTCAAAATTTCCCGCCTTTTTAACACTATATCACTGTTTCCCTTATAAATTCCAAGTTTATAAGAATTTTCGTACTTTTCCTTTTTTAAAGTCTGTATCAAAACTCCAGCTACAAAATGAACCTCAAGCATTAACATACACTGTGATTTGGATTTTTGGTCGCGTTCTTATTCTGAGCACCAGAAAATATTAATAGCTTTTTAAATAAAAATGTTATATAAAGTCAAATTTAAATCTTGTTGATCTGAATGAGGTACAGATTGTAGTACAACATTATGGGAGGAAACTCTGAAAAAACCATAATTATCTGTGAATCAGTAAGAGAGTTATGAAGGAAACCGTGATATATTGTTTAAAAGGCGGGAAATTTTGAACATTTTATTTTAAAATGTTATAATTATAATTTTGACATTATTGAAGTTGCATCTGATTGCTCTTAAGCATGAAAATCCTGGGGTATGTGCAGCATTTTTCAACAACATTTGCAGCATACATAACAATCGAATGAATATTGGCCTATTTTCCCCGTGTTCATATGTCGTGTGAAGGTTCATTTGATTTGTCCCTTAAGTTCAATAATTGTATGGTGAATAACAGTCAAATTGTGTACTTCTGATAAAGGTTTCGGGCGAAGAAGTGAGAAAAATGTATTTGGTAAAATGTCGCGATATATGGATAATAAGTGGCTTCAGAATTATACAGAGTGTCTGAAAATAAGTTTTTTGTTTCCACCTACTGAGAGCTCATTGAAAAATCGACAATGAAATGTAAGCTCAATCGTGAGCAACTTCTGTGTCAGCCTGTGCAGCGTGTAGCCGGCCAAGCTCTCTTGCTTGGTAACGTTGGACGGTGCGTGGCTGTAGTTTACTGACGTGTGGCTGGTTCACTTGCAACTTTGCTAGTACTGGTGGTGTATCACTAAGCAACATCTGCTAATCAGGCCCAGATAATGTAGCGACTTAATTCTCATTATTATTATTATCATCATGCGCTAAGGTATCCTGAACCAACTGGCACACAAAACTGGAATACTAGTAGTAAAACTCCTACCGGTTTCGGGTGAGCACAGTGCGTTGGTTTAATGGAGTATGTTGGCAAACACAGTGTATTTCGTGCATGTCAACGTGCGCCACACTACAAAACAGCTTGGCTGAAGTGTCATACCCATGTAACATAACTTATGTAATACAAGTAAACATAGCGAGCCCTTCCTGTGGTATTGACAGGTATTAGAGGTTGTATTGAATAGGGTATCCTAGGATATAGGCAATAAAACTAAGTCCAAAGTAGATCCGTACGTTAGCATAGTAAGTGAGGTCGCCTGGGCGAGGTACTGGTCCTCCTCCCCAGTTGTATCCCCCACCCAGAGTCTGAAGCTCCAGGACACTGCCCTTGAGGCATGCACGTTACGCCTACACCCTTGGGCTAGGATTTATGCATAACAAAGAACTGACGTATTTTAAAGTAAATGAAAGCAATTAATTGACTTTTTGAGAAAAATGCTTGCAACTGCCGTGGACTGTAAATTACTCTCTCAGATGTCTTTCTCCTCCTACGCACAGCGCAGACGTAATGCAAGGTAAATATATTCCAGCGGTATTATTGAAATGCTAGTGTGGAATAATTTTGGAAGCTAATTTTGTCCGACAATGTGAGAGAAGGGGAGTGAGCTTGATAACGTTGGACGGTGCGTTGCTGTAGTTGCCGTTGGCTGAACAGGGGCTGGGTGGGGGATGGGAAGATTGGAGGGGATAGACAAGGAAGAGGGAAGGGAGCGGCCGTGGCTTTAAGTTAGGTAACATCCTGGCATTTGCCTGGAAGAGAAGTGGGAAACCACGGAGGATGGCTGAGGTGGGAATCGAACCCAATTCTACTCAGTTGACCTCCCGAGCTGAGTGGACCCCGTTCCAGCCCTCGTACCACTTTTCAAATTTTGTGGCAGAGCCGGGAATCGAACTTGGGCCTCCGGGGGTGGGAGCTAATCACACTAACCACTACACCACAGAGGCGGACAGATATATTTAGTAATAATTGAATTCTGTTAATTACTTATGTGTCGTGCATACTGTGAATATTTTTTTTATTTCATTTTTGTAGTGCGTTTCACACGGCGCATGGTACAAACGCGAAAACATATGGTGAATAATGTTTTAAATATATCTTTCCCGATGCCCCGCTTGTCCACTCCCCGCCCCTACCCAACATGTGTTGACTCAAGCAATACACACTACTGTATCGCTTGCCAGCTGCACAACGCATGTAAACAGCTGATACTGTGCGTTCCTTGGTCACGCGCTTAAGTCTGTACTGCGTTCGCTATAAGAGATTGTGATATATTCTGCGTATCTCATGCATTTTCCTTGGGAATTTTGAATGCTAATATTAATACTCTTCTCCGCTAACGTTCGGTTGTGCATTCAGTGCACTACGTCACAGGACATACGAAATATGAACCAGTAACCCCTGGCAATCAACGGAACGGTTTAGGGAAAATGGATGCTATTTTTTTGGCTAGTGGCTTTACGTCGCACCGACACAGATAGGTCTTAGGGCTAGGAGTTGCAAGGAAGCGGCCGTGGCCTTAAATAAGGTACAGCCCCAGCATTTGCCTGGTGTGAAAATGGGAAACCACGGAAAGCCATCTACAGGGCTGCCGACAGTGGGATTCGAATCCACTATCTCCCGTATAAAAGCTCACAACTGCGAGCCCTTGACCGCACGGCCAACTCACTCGGTGAAAAATGGATGACCGATCCTCTTATATCATTGGGATTATTCATTTTCCGTAACTTACTTTCAGACAACTTGTGTATAAATCACATTCGGCAGGACAGAGCGGCTTTCCAGAATTCCAGCAAGTTCAAATTCATTGATTCCGAGAGTCAAAAGGATTTTAAAATGTAGAACTGGAATTCAGTCCGAAAACACATTTGGTTACAAAGTTGCCTCTAAACTAGCTGTTCATGTGAAACTTCTGACAATATTGACACTGTAGAAGTCGTATTCTGACAATCTCCGCAACGTAAGTCAAGTGTACGCTGATGAGAAGTTAGAGATATAATTAATGATTTTAACGTTATTGGCTTCACGTCCCACTAACTACTTTTGCGGTCTTCGGAGACGCCGAGGTGCCGGAATTTAGTCCCGGAGGAGTTCTTTTACGTGCAAGTAAATCTACCAACACGAGGCTGACGTATTTGATCACCTTAAAATACCACCGGACTGAGCCAGGATCGAACCTGCCAACTTGGGTTCAGAAGGCCAGCGCCTCAACCGTCTGAGCCACTCAGCCCAACAGAGACGTAATTAGCTGGTAGCTTGTAGGACTATCTTTGGCCCTGATGATGGGACAGAAAAGTGCTGGAATTGGAAAGGAAGCGGCCGTGGCCTTAATTAAGGTTTGGAAACGGGAAACCACGGATAAATATCTTCAGGTTTGCCTACAGTGGGGTTCGAACCCAATATTTCCAAAATACAGCCAACTCGCTCGGTCTTCTTATATTTCGATTGCCACTCATCATCAGCTCCCGTGTCCGGAACAAATTTCGCGATACCATCAAGAAACACATACCAGTGGCCTTCAAACGCATGCAGTAAATTTATTTTATTGCCATTCTATTAGAAGATATAACAAAGTTGCCATGACTTACGAAATGACCCCGTGTAAACACCAGACTAATGTACTGCTACATTTTCACGCTGATATGAATTTTGCACACCAGAAGAGCAATCGATAGATCCGTTGTTCATGCCTTAGCACATACGGGGGTGAGGTGCAGTGGAGGACCCACAGCAGGCTGCCAAATCCTTTACGTCTAAAATTATAATCCACTTCTAAACTTACATGTGAGATCGACAGGCGAGTAAAGAGGAAGCTTGTTCAGGTTATCGGAGCCTCATTTTAAGGGCAGTCACACCCTCCACCCGACAAGCCGCCCCTTCAGGACGTGCATATGAATATTAAAACTCTTCCCTGCCCCTCCTACTACCACTTCTTCTTCTTCTTGGCTTCTCACACTTGCGTCGTGGCGTCACTCTTAATAGTCTGCAGCAGGCGCCAAGACGTCATCCACTTCTTTATAGTGTTCTAAGAAAGAAACACGAATAATCGTCACGAGGAAGAGCACACACGAGTGTATGTCTGCACGTGTGAGTACACAACACACCATAACAAGAGGATTCGTGCTACTTAGGACACGAAATAATGAAACTTAAACCAGTGATTATTCGTTAAAAAATTAATAAATATTCTAAATCATGTATTTATCATATCGTTAAATTAGAATTTATACTGGCCGGTACGTACGCTTTAATTAATATTCTCAGTTGAAGCAGAGTACGGCACCAGAGGTGTTGTTACGTGGCAACGACAATGATTAGGAGTGGCAAGATTTTCGAACGCCTTTCCATAAATCGGCTACCTTATTACTTATGATATCGCGTTCAATTCCCGGCCGGGTCTAAGAATTTTGGTCTTAAATGGTTCATTTACTGGGCTCGGGGACTGGCTGTTTGTGTTGTCCCCAACACAACAATATCCTCCACCACCCCTACGTCCACCTGGTGGCCATCATTGTTAAGGCGCAAAGTCTACGTGATCTTACAACGTCAAAGTAATAAATCTTCTAATTCTTGTATACTCGAAATCTTTAGTATCTCGTGGCCGGAAACACATCATTCATTCCAGGAGAGAAATCAGTACAGCCCTCAGAACCACCCAGTACCTGCTTACCCACTCTCTCTCTCATTGGTCACATCCATCAGACGCGTCAGTACATACACACATCTGAAGAGTGAGGGGAGGTGGAGGAAACGGAAGTACGAGGATATCTAGCATGAACGAAACACACGCGGAGGGGAAGGTACTTGCTTCCCCGCCTGTCCACCCGTCCCACTAGCTCGACAATGAAGGGTGAGGGGAATGAAGGTTGGAACCACACGCCTTCTTCAAGGCAACAGACGTAATATATATGTCAACTCATTGAGGGACAAATTCTCAAGTTTCTTTGTAATTCTTATGTGCGAGGTCTGGCAAATGTTAGCGGTCTCGACTATGACTTCATTATCAAATGGCATCGCACTCAACCATTGTAAGAAATAATGACCCTTATTTTCGCCAATATAGGTCATGTTAAATACTATTACTACCACTACTACTAATAATTTTAATTATTATTATTATTATCCTCAAAAACTAAAGTAAAAAATAACCTGGCATTAAGTAATTATGATCATCAGAGACGCAAAGGCGTTTGGAAAACCGTTCTTATAAAGTTTTTGTCAGCGCTGATCAAGCAATGAGTGCCATATATTGGGGTGAGATTACATCGTGCACACTTCATTACAGTTAATTAATTGTTTTCCTTGATTAGGAAAAGCTAATATAGCCAGGATGTTTAACCATAGAAACATCTCAATCATTTTCCTGGCCGAGGCGGTAAAGGCGTGCTAGGTTCGCCCGGAAGGGCGTGGGTTCGAATCCCTGTCAGGAAGTCGTAAAATTTAAGAAACGAGATACCCACTTCCGCAGGTGCATATGGCCCTGAGGTTCACTCAGCCTACACCAAAAATGAGTACCAGGTTAATTCCTGGGGGCAAAGGCGGGCGGGCGTAGAGGTAACCACTCTACCCCATCATGTGCCGAGGTTAACAATGGTGGATGCCTTTACCTTTCACTCCTCCAAGGGCCTTCATGCCCTGTACGGAGGTGACTTTGCTTGTTTGTTGATTTCTCGCCATCGGGAGCCGCTGGACATATAAGTTACTTAAATGCTCGTTATATAGCCATGTGCGTGCATACTGTGGACTTGGATTCTCATTGCAACGCAAGCCTAGTCAGTGTCGACACGCCCGCGAAATGATCTGATTGGCTAACTTCAGCAGCTGGTAAAATGACAACGAGATAAAGAATTATTTAAAAATATTTATCAGTAGGGTTGACGTAAGTAGTACAGAATATGCAAGCAAATATGCCCTAAATATGACCTGAAAATGCTAAAATATGACTTGAGAATTTTAGGGAAAGATAGCAAGTGTTAGATTATTACTTACATTCAATGTACCAAAAAGTGATTAGCAACAATACAGGAGACACATTTAATCATGCGAACTGATAGAGCTTCAGTAGGTACTTTAAAACTTTATACATTCATTAACTGTCAGCTCCGAGGTGGCGTTCTCATTCTGTTTTTTTAAAGAACTAAAACACAAAGTGTTAGCATGCATTTTGGTAAGTAAACTTGAGCTCCCATCCCGACATGCTGCAGCTCTTTTCAGGCACACCCCGAAAGGAAGTGAGCTGCAAGTGCCATGTTAACCACAAAACTCTGGCCCTACCAGGAATTGAACCCAGACCTCCGAGGACGGTGGCTAATAGAACTATAATTACGCTACGGAGGCGAATTGTACATTTTTGTGTCACTCGGTGTACATCCATACAGCATCACGTTCTCAATTGTTTACCTCATTACATTTATTTATAATTGTTTACCTAGCTTTTTCTTAAATATTTACGACGAACTTGGAAATTTATCGAACATTTTCCTTCATAATTTATTTCAATCCCTTACCCCTCGTCCTATAAATGTATATTTGCCCCATCTTCATACTCAGAAAGACTGACTTTGTGGTTTTCCTAACCTAAAATCAACATAGGTCATTACAAAAACGTAAGTATGAATGTAGCGATTAAAAGCAATGCTATCATATAAAATACTCGATCAAATGGAAAGCTGCAGGTTTTATCACTTTTAACGAACAGTGCTGCGGTTAGATTGCGGTGCCAATCTAATAGTCAAAAGTTCCAGAGCTGGAATGATCAGGCCGCAGATTGCCATGAACACTCATCTGCCATTATTCCGCTAAATATGCACACTGTTCATTCCAATCAGTGCCTCAGAGTAGGGATTGAATAGCTTGAATGCTATGATGATCCAGTGTGTTACGTACCAGTAGTATCAGAAAATTTATAAACCAGGGGAATGGCATGCTAAAGAAGAAAGTTATCTAACTCCCCAGCTACTTCCCATCAATATTCAGACAGGCTGTTACACTCTGTACGACTGGGCGAGTTGACCGTGTGGTTAGCGGTGCGCAGCTGTGAGCTTCCATCCGAGAGATAGTGGGTTCAAACCCCATTGTCGGCAGCGCTGAAGATGGCATTCCATGGAAATTCAAATTCATGAATATCTTTGTAAACATAGCCAGTACGGTAACAATGTATAAGACATTAATAATAGGAAATTTAATACTATATAACCTTAGTTATGTAGCATTCATCGATTACACCTCTAATAAGAAATATTTGAGAATTACATTTTAGGCCTTCCCCTAAACTACCATTTCACTCAGCGTGAATAAAATAATTTACAGCCCAGACTATAGCGACTTATTTCCTGACTTTGCATACCGATTTTCATCAAGATAAGACTACTAATAACAACAATATTTGAGAATTAAATTTTAGGCCTTCCCCTAAACTACCATTTCGCTCAGCGTGAGTAAAATGATTTATAGCCTAGATTGTAGAGGCTCATCCCCCGACTTCACATACCGATTTTCATTAGACCACTAATAACATAAATAGTTGAGAATTCAATTTTAGGCCTTCCCCTAAACTACCATTTCACTCAGCGTGAGTAAAATGATTTATAGCCTAGATTGTAGAGGCTCATCCCCCGATTTCACATACCGATTTTCATTAAATTCTCTTCAACCGTTTTCTCGTGATGCGTGTACATACAGACAGACAGACAGACAGACAGACAGACAGACAGACAGACAGACAGACAGACAGACAGACAGACAGACAGACAGAAATTACAGAAAAGTAAAAAGTGCATTTTCTTGTTACTATGGACATGACCGATACAGAAATACCATTATTTTCAAATTCTGAGCAATGTACAGACAAAACTCTTATTTTATATATATAGATTATGATATTTCCTACTTTCAAAACTTCCACTCAAGCTTATCCTTCTACTTATGTCATTCCACACCAAGTCACCACTGACAGCTCGAAACATACCGCATAGTCGAGCATCTCATCTCCGTACTCCCAGCCCACAGTCTGCAACATTTTAGTAACACTACTCCTTTGTCGGAAATCGTGCTGCTTTCCTTTGAATTCTTTCTAGGTCTCGTAACAAGTAGTACTGGTGAGGGTCACATACACTGACGCCGTACTGTAACTGCTCAAAATATCACTGAAAATGAAATGGCATATGGGTTTTAGTGCCGGGAGACCTTCGGACGGGTTCGGCTCGCCTGGTGCAGGTCTTTTGATTTGACTCCCGTAGGCGACCTGCGCGTAGTGATGAGGAGGAAATGATGATGGAGACAACACATACACCCAGCCCCCGTGGCACGGAAATTAACCAGTGATGGTCAAAATTCCCGACCCTGCCGGGAATCCAACCCGGTACCCCTGTGACGAAAGGCCAGCACGCTAACCATTTAGCCACGGGGCCGGACACCTTATATCACTAAAACAAGCAAATTATGACGTAAACAATAAAAATGACTGAAAAATGTATTTATATGCAAAATAAAATTGCTTTGAACGGGGTGAGAGATCCATCAATTACATTCATACTTTAGTTTTCGGGTAAAATGAGCCCAGGTAGGATATATGAATTTTCCTTAACATCCGAACTTTATTTATCAGTATGACCAACCCTATGACGTTCATATACCGGTTCACGCAGTCTCCGAGCATCCTGTGTACGGCAATGTTTGCAACAAGCGAGTAATAGCCGCACGAAGTTATTATTAACGACCTGTCTCAGCCTGTTTCGACTTGGAGAATAAGGAATGAGTGATGCTAGCAACACAAGTCCTTACACAGTTAATTCCTGAGATGAGAGATATAAAAGTATTGTGTCGTCTGGTGTGCGCATTTAAGTGGTCTTCTCTACGTCACTCCTCATTTCCCTAATCCTCCCGGGCTTTCTACGACAGCTGAATTGTTGGATATGCAAGCCCGGGCTGAGACTCGATTTACATTTATCATTGTAGGTCATAATCTCCTCCGTTCCTCGAATATAACCGGCTAGAACACATCCACAGCTCGCGGTTCGAAGTCCCGGAAACAGATGTGATATTGTTGAAATCAGTCGTCACGTCTCCGTTTTGTAAGTAAAGAGGATTTTGGCTACGATCACAATATCAACAGTCATATAAAAATACAGCCTTGCACTCGTTTTAAACATCGTTATTTGCTTTACACCCCACTAACTACTTTTACGGTTTTGCGAGTCGCCAAGGTGCCGGGATTTAGTCCCGCAGGAGGGCTTTTACGTGCCAGTAAATCTAACGACACGAGGCTGACGTATTTGAACACGTTCAAATATCACCTGACTGAGCAAGGATCGAACCTGCCAAGTTGAGTTCAGAAGGCGAGCGCCTCAACCGTCTGAGCCACTCAGCCCGGCTAATAATAATAATAATAATAATAATAATAATAATAATAATAATAATAATAATAATAATAATCGTATGGCCTCAGCTACCGTGTGCAGACATTTCAATTTGACGCCATCTGGCTGTCTGCTCGTGAATGTCGACGTTCCGTTTTACTCTAGGCCCACTAGATGGCAGACCGAGTAAGCCGAAACTCTCTTGGGCGTCTATGGCTGAGATTTAAGTAATTTTGTCGGGTAAACACCGAATGTGTCACCAGAGATCTTTTACATGCCGACATCGTACGACATGGAGTGTCTAATGGACTTTTTTCCGCCCTTCAAAAATCCGACTACCTCTGCCGGGTTTGAACCCGCTATCTTGGGATCCGGAGGCCGACACTCTTCCAACTGATCCACAGAGGCAGCTAGCCCGCCTCATCGTTAACTTATGACCTGTTTTAACTAGTTACATTCTTGTTTTCCAAGCTTTTTCTTAAATTCAAGCAATTCAACACCAAATAACTCGAAATTCACCTTTCTTACCAAACACGGTTTTCTGTCAAAACCTCCCTCATTCTTCTTAAAAATTCCTCAGACCGTATTTTATAAATAACAGATTAGTGAAGAGAGAGTTTTCTTTTTCTGACATGGGGTAAAGTACCGCCTGCATGACGGATCGTTTTATCCGCCGCCAGTCCATTACAATGGGGAGTTTTCGACTCATCGGTTATTTTCGGGAACAGATGAGTAAAGGGACAAAGTTTCCATTCATGTACTCGTTCATTAAAAATTAAAAATTAAAACCTTTTGGTGTCTTAAGAGATGACGAAAATGGACTAAAAATAATAATAATAATAATAATAAGGTCGTGTGCCTATTTCTAGCCGAGTGCAGCCCTTGTAAGGCGGACCCTCCGATGAGGGTGGGCGGCATCTACTATGTGTAGATAACTGAGTGTTATTGTGGTGGAGAATAGTGTTATATGTGGTGTGTGAGTTACAGGGATGTTGGGGACAGCACAAACACCCAGCCCCAGGGCCACTGGAATTAACCAATGAAGGTTAAAATCCCCGACCCGGCCGGGAATCGAACCCGGGACCCTCTGAACCGAAGGCCAGTACGCTGACCATTCAGCCAACGAGTCGGACAATGGACTAGTAGGAAAGTGAGCTGTGATTGGTGCAGCTGAGTCGGACATTGTTTCAAGACTCTTACTGTTCCTATTCCACCTTATTCGGTATGTTGGTATAAGGCTTGCAAAGCCCACGACATATAATATTTTCAAGCCTTTCGGATGACGATGATCATTGTAGAAAGGAGCCTAACATGTAGGTCATCGGCCCAAACACCTTCATTTTCGATGTGTAGAACCACTTCCGTTTTCCCTTCTGATTATTGTTAATACGGTATGATTAGCTATTTGTACTTCCTCTTAAACCAATGCGTTCTGTCACTGAAAATGAAAACCTACAACCGTTTTCCAGTGATTGACGGGGTCAGGAATGTAGTGAATGAAGCATATATAGGCTGTTAGTACGATGGGGTCGCCACTCCCAAAGTGATTTATTAATGAATGATAGATGCAATGAAATGAGAATGGAGAGTGTTGCTGGAATGAAAGATGACAGGGAAAACGGGAGTACCCGGAGAAAATTCTGTCCCGCCTTCGCTTTGTCGGGCACAAATCTCACATGGAGTGACCGGGATTTGAACCACGATATCCAGCGATGAGAGGCCGACGCGCTGATGAGGTTGACATAAAGAAGGGATCCGGTCGTAAAAATTCACTTCGATGATTGATTGATTGATTGATTGATTGATTGATTGATTGATTGATTGATTGATTGATTGGTTGATTGATTGATTGATTGCTGTTTGTTGTTTAAAGAGGCCTAACATAGAGGTCATCGGCTCCTAATGGTACGAAATGAGACAAAATGAGATGACAAATTAAAAGTCCAAAATCCTCCACTGACCAGAATTCAAAGCGTGAGGACGAAGAACGAATGGATGGATGACTATGAATTTAAAACAATCAATGGATCCGACCCACAGTGCCTCACATGCACAGAAGCTGGCAAAAACAATAGTATTACAGACCAAGGGACTGCTTCTATAGCACGATGCTGAATCAATTATCCTTGTTGTCGAAACGGGTCCAAAATCCAAGTCATCGGCCCCTCAAAACGGTATTTATCGCTAGAAAAGTAGAACCATGGAATTTGCCATGGTGCGGTACTAACCAAGAGTAGCGTAGACTCGCGGTATTCCACACATTATGGTACTACTCACAGGTAATGAAATTCGCACATATATTGCAGACCTACTGTGTTTCGCACATAGCGGCGCCATTGACAGGCAACGCAAAACTATGGTGTTCATCACATAAGTGTACTAACCACAGGGACTCGTACTATCCCGTGGTGTTCCTCATATAATGGGTACTAATCATAGGCAAGCCAGAACCATGGGTTCCCTCATCCCATGGTGTCGCTTATATAGTGCTACTAATCACAGGTACTGAACAAGTCGTCGAGCCCTCGTTTGCTGCTAATCACAGACCTATTTGGTACCCACATAGTGGTACTACGCGCAAGTAAAAGCGACCCATGGTGTTCCCCGCGTGGTGGTACTAATCACAAGTAGTTTCATGGTTCTAATTTGATCATCCCTTGGTCGCCCCTTTTAGTCGCCTCTTACGACAGGCAGAGGGTACCGTGGATGAATTCTTCGCCTGCGTCCCCCACCCACAGGGGGTTGTGTGTTTGGTTCACGAGAGGTATTTTATATCTCTCAAGTCCGCCGACAAGCCGGTTAGGACCCCCCTATCCGCCACCTGGGACACGCCACGTGGGAGTATCACCTCCCCCCCTTCTACGCCAGTGTAACAGGTTCCTGGAATTCACTTCGAAGATTCATCTCACTTCATACCCGAGAACGTAGACACGCTTTCATCAATCGCATTCATCATAATTTCATCTTCGTCTCTTCATAAAGATGCACCGAGCATCTCTCAGGTCTGTTGTAATATGTGGTGCGTCATGCGTCAACAAAGAACAACTTATATGAAGACTGAGAATTTACTTCAAGAAACAAATTGTGATGACATTGGAGTAGACAGCTTGGCTCTGAGAGATTGTAAAACCTCGTAGCTCTAAGTAACACCAGACTGAAATGAATGGCTTCTACACATGGCTTCATAGCTAATGGGAAATATACTCTGCGCAAAGTGGTCCAAAAATAAAAAAAGGATATTGAAACAGCTGAACGAAATCTTAGGAAAATTATAGCAGTACCTTCAAGAGAAATAATATTTGCAGCAAAACTGAACCAATTTAAATAAAAATAAATTATATCCCGGTAAAACTATGGTCACATTGAACCACTGAAGAATTTATTTATTCAAAATTAAACCAAGTCATATTTGACTATCAAGATATTGAAAATTGTTAAAATAATAACGTTACAATGAGATGTTGCTATGAGGCAGTGGTGCCCCAAGTACACACTTTCTGGACTTTCTGTGACTTATCCCAGGTAATTGTGAGTTTATTTCAACTAGTCTTCGATGATTTTGAGGTCTGTCGAAGTTTAAATATAGGTTAAAATTCCAGCACAGATTATTTCGTATTCGCTAGGGGCTTTACGTCGCACCGACACAGATAGGTCTTATGGCGACGATGGGATAGGAAAGGCCTAGGAGTTGGAAGGAAGCGGCCGTGGCCTTAATTAAGGTACAGCCCCAGCATTTGCCTAGTGTGAAAATGGGAAACCACGGAAAACCATTTTCAGGGCTGCCGATAGTGGGATTCGAACCTACTATCTCCCGGATGCAAGCTCAAAGCCGCGCGCCTCTACGCGCACAGCCAACTCGCCCGGTCAGCACAGATTACACGTCGGATTGGAATCACGTCTTTCATTTCATTTCATTAACATCTCTGATGAGGTTGACATCAGGAAGTGCATCCGGTCGTAAAAATTCAATTGCTCAATTTCTAGACAGTAAATTCCAAAAATATGAATTTCTTATATTCCAGTCTTGCTTATCATTTTCTACCAATAGTATTTTTAAACTTTGATTGTCGAAATGGTTGCGTGGTTAGAGTCGCGTAGCTGTGAGCTTGCATTCGGGAGACATTGGGTTCGAATCCCACCGCCAAAAGCCCTGACGATGGTTTTCCGTGGTTTCCAATTTTCACATCAGGAAAAAGCTGGGGCGGTCTGGGGCGGTACCTTAATTAAGGCCACCTTTCCATCCTTAGGTCTTTTATTTTACAATGCTTGGTAAAGCTAAAGGTTCCACCTATTCAATACATTATCATAATGGTCTGTTTAGAACATCACATATTTATTTAACTTATTGTAAAATACATATTTGGGACCGGTTTCGGCAATCCACTATGCCATCATCAGCCATTGGAAGTTAATAGCAAGGAACATTCAAAAAAGTAAAAATATGCTATAAAATCAGTATAGAATGTATGTTTGGCATACTTTTAACTGCAAGTCCTATTGTACATGAAAAACATTAAAAATAGCTAGATAACATTGACCCATTGTACTATACAGACCATTGTACAGACCATTATGATAATGTATTGAATAGGTGGAACCTTTAGCTTTACCAATCATTGTAAAATCTTGAGTCAATACGGACAAAAAATGAAGTTTTTAATACTAAATCCTTAGGTCTACCAAAACCTTCGATGCGTTAGTGCAACATAAAACCACTAGCAAACTTTGATTACAATGTTAAACACGTTCTACGTCTTCTTCCACCACTTTTCCCTGCGAACTGTGTCGCACATGTGGATTTGAAAGCTTTTACGGCCGGATGCCCTTCTTGAATGCCAATTTTATGGGGAGGATGTACTCACTATTGCGTGTTTCTGTGGTGGTTGGTAATGAGATGTGTTGTCTGAATATGAAGAGGAGAGTGTTGGTAGAAATACAAAATTACAGTCCCCGAGCCAGAAGTATTAATCAGAAACGCTTAAAGTTCCCGACCGGGCCGCAAATCGAACCCGGAACACGCTGAACCTAACGCTGACCATTCAGCCAAGGAGTCAGACAGTGTTCAACACGTTCAATAGTTCTCAATTCTACCGAGTGAATTGGCTACGCGGCTGGGGTGAAAATGCATTCGGATGCTGTGTTTGAACCTTACTGTCGGTATGCCTTGAGATGGATTTCCGTTGTTTTCCATTTTGACACCAGGCAGATGCTGAGGCTGTACCTTATTTAAGACTAGAGTCGCTTCCTAAGACCTGTGAGCCGGTGTGACGTGAACAAGTAACAGAAACAGTAACCTCCACCGTCTCTTGTATTACCACTCACCTCCGCTTGACGGTATTCCAGTCGGAATTGTGGTAAAACTAACCCATCAGTGACGACTACAGCAGGTAATTATTAATAAGTGCATGTGGATATTTTAGTACTTAGGGCAGGGCCTCTCAGGGTGCATGCGCGTGGTGCATGCACTGTGCACGGTGCAAAAGACGACTTGGTTTGGTTGACCAGAGTGCAGACCCCCACTCCTCGATTTGGAGCAATAGCGCTTACTCTCTCTTTCCTTACGCCTCTCTCGCTCGCTCCGCCTGTCTCCCTCTTACCCACTTGCGCCGTAGCGCTCCAAATCCGGGCTGAGTTGAGCCGAGTATAGCCGAGTAGCCCAGAGACGAAGCGTTGATCCGAGCCACACCGAGCGGCACCGATGCACAGTGCACGGAGCTCTTGCGCCTCGCTCTGCACGCGTGAGATTTTGGGCGTTTGAGAGGCCCTGACTTAGGGTATGAAGAGGATAAAAGCCTTTCTATCAGTAAGGCTTGGCATCGCTGCTTTGCTCATTTGATAACTGTGCCGTTTAGAGAGATGACACTAACACATCACAAGTGTGCCCATTGTTTGCGGTCACAAAGAATGGTGAGAGCCAAAAGTCGTGCCGGTGAATACTGCGTGAGGAAACGCCGGGGGTGAGTTTGAAATATTGTAAATGGAGATGGGGTTGAGGACAAACAGGATCACGGGAGGGGGGTGGGGGGGGGGGGAGATGTGATGTTACTATGTCCCTACATACCCTGGCACTTGAGATACCATTATGGTCCACCGTGTGTATATAGAGCGCACGCTTAAAAACAGCGAGGAGGTGAATTATAACATGCTCTTACGGCCAGTCCACACGTGATACGGTTCTAATTTTATTTGGATATGCAATCAGATTAATCAATATAAAATCAGCCAATAATACATACAAACACCTTCGTTACAGTCTGTTATGCCTTTCACCGCTCACTCCGCAAGCTCCTGTAAAGTAGTTACACATCAACATAGTTACTCGCGCTAAAAATAGTAAAGGTAAGTTATTTGTTAGTTTGCCGCGAGGTGAGCTGTTATATTGTACACTGACTGACAGATCAAATGCAACACCAAGAAGGAGTGGTTCGAAAGGGATGAAAGTTGGGGAAAAAACAGAGACGGCACGGATGAATAATTGATGTTTATTTCAAACCGATATGTAGGTTACACAATGCGCACGGCATTGACTCAGTAGGATGTAGGACCACCGCGAGCGGCGATGCACGCAGAAACACGTCGAGGTACAGAGTCAATAAGAGTGTGGATGGTGTCCTGAGGGATGGTTCTCCATTCTCTGTCAACCATTTGCCACAGTTGGTCGTCCGTACGAAGCTGGGGCAGAGTTTGCAAACGGCGTCCAATGAGATCCCACACGTGTTCGATTGGTGAGAGATCCGGAGAGTACGCTGGCCACGGAAGCATCTGTACACCTCGTAGAGCCTGTTGGGAGATGCGAGCAGTGTGTGGGCGGGCATTATCCTGCTGAAACAGAGCATTGGGCAGCCCCTGAAGGTACGGGAGTGCCACCGGCCGCAGCACATGCTGCACGTAGCGGTGGGCATTTAACGTGCCTTGAATACGCACTAGAGGTGACGTGGAATCATACGCAATAGCGCCCCAAACCATGATGCCGCGTTGTCTAGCGGTAGGGCGCTCCACAGTTACTGCCGGATTTGACCTTTCTCCACGCCGACGCCACACTCGTCTGCGGTGACTATCACTGACAGAATAGAAGCGTGACTCATCGGAGAACACGACGTTCCGCCATTCCCTCATCCAAGTCGCTCTAGCCCGGCATCATGCCAGGCGTGCACGTCTATGCTGTGGAGTCAATGGTAGTCTTCTGAGCGGACGCCGGGAGTGCAGGCCTCCTTCAACCAATCGACGGGAAATTGTTCTGGTCGATATTGGAACAGCCAGGGTGTCTTGCACATGCTGAAGAATGGCGGTTGACGTGGCGTGCGGGGCTGCCACCGCTTGGCGGCGGATGCGCCGATCCTCGCGTGCTGACGTCACTCGGGCTGCGCCTGGACCCCTCGCACGTGCCACATGTCCCTGCGCCAACCATCTTCGCTACAGGCGCTGCACCGTGGACACATCCCTATGGGTATCCGCTGCGATTTGACGAAGCGACCAACCTGCCCTTCTCAGCCCGATCACCATACCCCTCGTAAAGTCGTCTGTCTGCTGGAAATGCCTCCGTTGACGGCAGCCTGGCATTCTTAGCTATACACGTGTCCTGTGGCACACGACAACACGTTCTACAATGACTGTCGGCTGAGAAATCACGGTACGAAATGGGCCATTCGCCAACGCCGTGTCCCATTTGTCGTTCGCTACGTGCGCAGCACAGCGGCGCATTTCACATCATGGGCATACCTCAGTGACGTCAGTCTACCCTGCAATTGGCATAAAGTTCTGACCACTCCTTCTTGGTGTTGCATTTGCTCTGTTAGTCAGTGTATGTTTGATAATGATCATTATTGCCTTAAGTGTATAAATAATCCAAGGAAAGATATATATTGTCCTAGACAATATAGCATTGCTAAAGTGTAGGACAAAACAAATTATATTTGGTATAGTTAACCAAATATAAGAAGAAAATGTAAAAATGTAATGCATGTATCAAAATTGAACAAACTGCAATAAAAGAGTGCTCTTTCCCTTAATTCCGGATAATCCGAAACTAGGGGATGGGAGTGCTCCTATTCATTCATTCATCTACATAGTTATCTATTTGCAGTTATCTATATGGCCTCGTTTAGATCCATAACCCTTATCTTGAAATCATTAAAATATGAGTATAAACATTGTCACCTTTGTCTATCTCTACTCTTACATTCCACGTCCGAGTTCAGTAATCTGCTAGATATCCTATCTTCCTTTATTCGCCTCATGTGATCCATCACCGAAATCGGTTTATACTTAGGCTACAGTACAGCTTTATCATACGAGTTTATTTCTAACTGAGCCTTTATCACCTCATTCCGAATACTTCCTGTCATTGTTCCCACTGTTCGTAAAATCAATCAATCAATCAATCAATCAATCAATCAATCAATCAATCACCACTGATCTGTATTTGGGCCAACCGTCCAGGAGGCAGATTGCCTGTCAGTTGTTTACCTAGAATTTTTTTGAATAATTTGAAAGAACTTGAACATGTATAGAAAACCCTCCTTGGTAAATTATTCCAATCCCTAACTTCCCTTCCTATAATAGAATATTTGAATCGTCTAGATTCTAAATTCTGTGGGAAGTTTTCCTAATGTTGCAGGAGAAGGCAAAATATCGTCGCTGCCGTTACAAAACCTCCTATGTGAAATATTTTAGCTTAGAACTTTGGCCGGTGAGGTTCTGTCATCTAAGGTGCAATATTGTGTGCATATTGTCAAGGCAATCTCGCTCCTCATAATATATGTGCTGCGGGTCAGTATATCTCCAAAATTAGTATCACATAAGAGGTTTTGTCCCGGTATAACGACGATATGTTACAATATAATATATTGCATTTATAAACACAAAACTTACGAAAACATCACATCATCCTGAATTGAATTCGTTGGAACATAGTATTCGTAAGTAATATTATTATTTTGAACATAATAATTAATGATTACATTGTATTGGCAACTGAAGTCGTGCATAGTGGGTTTTGAACTCAGTAATGGCTAATGTTGCACAAAATAGCAGATTTTATATCTAACTGGAAAATGATAACACATTGAAGTTTTGCGAAACTTCTAGTGCATGTATTGATTCTTCAGTTTTCAAGCAACATTTAATATTATTTTTATCACAGTAGTACCACTTTCATTGAAAAAAAGTTACACAAAAACGTTAATAAATAAAATGCTGAAATTAGAAACAAATTTGAAATAAGTAGAGCTTCCTCTTGTAATGGTTCACACACGAAGTCATCTTACTGAAGCTTACTCGAGCTTCAAATTCATAAAACTTGAGGTTTTCCATGATTCTACCCTATTTCTTCACAGTCCATTGGATCCAAAATGATACCCTTTCTTCCTCATTTCCTTCTTCACACTTTCGTTTCCTTCCATCGAACGTAAACGTATTGCGTGGAAATTAAAACCATGTTAGTATTACTCATTGTTTCATCGATACGGTCATCTACACAATCTTCTGTCATGCGGACTAATGCCATTCTCTTTGCACTCTCGTCAAAGATTTTTAAGTCTTTGGTTTCTCCTTTCTCTTTCTTCCGCCGAGACGTTCCGTGGCTTGGTCAGTGGCTTTTCGATTGCATCCTTCTCTCCAGCAACCCTTTTTTCCTAAATGTTGTTCTGACCTGTATTTCTGCCTAACCCACTTCTGTTAGATCCTTGTGCACCTGGCTAAGCCAACCACGCTAGTGTTTTCCACTTTCCTTGTAGAAGAAATATTCTGTTTGCCAACTTATCTTGATTAATACTTTCGTATCTGTCCATTATTATTATTATTATTATTATTATTATTATTATTATTATTATTATTATTATTATTATTATAGGGAGCCTCCGAGGCTTAGGTGGCAGCGTGCCTGCCTCTCACCGCTGGGTTCCGTGGTCCAAATCCCGGTCACTCAACGTGATATTTGAGCTGGACAAAGCGGAGCGGGACAGGTATTTCCCTGTCATATTTCATTCCAGCAACACTCTCCAATATCATTTCATATCATCTGTCATTCAGTAATCATTGCCCCAGAGGAGTGCGACAGGCTTTGGCAGCCGGAACAATTCCTATCCTCGCCGCTTGATGGGGTCTTCATTCATTCCATTCCTGACCCAGTAAAATGACTGGAAACGGGCTGTGGATTTTTCATTATTATTATTATTATTATCATTATTATTATTATTATTATTATTATTATTATTATTATTATTATAGCCCACCTAGCGGCCATGGTCGTTAAAGCATCATCTCTGTGTGGCCTGATACTGTGGTTGGCCAGTTCGAGTCCCGTTGGTGAAAAAGACTTTTCTCCAAGACGATGTTGGCTGGCAGGGTAGAATATGTGGTAGTATAAAAAATAATGTTAACTCTAGGTTGCGAGCCAAAATCCTTGATACAATTCCAAACCTCTCCGCAGTGTTCTTATGGAGTGAGGTCATGACACGCTGTTGATGGTGACTCGTCCCTCGGATAGGGCACAGGGTTTCACAAGGTCTCTACCTCATAATCATAATCATCATGAAGAACATCATCTCATATTCAGACGTCTAAGGGCGTCAAATATAAAGAAAGACCTTCATCAGGCGAGACGAGCATATCCTCGGACACTACCGGCACTAAAAGCCATGTGTTAAATTAAAAAAATCAATTAAATATATATTATGATTATTATTTCAATATGATATAACCAACGATTCACATTATATTGGGAGTAACTCCTTCTGAACTGTACATATACCCCATTCAAGCTCTTACGAAAGATATAAAGCTTTCATGTTTTTCGGCGTTTGGTTGCAGCTTCCGATCGCTGTCTGAGAGGTCACGAGCAATTGCGACTATTAGTTATTCTCACATGTGCTTCGGACACATCATAACAAAGACTACCGATAGGGCTTTTTAAAATCCGACGATCAAATTCGAGACATCCGAAACACAACCCAATTAGGTACATGAGGAAAAGAAAGCAAGATTTGAACAAACCATTCCATTCTATCAATAAGAATACCAAATGGACGATATCGAAGTCATAGGATTAACGGTTGGCGCTAGAGGAATCATTCATCTCATTTGGCACAATTCTGCAAATCATTCAACCTCAATCAAACATTAAAAAAGAAATTGCAGTGACTGCCTTGAGATATTCTGTTCAGATCCTGAAGATCAAAAAACCTCCGTGGCTCAGGCGGCAGCGCGACGGACTCTCACCGCTGGGTTCCGTGGTTAAAATCCCGGTCATTCCATGTGAGATTTGTGCTGGACAAAGCGGAGGTGCGAAAGGTTTTTCTCCGGGTACTCTGGTTTTCCCTGTCATAATTCACTCCAGCAACACTCTCTAATATCATTTCATTTCATCTGTCATTCATTAATCATTGCCCCAGAGGAGTGCGACAGGTTTCGGCAGCCGGCACAATTCCTATTCTCGCCGCTAGATTGGGGCTTCATTCATTTCATTCCTGACCCGGTCAAATGACTGAAAACAGGCTGTGGATTTTCATCCTGAAGATCCGTATCTCCCAGACTTTTTAATGCAACAACATGCAGTATGTCAAAAGTGCTAACCAACTCACAATTACCTTTAATATTCATATTGTATTTTTGTATACCTTTGTCCTCAGGGCAATCTCCAGTTGGGTAGTCGAAATAAATAAATAAATAAATAAATAACGGAATGTTTCATTGCGATTCTGGTAGACAATTCTGTGACTCTGCTCTGTGAGTGAGATGGTGTTCGCTAGGTCATGCTGCTGCACGAGAAGCCCATTATGGATTGGTTAGCAAGGTTAAAGTATAATTCTATCACCTTAGCGTGTAAATTTTTTTCTAAGAAAATGTATCGTGCTCGGAAACAATATCTGAAATACTTTTCTTTATAATAAGTTATCATAATTATGACTTTTATAATAGTGGTAGCGTGTTTCAAGGTAATTTAATGCTAGGAAGGGTGATAAAATTTCAAGACCGGGGTAGACTATATGAATAATCGATACTACTTGCTATATGGTGTCAAATTCATTGTTGCTGAAATCATGTACCTACAGGAAGTTTTGAGTAATTTCAACTACACTACTCAAACAAAATTTCTCATATATTTACAATGTCATAATTTATTATTTTCATAACTCCCGTGTTGATTTCCCAGTTTCAGTAGCTTTAATTTTAAGTTAGAACATTTCCACCTAATCACCACTTTTAAAATTTATGTAGAGTTTTATTCAATCTCATTTTTACAGAAATGCCAGTTTCAGTACTTTTGACAAAAATAACAAAAATTCTAATCTTGTTGACGGAAATAATGTCACTTTCAGAATGTTGGCCGACATTGTAGGAAATAAAAGAGGTTATATCTCTTCCTACCCATTATTTTCTTTAAGACTTGTCACGCCTCCCAGCCACACGTAGATGTGAAGTCCATCAGAACAATTTTCACTGTGTTCAATTTCGTATGATAACCTGTAAAATAAAATGAACCTGAAGTACATTAAACTGTAGAGATGCACAAATAAGTCATACAAACATATATTGCTAGAGTGCGGTACAGCAAGGTTCATTTTCTTTATACGTAAGCAATGGAAAGTGAACACAACGAATATTGTTCTGATGGATTAAATATACATATGTGGCTGGCAGGCGTGACCATTCTTAAGGAAAATAATGAATGGGGAAAGCTTTTTGAGATATAACCTTTTGCCCGAACAGCGACGGTATATTTTTGATGACATTCCGCCTTTGACAACATTCAGTAGCCACCTTACAAACTAAGGAAACTAAATTCAAACAAGGACATTTAGAGAGTCTATTGCCTCTCAAATACTTGATATTTCTAGAAAATGTTTGTCATAGATTTTTACTTTATTCACCGATAGTATTATATTGAAAACAAGAGCCTACATTTACAAGAAGACTAAATTATATAGCGGATAAGTTGTAATAGTTGGTGTAAGTTTGAACGAAAAGTAGGACACTCAAAACTGTATTTTAATGTATTCAGTATGTTTTTCATAAAATTTTC
Organism: Anabrus simplex; assembly: GCF_040414725.1. Taxonomy (NCBI): domain Eukaryota; kingdom Metazoa; phylum Arthropoda; class Insecta; order Orthoptera; family Tettigoniidae; genus Anabrus; species Anabrus simplex. The sequence goes on along the minus strand of NC_090272.1, from coordinate 59,877,755 downwards.
ATAAAATTCCCGGCCGGGTCAGGGATTTTATCCTGCATTGGTTAGTTCCAATGGCCCAGGGGCTGGGTGTTTGTACTGTCCCCAACATCCCTACAGCTCACACACCACACATAGCACTATCCTCCACCACATTAACACGCAGTTACCTACACATGGCATATGCCACCCACCCTCATCGGAGGGTCTGCCTCACAAGGATGCACTCGGCTAGAAATAGCCACACGAAATTTAATTTATTTATAAAATTTGTAGGACAAAAACAAAAGTAAAAACATTTGAACTGTATTCCTAATTCAGGAAGACGAAACCTAAAAGTTAGGATTGTAAATTTATAATACAGAGCCTTTATCATTTATAACATTAGTATTGATGCATAGTTTTTAAGGTTATTCATTGTAGCTGAGGGTGTTCTTAGTAAGAGACTGAAACTTGTACTACTGTAAAAATGAGATGGAATAAAATTCTACACAGATTTTAAAAAAGTTGATTAGCTGAAAATGTCCTAATTTAAAATTAAAGGTACTGAATTTTTTTTTCATGATATGCATACATAACTTATCGAAATGAAAGCAGACACACAATGAAAACAAACTTTATATTTTCAAAAATTAAAAATTGAAATGAAAAGTATTCTTTGGATGTTCAATACATGTCATTTCACATCATGGCATAAACAAAGTTGCCCTAGTAATACACCACAATAGCTACATGAGGAGAATTTGTCCGACTCGTTGGCTGAATGGTCAGCGTACTGGCTTTCGGTTCAGAGGGTCCCGGGTTCGATTCCCGGCCAGGTCGGGGATTTTAATCGCTTCTGATTAATTCTTCTGGCTCGGGGACTGGGTGTATATGTCCTTCCCAACGCTCTCCTCATCATATTCAGACAACATACTACACTACCAACCACCACAGAAACACGCAATAGTGCTTATATCCCTCCATAGAGGGTTGGCGTCAGGAAGGGCATCCGGCCGTAAAACAGGGCCAAATCCACATGTGCGACGCAGTTCGCACTCGCGACCCCACAGGTGTGGGAAAAGCGGCAGGAAAAGAAGAAGAATAAGAAGAAGAAGAAGAAAAAGAAGCTACATGAGGAGAATTGGCACCCCTCGCATGGGTAACAGATTCGCAACGCCATCTCATACTACTGACAAGGCGCCATACATCCAGTTCGGGCAGGCGTCTCCACTCTTCCAAAAGAGCGTCTTCATGGCATTTCTTATGAGTTGCTCCAGTTGGTCCCAGGCTTGTGCAATCGGATTAAAATCGGGATGGCTACTCCATTTTGTTGTTACATGGTGCTCTTGCAGAGATCTCCGAACGAGGCTGGCATCGTGTGCTCTAACATTATCATTTATGAATTCTGCCTTCCCTCTAAACTGTCTTACGTGACGAATAATATGTGGTTGTAAAATCTCGTCAATGTACCATCGAGCAGTTAAGAATCCATTGCGAATGATCAGGAGATCCGTTTTTGTGTCGAGACTTACGCCTGCCCGCACAACAGCCGGCGATGTGGGTTACGGGAAGCGCAAGATTAGTTTAGATGAAATTCCGTAGGTTTGCAGCACTTGCTTGCGTTTCAGGTTTAAATGTGGTACACCCAACAGGACGAGCAAGCTGGCTATGGGACTTGTACGGAAAACTTTCGTCACTGGCCTAGTTCTAATGAGAATGACGGTATTCAGTTTATCTAGAACAGATCCACATTACCACACATAAGATGCGCTTCCGTAGTCTAATCTCGATAAAACATGTGTCATATAAAAACATAGGACCATTGTATGAGCAGCCCTCGTGATGTGAAAAGCAACTGGACACTGCACGAATCCTCAGCTCCCTAGAAAGCTTCTTCACTGACGCCAACGCCATCTATTAGAGCTAATGGTCGAGCTGTTTGGCATTCAACCAGATGCAAGTAGTAACAGCGGAAGAAATTTTAATCATGTGAATAAAACAATAATCAGAACAACGAAAGTCATATCAGAGTTACAAACTTCTTCATGAAGTTTGTTTTCCGTATCTATGAAAGTAATCTCATCAAGTAAAAAGCTTGACTTTCACATTGCCAAGGTAAAAAGACGTACCTTTATTGTGGAAGAAAAAAGAACTAGAGAGTTGAGAACAAGACGAGGGGGATAAAATGTCAGTTCCAGCTGGCTCGACATGGCCCATCGCGCACCCAGTGGCCCGTGCAACGAACTAGTGTATGTTGTGCCTCCATTGTTATGAATACGTTTATCCTCCACGCTTCAAATCCCGTATCGTCTGTCTCGATGGAACCATTCATCACGTGATGGAGTCGTTTAAACACTCACTGCAGTCAACCTAACTGAGCGTTTTACAAAGTAACTCCTCAAGAGTTCCTTTGAGCTGTCTCATTGCTTTTCGTTTCCACCACTCTTCCTTAAGCTATGTCTTTGTGTATACATACACCGTGATACACAGACTGCTTGTATACCTTTAAACACAAACTGTTAAAGGATTTGCTCCATTTGAGCACTGAAGCAGTCCAGCGTTGTAATATACAAAAAACATATTATAGCATTTGTAGATACTTACAAGCAGCGTATATACTGTACATGGACTGATATTCCAACATCGCTAAATGGATTCAGTCCCACAGGGTTCAGGATCAGGTCCACTACTAATTAAAAAGTATCAATCTCATAGGTGAAATATAAACATTTCGTATCACCTTTATGCAGATGATCTACAGATTTATGTGACATATACCGGGTTATTCAGCTAAGATGCCGACCTCAAATAATTTGTGAATCGTTCGAGATGTTTACATTCTCTCTACACTTTCAGTAATATTACCAAAGGACTCATAATCGACCTTGTCGTACTTTTCCATGGTGTCGATATCCTCTGATATACTGTAGTGGTACTTACTTTGTTTTTAAATGGAATTACACTTTTTATACCCACGGCTTTAAACTTACGGACATGCCAAATAATATGTTATGATTATTTTGAAAATTGGACAAGCACTTCTCGAGAAAATGGAATGTATTCAAACGCTCTTCATTTAGTCAGTCATTGGGCAAATCATAATCGACAGAATCAAAAATTAGGCGACCAAAAGATGCATTACGTGTAAATGTCTTACATGATTCCTTTACCTTCTTATGATAGATATTCGTTACTTTGCCCATAAATATATGATCAATTATTGTATGATTAACACCTTTCATGTTGTCGTAGGTAAAGTTTGACCAAGAGGAGAGAGAGCTTGCTAGAAAGCATCCTGAGTCACACAGAACTTGGTCAGTAGGTCTTTAAGGGAAGTTTAGGGGATACAAGCGATAGGGGAAGACTGCGATATGAATATGACAAATAAATTACGGTAGATGTAGGGTGCATTAGTTACGTGGAGATGAAAGCTGAACTTAGCACAAGTAGCGTGGAGACCTGCATCAAACCAAACCGGTCTACGGAGTGATGCCCGAACAAAATTAGTGACCTTTCTTACCAAACCGGTCTACGAAGTGAAGCCCGAACAAAATTAGTGGCCTTTCTTTTGCTGTAAAACTATGTTCTTAGAACTTAGGGTCACACGGTTTTCCACTATTCAAAATGAACTTCTCTTTTCTTATCATGAGACGGCACCGTTTCCTGTTACTTTTGTGCCTCATGATTCCTGTATATTATGGCCAAACCTTTTACGGCCGATTGACACCAGACGCCAAGGCCGTTGTTTTCCTGAGTGCTGCCATTGACCACAATGATTCATCTGCCACCAACTCTTCTGTTATCTCAGACCAGAGTCTGCAGTACTGCCAAGGTCCTTGTCTCCAGAGATGTTGAAGCAACTCGCCGATATGGATGGATACCAGTGGTATTTTCTCAACTCAGAGCCTATCTTGCAACAGAGACTTACTGTTGTTTGAAGAACTACAAGACCTTTAAGTTTTCAGGTTAGTTCCAGGAGACCATCATAGACTGCGCTGACAGTAGTAACGTTCATGATGAAAGAAAGGTGAGAGGAAATTTGTAATGTTCTCTTATCTGTGAATGGACATTGATCCAGGGTCCAATTGCTGAAGTCCTTGCCTACAATTTAAGACTTGGTGAATGGGCAATGCTACATCTATTTACGAAAAACTCAGGGAAGACGTGCGTACCCAGAGCCGTATTTAGGCATGGGTCTTAAGGGTCCGCAACCGGGATTTGAACCACGGAACCAAGCGGTGAGAGGCTGGTGCGTTGCCGCCTGAGCCACGGAGGCTGCTGGGTCCCCTTAAGGGGTTGAAATATTACGCCGCCCGACACTACGGTAAGTGTGGAGTTACGTGCTGTATGGTCTACTCCACGATCGAAGATTGACAATCCGACTGGAGAAATGAAGATATATTTATACTGTTAACACTAGTGTAAAGCAGATGATCATAAAAGTTGCCATAGACAATGAGTGTAGATAATTACTTTCATATCTGGGGCATGTAAATATATGCCGAAGTTTTGTTTTACCTTGAGCCCCGTCTTCCAAGAGGAGAATGACATTATCGGAGAAAGCAAGGCACGCAGCTTCAGTAATGAGGAAAGTTTCTAGTGTCATCTTCTCGAAACTTGGCTCCATTTACGATGTTCCAGAATGTTACACTGCACAAAGTATCGAAAAATATGAATATATTTACATATATTTTTATTAATCTCGCTTTATTTTGTACAGCAACATTGCGAAGTACTTGATGCACTCATTTTGACTCTCCTGTGTATTTAAATAGACCACATATTATTATTATTATTATTATTATTATTATTATTATTATTATTATTATTATTATTATTATTATTATTATTATTATTATTATTATTGTTACGGAGATCTCCGTGGTGGTTAGAGGTGAAAGAAGGTGCTGGCTGGAATAGGTCTCAAACTACAAAATTAAAGTTAATTTAAAACTTTAACAAAGGTTATATTTTCTTTTCAAAATCAATCAATAACAAAGTATAACAGGTACCAAGTAGCAGATCAACGAATTAACAATTTACAGTTCGATACAAGATTTGGGCTTCGAGCCCCAAGTTTAATTTCTGAGCTCTCAGCTCACAACCACAATTGCTAAAGGGCAGAAAACCCCTAAATACAAGGAGCACTTGCTCCCAGCTATTAACCTTAAGCCTCTCTAAGGCACCTTTACCACAACACCATAAAGAGCTGACCTGCTCTCGATCTTTCAAGCCTATAAAGGCAATAACAGACTCTTATCCAAACTGCCATCAAGGCATACAAAGAAACAGGGGTATTTAATACCCAACCTACAGGGCCTTCGCATGAAGAAAACTAAACACCAGGTTAAGTTACTGGCCCAAAGTACAGAAGGGATTGGAGGCGTGAACTTGCACTCCTAAATACACTTTTAAAACCTAAGTGGCTCTAGGCCGACACACAGGGGCTAATCCCAGGCTAAGGAGGTGACCCGTATGAGAAAACTTTAATATTTTAAGGAAGAGAAGAAACGGTTATGAAAACGTAGTCACCTCAATTTCAAAATGAAGGGGAGTTCGAGAGGGTAAAGCCCTCTCTATCCCCGCTTTACAGTAAAAGAAATTTATAGATTTTACATAGACAGAAAAGAATTAACATTTTAAAAAGGTAGGTTACATACTAAAGGTTTCGAACCCTCCCCGAGAGTTAAACTGCTGAGCTAGCAAGAAATAAGATGTTAACAGGCCATTACCTTGTAGAAGAACTGCTGCTTGAAGAAAGAGGCGCTTCCCGCCCCCGGCTACATTTCCACACACACTAAGTTAGATGTTACTGAAGTGGCACCGAGACAAGAAAATCAGCAGTTTATATACCCTCGTGGAACATTCGAGACCTTTCAGGAATGAGTAGACACACCCTTTCGCTTTTATTGGATAGCTTAGAGCAACATATCTACTCTATGTCGAAGAAGACGTACATGATTGGTTGGAAATAAATTAAAGAAATTTGGGATTGGCTAAATTCAAAACAGGCGGATAGAAAGGATTAATTTTGCCAACCCAAAGATAACAGAACAAAATATAGTAAAAACAAAACTTATGAATACTAAATTTCTTCAAGAAGGTTCATTCCTCCGCACCAGAGTGCGTAATCATAATTTTTAGTAGAGACATCTGGTAGAGAACGTCCACACTTCTTGATCAAATACAAACAAAAACACATCAAACTTCACACAGAGCTATCTTCGGAGAAACTGTTGAGTTAATACAGTTTGTTAAAGTTCAGGCTTTCTCCTGTAGAGGAGTTTCAACGGGCGCAATATTTGAACTAGCGGCGCTGAGGTGTACCGCCCGGTACAATTATTATTATTATTATTATTATTATTATTATTATTATTATTATTATTATTATTATTATTATTATTATTATTATTATTATTATTTGTGACGTAAGAAGGCCTACTTGCTAAATTTCATGGCAAACATTTTATAGCAGTGATAATGCATTTTTATCATCTCAAATATATCCGTCATGTTATGTTTGCGTAAATACCACGTGGAACTCGAGGAGTGATATGAAATGTTTGTTCATGCCTACATTACTCTTTCCATGGAATGCATTTTACATCATTTCATTTTTCTCAGAGCGGTCCTTCCTAAAAATAAGGTGCGGGGATTATTCGCATAAATACGGTATAGTCCTAAACTCCCTCAATCATTCTGCTAAATCTTGTGTGTCCTGTAAACGGCGGATCAAGTCGAAGGGACACGAACCTTCTCTGAAAAGGAAATATAACACACTTTATTTCAAAATTCTATGAGGTGTAGTTTAGAAGATATAATCTGCGCGTAGAGGCGCGCGGCTGTGAGCTTGCATCCGGGAGATAGTAGGTTCGAATCCCACTATCGGCAGCCCTGAAAATGGTTTTCCGTAGTTTCCCATTTTCACACCAGGCAAATGCTGGGGCTGTACCTTAATTAAGGCCACGGCCGCTTCCTTCCAACTCCTAGGCCTTTCCCTTCCCATCGTCGCCATAAGACCTATCTGTGTCGGTGCGACGTAAAGCCACTAGCAAAAATAAAAATAAAATAAAAAGAAGATATAATCCGTAGAAATCGTGATGAAGGCGATGAGCTGTGGAAAAAGCGTGGCATGTACAGTCCGCGATACTTCGGCTGCCTAGTGCTTAATCGGTAGACTTCGATTATCATCGAGATTAGTATTGGCAACTTATGACACAAAAAAGTATGAATCGATTATGCATCGCCGTGAGACATCTGGCGGAATAATTGCAACACTCTAAATACTGTCTGTTGTTATTTACACAGCAAAGTCAACATATAGGTTAAGCTAGAACATGAGTGAGGAAAATCAATGTACATCACAGGAACAACCTAGAACTCCTACATGGAAGCGACAGGTTAGAAAATTCATAACGTTCGACCATGCTATCGATTCAATTCAGGTTTCATTTCCATTCAGTTGGCAGTATTACCGGAACCCTTGTAGCTCCCTCCTTAATCCTCACCCCCGTAAAACGAAGTGTCACTAAAAGTTTCGCGGATCGTACATGCTCTGTCAAGCAGTGGCTCCGCTATCCTCACTACATCTCTCACAAGTTACGGTGTCTTCAAGAATGTTCATTTTCGAATTGGTTCCAATAAATTATTTTTAGCGGGAAAAGTTACCCGAAAAAATCGTGCAGGTGCTGATTTGAAAAATTAATACTTTTATTCCTAGCATTTTGTACAACTTACTCTACCCTATGTTTATTCACTATCGTGCTGTTCGCGGGACGAATTACTGCACGAACTACGCTGATACTGGTCATAGAAGGAGGGAAAACAATAACAAAAATTGGAGCATTTTGCGTAAGTGATTAATGCCGTATTTCTGCATTTGTGTACGATTTTTTCAGAACTAGTTTTCCGCTAAAAAATTATTTATTAAAATGATTAGAAAATGAACATTATGGAAGACACCTTAATTTGTGAGTGTATCCCGTATTCGAGGAATAGTGGGTTCAAACTCCACTGTCGGCAGCCCTGAAGATGGTTTTCCGTGGTTTCTCATTTTCACACCAGGAAAATGCTGGGGCTGCACCATAATTAAGGCCACGGCCACGTCCTTCATACCCCTAGCCCTTTCCTGTCCCATCGTCTCCGTAAGAACTATCTATATGGGTGCGACGTAAAGTAACTTGCAAAAAAATGTGTGGGAGTTGAAAAATACTTGGAAAAAGTCGTCCATCGACGGGATTCGATGCAGCGATCGCGCGCTGATGAAGCGGAGCCCTTGCCTCTGCGCCACGAGCTTGTTGCCTCTTTTGCAAACATAGCTTGTACATAAGCGCACTGGAATAATTTATTAATTAATTTCTCGGAAACGGCTGAGAATTACGCCTTACTACTTGCATCTGTTATACTCCTGGTCATGTCCTACACGTGTATCGAAGGTTGACCGAATCGGTCACCCATGAGCCATAGCCTCCCCTTGTAAGGGTTAGCCATACAAACACTGTAACATTTGCATATCATGCCACAACTGTATGGCAAGATTTCTACACGTAATGTACATTATACACTAATCAGTTGTACTTATTTCTGGTAAAGCACGTAATGGTAGTCTGGTAGTCTACAAAACGTATAATTGATCTTGGGAGAAGAGAGATCTGCAGAGCCACCATTTGTCTCGTGTTATGAACTCATTCCTTGGGTAATAAACTTCACATTAACCGTGCTTTATAGCCTCCCTTTCTCTTATTTGTTTCATTTTGGCCTGAATGAGGTCATTTTCCGCGCTAATTCCGCACCACTATGTTGTCATTCAAATGAAGTGTATGTAACAAACCGTAACAGATTACTCCTCTTCTGCAGCACGCGTGTCCACATATTACAAGCTATGATTATGAAGTATGTTCCATTTTCTTTTTATATATCTTAGTACACTAGTACACTACCTGCCTACATAGGCTAACCATGCTCAGATAGAGGAAATTAATGGACACTGAATTTTAGGCAAATGCTTATTAAGTTCCTATATCGTACTTTACAGTAAAGACGTGAATAGCATCAAGAAGCTGTGCTGGAAGAAAAGAGCACAAATCATAATTGGCGACCAAGTTATTGAATAGATCATGACACAAAACGAGAAGGTTGTATCCTCCCTCAAAACTTTTTAAATGCATAAGATGAAGCTGAATTTTATAATTACCCACGATGAAATTCAAGGGCGTAACGTGAGGGACTGCAGAGCATGCAATGCGGGCGGGCCCGGGCCTTTAAGGGGCCCCGCAGACACCTCACAAAAAATAAAAATGATATATATCTAGCCTAATGTCACTCTACACGGAAATCGTCGGGGCATCTTTGTATTAAACAATTGTTTTACAATTTGTACGTAAAGGAATTTCCATAAAGCACTTACTTTATTATAATTTTTTTTATTATTGCGCCTCTCGCAACACCATGGCACTCCTCATAACAGGACTGCACCAAATTATTAAAACAATTATAGCAATGAAATTTGATACCAAAATACCGTATTTTAGTTAGAAAATTATACTTTCTTGATGTGTAGTGCACCTGAGATCGTATTATGCACAAATTTTGCCGAACTTCCCGATTTAAAAAATATGTATTCTAAAGGAATTTACAATATTAAATTCAAATCTGAAAGTGCAATTGCACTATCGGTGGTAGTTTTCCATTAATCTGAACATATATATCACATTGATGAGGTACTTTTATAAAATAAATATTAACTTTACTATTTCCGATTCTTTTTTTATAAAATGATATTATTGTTCAGATAGTGTGGCATGATATCAACGTCAAAATCACAGCGAGAATGCAACGATTTCTACCAGTTTAAAATTTACTTATTTATTATTTATTTATTTGCCTTCTTCAGATATACCAAATGACTATATCTGTGAATATGTTCTTTTCTTTACATTCGATATGTATGTACGACAAAGAAAAGCAAGCCTGGGTATGTTTCAAGAAAGTAACGCAAAACTTCCTTGGAAGTAGAAGAGACCCTAAATATAAAGAGTTTGTGAAAGACATGATCAGAGCTTATAAAGAATTAGGATACAATATGTCAATGAAGGTACGTTTCATGGACTCGTATCTAGATTTTTTTCCAGAGAGTTTTAGTGATGTATCGGATGAGCATGGAGAAAGTTTCCATGTAGACATAGGTACCATGGAGAAACGGTATGAAAGGAAATGGATACTCACATTGTTATCCGATTATTGCTGGAGTATAATTCGGGACAAGAAGGATTCTCAATACAAAAGGAAGAAACAAGTCATGACAATTCCTGGTGACAAATTTCTGTCCGTATTTTCCATATTTATAAGACATTTATAAGCATTTTTGTGAATAACTGCTAAAAAGTAAGAACATAATGTGAGAACTTCATCTATCATCTTCTATTACTAACCTAATGCTTATAGCCCCCGTAATTGAATTTCTGTCACTATGTCTATGACTCTAAATTAAATATATATAATTATATAAAAATATTAAAAGAAATTAAAAACGGATTATTCTTACACTATCACTGATGTATAAAAACTAATAATAATGTTATTGGCCTTACGTCCCACTAACTACTTTTCGGTGACGCCGAGGTGCCGGAATTTTGTCCCGCAGGTGTTTTTTTACGTGCCAGTAAATCTACTTACACGAGGCTGACGTATTTGAGAACCTTCAAATACCACCGAACTGAGTCGGGATCGAACCTGCCAAGTTGGGGTCAGAAGGCAAGCGTCTCAACCGTCTGAGCCAATCAGCCCGGCTGTGTATAAAAAAATTAAAAATAAAACTAGATTTGAATTCAGAGAAAAATTCCTATAAGAATCACACGTTTTCCTTCCAAAAATAGGTTTTTTGTAGAACGGTGTTATCACTTTGAGGTAGGCGAGGAGGATACCCGTCAATGAATTTTTAATGCAAAGTAGATTCATTTTTAAATATTAAAACCAAAAAAATTCAGAAAAATATTTTTGTTTAATAAATGGTTAACACGACTGTAAACGCACTGGTCTCGGCTCTCAGTGAATTACAAATTATGTTCAGAGTAGAGTAGTTTAGGAGGTGTAATGAAAGCAGGTTGACTTATTGAACAACGTCGTGAAACGCCCCATCAGGCTGAGCTTCAGTTCATTTCGCTGTACGATAAATCTTCACAAGAATGTATTCATGCGAATAAATCACTTTATTGGGAACTCTGTGTAAATGCATCCAATCTAGTGTTGCCAATCGTTGTATAATACACATGTTAATTCTAGTACTTTGCAGAAAACAGCCTAATTTTGCGATTTAGGGACATTGTTTTTCATGACTTGGCGCTAGCATCACAACCTGAAGTTCTCACGACCAAATGTTCTTAATGTAATTAAGAGAATACTGTAATTCTGTATTGTTTGTCGCCTTAATTAATCAGTATTATTATTTTCCTATCGCTTTTCTCACACCTGTGGGGTAGCGGGTGCGAACGGTGTCGCTGGATTTGGCCCTGTTTTACGGCCGGATTCCCTTCCTGACGTCAACACTATATGGAGGGATGTAATCACTATTGCGTGTTTCTGTGGTGGTTGCTAGTGTAGTGTGCTGCGTGAATATGAAGAGGAGAGTGTTGGGACGGACACAAAATCCACTCCGCGAGGCAGAAGAATTAATCAGAAGAGATTAAAATTCCCCGACCCGGCCAGGAATCGAACCCGGGACCCTCTGAACCGAAGGCCAGTACGCTGACCATTCACCCAACGAGTCGGACCAAAAACGTTCTTCAGCTTTTCCCAGGTATTTCATTAATCTGATCTTGCAATAGGCTCGATTCGTTGTAGATCGGAAGATTCTACGTCCCACGCATCACTAGAATTCTCTCCTAAATTACTTACACGTCTAAAGCACTTCTCACACGCGGTCTCTTCGAATTTAAATTACTCTGTAACATGCTACTTTTAAAAAGTATAAAGGCAGTTTAGAATTAAAAGTATGAATTGTTTTCCATTTAAATATGGCATATGGGGGCAGTTTTCTTACATCTGCGATTACACAAAGCATAACTGTACACCCAACATCGAAGACTACGTGAACCACCAGCGTATTGCCAACCTTGACGCAAATAAAACTCGCACTCAAATTTCGTGATGTTTTAAAAAAATATGCGGGGATTATTCGCGTAAATACGGTATTTAGGTGGAACTGGTGAGAGAATCGAGGCCTACGTTTTGGTAGAATGAATGAAGGGGTCGAGAACCATATTTGGTGAAATGGGAGGGAGGGAGGGAAGAAGAGTGAGAGAGAGAGAGATAGTCGAAAATAATATTAGATGAAATATTTTGTTAAGAACGAGGCTACATTTCCAGTGTCGACTCAATTAAATGTAACCTAAAAGCTTTTCAGTCTGTCGAACACACAAGTTAAATACAAATATTACACTATAACACACGTGTAAACAAAACACATTGTTAAAGAAGGAAGAAAAATACCAAATATCTTAAGTAGGTCAGTCTTTTCTTTCCTTTCCTTTTCTTTTCACAAAATGCCACATGGTATATACATTTTTTCCACCGTTACAAAGGTAAGTTTATTTCCCATAGGGTGTAAAATAATAATAATAATAATAATAATAATAATAATAATAATAATTGAACGTTGCGGTTTAATTTCAAGGTATGTTTATTGAAATTTGTACATTTGTATTACTATGTATTAGCTAATGGGTTACAGTATAGAGAATTTGGTTTAATACCTCTTAATGGGGAGGAACATCTTGCTGGTTAATTTTAGGTGCGCGGGTTTTTTTTTTTTTCGAAGAGCGTTCGAAACTTCGCATGGTTAAGACATTAGGCCAGTTCCCCCTACCCCTCACGACTAAATATGAGCGCTGATGGTGTTGAAAATTGTGATAGCAGTTTCCCAAAACTGCGTAGTTGATACTACTTCGTTATCATTCATGTTATTTTTCGACCGGTGTTTGTACTAATTCGACGAAGATTTCTGTGCACTATTTTAGCCGCTTCGATTTTTCTTAAAACTTCTCTCGGTTGTAACTTGGTATATTCGTATATCTTTTAAACGAATGAGAAGTTCTGTTCTGTAGAGTTGATTCTGTTAAAAAAATTAAAAATAATGAAAGTGCTGACGAAGTGGTGTACGTAGGATACAAGTTAGCGAGTAACGCCCAGACTCGCAGACGGGTTCTGATCTTTTCAGACTTCGTTGGGTGCAATTGCTACTGTTCTTTGTAGTTCTGCTTGTACTACAGCACATCCAAAGCGCGAAGGTACGGTATCTCGTACGCTGCTTACGCCAGCTGCTGAACAGCCGATATTCTTTTTTAGTTCACTCGGAGTTCGAACCGTCATTTACGACTGCAGTTTAGTCTTGATGGTATTTTCATCTTTCTGTCGACCCCAGAAAGATGCCTGGAAGTGGTCCCAGGCTCACGCCTAGACCCTTCTGCGCTCACCGCCGCGACCCTCCTACTCGTCAGGGCTTCACGGGGCGGGCCGCCGAAGCGAAACCGCGCACCCCTCATTGCCGAGCTGACGGCAGAGTATAGGCAAGACGCTTCAGCGCCATCCATTTTCAGGGCTAGTTGCTTCGGCAGGTGAGTTGTTACACACTCCTTAGCGGATTCCGACTTCCATGGCCACCGTCCTGCTGTCTTAAGCAACCAACGCCTTTCATGGTTTCCCATGAGCGTCTATTCGGGCGCCTTAACTCTGCGTTTGGTTCATCCCACAGCGCCAGTTCTGCTTACCAAAAGTGGCCCACTTGGCACTCCGATCCAAGAAATAAATCTCTCGCGGCTTCAAAAATGTTTTAAGCAAGCCGGAGATCTCACCCATTTAAAGTTTGAGAATAGGTTGAGGTCGTTTCGGCCCCAAGGCCTCTAATCATTCGCTTGACCGGATGAGACTCGTTCGAGCACCAGCTATCCTGAGGGAAACTTCGGAGGTAACCAGCTACTAGATGGTTCGATTAGTCTTTCGCCCCTATACCCAGCTCCGACGATCGATTTGCACGTCAGAATCGCTACGGACCTCCATCAGGGTTTCCCCTGACTTCGTCCTGGCCAGGCATAGTTCACCATCTTTCGGGTCCCAACGTGTACGCTCTGGAATTATTATTATTATTATTATTATTATTATTATTATTATTATTATTATTATTATTATTACACTCACTCACTCACTCACTCCATGGACTTCTGAGGGACGTGAAGTTCCCATGCCGACCTCACAATCCTCTTCCATCCTTTTCGATACTGATCCCACTCTTCCCAGTTATCAATTCGGAGGTGTTCAGCAATTGTTGATTATCTTCTTTCAGGTGCCTCGGAGTCTTCCTGAACGTCTTTCCCATTAATAGATCCCTCTGTTATCCTGCATCCTCAGTACATGCCCAGCACAACGCACTCTGTTGGATTCTATCACACCCATTATAGTGTGTTGTTGAGAGAGGGTGTAAATCTCATAATCAGATCTTTTCTGCCAGCTTTGAGAGATACCATTGAGCCATGGGCCAAATATTTTTCTGTAAACTTTATTCTCAAGGACTTGCAACTGCTGCTGCTCTTTCTTGGTTATACTCCATGTCTTAGAACCATACAGAAGTATTGATCGAATGATTTAACGCTGTTAGTGCTGTGTGTGTGTGCTCCCAGCTTTCGATCACTAGCAGGTGTAGTAAAGGCGTAATTCGTCACGAAAATAGTGGATTTCAACTTTAAAAGTGTGTGTTGTTTACTTCACGACATCACTCAGTGCTGTGTGGTAAAAATTTGTAAATATAAACAAAATTTAATTATGGGAAGAGACAAGAGGAATGCGGCCAGCCGGGGAACCAAGACCGAGACGAGGCTGCAGCCGGAAGCGGTAGTGAAGGAGGACAGCATTGTTCAGCAGGTAAAGGAAGCTCTACAGTCGAAAGACATTCTCTCGGCTATCGTTGAGGCAATAACTGAAAGTGTTACAAAGGCTGTGGCTGTACAACTAAAGGCCACCCTGGACTTCAACACTGAGATTATTAATGAATTTAAAATTGACATTAAAAAATGGAAATTGAACTGAAAGCAGTGCAGGATGCACTAAAAAGGAGTACTGATGCTCTGGAGCAATATCAACGCAGAGGAAGTGTGCGTGTGTTCGGAATTCCCGAATCACCGAATGAGTCAGGTTGTTTAAAGACAAACTTGGCCTTGACATCGCCTTGCAGGATATTGATAGGTCTCACCGTATTGGCAGGCCGGGGCCGGGAGTGAAACGCCCTATAATAGTGAAATTTGTAAGCTATAGGAAAAGGAAGGAAGTCTTTCGTAACAAGCGCAGGTTTATCAGGGAGGACCTGACTGCGGCTCGCACACTAATATTAAAGGCGGCTGTAGATAAATTTGGAGTGAGAAATGTCAGGACCATACAGGGACGGATTGTTCAAAAAAGAGGAGAAACCAGGTACAACAATGGATGAAATGAACTGTCTCAAATAAATGAACAATGCAATAGTGTAGTATCTCACCCTGTGTCTGTAGATTCTACTGTGAAACAGCTTTCTAGTTCCTCAACTGTTTCTTCCAAAGTGATTTATTCATTTGTAATAAATTGGTAAAATAGTCGTATAGCATTCACAAGTTCCACCCACACCTACAAACTCTTTATCTTCTACTTATTTCTGAAATGCTCGCCGGCAGGTGCACTTAAAGCCTGGGAGTACAGCACCTTAGCAAAACCCTACTCTAGACTAACTCTTCAGCTGTATATTAGAGTAATTTTATTAATATCCTTATTATTATTATTATTATTATTATTATTATTATTATTATTATTATTATTATTATTATTATTGTTCCGAGGTATCTGTGGAACGGCAGAGGTGAAAGAAGGTGCGGGGGTGAACAGGTCCCAAAATACGAAATTAAAGTTAAGATAAAATTTAACAAGGTTATATTTTCTTTTAAAGATTAAGAAATAACAAATAGAACAGGTACTCAGTAGCCGAAACAATTCGAAAATGTACAATTACAATGATTACAGGATTTGGGCTCCGAGAGCCAGACACACAATTCTTGAGCTATAAGCCCAACCTAACGATATACAGAATTCAACAAAGGGGCAGAAGACCCCAATCATGCCTAGGAGCACTTACTCCTCTTTACACGGTAAAGCCTCCTCGAGGCATACAACAAGTCAATTTACAAGAAAGAGCAACTCGCTCTCAAAATTTAAGCCTATCAAAGGCCACACCAAACTCCACATTCAAGTTGTCCTCCAGGGACATGAAAACAGGGGTAAAAATACCCAACCTACTGAGGCCTATCAAGTAAAGAAACAGAAACATTACATGGCCTCGACAATACCAATTTGAAAGGAGGCGAAGCTGCACTCCTAATACATTTTGTTTAAAACCTACTTGGCACTAGGCCGTTAATGCAAGGGCTAATCCCATACTAAAGAGGTGACTTATATGAGAAGACAATTTACATTACGCTAGACAGGAAGAAACAGTGGAGAAAATAAGTTCACCTCAAAGCAATATGAGTGGGAGCTCGAGAGGGTTAAGCACTCTCTATCCCAATTTATAGTTTAAACAGATAGAATTGATACCGAGTGTCTTTACATTTTAAGGGAAAGTTACATGGTAAAAGGCTTCGGACCTGCCCCGAGAGTTAAACTGCTGAGCTAGCAAGAAAAGAAGTTATTAAAAGGCCATTACCTTGTGGTTGAACTGCTGCCCGAAGAAAGAGGCGCTTCCCGCCCCCTGCTACGTACTTTACACACTGAAAGATGTTACTGAAGTGGCGCGGAGACCCGAAAATCAGCAGTTTATATACTCTCGCGGAAAGTTCGAGGCGTTTCAGGAATGAGAACACCCTCCCACAAGAATTTTATTGGTTAGGGTTAAGCAACATATCCAAGTTGAAGAAGATACACCTGATTGGTCATAAATTAATTAAAGAAATTCGCGATTGGCTAAATTCAAACCTGGCGGAAGGAAGGGGTTAATATTGCCAACATCAACAATAACTGAAAGAAATTTAACAAAGAACAAACTTATAAACACAAAATTTCTTCAAAAACATAGTTCTTTCACTTCGCACTAGGGTGCACAATTGTAGTTCTTCAGTAGTGCCATCTGGAAGAGAATGTCCACACTTCTTACTACAGGCAAAACAACAATACATCGAAAACGACCCAGTTCAGAAACTTCAGAATTTACAAGTAGTGACATCTTCTGAGAAACTTGAAAATTTACGCAGTAGATAAAGTTCAGACTTCCTCCAGAAGAGGAGTTTCAACTGGCGCAAAGTTTGAATTAGCGGCGTGGAGGTGTACCACCCGGTACAATTATTATTATTATTTATTTGTCTATTGAAATGTTCAAACATCTTCTATGTGTATGTTATTATTTGCGTGTACCTGTCAGTGTGTGTGTGTGTGTGTGCTATCAGTGTTTGTTCCAGGAATGTGTCACCTACCCTTTAAACATGTCAGCAGCTGGTGTCCTTGAAACTACTGTTACAGTAGATGAGGCATTCCTGAATGTCATTGACCTGAGTGTATTCCAAGACGAAAATAACCTTCGTGTACCTTCACCAACTGTCTCCAACCCTCAGCCTACTGAACTGCTATTGAAACAATCTCTCTCTCTCAGTTCTCGCGAAGTCAACAGTGTTGCCATATCAATTCTCTCTCTCCTCAAGTCACATAGATGAAGTTCGTTCGATAATGTCAACCTGTAACATGCATATTATGTGTATTACTGAAACCTGGTTGTCCGATAAAATAAGCTCTACTCTTGTAAAACTAGAAGGATATACTCTATATCGGCATGATCGCACTGCCAGGCGTGGTGGTGTAGCTGTATACTGTAGAGATGATATTAAATGTAGAAAAATTATTAAATCATCATCTGGCATCACTCCACATTCGGAATATATGTTTGCTGAGACCATAATTAACCGTCAAAAAGTATTGATAGGAGTTGTCTATAAACCACCGAATGTTACTAATATCTCTGACGTTGAATACCACCTTTTCAAACTAGTACCCACCTACGAGAATATACTACTTCTTGGTGACTGTAACTCAAATATCTTAACCCCGACTGGCAAATCAGACCGAATCAGCAACCTATTTACCTCAATCGATATGACGATCTTACCACTAGATGCAACTAATCATGTTCAAACACTTAGATATACAAGCCATACTGGAATTGACCTCCTGATTACAAATAACCCTCATAAAGTTCGTAAGTACGGTCAATTTCCTGTACCTGGCATCTCAACTCATGCCTTAATTTACCTGTGCTACTCACTACACGTACCAAAATACAAAGCTAAGTGTATTAGTTATAGGAGTCTGAAAAATATCGATCTACAACAACTCCAAACTGATGCGTACAGTTTACCTTGGAAAGATATAAAGCAGTTGCAGGACACAGACATGAAAGTGAGAAGATTTAACTCTCCACTCATAGGAATATATGACAACCATGCTCCAGTTAGGCAAGTTAGAGTCACTCGCTCGCCTGCACCTTAGTTAACAAGCAGTATAAAAGCAACAGTGGCTCACCGTGGCGCAATGTTCCGCCGATACAAGGAAATAAATTATGAACTAGATTTTGAACAGTATCGTCTTTTACGTAACAGAACAAAGCAATTAATTCGCAATAGCAAATTTTAATCACATTGAAAATGTAACAAGGAACTTAAATGCACGTGAAACCTGGAACGAACTTCGAGCTATGGGAGTTGGAAAATGCAAAGAGCCACATGTGCCGACTATATCTCTCGATACACTTAACTCTCACTTCTTAACTAACCCAATAAAGGAATCTCAACGTCAAAATCATATCAAACTAAATAAAAAATCAGTGACCCTACAGAAAACGAACATAATTTCTCTTTCCACCCTGTCAGTGTAAATGATGTAAAGCGTACTTTGAATTCAGTTATGTCACAAGCTAAAGGAGCAGATAACATACCAATAGGCTTTATGAAAAAACATTATTGGCGCGGTCTTACCAATTATTATCCACGTTGTAAAACACTGTCTCACCACAGGGACGTTTCCAACTGCATGGAAGGATGCTCTAGTAACCCCAATATTAAAGCATACCGTACCGGTACCACAGCAAATGCGCCACCTGATTACCGGCCTATTTCGATTCTTCCCCCTCTATCCAAAGTTCTCGAACGAGTTGTACACGTGCAGCTAGTAGAATTCTTAACTAGACATTCTCTTTTTGACCCATTGCAATCTGCCTTCAGAAAGGGACACAGTACTACGACTGCACTTCTTCGGGTAACAGATGACATAAGACTAGCAATGGACAAACGGCAGGTGACGATACTGACACTCATTGACTTTAGTAGTGCCTTCGACACGGTAAATATAGACATACTATTATCCAAGCTACGCTCTCTGCATATCGGCCCGATAGCCCTAAATGTTTTAAAGTCGTACCTTACAAATCTTCGCCAGTGCGTAGTGGTAAACAATGAAAGATCCCAATGGGCTGTAAAATCATCCGGTGTCCCTCAAGGGTCTGTTCTATGGCCCTTACTGTTCGTCTTGCATATTAATGACGTATCTTCCACACTTCAGTATTGCAACTATCACTTATACGCTGATGATCTGCAGATATATAAACACACCACTGCAAACAATTCACATGAAACAGTTCAGCATATTAATTCGGATATTGAAAGGCTTACCGCCTATGCTAAAAACAACCACTTAATCCTAAATCCTCGTAAAACACAAAGTATTATCATAGAGAACTCTAAATTATTACATGTAATAAGCAATATCAATCCTCCTCCAATCATAATCAATGACACTGCTGTACCGTACCTTAAAAATGTAACTAATCTTATAATCTCCATCAACGAGAATCTGACCTAGAATGAACACGTAACAAATGTATGTAGGAAGGTTCATGCAGCTCTATATTCCCTGAAACGTCACAAGAATTCTTTTCTCCTAAAACTTAAATTAAAATTAATCCGAGCACTACCATTCCCAATTTTAGACTACTGTAATACAGTACTAGTCAATCTAAATGCTGAACTAGCTTTGAGGCTTCAGCGAGCACAAAACTCATGCATACGATATGCCTTCCAACTGCGACATGACGCTCATGTTACACCGTATTTCAAAACACTAGGATGGCTACGCATAAATGATCGAAGGAATTTTCACCTAATGACACTTGTTTACCACGTGCTCTCGACGAACACTCCTACTTACCTCTCTTCTAATTTTCGTTTCCTTTCCTCATTCCATGAAATTAGTACACGTTCTGGTTCCCTGCTTGAAATTCCACTAAGTCGAACGAATTCCTACAATCATTCCTTTTTAGTTACTGCATCGAGACTCTGGAATACACTCCCAATGGACATTCGACACCTTACTTCCTCTCATAAATTCAAATCTGCCTGTCGAAATTTTTTCCTGGGAACATAAAACTGAGTTGTGTGAGTCGTTGTGTGTATGTTGTGTGAATGGGTTTTCTTCATTTGTTAGTAGTAGTAGTAGCAGTAGTAGTAGTAGTAGTAGTAGTATTGTCACACTAATTGCCATACTGATATGTAGGCCTAACTTAGTCTTAGAATTATCTGTCCGTAGTATTGATTCTTTTTAGAAGTTCTATGTCTTACTTTTATGTTTACATTTTTAAATTTTATTGTTTATTGTGGTTAAGTGTAAGTAAAATACCTTTCTTGCATCCTTATTCTAGCTTGGCGTTTCTGTTGCCTTCGGTATTATTATTATTATTATTATTATTATTATTATTATTATTATTATTATTATGACCGTGTTTTGGTGGATCAGCAGAGGTGAAAGAAGGTGCGGGCTGGAATGGGTCTAACTACAAGGCCGAAAGATGAATTAAAATTTCAATAAAGGTTATATTTTCAAAACTTAACAATTTTCACATAAAAATTTCAGATTTTAACAAATAACAACAAGTCAAATCAGGTACAAGACCAAGAAAGACGAGATTTAGAGAGACTTTAACAATCTGGGCCACAAGCCCTAATTTTTACAATTCCTGAGCTCTCAGCTCACAACCACATATTACCAAAGGGCAGAAACCCCCTTATAACGTGGAGCCCTTGCTCCCACCTTTAAATCTCAAGCCTCTCTGAGGCACATTTACCACAAGTAAGAGAGCTAACCCGCTCTCAATTTTCCGAGCCTATCAAAGGCAACAACCAACATTACTATCAACTGCCCTCAAGGCACACCTACAAAGAAACAGGGGTATCTTGTACCCAATCTACTGGGCCTTCGTGGAAAAGAACAGAACAATTAAATGGCCCAAAATACCAAGATGAATGGAGGCGTGTACTTGCACTCCTACATGAACACGTGTTAAAACCTAAGGGGCACTAGGCTGATTAAACAGGGGTTAATCCCACACTTTTTTTTTTTGCTATGGGCTTTACGTCGCACCGACACAGATAGGTCTTATGGCGACGATGGGATAGGAAAGGCCTAGGAGTTGGAAGGAAGCGGCCGTGGCCTTAATTAAGGTACAGCCCCAGCATTTGCCTGGTGTGAAAATGGGAAACCACGGAAAACCATGTTCAGGGCTGCCGATAGTAATCTCATACTAGGGAGGTGACTCGTATAAGAAAATTTTAATACATTAAGAATAGAAAATCGGTTATGAAAACGTAGTCACCTCCAATCAGAAATGAAGGGGAACTCGAGAGGGAAAAGCACTCTCTAACCCCGATTTACAGTTAAAATAATAAGAAACTTTTACCT
This sequence comes from Anabrus simplex, assembly GCF_040414725.1. NCBI lineage: Eukaryota > Metazoa > Arthropoda > Insecta > Orthoptera > Tettigoniidae > Anabrus > Anabrus simplex. The sequence continues at coordinate 59,856,014 of NC_090272.1, read as the reverse complement.
AAGCCGGCACTAAGTTACATTTTTGAAAGGTAGGTTACATTGAAAAGGTTTCGGACCTTCCCCGGGGGCTAAACGGCTGAGCTAGCAAGAAATAAAGATGTTAAAAGGCCATCACCTTGTAGAAGAGCTGCTGGCGGATGAGAGAGGCGCTTCCCGCCTCCTGCTATACTTCCATACACTTAGCTAGATGTTGTACGAGTGGCCGAGAGACAAGAAAATCAGCAGTTTTTATACTCTCGTGGAAGATTCGAGACCTTTCATGAATAAATAAGAGACACCCAAATGCGTTTATTGGTCAGCTAAAGTTTACACATCAAATGTGAAGAAAAAGGGCACGATTGGTCCAAAATTAATTAAAGAAATTCGGGATTGGCTAAGTTCAAAACTGGCGGAAAGAAAGATTGCCAACCCACAAATGAGAAAACAAAATTTTGCAAAGACCAAAACTTCTGAATACAAAATTTCTTCAAAACGTTCCTTCACTTCGCACCAGGGTGCATGATCATAGTTTTTTGGTAGAGACATCTGTGAGAGAATGTCCACACTTCTTGATAATTAGTAAACAAAAACAATCCGAAATTAACACAGTGACATCTTCTGATAAACGGTTGAATTAATTCAGTTTTAAAGTTCAGAGTTTTAGCTGTAGAGGAGTACTTTAAGACGGAAAATTCAAATGTGCGGCGTATAGGTGTACCAACCGGTACAATTATTATTATCATTATTATTATTATTATTATTATTATTATTATTATTATTTAGAAAGGGTCGGCTTGTGCCGGGAACATAATGGGCTGACTCAGCCTAAGCAAATAGTCCCCTTCTTGATTATGAAACTATACGAATATTTACAACAGAAATAATTCCAACATACATACAACAAAATATGTTCACGAATGATGTCCCAAAACATCTTTTTCATCTACTCTTTTTGGAAATCTGTCCTTCAGTATCACCGGAACTGCGGCCTAGATCTTCATACTGTTTAGTTTGTCCGGCTCCACGGCTAAATGGTCAGCGTGCTGGCCTCTGGTTCAAGGGGCCCAGGTTTGACACCGAGCCGGTTTGGGGATTTTAACCTTAATAGTTATTTCCACTAGCTCGGGGACTGGGTGTGTGTATCGACCTTAAAGACAAAATACTAGGAAAACAAAGAAAAATATCAGTAAAAAGATATGAAAAATACTTTTAAAATGGTGTAAATGAAAGGAGATGCATATATTATTATTATTATTATTATTATTATTATTATTATTATTATTATTATTATTATTAAAGTATGTCCGATATATATCCGACATACGAGTTCAATGGGTTAATGTCTTCCAGTGAGAAAATCTTAGAAACCTTGGAGAATATAACGTAATCTGCTTTACAGTATTCGAACAGTTATTGCATCACGAATACATTTCCTCCTTTCGTGTTAAGACACAGTATGGAAATTACAGTTCTAAATTGACTTTAAGATAGTTCCTCTACACTCTACACATTAAGGATAATATCATTATCATAGTCAGAGATTCGTTAAAACATTTTACATCAGGAATCGCATTTCCCTATCTTAATCTATTCATTCTCTGAACCCGCTTGAGCTACTGTACAAGAGATGAACAATGAGATGTGTAAGAGAGACATAGAGAATTTCTTTCTGCTAATACGTGTGCTAACACCTGTTGATAATTCGATTATCCCCTCCGCAAGAGCACTCTGAAATAAGACAATTACAGCAGCAGGTGACACGGACTATTTAAAGCTTCCTCAATTAGCCTACTAACAGGGCTCGGTCCGAGTTGAGTTGGCATTTCGACAGATTTCGCTCCGTAATGATTCAATTGTTTGTGATGTGACGTGCTGCGCTATGCGCTCGCAGACTCTCTTTGCCTTCTCTTTTGCTTTAGTTCCAGTCTGAACAGAGAACTAGAGTTATCAGAAAGAAAAAAAAAAAAGGAAAAATTTCGTATTGCCGAAGAAGAAGGGCACTAACGCATTTTAAACATTATTTCATTAATGAATAGGCTTTGTATGATAATTGACCCTTCTGTACGATTCGAGGTTGATCTTCAACAAGCTGAGGAGATGGCTCTGCCGTGGCTCTACACCTCTGGATTCGGGAGACGGGACGGGGCTGGACCTCACGGCTGGTCCCAACCGTCGGCTGACCTGAGAATGGTTTTCCGTGGTTTTCCATTCTCCTGCACTAAGGCGAATGACCACGGCCGGCAACCCCCTCACCTTCTCCTTCACCGTAACAAAACTCCTGGCCTGAGAGACGGCATCACCGTCTAAGAGGCCCGCCTCCCCCCTTCAGGGGAGGAGTGAAACCATTTTAGTAGTAGTAAAGAAAAAAGTAATTAGGAACCTAACGTTCACTATTTCAAAGAAAAATCCTCAAAAAATGTATGACATTCCAGCTTCCGTACGAGATGAGATAGTCAACATACTCCTAAAAATGAGTTGTCAAATTCCGAATCATCATCTCAGTCCACACGTCTAAATAATGTTTAACAATATATCCGGTGGGCCAAATAAAACTGTCCTGAAAAATATTTACGGCAGTACTGACGCGGGACTGACGCTTGTTAATGAAAATCACAGAAGATGCTGGAAACGGCCTCATCTGATGAAATGAAAAACTGAGGATCCAAAAATCCTGACTCCACTTCACTCAGAAACCAACAGCAGAACTCAACATGCGAAGGCTCGTCTGCATATTTTAACGCATGCGCAACAGCAAATTTGAAAGGATACAGTTGCAGATCCTTTATGAATAATGCTTCGACACGACCCTCTTTTAATTCCCAGTTGCACAAATAAACGGCGTTGAGATTTCATGTGACTTCAGTCCAGGCTTTCCTTCACTCGAGCAATATTTTCTGGTCGTTCCAACTCTTTTCGGACAGTTACGGTTTTTTATTGGCTACAGAGTCCATTTCACCCCATTTTGCAACTAAGTTTTGCATTGCAGACTTTTCTGGAGGCTTTGCCAAACCACTTCCAGTCTTAAATTCTTGCGCAAACATTTTGGCAATGGTTTTCCATTGGCATAACTTGCGACAATGAACATGCGCTGTTTAATTGTGAGCCCCGTTTGGTGTCTCATTCAACGGGTCAGTAATATGCCTCATCCTGTCACTCACTCACTCACACGTGATGACACAGCGACGAACTCTAAAGGTGCGGGATATGGGCACGCGCCGACAAGTGACACCCACTGATTGGTGCATCAAAATCACGGTTTCCAGCATTTCCTGTGATGGACAGTTCTCCTGTTCATTATCGAGGCTCAATGCCCCGTCAGTCTTAAAAGTATTTTCCGGGTCAGTTTCATTTTTCCATCCTACATTTATATCATATTCTTCTGTAAATGTCATCTTAATGTTCATTATTACTGTGTTGTGGGTATACTGAGTCCCTTGGGGCTACTTCGATTGGTGGCAGTTACGTAATAGCACATTATGCAACAAGCGTATAACGGCAATAATTAAGTGTCTTCCATACAAGTGTCTTAATTACCATTATAGGCGAGGTACTACGACTGTTTATGCTCGACGATAATTATAACTCTATTTTTTAAATATTCATAAATATCTGTGGAGATGTCGCTTGACAGTTGAGTTTTACTGAACAGAGCGCATGCGCTGGATTGTTGATTTTCCGTGAGTGGATCAGAGACCTTGACAATGTCATATGTTTTCAAAGCTTTGTTAGAAGGTTATCATAACCTAGCTTTATTTCAAATACAAACTGTTTGCAGTACAGTTGGTGAAGTGAATTTGTGGGAAATTTGCCGTGAGGTTGTGAAATAATGGAAGTAGAAGGTGTATTGATGATAATGTGTGTGTCCGACATGTTTGATTTTGGAGGCAAGCGCGAAGCTAGTGCGTTGATTGCAGGTGCGACGCTATCCGTACCTAATTGGTCAAACATTTCTATCATAATGAAAATCTGAACTCAGATTGGTGGAGAACCTGTATCAAAATGAAACTTGAACTATAATGAGCCTCAATAAGATTCAGTTTTCTGGCATATAGTATTTATATTTTGGCATCGTCCAGCACAAATACAATAAAAACACATTCATATTTTAAACAATCAAAGTACAGAAAGCAGAAAGGAAGGGAGTGAGAGAGTATAATGGTGTGGGTTTTCGAGATAAATAAATGCTAGATGAATAGATAATTCAATGTTCTTAACATGGTGAAAACCGTGTAAAATCGTGAAATAATGACAAGCATTTATTATAAGGTCGGAATAATTGATTCAAGAGTTAAAATATGACAACGTACACTTTCCCAAACAAAAACTGGGTAGAATTGTACACGGAAGAATCAGTGTGAAACTTTGAAAACCTTATTTCTCTCTGTGTGTCTACCCCTTAGTCCTGCATCCTGATACGCGGTTGGGGATGAGGTGAGAGGATAATTTATGACATGTCTTTTTACGGCTGGATGCCCTTCATGACGCCGAACCCAGCCGAGCAGCTATTAAGATGAAATGAATGATGTTAAATGAAATTGGACAAGGAGGTGGAAGGAATTGGTTGTACTTTATGAATAGGAACTGTCCCAGCATTTTCCTGGAAGTAAAAATGGGAAAGCACATAAAACCTTTCGCAGAAGAGCCGACGATTGGGGTTCGAATCCACTCGCCTCCCGAATAAAGATCTTGGCTACATACCCGTAACGCGGCCATTCTGCTCCGAATTATTTCTTTCTATGATTATTACGTGATTACACAAGTTTTTTACAGTTGTCGCACCGACACAGGTAGGTATTATGGCGACGATGGGATCGAAAACGGCTAGGAGTGGAAAGGAAGTGGCCTTGACCTTAATTGAGCTACTGGTGTGAAAATTGACTAGCGTGAAAATGGGAAACCACGGGAAACGATCTTCAGGCCTGCCGACAGTGGGGATCGAACCAACTATCTCCCGAATGCAAGTTCTCTTCAATATACATTTTCCAGTAAACTAGCTGATTGTATTACGTCAGAAAAAGACAGGCAGCGTTTAGGGAGATTTTTAACCAATATTTTCATTTAAACTTGTTCCGTAAACATACAAACATACACGTTCCCATTGAAAATGTTTTTATAAACATTCTTGTATCAACAATGAGCCTCAAAGTTATATATACAGCAATTGAAACGTACTGGGCTTGATAATAAATATGGAAAAATTATCGAAAACCTGTATTGGAATTGGACAGCTCATACAAAAATTGGAGACTACGTTATTGAATATATAAAGGAACAAAAGTGTTGTAAGTGAGGTTTGTATCCTGTCTCCAATTCTTTTCGACTTAAACTCCCAGGCTATTTACAGTTCCCTTTCAACACGGTCAACGAAGTAAGCAAGGAGTGCGGCATTAACCTTTAGAATTGTAGTGGCGAAATAGTTTGGCACTACAAATACACTTGTGGTGATATTAGGGGAACATAAATATAATCAACTGTCTTGTGGCTGTCTTTAGAGGTGGAAAGAAAATTGCCAACAGCTGAGAACAAATTTGTTCGAGTAATAGAATATTTATGCATTTCAATAATCTGTGTTCTGACCAAATAATCGAAAATTCGCGCTCAAAATTGCAATACGAAATATTTCCAGAGGTTTAGGCAAGTTTAAGTCAAAATTCTGCATCGAGAAGTGCTTTTATATGTTTACACGTTTGAAAACTACTGGAAGAAAAGGAAACGATTATGCAAAAGTAGACAAAAAATAATTGGCTCGGAAAATATTGATAAGACTGACGCGGAATTGACAAGAGAACTGCCCATCACAGGAAATGCTGGAAACCATGATTTCGATGCACCAATCGGTTGCTGTCATATGTTTACGCGTGCGCATCTCCTGAGCACGTCGCTGTGTCATTAAGTGTGAGTGAGTGTGAAGAGCAGACGTGTTTAGTGACCAGTTAAATACAGCACAAAATGGTGCTCACGATAAAAACAGAGCGTGTTCATCGTCGATTCATGGAAATCCTTTTCGGAACTGTTTGCGCAAGAGTTTAAGACTGGAAGTGTTTTGCTAAAACCACCAGCAAAATCGGAAATGCAAAAATTAGAGGCAAAATGGCGAGAAATGGGCTCTGTAGTGAATAAAATCTGTAACTGTTCGAAAAGTGTTTCGAACACCAGAAAACTTTGCTCTAGTGAAGGAAAGGCTGGAACGAAATCCAATGAAATCTCAGCGCCGTTTATCTGCGCAAGTGGAAATTATGAGTCGTCGTGTCGAAATATTACCAAAAAGGACCTGCATCTGTATCCTTACAAATTTACTGTTGCGCATGCGCTAAGTGTCCACACGAACCATCCCGTATTGAGTTCTGCCGGTGGTTTCTGATTGAAGTGGAGTCAGCACTTCTGGATTATTAGTTTTTCAATTCTTCGGATGAGGTCATTTCCAGCATCTTCTCTGATGTTCATTAACAAGGGATAATCCCGCGTCAGTCCTGTCTATACTAATATTACAAAGAGAAAAAGATGTGTATGTTTGTTTGTAATGGAGAAACTCAAAAACTACTGAACCGATATTAAAAATTATTTCACGTATAGAATACTACATTATCAATGAGTAACATGGGCTGAATTTTATTTTGTAAACAATTATAGATCTCTACGAAAATTTAAATAATATAACTCAAGGTATCAAAATTTTGCCCATAAAAGTCATTTCAGGCCAATATAGACGAAATTTCGAAGTTGTTGGACAAAGACGAGACAGAGCTCATTTTAAGCCCACGACGCGAAGAATAAACTCGATAGAACCCTGCAGACCGGGCGAGTTGGCCGTGCGCGTAGAGGCGCGCGGCTGTGAGCTTGCATCCGGGAGATAGTAGGTTCGAATCCCACTATCGGCAGCCCTGAAGATGGTTTTCAGTGGTTTCCCATTTTCACACCAGGCAAATGCTGGGGCTGTACCTTAATTAAGGCCACGGCCGCTTCCTTCCAACTCCTAGGCCTTTCCTATCCCATCGTCGCCATAAGACCTATCCGTGTCGGTGCGACGTAAAGACCCTAGCAAAAAAAACCTGCAGGCCCCGAAAATCATGTTTTAAAGGCCCAAAACCAACCGATATGGATATATTGCCATTACACTGCCTCGCTCTAGGAATCGGATAAAGAAGTGACCAGCCGTAATCATGCAACGTCAGCTCAAGGATTCTAAATTAAGTACAGGCCTGCAGTTCGAAGTAGGCACGTGCGTAAATGTAGCCTGGACAAAGGAGAGATTCTGCTACACATATGACTGTCTGGAAAGAAGCATTGTGGGGATAAGCCACCCCTATGGGTTGAGTTGGGGAGGGGTGGCACGTAAAATTAATCGAAAGTATTTTCGAATCCACAGGTTTCGGAGTCGCTGAGATAAACAGTGACACTCCGCATGTCGTTTGAGTCCAAGTTCAGCCCCCCTCGGCATGGGAGGTGAAGGTAAGGTAAGAGTGTATTCTGCCCGAAGGCAGATCCGAACCTCCGCAGAGGTGTGCCTGAGCCGGAGTTTACTTACGGTAGGTTGCCCAGTTCCTTTCCGCTCTTCCATTCCCTTGCCCCAGCACCAACAGCGCGTGGCAACCCATCCAAATCTTGACCACGCCCAATGTTGCTTAACTTCGGAGATCTCACAGGATCCGGTGTTTCAACACGGCTACGACCGTTGGCACATGGAAGGTTAAAAGTGGTGAAAAATGTCCAAAATGGCCCAGGTTATGGATTTATGTGTGTGCACCCTTATTTCTGGGCGGGGATGGAAAGGGAGTGAAGTATCAGTCAACGTCACAATAACGCAGTCTACAAAAATTCGCTTCACATATTAACAGGTATAAAAATACCTAAAAGTAAATCAATAAATTGCTCCGGCAGCGCCGGGTAATATAGCTACTTGGAAATATTTTCCGGGCCAACTTAATTTTGGCCACCCTATAGAGAAACGTTCTGGCGCGTAAGCGAATCTATATATTTAAAAAATTTATGAAAACTAAAGTCAGTCAGTCCGGCCATTCTATCCGGTCGATTTCCTTCATTTTTGTTTTAACTTAAAGGTATTCATGCACAAATTTGTCATCAGGTACTATAAATCACTTAACTTTCACCTTCCTCAAATTATTTCATTTTTTCAATTTTTTTGTATCTTTGAAGTAATCATATCTTTGGTTCTAATTGAGGTACGGAGTTCGTTTTGGCCTAGGAACACTCAGTGGATCAGGTTCTTTCATTTCAACTCTTAACTATTCAAATTGGTTGATTCTGAGCAAAGTTATAGGTGCACATTAAATTTGACGTCTCATTTTTTCAACATTTTTTCTCATTAAACCAATCATATCTTTCGTTCTAACTGAGCTACGCAGTTCGTTTTGGTCTAAACACGCTCAGTGGATCAAGAGTTTTCTTTTGAGGTAATAACTACCTACATTGGTAGATTATGAGCATAGTTATGAGTACATTTGTCTCCACGACGAAGATCTTTGAAGGACTTTTTAATACTTCGGCGCGTAGTGTTGTTCCAAGGAACGTTTTAATTCAATTTCTTTGTGTAATGTATTTTCAAGTGTTTTCTTGACACAATATTACATTCTATAACAGCAGCAGATCATGTGCTTTATTTCATTAAGTCGGAACTTTGCAAATACATCCGTGAGGATAGTAACGAACAACACATTACGGGTGGAGCCAGCGGGAAACTGCTAGTATATGTGATTTATAACCTGGAACTACATCATATAGGAGTTAAAATGTGGACAGGTTCAATTTATCCAAAGCCATAACGAACTAAGGAACACTTTACTGAAAATAATTCAGCATAGAATTGTCTGTTCATCTGGAATTACTTACTACTCAGAAGTTTAAAATAAACGCTCAGAAAATTATTCATGGTAGTCAGAAAGTAGAATTTAATAAAAGCTGTTACTGATCTGCACGGGAACAGTCTAGGAAGTGCCTTATATTACAAGTACATTCCTAGGATGCTGACTAACACAGGATGGGAACAAGATGTAAAAATCAACATCAGAAAGGACACTGCAAGAGGCGTGTTCCTGAAATTAAAAGAAATGTTGAACAATCATAACTTTCGATTCCAAACTTGTCGGCAAGTGGTAAAGTGTTTAAGTGTTATCGGTGAAAGTTTCGACAATGAAAACCTTTCAAATGGATATGTATTGCAGAATGATGACAATTTTAGCCTGATAAAACTTATAATAGAAAATAATAAAAAAAATCAGAGCGTACATTTTCTGACAGGGGTTCCATACCCACGATAGGGAAATCCTGATACATCAAGTGCACAATACGAATTATTACTTCATTAGTTACCTTATGATGACGGTTCTTCTGTATCGTTTGTATTATTATTATTATTATTATTATTATTATTATTATTATTATTATTATTATTATTATTATTATTATGTATAGCCTCCAGAGAAGCCTGGTGCAGATCTTTCGATTTAACGCCCATGGGCGTCCTGCATGTCTGTGAGGATGGGAAACTATCTATGATGAAATCTAACGTTGAAGTTGCCTCACGCTCCTGCCCCCGAGGCAGAAGAATAAACCAATGAAGTTTAAGAAACCCCAACCGGGCCGGGATTCGAACCAGTGACCTCTTGGATTAAAGGACAGCATACTAAACAGATTGCCACGGAGCTAGACACGTTCTGTATTTTAAAAGTACATGTTCACATAATGTGAGTAAAGCAATAACAATCCAGTTTCTAAAATTTGAAGAACCGTGCGAGTTGGCTGTGCGGGTAGGGGCGCGCAGCTGTGAGCTTGAACCTGGGAGATAGTGTGTTCGAACTCCACTGTCGGAAGCCCTGAAGATTCTTTTCTGTGGTGTCCCGTTTTCACGCCAGGCAAATGCTAGGTTTGTGCCTTAATTAAGGCCACTGCAGCCTCCTTCCCTCTCCTAAGCCTTTGCTATCCCATCATCACCATAAGACGTATCTCTACTGAGCGAGTTGCCCGTGCGGTTAGGGCCGCGCAGCTGTGAGCTTGAACCTGGGAGATAGTGGGTTCGAACTCCACTTTTGGCAGCTCTGAAGACGGTTTTCCGTTGTTTCCCATTGTCAAACCAGGCAAATGCTCAGACTGTACCTTAATTAAGGCTACGGCCGCTTCCTTCCCACTTCTAAGCCTTTCCTATCCCATCGTCGCCATAAGACCTATCTGTGTCCGTGCGACGTAAAACAAATTGTAAAAAAAAACTCTGTGTCGGTGCAACGTGTGACGTAATAAAATAAAATCCCAAATTTATAATTTCAACTGATGTTATGACCATGCCAATTTTACTGATATTATCTAGTAACGAGACAAGAAAAAAATCATACAATAGTGTATATTAATACGGTTGAAATGGTGAGAGCGGCCTATCAGACTCTGTAATCCAGAAATCTGATTCCGCAGCTGTAATCTCCCAGGCTTCTGGAACCGGCCTTCATGGGCGAGCAATTACAACACCTAATAATTCCTCAGGGGGTACACCAGACTACCATTGCAACTGCCGGCTAGTGATGCTCATTTGTCTGCCTCCCGACAGCCATCTACAAGCGAGAGCGTGTACTACTGAACCAACTATGTTTTATTACCGTACTTGAAATACCAGCTTCTGATTTAGTTAGAAGCTGCTGAATTTCACATGAATCCACTGCTCTTAAAATGCATACAACTCCGTTTTCTACTTCAACTAATTTATTAGGCTAGTGCATAACCTACTGGCCTCAATTCCATTTTACACTCAAATATAGATGAGAATTAAGTTGAAGTGTTCATCTATAACTAATATGTAATCTACGATATGATTATTGCATATTTCATCAAGTAACTCGGACAGGGAGAAAAATGCTGTGGACTTATTATAACCCATACACTGTTATGTAACAAGATAAACAGGTTATATTAGATGTACTGTGTGGAGTAATTAGGGCCGAATTTAACTACTCCAACGCGTCTTGGCCCATATAATTTTGCCCCACCCTTAAACGTGATAAGATGTAATTGCAATTACAATCATTATTATATATAATGAATAAAGTAATAAGTATAATGCCTCCAAAGTCAATTATAAAACAAATTTTTAATTTCATGTGGTTATTACTAGCACTTGTAAGGCAGACCCTCCGTTGAAGGTGGGTGGCATCTGCCATGTGTAGGTGACTGCGTGTTATTGTGGTGGAGGATAGTGTTATGTGTGGTGTGTGAGTTGCAGGGAAGTTGGGGACAGCACAAACATAATCCCCGAGCCACTGGAATTAACCAATGAAGGTTAAAATCCCCGACCCGGCCAGGAATCGAACGCGGGACCCTCCGAACTGAAGGCCAGTACGCTGACCATTCAGCCAACGAGTCTGGAATATCAAACATTAATACCACTTAATAATAATAATAATAATAATAATAATAATAATAATACAACTGAGAGAACAGACGCCTGTCAACACTGCACATTTCATTACCACGCCTTTAAAAATTAGCACGTAATCACGATGAGAGTGGAAATTCTCATGTTCCATTAACCGCTGATTTCCATCCTTCCAATCGAGGCCGGTTGTTGCAAATTGGTAGGTCCCTCAAAAACGTTTACAAGAAACATAAAAACAAATCGTTGGCTGCACGAATAAACCAGATACGTTTCATGTCTCCATTTGTAAGCTTTCTTTCAAACAGCACATTTGTCAGAAATCGGTAAATGTCTGGATTCATCCGGACATAAATACACAAATTGTCCTGATTCTGTTCCACTCGACATTTAGCATAGTAGTCTCTAGTAACATTATTCATAAGCCAAAAATAAAGATAATCCTTTGGTATAAAAATATATTCTCTTGGTACTAAATCGTCTTCACGAATTCCACTTACAGTTCCAACAACAGACCAATTGAAACGCAAACTAAAACAGGGCGTACACTCCTCAAAGGTTTCTGCGCCGGTACCATCACTTTTAGTATCATCATGCACGAGAGGAAGTTTATGAGTTATAGTATGGAACCTGTGGAAAAAACAAGTCTAATTTTGGTGTCCGAGACACAATTCTCTTTTCATTATCTTCTGCTAATTGCTACAATTTGCGCCCTTTACCGTACTGTTTTCGACATTCCGTGTTGTGTATGTAACACGATAAACACTTTAATTCAACTCTCACAAAGTGAATGGAAATGACTTTCACTTTCATGGACTTCTCCAGATCTCTTGCTGTTATGGGAATTTAGAGGCCTTCCTGATTCACTCAATACCACGCGGTTGTCCCTAGGTGGCGTTGATTCGCCGCTCGCTTGAATAAGGGCAGCCCGAAGTCATCTTGATATATCTATATACGCAGAACCGACGGGGCTATTTTTCAACACTGTGGTTGTATTTATAATATTATTACCGACAGTTTTCACTTAAGTGGAACGAAAATTCCCTTAATCACTTCGGGAGCTTTCGCTTTTTTTAATACTACGAAAGCACGCGCATTCTAGAAAATCGTTTTCAAACTATTAGGGTTTATTCATTTCTGCCGCCATGGTTCCGGGCGCATAACACCAATGTCTAAATATGGCTCTGAGAGGAATAAATAAATTACAGGAATGTGAGCAACTGCGAACATAAAACTCCATAATGTGAAACCCCTTTCGGTTTTAATTACTGTATTAATGGGGGTGAAAGTACCTCACTGGGGCAACAGTGAGTATCTGGGGGTCAACATAAGAAACTATCTTCATTAGGGTAATCACAATCTCTTCATAAGGTTATGCAAGTAATTAGGGATTGTAGAAAGTTTGTAAAGGAGAAGGCACATACAGAGTGACCCGAAAGTCCGTTAACACTTGACGATGCAATACTTGACGGAATATTGGAGGTAGGGAGATAAAAAATTGCCCCAATTATTGGCATGACATTGGGTTCTATTGACACCAAAATAAGGTACACAAAGTGACAAACAGATGGCGCTTTATACAATAAACAAGCAATAATTAGCATAACAATCGGGATTTAGAAAAGACGATGTTCTTTATAACACACGCTTAGCATGTCGGCCGTCACTCATCAACAATGCCTGGAGTTGAGGGACAATGTTGTGAACAGCGCTGTACAGCATTTCCGTAGGTATGGTGAGAAATTGCCAACGGATGTTGTATTTTAGCATCCCTAATGAGGTCGGACGATCGCGGCAGACTTACGACTTCAAGTAACTCCACAACCAGTAATCACACGGATTGAGATCGGGGGACCGGCGTGGCCAAGCAGGACATGCAGCGATTGCAGGCGCATCTAATGCCATCTCTCACAACAACTCATTTTATAAAGTACAGGGGTCTCATGTGATATCACTGACATGTTGCTGTCCAGCGCCATCTGCTGGCCTATTTGTGCACTAAACGCCTGAAAAGCCAACATCTAATTTTTGATCTGATTTTTTATATGCTCTATTGGTGGAAAAATATCTAATTCCCTCCATGGGAATTTAGAATTACCATTTGGAATTGCTAGGCGGCATTAATTCCATTGTGGAGTTTTATCTCCCGTATGCAGTTATCAGACTGTGCCACATAAGAGGCTTCTGATAAGTTCACCTGCATACACCCCAGCATCAGTGGGTAGGGTCTGACACATCCCACTCTGACGAGTCTAGTGTCAGACCTAAGACGAAATGCTGGTTAATAGAGCAAACGCCTGAAAAGCCAACATCTAATTTTTGATCTGATTTTTGATATGCTCTATTGGTGGAAAAATATCTAATTCCTTCCATGGGAATTTAGAATTACTAATTGATGGTGTCAATAAAACTCCATGTCATGTCAAGCATACGCGTATGTGGCCATTTTTAACTGACGTGTTGCTGTCCAGCGCCGTCTGTTGATCATTTTATGAAGTTTATTACCGTGCCAATAAAACCCCATGCTATGAAAATCATGTGTGTCAATTATTACCTTTCTACCTCCAATATTCCGTGAAGTATTGCTTCGTCAAATGTTAACGGAATTTTAGCTCATCCTCTAAATCACTGGTAAGACCAAAAATAGAGTATATTTCCAGTAGCTGGGACTCTTACCAGGATTACTTGATTCGAGAACTGGAAGAGATCCAAAGGAAAGCTGCACGATTTGTTCTGGGCGATTTCCAGCGAAAGAGTACTGCTACGAAAATGTTGCAAACTTTGGCCGTGGAAGAGTTGAGAGTAAGAAGACGGACTACTTCACTAAGCGGTATGTTTTCATCTGTTAGTGGAGAGGTGGTATGGGGTGAAATTAATAAAAGAATAAGCTTTAGTGGAGTTTTTTTAAAGTAGGAAAGACATGCAGATAGTGTTAAAATTAAGAGGTAAAATTGGAGCAAAAAATGTTCGTTCATTAGAAGATTAAAGAGGTGATAACTCAATCAATCAATCAATCAATCAATCAATCAATCAATCAATCAATCAATCAGTATCTAAAGACAGTGCCTTGTCGATTCAACCATTGTCTTCCGTCTTCAGCTTGTCGTTTCATCGCACATTAACTATATCCAACGTTTGGCTGCAGTACTTGAAGGAATTGGTTCCCAGGTCGACCTCGACCCTGTTTTCCTAAAATCTTTCCTTCTAGTAGATTGGTTAAGAAAGTATTATGACGCACTGTGTGACCAATGACTTTAGTTGTTCTTCTATGTACTGTTATCATCAGCTGTTTCTTCTCCTGTATTTCTCGCAGGATACTTTCGTTGTTTCTCCTTTCAGTCCAACTGACCTTTAGCATTCGCCTCCAGACCCACATCTCAAACGCGTCAAGCCATTTTCTATCCTGTTCTTGGATTGTCTAAGATTCACATCCATATAAGACTACCATTGGCATGTAAGGTGCGTAAGAGTCAACCGTAGTTGACATCACGACAAATGTGAGCTACACTACGCTCCACACAAATGACATCACAAAACTTTTCTTAATCTCAATATCAAGATGTATACTGGTCAGAAGATTTATTTTGTTGCTGAATGCTTGTTTGGCAAGCGCTATTCTTCTTCTTATATCTTTGCTGCAACGGTTATCATTTTTTGTGAATTGACTTCCGAGGTAAGGGAAACTGGTGGCTTGTTCCACTACTTTGTTAGCAAGCCTGATGTTGGTGTGATTTCGCACAAGATGTTTACTTACAACTGATATTTTTGTTTTCTTCACGTTAATGTGTAAGTATAAATATACAAATTTGATGACAGTATATTCAGCGTCTTGGATAATTCCTTTCTGAGTCCGCGACCACTACTATATCATCTGCAAATGGAACACAATGGATCTGTTGTCCATTTATTCTAATTCCTTTTGTGTTCGTCTTGAACTTCTTTATAGCTTTTTCGATGAATACGTTAGAAGTACGGTGATAGTGGGCAACCCTCTCTTACTCCCTTCCCTTCGTAGGATCAGCCTCATATCTTTCCAGCCTAATCCCGAAGATTTACTAATTTTGATCACTGCAATATCCAAATTGTACGTAAACATTCAATATTGCAGTAAGAGTTAACATCACTGTCAGAATGGAAACCAGTCAACAGAGGTGTACGACATGGTTGCGGCCCATTACCCCTGCTCTTTATTATCTACATGAAGGCTCTTATAAAAGATTAGAGAATTCTCCCTGCCCCTCCCCCCGGTGACATCATCATAAATAATCACCTACAACTGGATAGGCAGCTGCATTCTGATGACCAAGTAATTTGACTGTACAGAGGATGTATTACATCGCTGCTGAATATTTCATGGAAATATTTTCTTTTTGTAATATCTCAAGCCATTCTTTTTCAGTTTCGATTCAGTTATGACTGTTAGGTTATTCAGTCTACCGAAACTAATTTTGAGTACTACATTTATAAGCTACCTGAAAAAAATATATTAACAGTATTATACTTGAAAGAAAGGGAAACAAATTAATTAAATTAAAATAGAATGACATGTTTTTCCTTAAACGCCTAAAAGTAAAATACAGGGTGGGGGGCGTGGCGTAGCGGCAGGTCAACGGACTAACTAGCCAGCTGTACTCGCGCCAATGACAGAGCAACGGTTTTTTTCAACACCTTGCTTTCTACGCTAGAGTGGAGAGAAAACACGACTTCATTAAGATAGTTCCAAATTCCAAGTTCATAAGTCTTCATACAGAAATAAACAAATGTGTTTATACTTTTCAAATTATTTGAGTGTGATCTGATAGAACCTGACGATGTTCTTTTAAAAACAAAACGTGCCATTATGTTTTAATTAATTTGTTTCTTTTCAAGTATAATACCGTTACCATATGTTTTCTCTTTCAGTTAGTTTATAAATTTATTACTCAAAATTAGTTTCGATAGACTGAAGAACCTATCAGTTATAGACATTGGAAATATCAACTAAAAAACTAAAAGCAAATAAAGAGTTCTGTGCAGAATTGTACGAAATAATGAGCCAGTAGAACGAACTAACTCCAAATATCTCGGTAGCCAGGCTAAGTGGCTCAGACGGTTGAGGCGCTGGCCTTCTGACTCAGTCAGGTGGTATTCGAAGGTGCTCAAATACGTCAGCCTCCTGTCGGTAGATTTACTGGCACGTGAAAGAATCTGGCGGGACTAAACTCCGGCACCTCGGCGTCTCCAAAAACCGTAAAAAGTAGTAAGTGGGACGTAAAGCAAATAAATTATACTACATCGGCTATTGCCTATCGTTTGGCAGAAATACCGATATCGATAACAGCACTGCAAAATGCAATAAAACCATAGGTACTACCATGGAATCGTTTATAGTTTCGAGTAACACAAGACAACACATTTATAGAAAACTAGCCTGATTATTTCTCTTGTGGGAAAGTGAGTCATGGGCCATCAGGAATAGAGATAAGCCCTGAATCACTTTTGCTGACGTGAGATACATGAGACGTACAACAGGATACACGCGATGGGACTACAAAAGTAGCAGGTAGCTAATGAAAGTACTGAAGGCAGAACCGATCTTTAAATTCGTAGGAAGATAACAAAAGAAATAGAGCTTTCGTGGCACAGACGGCAGCGTGCCGGCCTTTCAACGCCGGTTTCCGTGGTTCGAATCGCGCCACTCCATGTGCAGTTTGTGGCGGACAAAGCAGAGGCATTTGGCGGACCGGGTACTCCGGTTTTCCCTGTTATCATTCATTCCAGCAACACACTCCATTATCACCTCATTTCATCTGGCAGTCGTTAATTATTGCCTCAGAAGAGTACGCCAGGCTTTGGGCAGCCGGCACGATTCCTATCCTCACCGCTAGATGGGAGCTTCAACCATTCCATTCCTGATCCGGTCAAATGACTGGAAACAAGCCGTGGATTCTTTTATACCGAATGACCTGGAGGAATATTTGCATAGAATTGGAAGGGAAAGAATGCCAAAACAGATCTTACGATACCAGCGCAGAAAAAGTGGCTTTATTGGAAACCCAGCTATGAGACAGATCGAGATCGTAACAGACTACTTAGTGTAATACCTGTTTGTACGAAGATGAAGATGAAGATGAATTAAAGGTAAGGCAAGGGTGTATTCTGCCCGAAGGCAGGTTCGAACCTCCGCAGAGGTGTGCCTGAGCCGGAGTTTACTGGATTCTCAGATGAGTCCTGACATTGCCTCCGCTTACTTGTGCCAAGCTCCTCACTTTCATCCATCCTATTCGACCTCTCTTGGTCAACTCTTATTATTTTCTGACCCCAACGGTGTTAGAGCATTCAAGGTCTAGGGAGGTTTTCATTTTCACGTCTTTCGTGGCCCTTATATTTCTTTCACTTTTTAAAATGTCAGATCCCTTCCTTCTCTCTGATTGGTGTTATATAGAGGATGGATGCCTAGCTGTACTTCCTCTTAAAATAATAATAATCACCACCCCCAGAGATGTACGATAAATTTCCAACTTCTTCAAAATAATTGAAGTAAAGTCTAGGAACTGACTGACTGACTGACTGACTGACTGACTGACTGACTGACTGACTGATGGAGCTGGTACTTGGGAAAAGAGAATATCTCTCTAAAATGGAGGGAGTAAAGTAGGATAATAAAACAATATAAATATTTTTCATTTATATATTCGTGTAAATTTGCACTTTATTTTTACAATTTTGCTTTACATCTCACTGACACAGATAGGTTTTATGACGACGATGGGGGTAGGAAAGGCCTAGGAGTGGAAAGGAAGCGGCCGTGGCCATGATTTACGTACAGCTCCAGCATTTGCCTGCTATGAAAATGAGAAATCACGGGTAAACTCTCTTCAGGGCTGCCAAACCCACTATCCTCCGAATGCAAGCTCACAGCTACGCCACCCTAACCGTGCAGTCAACTCGCTCGGTGTTCGTGTGATTTCATTTTCAGGCTTCTTGGTTTGGATTACTGACTGAGCCAGGGATTTTAACTGCGCAAGGCTAATTCCTCTGGTTAGAAGTCTAGTATATGCTTGGTGACGGACGTGAGTGAGTGAGGCTCCACAGTAATCAAGTGATTTGAAGGTGTTATACAGCAGTGAAAGTGACAAAAATTTGCGGAAGTGTTACATTTGTATTTACCAATCAATATACACACACGTTTTGTTGGTACTGATATTCTTTTAATTCCAAATTAGCATTGTAAAGAAAACGGGTCGCCGAAACAACGGAGTTGGAAGCCCAGCCATTACCAGTGCTGCCAACGTAGACCGCCTCGTGAAGTGCACGCTGGACGACTTCATTAACTCGGACAGCTTCCTTGAAAAAATTGTGCAGGCCATTTCGACCCGCATAACAGAAGTGGTCATAAAAGAACTTGAAAAGAGTTTAAAATTTAATATCGAAGCGTTTTCAGAGTTAACTGAAAAACTTGATAAGAAGGAGGCGGAAATTCGCAAACTGAAGGAGGATATGGACGCTAAGTGTGATTCATTGGAGCAATATAGCCGGAGAAATAATGTAAGAATTTTCGGCATTCCTGAAAGTTCGAACGAAAACTGCGATGAACTAGTGCTCAACGTGTGCAAAGCAGTAGGTGCAGATGTGAGACTTAATGACATCGATAGGTGTCACAGAGTAGGACCTCGATCTCCAGGAAAAACACGACCTATCCTAGTGAAATTTGTGTCTTATCGCTCACGGCAGGACGTCTTCACGAAGAAAAGGAAACTGAAAGGATCATCTACAACAATCCGTGAAGACCTTACGGCTGTCAGAATGTCCATCTTGAAGACAGCAATCCAGCGTTTTGGGCTTAAAAACACTTGGACTGATTCAGGAGACATCATAATCAAGAAGGCGGACGGGATGAAATTAAGAGTTTGCCAGTTAAAGGAACTTCCTATGGCATAAGGTTCTGTTGCAGTGCTGCTTTATCACTTGATAATATGAGTCTACTTCCCATCCTTTACCGTAAGTCACAGCCGAGAAGCTATCTTTCAATTTAGTTTAAGAAAATCTATCTATCTATCTATCTATCTATCTATCTATCTATCTATCTTTTTACCGTATTAATTGATCTAAATATCGATTAGCTTAGCTGTCTTCTTATCCTACCATCTGTCGATTGACTTACTCTTTAATCACTTTCCTAACTGGTTCTAATTTAAATCAGGTCCCCGTATTTACGTCTACATAGATCTAACATCTACACTACGGAGAATAAGCTCCTACTCGAGTTATTCTGTACGCGTAATCTGCTGTTGCACGTTATTATTATTATTATTATTATTATTATAGACAATTTAGCCATCTAAAATACGTAAATTGCTGATTATTCATTGGATGTATTCGCATGCTGTGTTCTACTTCTAGTTAGTTTTCATTTTAGCAATTGGCAATGCATACCACTAACAGCAGTAATCCCTCTGACCATAGCAATACTTTTCCCTGTCACACTTCCCCTTCCCCACCGATCCCTTCAACCTGTCTACCTGCTAGTCCATTGACCCGAACCCCACCCCTTGAAGCTACAACACACATTCTCCAGTCAGCCCTAAATGGACAAAAGCGCACTTCACATATGTCACCTTAATGCCCAGAGTTTAGTTTCTCAAACTCGTATAGATGAACTCAAAGCGATTTTCATTCCCCTGTCCTTTGATATCATCTTATGCAGTGAAAGTTGGTTGAAAGTCAAACATCAAGCTAAGAATCTTGAATTACCTGGCTACTGCCTTCTGAGGAATGACAGACTTGGCAAAGGGGGAGGTGGGGTCTGTGCTTTTGTCTCTTCGCGCTTGAAACCTCCTCGCCTCAACAGTACGAGCGTAAACCTGAGTACATGTTCATAGAGATACAGGTCGCTACTGTTAAATGCTTGGTAGGTGTAGTATACAAACCGCCTAAAGCTCGCCGTCTGAATGACTTAGAGACTGATATTAACAGACTGTTACCTATGTACGAACATTTTATAATGATGGGAGATTTTAATACAAACCTTCTAAATCCAGATTCTTCCGAAGCCACCCATCTATTGAATACGTTTCAGGCATGCAGCTTGGCGGTCCTCCCACTTTCTCCCACTCACCACACTAAAACTTCACACACACTACTGGACCTAATAGTAACGAACAACCCTGACAGAGTATTACATCACGGCCAGACATCTGCTCCCGGACTGTCAGCCCATGACATCATCTTTGTGTCTTACGCACTGCAATGCCCTAAACATAAACCTAAGTACGTGACTTACCGAAACTATAGCCGTATTAACAACGAAAAATTATTGGAAGACGCTTTTTCGATGCCGTGGCAGGAGATAACTCATAAAACTAATATTGACGACATGGTCACCACTTTCAATAACATGATAATACATATTTTTGACAAACATGCCCCTATACGGACAGCACGCGTCTGTAAAAGACTCTCCCCGTGGCTAAATGATGATATCAGAGCAATGATGGCTAAGCGTGATGCAGCTCATAGGAAATATAAACATTACCCGACAGAGGAAAACTTTATCTATTACAAACGACTACGTAATAAAACGACTCAGATAGTAAGAAACGCTCGACTACGGTACGCCCATGACCTTATAAAACCTGACGTAAGACCCGCTACTTTACGGAAGTCAATCCGCCATTTTGGACTAAATAAACCGGACAAGGTAGACGATTTGGAAGTTTCTCTTGATGAATTGAATAATCACTTCGTATCCTCCCATGTACAATTAAACGAAGAAGCAAAAGAAAACCTTTTGTGTGCAAATTACAACACACCACCCGTAGGCAGAGACAAATTTTATTTTAGTTATGTCTCACCCCTTCAAGTGAAAGCGGCTATCATGCGAATCAAAACCAAATCCACAGGGGTGGACAATATATGTATTATAATGCTAAAGAAAATTATCGACGCTATTATTCCAGTATTGACATTCATATACAATTTCTCCCTTTAAAATAGTGTATTTCCAACTGTCTGGAAAATGGCCCTGGTGCATCTTTTACCAAAGATAAAATCTCCTAGACTAAACAGTGACTACAGACCTATAAATATACTGTCAATAGTAGCCAAGGGACTCGAACACATTGTGCATAATCAAATCACCAACTATCTCAACGACCACGACATATTAGACCCACACCAGTCAGGTTTCCGACGCAATCACAGTACATGTACTGCCTTACTAAGCGTGACTGACGATATAAGACAGGCTATTGATGAGCAAAAACTGACTATCCTAGTATTATTGGACTTCAGCAAAGCATTTGACTCTGTAGACCATGAGTTGCTCCTATCCAAACTTTATCACCTAGGGTTCTCCTACAGTACTCTGAGATGGTTGGGAGCTTATTTACACGAACGTCAACAACGTGTCATCAATCAAGGTGCATTTTCTTCGTGGCAATATGTAAAAAGAGGTGTCCCACAAGGGTCAACCCTTGCTCCTTTGCTATTTTCTGTCTATATCAACGACCTAGCTAAACAGCTGACACATTGTAAACGTAACATCTATGCTGACGACGTACAATTTTACATCCTTGCAAAACCAACAGACGTTTTGACAGCAATCGAGAAAATTAACATGGATCTAGAGGCCATAAGTAAATGGTCTTACCAGCACGGACTTATTTTGAACCCGAAAAAGTCCCAAACTATAGTAATTGCCCACCCAAGACTTATTTCCGACAATTTCCGCATGTCCATCCCCGACGTACAACTTCAAAATCAAGTGTTGCCCTTTCGCAAGAGCGTAAAAAATCTCGGAGTAACCATTGACCAGCACCTCTCGTGGACGGATCAGATAATATCTGTGAGCAGACGAGTTTTTGCTACGTTGCACACATTAAACAATTTCAAATTTACTTTTCCGTTCAGTTTAAAGAAGAAACTAGTTGAAACCCTCGTTCTTCCAATATTCGATTATTGTGACGTAGTTTACAAAGATGTGAAAACCGAGCTTCGAGATAAACTACAACGTGCACAGAATGCCTGTGTAAGATTTATATGTAATCTGAAATTTTCAGATCATGTTACCCAGTCTTACGTCGACCTCGGATGGCTACGCCTTGAAGACAGACGCAAGCTGCATACCCTGACTTCATTGCACCGAATCCTTACCATACAATCCCCATCTTACCTGTATGAACGATTTCATAGCCTTTCTGAACACCATGATAAAAACACCAGAGCGCTGAGCTCGACATTGCTCGCTATTCCTAAGCATAAATCCTCAACCTACAACAATTCCTTCACTGTTGTGGCCAGCCGTGAATGGAACTTCCTTCCGCAGGAGGTCAGAGGGATATCAAACCACGGAAGATTTAAAAGTATGTGTTCAAAATATCTCTATGAAACGAGCTCGTAGTGCGACAGTCTTCTTATTCTTTTCCTTCTTCTTCTCATGGTCCTTCTTCTTCTTCTTCTTCTCATGGTCATTCTTCTCTCCATGGTCCTTCTTCCTCTTCTTATTATCATTATTAGACTATTATTATTATTATTATTATTATTGAAATTGTAATTCGTTCTTTGTTGTATGTTAATTTCTTCGTACGAAGCA
The DNA here is from genome assembly GCF_040414725.1 of Anabrus simplex. Lineage (NCBI taxonomy): Eukaryota > Metazoa > Arthropoda > Insecta > Orthoptera > Tettigoniidae > Anabrus > Anabrus simplex. The sequence goes on along the minus strand of NC_090272.1, from coordinate 59,833,092 downwards.
AAATGTTAATTTATATTGTGTATTATAATAGTTATTTTTATGTACAGCAGGATAGCATAGTACCGTAGTAATTTGTTTCAGTCTCTTTTTTTCATTTATTCAGTATGTTATATATTTTTATGTTAATTATGTATTTCACTGGTTAAGTGTAAGACAGGGACACGTGTCCCTAACTTTGCCAGTTAAAATAAATCATATCTATCTATCTATCTATCTCTATCTATCTATCTATTTATATGCATTTTTAAGGCATCCACACAAAATACACCTCACTGCCAACCACTACAGAAACACACAATAATTAATACATTTTCGAGATACGATTGGCGTGAGACGACCGTAGCCGTGTTGAAACACCGGATCCCGTGAGATCTCCGAAGTTAAGCAACATTGGGCGTGGTCAGAAGTTGGATGGGTTGCCACCCGCTGTTGGTGGGGGTAAGGGAATGGAGGAGCGGAAAGGAACTGGCCACACTGCCGCAAGGAAACTCCGGCTCAGGAATACCTCTGCGGAGGTTCGGACCTGCCTTCGGGCAGAACAACCCCTTACCTTACCTATTGGCGTGAGGGTAGACATGCAGCCGTAAAACAATGTCATAAATCTACATCAACTACATATCAGTCCTAAGAAAGTGGTAGAACATCCAAGAAGTTGAATAAGAAAATATTGTGTCGTTTCATAATATGCTTGAGATCTTCCATCTACAATTTCTTTACTGTATGGACATGATTCTGTATAGTCTTTTGGGCTTATGACGTGTCAAGAAAATAAGGTGAAATTCTTTATGTTTCGCAGAGAACTGTGCTCTGCGTCATCAGAAGAAAATCTGACTGTACACGAGAAAGGCTTCTTAAACAATGACTCTTTAAATTTAGACGTTATAATAGAAGTGGGAATGGTACGTTCATTCGCCAGCAGATGGCTCCCCGGACGTGGCACAGCGCTAGCGTTCGAAGCGGAAGCTGACCAAACCATCAGAATCAGTCTAAGAGGTTCACATAACATGTGTACGTAACACATGACATTGACAGGTGTATGACATTGACGCAAACCTGGAATGAAACATCTGGCGATGAGGAACGTACAAAACTTTCCTTGACACGGCATAATCCCAAGAGCCTATACAGTATCATCTCTATAAGTACGGGCCGTGAAAGCATCAATGGCAACAGCTTCTTTTCTGTTAACTGGTTTCTGTTTCTGCTGAAATTTAGTTAATTTTTGACATGTTGTGCAACAGTATGTTGGCAGATTATTTGCCATTTTCTAATATTCAACAGTAGTTTGCAAAATTTAAAAGGTCACTTGCAACTTATGTAAGGCTTGTTAAGAGAAAGGCAGAGTGAATACACTACCTCTTGATATACTCGCAGACAGGTTTAACAACTTAATAGCTTCACTGTTAGGTACTCAAAGGCAGGCTTCTCACCCTTCATCTCCACAAACTTCGCGGTAAATACTTCAAATTCTCTTGAACTCACTCAACTCATCGAACACATTATAGTATGAGACGAGCTTCCGACGGCCATTAATAAACAAGTTTACGTCAGGTTTTACCCTCATACCTATCAAACAGAAAAGAAATCATTCTACCAAGTTTAACCCTTTATAGGGCAAAAAACTGGGGGTATTAAAAAAACTATTTTATGGTTAATTTGTACATGAAATGTATGTAAGACTATAGATGTACAACTAGTTTATGGATTTACACCGTATTTCGTACAATATGGGGTGGGAAATTATTATCGAACTGACCGTTCCAGATAGGTATTGTCTGTGTGTGGGCAGTGGGATAATAATTTCCCACTTAAAAAATATTTTATGATAATGCGCTCATTACGTATTAATTACTTTATTGACATCAATATAATACGATAACATTACATACTACATGACCTATGGATTAAAAAATGATAATGAAATATCTCAAACCTAATTTACTTTGGTTGTAGAAAAATTTGAAAATACTGTCTATGATTTGTGAAATTGTTCAAAGCATGATTTACATAATGCAACATTACATTTCATGTTACTCCTTTTACTCGATACTACACTGCGCAAAGCGACGATATGTTTTTATTAGCTCAGGTAGATGGCTGCCGATATCTGATAATCTCACCATATTTTCGATTGTTGCTTGTCCATCAGATCTGTTTCTCTTCCTTCCACGCCCGTTCGCTGGGGAATAGCCCAGTTTCTTGTTCGAAAATGACTGTATCAGTTCATTTACTAGCTGTGACCTTACCTTCAGGTGTGATGTACCTTTTGTATTCTCTTTCATTTCCGCTTTGTACACTGTGTATGAATTGACAATCACAATATCCAGGAAGTAATAAAAATCTTGAGCCACCATCTTCTTGATTCTTGACCTGCCAATAAAAGATAACATGAACCTATAAGACACTATGTATAGGAATTCCAATCATAATAGGTTGCGTGGGTTGAACATTGTTTTTTCTTACCTACCAGAGTACTGGACACAATCTTCAGCATCAGAGTTTCCACTTTCCTCCGAGTCCACAGCTTGTTCTTCTGATATTTCATCCAGCCAGACTTCAATCTTTGCTTCCATATTCAGAGCAGTAGTAATCAGCCTACAAATAGTTCCAATATAATACTGTATTAAAATTATTATTATTATTATTATTATTATTGTTATTATTATTATTATTACCTAGCTACTATTAGAGGAAACATGCTTTACCCATGTTTATGATTTGAAACCACTTATTAGAAGAACTAAATAACACAAATACAGTCCAAGCAAAATTAGGCCTAGATCTTGCATAAAATCCAAGTACTGACTAAGTGCAAATGACAATAACATCTTTGTCCGTCGTCATAGGGGAAACTTAAAACAGTTTTAGAATAAGCAATTATAGTAAGTTTGAAAAATATGTAAATAATTTTGAAATAGTATCTTACTAAGTTGCAGAGAAACTGAGAAATTATCATTGATTCTGTTAGTAGTATTCCAAATGACACAACGGATGGATCATTATGATATCCATGGCACAAATATATTTGCTCCTTGAATAAAACATGATAAACTGCACCTCTGAAGTATATACTAACCTTTAGAAATCTTCTGTCTTGAGTATTCCACACCTTCCTCCTACAAACACCGTTTCACTGCAACTGAACACAAAGTGACTGCCACCGTACGCGCGCTAGGAACCACTGGGGTATATATACTTCCCACCTAGTGATTTAGGTCGCAGTAGCGATCAGGTTATTAAGTTTGAAATGAAACTGTGCAGCCCTCTTACACTAGCAAGTGGAACTGCATGCTCTGAAACACCTGGGAAGATAATCTCCCTAAACCCGTTATGTATATACGAGGTGGGAAGATAATATCCCAAAGACCTATAAAGAGTTAACATAATAATCTAAATTATAATTAAAAGGAACATAAATAAAAAAAAGAGATTCCCTCCACTTATGTACGTATCTTTTCAATCTATGAATAGCTGATAAATTTCGAAATTGAAATAATAAATCAGTCACTACTGATCTGCATTTGGGGCAGTCGCTCCGGTGGCACATTCCCTATCTGTTGTTTCCCTAGTCTTTCCTTAAAAGATTGCAAAGAAATTGGACATTTATTGAACATCTCCGTTGGTATGTTACTCCAACTCCTAACTCCTCTTCCTATAAACTGATATTTTCCCCAATTTGTCCTACTGAATTCCAAATTTATCTTCATATTTTGATATTACCTACTTCTAAAGTCACCACTCAAACTTATCCGTCCACGCCATCTCTCCACTGACAGCTCGGAACATAGCACTTGGTCGAGCAGCTCGTCTCCTTTCCTCCAAATTTTCCAGTCCAAACTTTCAAAATATTCATAACGCTATTCTTTTGTCGGAAATAACCCAGAACAAATGGAGCTGCTTTTCTTTGGATTTTTCCAGTTCTCGAATCATGTAATCCTGGTGAGGGTCCCATACACTGGTAGCATACTCTAGTTGGGATCTTTCCAGAGACTTACCCGCTCTGTCCTTTACATCTTATGATGACTATGAATTTAGTTGTCTTCCACGTAAAACGCAGGTCCATCAAATATAAACGGGATTTTTGTTCCGGAACATCAACAGTTGGTAGGACTGGCCCCACGCTTCAGCTATGTTTAGGCGGGACCGTTAGGAGTCGGGAGAGCGTGCTGTTAGATATTTCTCGCCGTTTCTTCAGTAAAGCTCAGGATATCGGAGCAACAGGTGCATCCCTCCACTGCGCAACGCATAATTATAAAATTTCTTACTCTTGAAGGAGTTACAGCGGCGGAAATTTGCCAGAAATTGACTGCACAGTTCGGCGATCAAACATTGTCAACGACGCGTATGTTTGCCTGGCATAAAAAGTTCATGGAAGGACGAAAATGTGTGGAAAATCAGCAACACGATCACCGTCCTCGACCAGCATTACAGACGAAAACATTCGTGCGGTTAAAGACATTACCGACAACGCTCGACGGGTGAGAGTATCAGAAATTGCAGAACAAGTCGGAATCAGTTATGGCAGCTGTCAAGCAATCATCACAAACGACCGACAGTTCCGTAGAGTGTGTTCCAGATGGGTCCGTCGCCTTTTCACCGAAAATCTGAAGTCGAGACGTTTGGAGGTCTATCATCCTCCTTACATCCCGGACTTGTCGCCCTACGATTTCCATTTGTTCGGACTGCTTAAAGAAGCTCTAGGGGGGCAACGGTTTGAAAATGACAAGAGCGTGGAAGACATCGTGCGCAACCGGCTGGTGACACAACCCTGTTCTTTTTTTACGATGAGGGCATCAAAAATCTGCCCATACGCTGGGACAAGTGCATTTCCAAAGCAGAAACTCTGTGGAAAAATCTTGTAATTGCCCTGTGTTTTTCATTAAATTAATTTAAATAAAAAATAATATCCCGTTTGTATTTGATCCCCCCTCGTACACGCTGTCGGTTAATGCGCGGTTAAGCGTGATCCATTGACGGGCGTTTGACCGGTGTTTTATTGTATTAATAAACAGGAAAACCAAGTCCTTCGCATTCAACAAATCAAAGAGGTATATTCCCCTTTTGGTACCGATACTGAAAAATAATTACTGAAGGGACAGATAGTTCTAGAATGGAGAAATGGAGAGAGAAGTAAAATCACTCCGGAATTATAAGGTTGGCCTATAAGTGCAGTTGATGGTAGCCTGTACAATCGCTATAAAAAAAGGAGGAGAAAAATGAGGTATAAAAAAGGACAAGAATGAGGTATTTTACTACCCTCGCATTTTCTATTTGTGAGATTTGATGTTAATTATGTGTTTTAACAAAATATTGAGCCTCCGTTGTTCAGGCGGCAGCGCGTCGGACTCTCACCGCTGGATTCTGTGGTTGAAATCCCGGTCACTCCATATGAGATTTGTGCTGGACAAAGCGGAGGTGGGATAGGTTTTTCTCCGTTTACTCCGGTTTTCCCTGTCATATTTCATTCCAGCAACACTCTCCAATATCATTTCATCTTTCATTCATTAATCATTACCCCAGAGGTGTGCGACAGGTGTCGGCAGTAGGCACAATTTCTATCCTCGCCGCAAGATGGGGGCTTCATTCATTCTATCCCTGACCCGGTCACTGACTGGAAAACATGTTGTAGGTTTTCATTCCATTCATTATCAAAATATTCACTTCCCATACAGATAAACACCCTTTGTTGTGGATAGTCATAACAAATATTATACCAGCTACAGGTTCGATTGTTTCTGAGAAAAGTGTGTCTTCGGAGAACTTCTGCAATATCTTAAGCTCATTCTTGTTTTAACCGACTGTACAAGGGTGTAAGGGTGGCTACTTGTAACATTCTGAAATCAGAAATTTAGCAATTTTTTACCGTTTAAACATTTTCTTTTGAAGTTTTAAACGTATAATTTGAGTTAGTTATAAGAAATATTTAATGTATTTTGATGATGTGAATGTGAACTTAGGAAAAGAGATTCATTGGCGTTATTTTATTTACTTATCGTGCGGATTTTAGTTCCGAGTGTCCGAGGATATCTTCGGCGCACCTGGTGCAGCCCTTGTTAGGCAGCCCCTACGAAGAGGGTGGGCGGCAGTGGCGTATCCTGGAATCTCCACTGAGGCATGCAACTAGTAACCATGCAGTTAACACAATGTATTAAGTAAATTTCAATTCTACTCACCCTAATTACATGTAGGTGAACTCGAGCTAAACAGTTTTACAGTAAGTTTCTGGATTGAACGTGCGTACACAATTCTTGTTTTCTGTTTTTAAATTTACGACGGTCCGCTTCTGTGGTGTAGTGGTTAATGTGATTAGCTGCCACCCCCGCAGGCCCGGGTTCGATTTCCGGCTCTGCCACTAAATTTGAAAAGTGGTACGAGGGCTGGAACGGGGTCCACTCAGCCTCGGGAGGTCAACTGAGTAGAGGTGGGTTCCATTCCCACCTCAGCCATCCTCGAAGTGGTTTTCCGTGGTCTCCCACTTCTCCTGCAGGCAAATGCCGGGATGGTACCTACCTTCAGGCCACGTCCGCTTCTTTCCCTCTTCCTTTTCTATCCCTTCCAATCTTCCCATCCTCCGCAAGGACCCTGTTCAGCATAGCAGGTGAGGCAGCCTGGACGAGGTACTGGTCATCCTCCCCAGTTGTATCCCCCGACCCAGAGTCTGAAGCTCCAGTACACTGCCCTTGAGGCGGTAGAGGAGGGATTCCTCGCTGAGTCCGAGGGAAACGCCAACCCTGGAGGGTAAGCAGATTAAGAAGAAGAAGAAGAAGAATAAATTTACGAGGGAAGGTAGGGGTCTCCCGGCTTTAACTATTTGAATCTTTTCATCAAACGAACGGCCAGTAAATGGCTTTTCAAACTGATTTACAATTATATCCGTTTTAGACTCTTCCATCGTTAGTACCACATGTGCGCAAAATATAATAAAACACCGAAAACACAATGAATTAACTCACTAGTTAGCCACAACTCAAGCACTGGAGGTAAGTCACCCCAGTGGCATTGGTCAGTTTCGTCACGTTGGGTTCTCGCTGTGGGGTAATCTGTGGGTCCCGTTCGCTGTAAAGATGCCGACTTTCTCCAAGTTGCTAACAGATGGCAGAAGGTAGCACGGGTATGGGGTGACAAATTCTGACCAAGTTTCAATTGCAGCGACATCGTTCGGAGGGTTTCAGAACTACGTCTGCCACCGAATGCAATTTTAAGATTGAATGCCTTACATCATTAACTCCTCCATTTGCTGTCTCTTTCTTCCTAGAGTGGAGTAGACGGCGAGACTACACCAGCACCATACGTAGTCAAGCAACGGAACCAGTACAGTTGCGCGGAACTTTTGAACTTCTGAGAGATGAAATCGTTAATATTTGACTTGAAACAACCTAAAATCGTACATCAGACAGTTATTTGTGTTATCATAACGCATGCAATGAATGCCTTGCATTCAAGGAGAATACGCCCCTGGTGGGCGGCATCTGACGTGCGCGGGAAACTGCTTGGTACTGTAGTGGAAGATATTGTGCATGGTGTGTGAACTGTAGGGACGGTAGGTACAACACAAACACCCACTCCTCGAGCCAGGGTGAATAACCATTGAGGTTAAAATCTCCGACCTGGCCGGGAATCAAACCAGGGGCCCTCTGGACCGGAGGCAACTACGTTAACCATTCAACCAAGGAGCCGGACTGTTACCGGAGTTTTATGGTATGGCTCAGACGGCAGTGCGCCGGCCTCTCACCGCTTGATATCGTGGTTCAAATCCCGGTCACTCCCTCTGAGATTTGTGCTGGACAAAGCCGAGGTGGAACAGGGTTTTCTCCGGTTACTCTGTTTTTCCCTGTCATCTTTCATTCCAGCAACACTCTCCATTAACATTTCATCTGTCGGTCATTAATCATTGCCCCAGAGGAGTACGACAGGCTTCGTCATCCGGCACAATTCCTATCCTCGCCGCTAGATGGGGGCTTCATCCATTCCATTCTCGACCCGGTCGAATGACTGGAAACGGGCTGAGAATTTTCAATAAGCAGGGAAACCAGATTCCTCGCGCTTTACAGTTCATGGAGGTAAATTAATCCTTCAGTATTGATATTGAAATGTAATTACTAAATGAACAGGTAGTTCTGGAATACTCAAATGGACAAAAACGTACAATAAAAATTAAACAAAATAGTAGGAAAAGAGAAATGCATTAAGTATATTAAAATAGTTCATTTATTTAAAATTGCTGTAGACTAGCATAAAGGGCTGCCTGGCCAAGGTGGTAAAGGCGTGCTCGGTTCGCCCGGAAGGGCGTGGGTTCGAATCCCCGTCAGGAAGTCGTAAAATTTAAGAAACGAGATTTCCACTTCCGGAGGTACATATGGCCCTGAGGTTCACTCACCCTAAACCAAAAATGATTACCAGGTTAATTCCTGGGGGCAAAGGGTGCCGGACGTAGAGCTAACCACTCTACCTCATCACGTGCCACGGTTAACAATAGTGGAAGCATTTACCTTCCACTCCTCCAAGGGCCTTCATGGCCTGTACGGAAGTGTCTTTGTCTTTTATGGACTAGCATAACCTAGAAGGGAAGTAAACATTATATTGGTTCAACACCAGGTAAAAATAAAATGTAAAAATTAACCTACAGTATGTTCATGAATCAGTGACTTTGTTGGTGAGACCTAGTGTTGGCAGTGCCGCTCTTGCAAAGTGCATGATCTTTTCTCCCTCCGGTAATAATTCCATTAGCTATAGGACGTGATTTCTAGATACTATATCGAAAGAATTTTCTTGGAAACATGTCTGAAAAGCCCAAGCCACTCATCCAAACAGCAGAGTGGCAGCACAGCCTGACCGTGACTTTTTACTGTGTCTTCTAGTATGAGCAAGAACAAATTTACTTCGATTGGCCTGTCTCAGTCATCCTTGGCTTTCACAATATGAAAGTGTCCTCCAAGAGGCCCAGAGCACTCCTGCCGTCTAACTTTATCGTGCAATACAATACTAAGCGAGAGAAGACTCAACATTCTGCCAGAAAATACTGAAAAGCTACTTGTATCTTGTTGTAACTAGTGTTAAGTCCAGCTAAACTAACCAGTACAACTACTTTTCTGAGTGGTCAGCATTGAAGCCTCCAGTTTAGAGGGTCCCTGGTTCGATTCTCGGCCAACTCGGGGATTTTAATCGAGTCATTAATTCATCTGGCTCAGGGACTGGGTGTTTGGTTTGGTTCCAACACTCTCCTCATATTAAGACAACACACCAGACTATCAACCACCACAGAAACACGCAATAGTGATTCCATCCTACCACACTGGGTTGGCGACGGGAAGGTCATCCGGCTGTAAAACACGACCAAATCCACATGTGTGACACAGTTCGCACCCGCAACCTCCCAGGTGTGGGAAAAGCGTTAGAAGAATTGTAGACGTTTCATGATGCTGAAAGACTGCAAAATTGTGACATTATATTTCGTTGTTACCCTGTTATTAGGGTCTATACACAAAACATATCTACGAAGGCTTTGTTTGTAAATAATGACGGAAATCTGCCATAAGCGGTTTAGGGACAAAGATATTTTAGCATTGAAATACGCATCTTATATTCAAATTTAGCAAAATTGTCTTCATATAGTCCCTGTCTCAATTTATGAGCCTATGATGTGACGATCTGATGAGTATGTTCAGTTTATGATTACGCACTCTCGACGCGGCACAATTCCAGCCGGTGATTATTAATGGATCACATGTATACTTAATCGAGCAGGACCCCTTCGCACATCATGCTCAAACCACATTTTCAGACGTCTTCAACTTCTTTCTTCACTTCCTTCAAAGCAAGTTAACCTGCACTGCATTGAGGGCATTCTGTCTGAATTTTCTCAAATGATGAGCATCAGAGAACACCCCGGGTGTTCTTTCTAATCATTGGAGTAAAGGAGGCGATAATTTCCGAACATCACTTTGTATTAGTAGCAGTTGAAAGATTGGCTCCATCATCTACCTGTATGCGTGTGTAAACAACACACATTTAGCATCGGGATACTTCTGGAGCACCGCCAAATATCTGAGACTCGCCAAGTCTCGTGCCCAGTAATCAGGAAATCGACCTCTGTTCTACTAGTCTGTTCAACTGCGACCTATGTACAGTACTGTCACCCGGAGACGAAACTGTTACATTCAGATTTGGCACTGCGATCGTACCAAAAATCCGAAAAAAAAATGCTGGGCACCAAAAAGACAAACTTCTAAACTAACTCATCTAGCCGTAAATACTGACACAAAATACATTTCGAATAACTGAAAAATGGTTTTGAGATTTGTTAAATTCCTATTAATATATTATAGGCACATACATTGCACACCACACTGCACACTATTTGCACTAATGCCTTCAAATTATCCCTCGTTAGTACTCACACAGGCTTGGTGTTACTTTGGCCATTCATCCGTCACAGCATGGACAGTATCAATCGGGAAATCCGTTAGAGTTACCAGAAAGGAAAGCATCAAACTTCCAAGCGTTTTTCCTTGCAGCCATTCCCTCTAGCACCGATCACAGTGCAGATGAACTTTGCCCTGCAACCACTATTGAGTCGCCGTTGCCTCATGAGCTGCCACGGAGTTTTCCTGGAAGGTCCAGGCCTCATTTATGAACATGCTGCGACTCTAATCCTTCACGAGAGGGACCCTAACAGTTTCCACATCCACTCCGGCAGTTGTTGTTTTCAAGTCTTTTTCACAAAAATTAGGCGTAGTTTTGCACTCACAGCTCACCCCTCACCAAATCATGACTGAGGAGGAGTGGCGACTAATCAATCTTGGAGCCACGAGCTCCTCGAGAGCCTGCCGCATATACACTGTCATTCTTGTGGTTGAAGCTCTCTTCTTGTCGGTGTACTGTCTGTTCTGCCATTAATTATTGGCGAAAGAGACTCCAATCCTGTGTTCTTGCTAATGTTGGACATTTTTAAGACTGATGATACAAATTGTGAGTAACGTGTGTGTCTACCACATAGAAAGGAAATTAAAAATCTCAAACCACATTCGAGTTATTAAAAAAATAACGTGTAGCAGTATTTATGACTAGGCTGTGCATGTATACTATTGATATAAAGAGATAAATTTATACAGTACATGGAAGGCAACCTTTGGGATCTCTTGAACGATTTCAGGAATTATTTCACCATTAGATACATTATTTTTCCAGATTATTACAAAACCAAACCAAACCCCATGCAACAGCCCCGAACGGCAATGGCCTACTAAGCGAAACCTGCTCAGCCCTAGGGCCTGCAGATTACGAGGTAACGTCGTTATTGTTGGTTTTCAAAACCAGGATAGCCATCTCATCGTTAGATAGCTTCTCAATTGCAATCTCGTAGACTAAGTGGACCACGAACCAACCCTCAGGTCCAGCACCTGGCCTGGAATTATATCCGGGACCTACGGGTGACAGGTAGGCAAGCTAACCCTATACCATGAGGACGGCGTAATAATAATAATAATAATAATAATAATAATAATAATAATAATAATAATAATAATAATAATCAAATACCTGGGTGAGATCATCATGAAAAATGGACTGGACAAAGAAGCACTCAGGAGCGAGTACGCAAACTGGAAATAGCCTACCTAACATCCCGCACAATCTACAATAATAAAATGTCTTTCCCAAAACACCAAGATACGTCACTATGAAACAGTTCTGAAGCCAGTAGTTCTATATGCAGCCGAAACCCTGTCTCTAAATGCCAACAAAGGACTCCTTGAAGAACTGGAGGAAAGAGAACGCAAAATTGTGAGAGGAATCTTGGGATCAAAGTACAGAAATGGAATCCATCAAAAGAGATCCAACAAGGAAGTCTACAGCAAAATAGAGAAAATTACCGACACAATCAGAAAAAGACGGGCACGATTTTACGGTCATCTGAAAAGAATGGACGGAAGAAAGTTAACTAAAGAAATCTTTCACTTTTTTGATTCAAACCCCAAAACCACAATTCCCTGGTTTAGAAATACCAAAGAAGACCTGCAAACGCTACATATCTCAGCTGAAGACGCCCTTAACAGAGATCTCTTCCGCAAGAAAATATTGACGAACGGGCTACACCGAGACGAGCAACCGAAGACGAGGCACGGTGCCCCTTGGACAGAGGAGCGTAAGCAGGCCCACTCGCAAAGAATGAGGGAAATTTGGGCTCTAAAGAAGGCCAAGTTCAGTGTCAAATGCAACAAGACTTAACGTGGTCCTTGACGGCCCCAGCGAATAATAATAATAATAATAATAATAATAATAATAATAATAATAATAATAATAATAATGCACGGACAGAAGAACGGAAGAAAAATCCTTTAGGCAAGCAACTCAATGCTGAAAACATCCTAGGGATGTGAGCTACGAATTTTATTTCTAAAAATTACATTCCTTCTCTTAATCACTCTTATCCGGTGTATTAGATTGGCAGTTTGCCTTTTTCTACCACTACCAACGCTAATGTGAGCCAATGCACTTAAGCCCTTATAACTAACATTCGGTGAGGACATTTTTCAAAAAGTCAAAAAATGCCTGAGGGAATTGAACCAAGGAACACATTACAGAATGAATTATGTAAATTAGTTAATCTGGCCAGGATTTGAATAATAAAGAAAACTAGTAAAGAAACAAGTGATTTAAGGCCGTTTTTCTGGAACTGCATTTAAGCCGGAAATAATTTTCGAAATATTCTTCTTTGATAGAGCTATTCTAGACTGACAATTTGAAACCTTGGCGCACCCTTTAGCCCTCAACTTCCATGATTGAAGAATTTGCTTAATTTAATTTTTTTCTTAGTACGGAGACCCCCACTTTGTCTGCCGATAGGGTGGAGAGATTCTGGGAAGAGAAGGAAGCAAATACATCTGCTAAGTAAGTTCAGTCGCGCTCCTCGGATGGGCACAACGTTGCGAAAGGAATGGTATGCATTTTTATATTCACAAGAACATCAGTATGTCATCGTATTGCCTGTTGCTCACGGTAAAATTTTCTGTCAAATTTATGGTACAATAATTTAATTTTATAAAATTTCTGTTGCTCACGGTCAAATTCAAGTTTTATAAAACATTTGATAAAACTTTTCATAAAATAGGACATGTTCTATTCCGTAAAATTAATTTTACGAAACGAACCAATCAGCGAAGCTGACATCACGATGATATTGGCGCTACGTCGTGAGAAGATTGTGAAGCTCGATTGTAAACAAACACTTCTTTCTAAAATGGCAGGATCCGGGTGGACTAAGGAAGCTGTTAGTGTTTTACTGACGAATACCAGAAATATCCTTGTTTGTACGAAGTTAAAACACCACTTTACCACAACAGAAATGCAAGAAGAGAAGCAGAAAACACAATCGTCGAATACCTATATGAATGCTGGTCTTCTAACCTCAACTAATTTTCGACAAAGGACAGCAATCCTCTACCTACTTCTCTTCTTTTGATCCAACCCCGAGTCCAGCATTTCCTGGCATTTCTTTTCTTCCTTCTCACCACTGTACAATATATAAGTGCAACTAAAGCAGCAAGTTTTGCTTTGTTTGATGGAGCCATACTCTCAAACACACTGTAAGTTGAACAGCTGATTCTTAGTTTAAAATTTTATCAATAGATGGCAGCACATACAAATCTTAGTTCAGAAGTGAGTTCATAGATGGCCATCCTGATGCTTCGACGGATTTTAAAAAATAATTTTACCGTGAGCAACACAACTTGTTTTTACCAAAATTTTATAAAATTAATTGTACAACAAATTTTACGAAACATTTTACCGTGAGCAATAGGCATAAGGATCGTGAATTTTACGAAAAACATTTGTAGACGTAATATTACAACTCGGAAGACATGAAAAAAAACTGTTTGGAATTTACGGAATGCACCACGTTCATGGGGATCATCACACAAAGTGGGTTACATTAACAATTATGACGTGTAAAGGTGGCGGTACAGGATGCTTAACGAGTCTTTCATAATGTCTATTATAACGTTCTTGGGTGTAGGCTATTTCTGGGAATACCTGACCCTTTCAAGATATTCGAGGTGTATTTTTAGTACCTCCCCTGCTACCATGAAAGCAAACTTTTGACTGAGCAATGCTCAAAACGGATATTGTAATATTCACTTAAATATGGGAGGCATGATTCATGAATATCTTCCTTTTCACTGTCAACCTGAATCACCTGCTCATCGTGTCTTTAAAAAAGAATAGTAAGGTCCAACACCAAAGCATGTGCTTTAATTGTTGAAAAAATTTCTTAGAAGGCAAAGTAAGGGTCCCCTTAATGTGAAAGGTATCAAATTGTGATTCCTGGATAGCTCTATCACGCTAAAAGAAAACTTCGAAAATAACTTCTGCTCTAAATGCAATTCCAGAAAAATAGTCTAAACTCGCTTGTTTCTTTAATCATTTCCTTTTTGATTCAAATCCTAGTCAAATTAACTTATTTACATAATTCCTTCTGTAATGTGTTTCTTGGTTCAATACCCTCAGATATTCTTTGATTTTTTTGAAAAATGTCACACTGAATGTAGTTATAAGGGTTTAAGTCAAACTCTGCATTCACTCACATTAGCGCTCGTAGTGGTGAAAAAGGCAAACTGCCAATCTAATCGACCAGATAATGAGAATTAAGAAAAGGATTGTAATTTTTAGGAATAAATAAAGAATATAATATACTTTATTACATGTTATTTATCTGAAATTCTTAGGTCATATCTAGAGTCCGGATTATTAGGTTCTGATAGGTTAGAATGCAAACATACTTTAGCCAGTAACAAGTATACCCTACACTGTACAACGGTTATGCTATGATATTTGCATAGATATTAGGAGCACAGCCTATAGAACTCCTTGAATTGATGCTATTCTTCCTACATTATGGTACAACGGGTTGCATGACACTTCCTACAAACCAAATTACTTTGCATTCTAACCTATTACCACCTAAAAATCCGAGGTCTAGCCATATCCTTAGGCTGTTTTGAACATCGAGTTACTTGCCTAAAGAGCTAGAACTGTGGATTTTTCGATGATTGGCAATGATGCTGGCTCTTATGCTCGACTCGAAGGAGCCTTTCCGATTTTCGGAGACGCCGAGGTGCCGGAATATATTTCCGCAGAGTTATTTTACGTGCCGGTAAATTTACCGACACGAAGCTGGCGTGTTTGAGCACCAAATGCCACGCGACTGAGTCAGGTTTGCACATGCCAAATTGGGAGTCAAAAGGCCAGCACTTTACCGTCTGAGCTACTCAGCTCTACCTCTCTCTCTTTGTATCTACCTCTCGTTCTCAGCGCAACGAACCACCGCTATTTGCGAAGGTAAGTAAGTTATTGTAATAGGCGCATTAGGACGATTCCTTCCTTGTATGGTATAAACCAAGCGTAAGTTTACGAGAATTATATATTTCAATATGAAAACAATAACATTTTCCACTTCTGATTAACTCACTATCGGCTGTATACATTTTACAGGATGGGATATATCACCCAAGGGAACATTTGTTAGTTTCTGACTGCCAGAGGCGAAAACCCATTAATCATAACATACGTACGTAAATTATTACCTAAGGCAGACATGTTCAATAATCTTATCTACTAAACACACTGCTGATTAGGTTAATTATACAGCGAAACTAACTTCACTCACCAATTCATGCAGCAGCAACAGGGGTAACTTACCTGCAAGAGAAAAGAACAGTTTAATGAAATAACGGCAATATTCAGACAATGCACTAATTAAACAATAAAATGAAACGGCCAGATTGTCTGTGCAAAATATTGTGGGATATTTTACTGTGGAAGTACGAGTAAGATTGATGGTGGTGGTGATAATTTCACAATTAGATGAGAAAAAGAGAGACAAATTCAGGAGTAAGGTACGGTGTAGTGTTTAATGGGAATTTGCAAGAATGAAGGTCAAAGAGAGAAAGATAACGAGAATCGTTGTTTGTTGTGTGGAAGAACTCTGCAAGAGAAACATTTGTTGCCTGAATGAAGACAAATTCACTTAGTTATATGTATATATTAAGCTGCAGTCGCTTAGTTGCGACCAGTGTCCAGTATTCTGGAGATAGTATGTTCGAACCCCACTGTCGGCAGCCCTGTAAATGGTTTTCCGTGGTTTCCCTTTTTCACACCAGGCAAATGCTGGGGCTGGACCTTAATTAAGACCACGGCCGATTCCTTCCCACTCCTAGCCCTTTTCAGTTCTATCGTCGCCATAAGACCTATCTGTGTCCGTGCGACGTAAAGCAACTAGCAAAAAAAATCATAATTAATAGCACAAATATAAAACAGCTGTAAGTACACGATCCTAGAAGCAAAAAAAGCTTAGTAAACATGGGTCGACAATGACTGTACAGTGTACTTGCTCGTGATTAAGTAAATTAAGTAAGTAGTTAAGTAAGACTAAGTAAGATTGTTTTATTGTTCATTAAAAACAACTGCACTCCTAGCAAAGTATATAATCTTAATCTTGTATTGGTACCTTTTCGTAACTAGGATGACGTTTACACACATTCAAGTCAGTGGTGGCTGGTAACCACAAATTCTAAATTATCTCGCAAGCGGCTCGTTTGCTAAGACCTTTCTGCTTCTATTATCGTGTACACAGCTGTTTCAATATGTGCTATTGATGATTATGCACTCCGTATTGTTTTACTTACTTGTCCGACTCCTTGGCTGAATGGTCAACGTACTGTCCTTCGGTTCAGACGGTCGGGAATTTTAATCGCTTCTCATTAATTCTTCTGGCTCGGGGACTGGGTGTTTGTGTCCATCGCAACACTCTCATATTCATTTTGAGATAACATACCATACTACCAACCACCACAGAAACACGCAGTATTGATTACATCCCTCTACATAGGGTTGGCGTCAGGAAAGGCACCCGGCCGTTCGCACCCGCGAGCCCACAGGTGTGGGGAAAACGATAAGAAAGGAAGTAGATTTCATTACTTATTTACTTTATGATGCTGAAAGTTCATGACTGCCACAAGGACAAAGTTTAACTACATCAAAACAAGTAACAAAATTAAATTTGAACAATTACGTAAATACCTACAGACATCATCATTATAGACCGTTATACCTTTCAGCGTTCAGTCTGCAACCCTCTGTGAATTTACTAATCATCGCCACAATCCTCTGTTTGCAACTGGTGCTTTGGCCTCGTTTAGTTCAATACCTCTTATCTCTAAATCGTTAGAAACTGAGTCTAACCATCATCGTCTTGGTCTCCCTCTACTTCTCTTACCCTCCATTACAGAGTGCACTATTCTCCTAGTTAACCTATCCTACTCCATTCGTCTGTATGACCCCACCAGCCAAGCCGATTTATGCGTACAGCTTCATCCATCGAGTTCATTCGTAAACATAGCCTTTATCTCCTCATTCCGAGTACCCTCCTGCCATTGTTCTCACCTGTTTGTGCCAGGAATCATTCTCGCTACTTTCATGTCAGTTACTTCTAACTTATGAATAGGATATCCTGAGTCCACCCAGCTTTCGCTCCCGTGAAGCAAAGTTGGTCTGAAGGCTGATCGATGTAGAGGTAGTTTCGTCCGGGAGCTGACTTCCGTCTTACAGAATACTGCTGATCGCAACTGCAAGCTCACTGTATTAGCTTTACTGCACCTTCAGTCAATCTCACTGTATTACCAAGCTGGGAGAACACACACCCTATATAGTTTAAATTATCTACCTATTGCAGCCTTGTATCACCAATCTGACATTCAGTTCTGTTGAATTTCTTGCCTACTGACATCAATTTAGTCTTCGAAAGGCTAATTTTCATACCATACTAATTGCACCTATTTTCAAGTTCCAAGATAGAAGACTGCAGGCTTTCGACACAATCTGCCATTAAGACCAAGTCGTCAGCATAGGCCAGACTGCTTACTACATCTCCACCTTTCAACAGATGACCCATGTAAACTACGAACAGCAAAGGTGAAAGATTACAGTCTTATCTAACCCCTGTAAGTACCCTGAACCAAGAAATCATTCTACCATTAATTTTCGCTGCAGCCCAATTGTCAACATATTGTGAACATTAACTGATAAATAACTCTAAAAAATTCACGCCAACGACTTGGAAAGGGCGTCTTCCAAAGCTTCTTCTTCTTAATCTGTTTACCCTCCTGGGTCCGATTTTCCCTCGGACTCAGCGAGGGATTCCACCTCTACCGCCTCAAGGGCAGTGTCCTGGAGCTTCAGACACTGGGTCGGGGATACAACTGGGGAGAATGACCAGTACCTCGCCCAGGCGGCCTCATCTGCTATGCTGAAGAGGGGCCTTGTGGAGGGATGGAAAGATTGGATGGGACAGACAAGGAAGAGGGAAGGAAGTGGCCGTGGCCTTAAGTACCATCCCGGCATTTGCCTGGAGGAGAAATGGGAAACCGCGGAAAACCACTTCCAGGATGGCTGAGGTGGGATTCGAACCCACTTCTACCCAGTTGACCTCCCGAGGCTGAGTGGACCCGGTTCCAGCCTTCGTACCACTTTTCAAATTTCGTGGCAGAGTCGGGAATCGAACCCAGACCTCCGGGGGTGGCAGCTAATCACGCTAACCACTACACCACAAAGGCAGATGTCTTTCAAATCTGACCAATGAGAACGACATACCATACCACCTGAACTACATTTATGAAATAAAAAACATATGTCTCAACCCAGGATCGACCCTTCGACCTCCTGCATTGTAACCCAAAACTCTGTCCACTGCACCAACTGTACAGCCCGCCTAATATGTGCTGACAGAGGTAGTTACCCTACATGTGGTCACAGTGTTGCCAGACTGCCACTCTTCAACGTCCTTTTTCTGCCAGATATAATCGCAGGACGAAGTTTTGTGACAGATATTTTTTTATTGCTGGCGTGTGAGGAGTCGCGCTGCGATGCCCGAGTGCGCGAATTTCGCTTCACTCTGTATATAGTCTATAGCATTAAACATTTGTATTTCAAACTCTAATTAATGAACGATACATTCGTTGTTGGGACGTTAACGTGAATATGCAGAGTGAATCTTAAGCTAAAGTAGAGTGTGTAGCATTATGGTTCGGCCGAAAGTTCAGGACACATGCCTTACACGAAGAAGAAGAAATATTATATGGACATGGGTCCGGAGACGTTTTATTTTCATGTCGCACTCAATTTTAAATTATTATTTGCTTTACGATGCACCGACACTGACAGGTCTTATGGCGACGATTGGGAAAGGATAGGCCAACTCGCCCGGTACACTCAGTTTTTAGCAACTCTACATGGTATAATAGTAACGGAAATCACACACAAACCGAACGTACCGGCATACCGTTGGCATTGATACATGAATGAACCTGCCGTCACATTGAATCTCGAATGCACTGATATATCGTTGGATGCATATATTAGGCTTTATATCATTACTGATGATGTATAAAATGGTTAAAATTAAAAAAAGAACACTTCGTTTTACTTCAAACTGACACAGGTAAGTCTTATGGTGACGATGGGATGGGAACGACCTAGGAGTGAGAAGAAAGCAGTCGTGGCCTTAAGTGGAGGTACAGCCCCAGCTTGTTCCTGGTGTGAAATCACGGAAAACCATCTTCAGGTCAGCCCACAATGGGGTTCGATCCCACCATCTTCCGGATGCAAGCTCACAGCTGCGCGCCCTTAACCGCATGGCCAACTCCCCCGGCAAAGAATGTATTTTCATATTGTGTAATGTAGTACAGTCAAACTGCAATAAGGACCAATTAATATGCTTGTTTCAGAATAATATGGGTTATAATAAACGTACTGTATACTCTCCTCAATTCCTGGTGATCTGTAACTAGGATTCTAGCGGCGATTATCGGTTTCAATGGAAGTATAACTGGACAACTACCAGGGGAAAAATGGAAGAAATTTGATATTTTGAAATATGGGCTATCAGCCAAAAGAGAGTGAAAATGAAACAATCCTTATTCCTCGCAAACGTAATACCATTGGTTCAAGACAGATGAAATTCAGGAGACTGATACAGGTAACTGCAAGCAATGACTTTGAGATTCTCTAGAGGTTACCCCCTTCAATTGTCTTTTTCAACGGGCACTGGTTCGAGGTCCACTCTGCCTGCGTGATTAAAATTGAGGAGCTATCTGACGGTGACATAGCGACCCCGGTCTAGAAAGCCAAGAATAACGGGTGAGAAAATTCGTCGTGCCGACCACACGACACATCGTAATCTGCAGGCCTTCCGATTGAGCAGCGGTTGCTCGGTAGGCCAATGTCATTCGGGGCTGTTGAACCATAGAGCTTGGTTTGATTTGTTTCTTTATCACTGCGGATTACTAGTATGTCTGATGTAGAAGTAAAATATGGTTTACAGAATTACTGAATAGTAAATGAGAACGCTGCTGATTATCAAACAGAAACTAATGCAGTTCCATTAAATATGTAATAGCGAAATCACGTTCAAAGCGGATGTTCTCGCGTACTACAGCATTCTGCGAGAGAAGCAGTCATATAAAAAAAGTTTCCCTGTTAAAAATGTTTTTTTCAAATTGTATTCCAAGTGGGCGAATTCAAATACGGTATAATAAAAGGAAGCTGCACAACTGGGGTTACATTAAAGAACATGAGGTGGTGGTGATTTTTATTTTAATAATAAAATAAAAAATAATAATTGGTTTACGTTCCAGTAACTACTATAACGTTTTCTGGAGACGCCGAGGTGCCAGAATTTTGTCCATCAGGAGTTCTTTTACATGCCAGTAAATCTACCGACCCCGAGGCTGACGTGCATCAGAACACCTTCAAGGACTAGAGATAGGAAGTTAATATTTACAGGACATGTGCATTAGTATGTTCTGAAGAAATGACTAGCATTCGAAACATGTCGGCCCTCAGGTTCAAGGTCCACATTGATATCTCGGCGCACCACCACCGATTGATAAAATGTGCCTGCGGCTCTCGTTGCCGCTATTAACCGAAAGTAATGGATCATTGTGACTTGAGCAGACGTGCAGAATGCCTCGCAGACGTATGCAAGAACCGCACGGTCAAATGAGTGAGTTTGAAAGAGGGCGCATTATTGGCATGAGAGAACGTGATGCATCCATCCGGGAAATTGCCGCTCGTGTGAGACGAAGTGTGTCGGCAGTGCAACAAGTGTGTACCGTACCGCACTCTACGAATGTATGAGTGCCTGACATATTTACGCACTCCCACAGTACAATGAAGTTAAAGTACATTTTCCTTTACACGTTAACTATACGAAAATAAACACAACGAAAATGATTCTGATGGACTGCATATCCATATGTGGCTGGGAGGCGTGACCAAACTTATGGAAAATAATGGATAGGAACAGCATTGTGAGATATAACCTTTTGACCACAAGAGCGACGAATTCTGATCATTTTCCCTAATTTCATAAATAAATCTCAATAGGGCAGTTATTAACAGGTTTTTGAAAATATCATGTAGGCTAGCTAATGTCTATTTCAATATAGTTTGCTACAAATATTCAAATAAACTGCTTAAGGGGACCCGGAATTCCCTACCCCTTCAATGATGAATTATCAATATTTTCTCAACGTTTTCTCAAAAACTATCCATGACAGACGTATGAATTTTTTTGGGTATTTAGGATGGGTACATTGACTAGCTACTGAAGCGAATATAATTGTGCCTCCGGTTTAATAAATATGACATTTCTTGAATTGTCAAAATAATGTATACATTTTACTGAACATCATATTCATTAAGGTGACTAAAAATTCAAATCAAGGAATTAGGGACTTTCAGTACATGTAGAACACTTGAATAAACAAATTGTGAAAGTTTCAAGCTCCTCCATGTAGTACAAACTGAGGAATGGTACACTAAGTAATAACAAAGTAAACTTATAAGAAAATAGTCTCCAAAGTTAGAATGTCAAAATAGGCCTGTCCCATTACTTGGGTCATCATCCCACTCTTCAAACTGTTCCAGCAGTTTTCTGTGGATAGCTCTATCGTTTTATGACTTCCTTGCTTAAATTTTGGAACTTTCGATCAGCATTTCAGAGCCATTACTTGTCGCATCGTCGCATGGTGTCAACAGTTCGACACCCAATCTTAGCTTTTCCAAAATCTTACATCTTCTTACATTTGCTTCAACTACTCCCACAAACAGCGTCTTAGGAATTCGACTCCAGATGACTTGTTTACATTCTCGTTTGGATTTTGTGTCCGTCCGTGCAGACACTTTTCCTTCAGACCAGGATGTGCTAAGTCCCTAAAAACTGGCTTTAATATTTCCTTCGCAGCAAGGGGTAGACTGTGTGATTAGTTATAATTTTTCCTAATTATTAAACCGCTCACTTCATTTCAGTAATAAATAATAATGTTATTTGCTTTACGTCCCACTAACTACTTTTTTAACGTCTTCGGAGACGCCGAGGTGCCGGAATTTAGTCCCGCAGGAGTTCTTTTACGTGCCAGTAAATCTACCGACACGGGGCTGTCGTATTTGAGCACCTTCAAATACCACCGGACTGAGCCAGGATCGAACCTGCCAAGTTGGGGTTAGAAGGACTTCATTTCAGAAATACTATATTTGGAATGCTCACACCTTAGACCGAGCTCGATAACTGCAGTCGCTTAAGTGCGGCCAGTATCCAGTATTCGGGAGATAGTAGGTTCGAATCCCACTGTCGGCAGCCCAGAAAATGGTTTTCCGTGGTTTCCCATTTTCACACCAGGCAAATTCTGGGGCTGTACCTTAATTAAGGCCACGGCCGCTTCCTTCCCACTCCTAGCCTTGTCCTGTCCCGTCGTCACCATAAGACCTATCTGTGTCGGTGCGACGTAAAGCAACTAGCAAAAAAACTGAAACCTTAGAGATAACTCCGACGGCCATGATGGCTAACTGCTGACTAAATTTCGTGCATGAACTATTGCAAATATTTTAAAAGGAACCCACTTATCACACAAAAAGTGATCTATATATCATTCCGAAGTTAATTTCAGATTAAAAATAAGAAAATTGGTTTTATGACTCTACATCTCGATTCCGGGTCCCCTTAAAAATATGCAAACCATTTCTAATAGTGTAATTATAATATGAATGAAGATCCCAATCATACTTCTCCTACTGCTGTTCCCACATCGGTGGGGTCATAGATGCTAAATGTGTCGCACATGTTGATTTGGCCTTGTTTCACGTCTGGATGACCTTCCCGACACCAACTCTATATCGAGGGATGTAATCACTATTGCGTTTCACTGTGGTGGTTGGTAGTGTGTTGTGTTGTCTGAATATGAAGAGGGAAGTGTTGGGACAAACACAACCACCCAATCCCCGGGGCAGAAGAATTAATCATACGCGATTAAAATCCTTAATCCGGCCGGGAATTGAACCCGGGACACTCAGAAACGAAGGCCTCAACGCTGATCATTCAGCCAATGAGTCGGACTATAAAGATCCCAATAGTCAAACTGTGAAATGATTTACCGCATTGCAAAGTTATGTGGAAACCAGCAGAACTTACATTTTACGAGTAGGCATAGGTACTTTTGAAATATTATTTGACAGTTATTCAAACAATTGGAAAATTAAAATATATCCTACTCATAAAACAAGATGATGTATGTAAGTCTATTCTTTCCCCATTCACCTCAATCGAAAGCAAAAGTATCCTTTAATTTGAAGGTCACCTACGAAAATACACTACCGTCTGATTATTAGTATCGTCATTATCGGAAACCACTGGTGTATTCATCTATTATTGCTAAAACATCTTCAAAAGAAACACAGCCAATACACAATTTTGATGGTCCGTGTTTAGCCATAGCTACAACAACAAAATTACTTTTGGACAGCAATAAACAAAGTCGCACAAGAACACAAATTTTACATAACCAGCGTTGTGAGGTCCAGAGGACGGCTCGAATTATGTAGTTAGTACAACAGAGCATATTCCGATGTTATCGCAACAGATGCCGCAAGCTTGAAGGTGCTAGGACTGAGAAAGTCATTGCTTAAAGGAATGGCACAGAGCAAACAAAGAAAACTGTGGGAGGTCCCAGGGATCTCACGACGCTTGCTGAGGGTTAATTTTGAATGAGCATCTAGAACAGTCAAAGAATTAGCTTTAAGACAGTAATATCATTTATTTACCTTTGATAATCTCTGAAGGATATCCCAATGTACTTAGGAACAACTCAAAAGAAATGAAGAAAATCTTCATTGATTTTGTTTAAAAATAATAGGACTTGTCCGCCTCTGTGGTGTAGTGGTTAGTGCGATTAGCTGCCACCTCTGGGAGGCTCAGGGTTCGATTCCAGGCTCTGCCAATAAAATTTGAAAAGTCGTACGAGGGCTGGAACGGGGTCCCCTCAGCCTCAGGTCAAATGAGTAGGGGTGGGTTTGATTCCCACCTCAGCCATCCTGGAAGTGGTTTTCCGTGGTTTTCCGTGGTTACCCACTTCTCCTCCAGGCAAATGTCTGAATGGTACCTAACTTAAAGCCACGGACACTTCCTTTCCTCTTCGTTGCCTATCCCTTCCAATCTTCCCATCCCCTCACAAGACCCTGTTCAGCATAGTAGGTGAGGCCGCCTGGGCGAGGTACTGGTAATTTTCCCAGTTGTATCCCCCGACCCAATGTCTCATGCTCCAGGACACTGCACTTGAGGCGGTAGAGGTGAGATCCCTCGCTGAGTCCGAGGGAAAAAACAACACTTGAGGGGAAACAGATTAAGAAGAAGAATAAATAGGACTTCCTGTCTTAATTCAAAGAGACTTGTGGGCACTTTACTCCGTGCGAGTCAGCGAACTTTAGAATCTAATGTAATCTGTTCGTGCTCGATTACCATCATCATCATCATCATCATCTGTTTACCCTCCAGGTTCGGTTTTTCCCTCGGACATAGCGAGGGATCCCACCTCTACCACCTCAAGGACAGTGTCCTGGAGCTTCAGACTCTTGGTCGGCGGATACAACTGGGGAGTATGACCAGTACCTCGCCCAGGCGGCCTCACCCGCTATGCTGAACAGGGGCCTTGTGGAGGGATGGGGAGATTGGAAGGGATAGGCAAGGAAGAAGGAAGGAAGCGGCCGTGGCCTTAAGTTAGGTACCATCCCGGCATTCGCCTGGAGGAGAAGTGGGAAACCACGGAAAACCACTTCCAGGATGGCTGAGGTGGGAATCGAACCCACCTCTACTCAGTTGACCTCCCGAGGCTGAGTGGACCCCGCTCCAGCCCTCGTACCACTTTTCAAATTTCGTGGCAGAGCCGGGAATCGAACCCGGGCCTCCTGGGGTGGCAGCTAATCACGCTAACCACTACACCACAGAGGCGGACGCCCGATTACCATACCATTGTAAATTATTGAAATTTGTTGGCTATTCCGAGGCCTTGCCGTAATAAACTTTGTCATTTTAACGCATATTTCTAACATATATATCAGTTTAGATGGCAAACCTTTGGCCGGCAAGGCATCCCTGTGAATGAGACAGTCCAGTTTGAATCTGAAGTAACGTCTCTCACTTGATTCTACGCCACTTTTCCTATTGGCGAGTGCGCGGACAAAAATCCACACAGCTATTCCAATGTCATGCTCCTAAATATATTCATTGAAAACTTGTGTATATTCTCCTGTTGAATGAGTTGGCGAAGTTTTCGAAAATAACATAAATTATCCTCCTAACCATAATTATTTATAGACATGATATAGACTTTTGGGCTTATGCCGTGTCATGAAAATAAGGTGAAATTCGTTACGTTTCGCAGAAAACTTTGATCTGCTTCTTCAGAAGAAAATCTTGACTGTTCACGAGAAAGGCTTTTCAAGGAATGAGGTTTGAAGTTAGACATTATAATAGAAGCGGAAGTGGTACGTTCACTCGTCACTATATGGCTTACCCGGACGCGGTACAGTGCTAGCGTTCGAATTGGAAGCTGACAGAACCATCAGAATCAGTCTAAGAGGGAGTCACATAATAGGAGTACACACATATGAAAGTATGACATTCACATATTTAAGTTCTGCTTGAACTTATCTTAACCCGGCGTCTGTTTCCCCAGTTTGTTCACAACTTTTGCGCACATTTGTCTATTTGCTGTGTTTTGCACAGGCAGGAGTGTGACAAATTGTCCACTGAATGGTTGTCCTTGCCCAGAGCTGGTTACGACGATCTCCCAGTGTAACGGTTAACGAAATCATCTGCCATCCTCGGAGGCCCGAGTTCGATTCCCTGTATTTCCAGAAAAGTTAAGAATGTAAGGAGCATTGCTATGTGGTCAAAATTGTACGTGCAGCTCATATCCATTAGGGTTGTGCCTGAGAAGAGACGAGACGAATTTACTTTTACCTAATGTGACCTCATTTACAAAGACAGTGAGACGTAAAAGATTCTTATTATTTCAAAGGTCGGGAGCCCTGAAAACGGTTTTCCGTGGTTTCTCATTTTCTCACCAGGCAAATGGTGGGCCCGTACCTCTTACTTAAAGCCACGACCAGTGCCTTCCCAATCCTACCCCTTACCCACCACTGCGTTGCCGAAAATCTTCGACGTATTTATGTTCTTTTACAATCTGCTTTATTTCGCACCGACACAAATAGCCCTTATGGTGACGATGGGACAGGAAAGGGCTATGAATATGAAGGAAGTACTCATGGCCTTAATAATGAATTATTAAGATACAGACCCAGCATTCGCCTCGTGTGAAAATGGCAAACCATCTTCAGGAGTGCCAACAGTGGGGTTCGAACTCACTATCTCCCGAATGCAAGCTCACAGCTACATGACACACTATTTCGATGTGTTAGTGCGACGTTAAAACCACTAGCAGTTATTTCAAGGGACAATGCTGAGAGTTCATCAGTCGGGTGCAGACAGAAATCACAAATCCAGATTAATGCTACGTAATAGCCTAAAAATTTCAGTCCTCTGTAACCTGTTGTATTATTTCTTCCTGCAGACCTACATTTTCCCTTAAGTTCGCTTTTGACATTTAATTCTCTACTATCATGAGTTGAAAAGTGTAATTAGAGCGGGTGCCAGTTGAAATACTCAGCAGATTCCTGACTTGATCGTAGAGAATAATTATTACCGTCCTGTCCGTGCATGAGGTAATTACTCGCCACATTTCTTCTCTCTGCGTGACTTACATCAGGGGGAGACGACATTTTGCTAAAGATTAATTCAACACTGAAATAGCGTTTGTTCCGCCTGAAATATGCTCCACCAAGGTTTAAAGGTGAACAGAATTTGGAAGAGGTTATAAACTATAAGAGTGACTCAGGCGGTTGAGGCGCTGGCCTTCTGACCCTAACTTGGCAGGTTCGATCCTGGCTCAGTCCGGTAGTATTTGAAGGTGCTCAAATAAGTCAGCCTCGTGTGTATATATCTACTGGAACGTAAAAATATCCTGCTCGTCGCCATAAGACCTATCTGTGTCGGTGCGACGTAAAGCCCCTAGCAAAAAAAAATATCCTGCATGGCTAAATTCCGGCACCTCGGCGTCTCCGAAAACCGTAAAATTTGTTAGTGGGAGGTAAAGCCAATAACATTATTATAAACTGCACGATGTGGTGCAATGGCTCTCTGGTCTCAATGGGCAAGCTGGCCATCGAAATCAACCGATGAAGGTTATAAACCCCGACCCGGCAGGGAAAGTCAGCAGCTCGCTGACTTGAGTTGGCCATGCGGTTCAGGGCGGGCATATGAGCTTGCATTCGGCAGTTAAAGGCTTCGAACTCCACCGTCGGCAGCCCTGAATATGTTTTCCAGTGTTTTCCCATATTCAAACCGGAAAAATGCTGGGGCTGTGCCTTAATTAAAGCCATAGCCGCTTCCTTCCCACTTCTATTCCATCGTCGCCTTAAGATTTATCTGTCTCTCTGTGTCGGTCGGACGTAAAGCAGATAGTAAACATATATATGTATATATCTCCTCCCCTCTATCCGTAGCGTTTATCATGGTAGCATTCTCTCCGATTGACCCAAGCTCGTTTTCTTTTCTTCTTCTTTTCTGCTAGTGGCTTCACGTCGCACCGACACAGATAGGTATTATGGCGACGATGGGAGAGGAAAGGCCTAGGAGTTGGAACGAAGCGGCAGTGGCGTTAATTAAGGTACAGCCCCACCTTTTGCCTGGCGTAGAAATGGAAAACCACGGAAAACCATCTTGAAGTCTGCGACAGTGGGATTCGAATCCACTACCTCACGGATGCAAGCTCACAACCACGCGTCTCTAACCGCATTACCAACTCTCCCGGTAGTTTGTTTTCTAGACATGCCTTACTCTAATAGCGAAACTAGTAGAGTTAAGTATGTTACACCGGGAAGAAAACGAAATTAGTTTGTACAATGGAATGTACGTGGCAAAGGAAAAGTAAAGATACGTACTTCTTCATTATAGTGTGTGTTCGGCTCCATGGATAAATGGTCAGCGAGCTGCTGACTTTTGGTCCAGGGTATCCGGCATTCGATTCTCGACAGGGTCGGGGATTATAACCTTCATTGGTCAA
Organism: Anabrus simplex; assembly: GCF_040414725.1. NCBI lineage: Eukaryota > Metazoa > Arthropoda > Insecta > Orthoptera > Tettigoniidae > Anabrus > Anabrus simplex. The sequence goes on along the minus strand of NC_090272.1, from coordinate 59,804,584 downwards.
TTTCTATGGCTCGGGGGCTGGGTCTGTCTTCTTCCTGTTGTTCTTTCCTGGCCGTATATGTACCCATAAAATGGGCAGTCCCGAGCTTACTCAGGGTCGGCTCGTCTGACGCGGAGAGAAAACGTCCGACGTTATTGCATCGGATCTAACGTCACTTCACTTTTCCTTAAGGTAGCCTCAGTAGTTCGTTTCCATGTGTCCTCAGAACGTCCTCTTCCCCTCTTTGACTCTTCAATGGCGATAGCTTTCTGTGCTAAATGGTGTTCATTTCATCTCCTGACGTGACCATACCAGTGGAGCTGTTTTTCCTCCACCTTGTCGCTGATGGGAACAATTTTAAAGGAACCTCGCACGTGCTCATCGCAGAGTGACGCCCGCTGACATGCATTCGTCTGGGTGTGTATGCCATCTTCACAATTAGAATTCATTCCCACAGACGTGCAGATCGCCTCCACGGCGTCAACTCGAAAGACCTGCACCAGGCCCTTTCGGAGGACACATGCCATTATTACATTTTATAGAGTGTCCGTCTTCTGATTCCAATAACGCAGGTTCAAACCCGGCACAGGTGGTCAGATGTTTAAAGGTACACTTATATTCATAAAAAAGAGAACACTTTGAAAGACTAGAGATAGGAAGTTCATATTCACAGGATATGTTCATCAGTATATTCTTCAGGAATGATTAGCATTTCAGTCACCTAGGTTCAGCATGTGTCCTGTTGCCTAGTAAGCACCGGGTCCTCCATGGGCACTGATAACTTGTCTCTTGTCAGGAACACTGCGGTCAAAGTACGTTCGAGGAGTCCTATGGCGATCCGTTCCTTTCATGTAACCATACCAATGCAATCTCTTCACTTCGAGACTCTCCAGGAAGCTTCTTTCCAATCCAAGCTGTTGTTAGATATCCACATTTTTTTTTTCAATTCTTGAATTTTGTAGACTAGAACGAAGGAACTTCATTTCTGTTGCCTGAAGACGACTCTTCGTTGATCCAGTAAGTGCTGTGGCTTCCGGACCATACGCCAATACAGGTACCATATATATTATTACGAGTTTATGTTGGGAGCTAACGGAAATGTTTCATCCCAAAGTACTTGACGTGCAGCGTGAGAGAATTAGAAGCTTTTTGTATTCTGTTGCTGATCTCGTGATGTAAGGTATTGTCTGCGGACAGAACACTACCTGAGTACTGGAAGTTGTATACGATATCCAATTCCTCACCTTCAATGCTTAAATGAACAGTTAGAGAGTTTCTACTCATCATCAAGCCAATTGTCTCGGTTTTACTGATCTTTTTTTTGCTAAGGGCTTTACGTCGCACCGACACAGATAGGTCTTATGGCGACGATGGGATAGGAAAGGCCTAGGAGTTGGAAGGAAGTGGCCGTGGCTTAATTAAGGTACAGCCCAAGCATTTGCCTGGTGTGAAAATGGGAAACCACGGAAAACCATCTTCAGGGCTGCCGATAGTGGGATTCGAACCTACTATCTCCCGGATGCAAGCTCACAGCCGCGCGCCTCTACGCGCATGGCCAACTCGCCCGGTTTGCTGAGTTTAAGACCGAGGGTTGTAAAAGCTTAGATTTTCCCTTCCTTCTAACCCCATACCATTAGATCATCAGTAAAAATCAGGGCATTATTTGTTGGATCATGGTAACGTATACTGAGTCCGGCTTCATGGCTAAATGGTTAGCATGCTGGCCTATGGTCACAGGGATCCCGGGTTCGATTCCCACTTCTCCACCAGACCCAATTTAAGGCCATCATTATCCATCATTTAACCATCATTGGTTAATTTCGCTGGCTCGGGGGCTGGGTGTATGTGTCATTTCATCATTTCATCCTCATCACGACGCGTAGGTCACCTGCGGGTGTCAAATCAGAAGACCTGCACCTGGCGAGCCAAATATGTCCTCGGACAGTCCTGGCATAAAAGTCATACGCCATTTCAATGCATTTATTTTCAACGTATAATAAATAAAATATAATAATAAAAACATCCGTAAATTTTGCCAACAGAGTTCACCAAAATGAATCACTCAAATTTAAGCAAAAACAGGATAATATACTCTTTTTACAAGGCGTGTACATGGGGTAGTGTTTAGTACATCTACTTCGGTGCTTACTTAACCCCTGAAAATGAATGAAAGAACGGGAACTGTGCCCAGGTTGCATACCATAAATGAAACCTCCAAAATTACTTGAAATCAACTGGCTATATTCCATAATTACATATCCACAGAGATTCGTTTCATCAAACACAACAACCATATGAACTATAAAAAAATGAACGACTGACAAGTATTCTGAATTGTACTGTCACCGTCAATAAACATCCTTGAACGTAATATTGTACTAGCCTCATTTAAGGTCACTATCGACTGGGCGCATAAACTTACACCTAAACAATATTTCGTTTTCAGTGAGAAATAAGCCTTCTCCATTGACAATGAACGCCTCATGACGTACTTTATGAAAACTCCTACCTACACATTACGAAAACGAAGTTTAATATCTGTACCGAAAGACCATAGTGAAGACGCCTGACGTCCCTTGGGTGAGACATCCGATACAACATTAACAAGCAGCCGTTTCACTTTGAAGACCAATTGAGATTTGTGAACAGGATTGCCACAAAATGTATGAGGTGAACTTTAACCAGAACTTCCTATAATCATGTACGGCAGGACGAATTCTTTATCAACAAATCGTCTTTCTGAGAGATGGTTGTATTGACTAGCCTGTGAATGGGGACAGACAGACAGACATATACCTAATCTTCAAAAACCTTCATATGATTATTACCTAGGCATTATGTATGGAGCTAATAATCATCATGACATTGTGATGAAATAATAAATGTACAGACACGAAACCCTTATGATTGTATTTATATAGATAGGCCTGTACAACAGTTCGAATACTTTAGATAAATACTGTTGCTTGGATAGACGCAGCAATAAAGCAAAGGTTGGAAATGTATGAAATGTAGACTAGCCCAACGAAGAATGGCTTATCCTAAATAACAAAGACCTCAGGTCTGTACTTAAATATGTAAATTCGAAATAGTTTTATGTTATGCTGTACAATGTAAGGAAGTGAAACAGGGTCAATAACTGGGACAAAAAAAACGAAGGACAACTGAGGTATTTTTAATGTGATGTTACTGAAAAGTACTGAGACAGGTACAGGGAGTTTATAATTGTACGGGAGATGCTAGGGCAAGAATATGACAAACAGAAGACGTAAGATGCAATAGCTATATAAAGATAAGTGAGCACAGGAAAGGATAACAGTGTTTCATCAGACCACTCCATGAGCTGATGAGTCTACAACAATATTCAGGGCTAATACACAATTGGATAACGAATAGGATTACTTTCTTGGTGGTTCAATAAATTTGATTTTAGTTAGATAATCATTTTTAACCAATTTAATAGACTTGTGAACGTACGTAATTAGTACGGCAGATGATGTTAGAATACCTTTGTCACTAATTTGTGCGATAATTGCCATGAGATTATCGGCAGATATTGTCCCTATATTTGCATGGAGATGAGCTGGGATATACATAGCGGTAATCTCTACTTGGAATGGAGGGCAGCGTAGAGGATCGAACCCAACACGCCTGGCTGCTAGATCCACCGATTACGGTCAAAGAACAGCGTAAAAAGAATTGAAGGTAGTTCCAAATCATTTACATAGCAAGATTATATTCCAGAGAGACTTGCTGTAAAGGTGTTCTGTGTTTCTAGCTGCTGATTATTACGCCAGGGTGTCCGTTGGAGTTAGTGCCCAAAGCAGCTGTGGGTATATTGTAGCTGCTCAGGAAAAATGCAGGGTTTATTTAATATTGCATATTATAAATAATATTATTCTTTCTGTCTTTCTTTCTTTCTTTCTTCATTGTGCCCGAATAAGGAGCGCGACTGAACTTATTTAGCTGATGACGTTGCCTTTTAACTTCTCCCAAAATCTCTTCATTTCCTCGCTGTGACATTTTTTGGACCAGGTTTTATTGGTGATAGTACTCAGATGGTGTGTAAAGAGGTAATTGGCGTCTAATTTTCTGAACTTAGATCTGTCTACTACAATGCCATCTGTGATGCCTATTTCCTGAAGATCTATTCGAACGTCAAGCATCCATTTTGTGTTTACTTTTATTTATAGGACAAGGTTCAGATTTATTTTGGTCAATCACCGTTTACTCATTCTGAGAATATGGCCATACAATTTAAAATGTAAAATGTGTCTGAGATTTTCTTATCAGTTATTATTATTATTATTATTATTATTATTATTATTATTATTATTATTATTATTATTATTATTTGTATCAATTTAGGAAGGCTCGGCTTGTGCCGGTAACACAATGGGCTGACTCGGCCTAAGCAAGGAGTCACCCTCTTGATTATGAAACTTCAGGTACATATATGTACAAATATTTACAACAGAAATAATTACAACATATACATTTATACAATAAATACAAACAACTTCAGACTCCTTATGTCCCCGTTTTGGGAATCTGTTCTTCAGTATTACTGGATCTGCAGCCTGGAACTTCATGCTGTTTGGCGTGAGTCAGAGGAAAAGTCGTTCCTAGGAACTTTCTCACAATGTGGCAAGTGCTCAGGAGGGTGGCTTTCTGTAGTTCTACGTATGTGTGATGATGCAGGTTTAATGCGGCCAGAGAGCTGTGCAAGCATTTTGGGATAACACCGGTACATTATATTACTATTGGAACTGTGGTGACTGATTCTAGTTTCCACAGGCGTTGTATTTCTATTGCCGGTTCTGTGTATTTTGATATCTTTGTGGCTATTGTTGTTTGCAGATTGGAGGTGTTTGGACAAGCAATTTCTATAAGGGATGCGGATCTTTTTTGATTTATCCATTAGAATAATATCTGGCCTATTGTTGCTGAGCGTGACATCGGTTATGACTTCTCGGTCCCATAGTAGTTTATATGAAGAGTTTTCGAGAATGGGTGGAGGTGTATATTTCCAATATGCAGTTGATGACTGAAGAAATCCACATTTTACAGAAAGTTTCAGGTGGATGATTTTCGCTACCTGATCATGTCGGTGCTTATAATCGGTGTTGGCCAAGTGTGAGCAACCAGAAATGGCGTGCTGTATGCTCTCTGTAGTTCTGGAACAGCGGCGGCAGTTGTCTGAGAAAACTGTTGGATCCTTCATGATAAATCTACGGTAGTTCCGTGTAGCAATTACTTGATCTTGGATGGCTAGAACAAGTCATTCTGTTTCTGGGAAAAGACCGGAGTAGGTCAGCCAAGCGTGCGACGCAGGTTTGTCGATATGAGGCTGATCCATTTCATGGGGGTATTTCCCGTGAAGAGGTTTTTGTTTCCATATGGCCATATTCATCTCTTTTGTAGGTGGGGTAGAAACAGGCATTTCTAGCGACGACAGATTGAGAGGTGTATAGTTTATATCAGCTCTGCAAACAGCATGCAGAAGTCAGGATGTATCAGCTCTCGAATAGAAATATTCTCTTAGATTTGATATCAGATTATTATTATTATTATTATTATTATTATTATTATTATTTTATTGTCTCACTCCTTAGATGAATGGTAAATTCCTTCGGTTCATACGGACACTGGAACATTTAAAGATTGCAACTTATAGACATTAATTGGGAATTCTAACCTCGAATATTTTGCAGTAATCACTAAGAGTTTCGTTACGAGGACCCATTTGTATCGGCGGGTGTTCGAACCAAATGAGTGCCATTCCTCCTGCGCCAACTTTATACCACCTCTATCTGCCTTTGTCAAGTTATTCAATAGTAATTCGTGGCTTTGACAGTGACAAGATACAGAGAAATTCCCACGTCCAAACGATTTGCTTTGGCAGGAAGGCGATCTGTGTTGTACAGTGTTTTGTGGGTTGCGTCCTACAGGAGCGAACGGTGCATTGTAATTGAACTTCTCCACCCATTCCCCTCCGCACATACCGCCAGCACCATCGATTATTGAACATCAAAGAGCACAAGGACTTTGCAGCAGCACCGTCAATCACTAAATTACCGTCAACATTTTATGTGCCAAACGCCACTTTCATTATCAGAAGGTTAATATTTGCTACATGCAGTACAGCGCGGGACTGAATGACCGCACAATTGAATTTCCATGGTATAAAGGCCGGCAGCACAGTCAAAATGAACGAAAACCACGCATTGTAGTTTTATTATCATTAAAATCATCTGTGTCATAGGCAGCATCACATCTGGTTGCCCAGGTTTCCATTCGTGGTACTACCATAACTTAATGCGAGTATGATAGGTTGGTAATAATGATTGCATGTGGTTGTTGCTAGCCTAGTTCAACCCTTGTAAGGGTGGGCGATATCTACTGTGTATCGGACGATGCATATAACAGTGGAGGATAATGTGTGCAGGAATATTGGGAACAGCACACCCCCGCAGCAAGGAATGTAGCCTCTGAAGACTGAAATCTCGTGATCCGGTCAGGAATCAAACCCGATGTCCTGAGGGATGAAGGCAAAGAAGGTGACCACTTAGCCATAGAGTCGGACAATAGGCTAGTGGTGATGGCGGTGATTGTGATAATTGTTTTAAGAGGAAGTACAACTAGGCAACCATCCTCCACGTAGCACTAATCAGAGAGAAAAAAGTGGAAGGGATCCGACACTTCGAAAAATGAAGATATCGACCAAAGAAGGCAAGGGCCAACGAAGGGTGTGAAAATGAAAGACTCCCTAGGATACGCTAACTCAATATTGTCGGGGTTGGAAAAGAACAACATTTAACCAAGGTAGGTTGGATAGGATAGATGAAAGTGAGGTGCCTGTCACAAGTAAGTGGAAGCACTCAGTTAACGGACCCGTGCTCGCCAATCCACGTTCCCAGTTTCAGATCCCCTGGAGATCCTTTAGTCGCCTTTTACGACAGGCAGGAGATTACATGGTTGTTATTCTAACACCCTCACCCACAGGGAGAGAGAGAGGCTAGTGAACAGTCTGAACAGGAATTAGAAAACATTTAAACATCTGAGATGCCCTCATTAGGCTTAATCGCAAATGATAAATCAGAGTCCTGTTTCCAGTCATTCGATCGGGTCAGAATTGGACTGAATGAAGTCCCCGTCTAATGGCGAAGATAGAAATTGTGCCGGGTGCCGAAGCCTGTCGCACTGCTCTGGGGGTAATGATTCATGACTGACAGATGAATTGATGTAGGAGAGTGTTGCATGAATGAATGATGACAGGGAAACCGGAGTACCCGGAGAACAACCAGTCCCGTCTCCGCTTTGCCCAGTACAAATCTCACATTGACTGACCGGGATTTGAACCACGAACCCAGCGGTGAGAGGTCGGTGCGCTGCCGCCTGAATGACGTAGGTTCCTTAATCGCAAATATTAACCCAAATTATGCACAATTGGTAGAAGCACTGTGACAAAATAACTTGTACCATGTTTCGTATTTCTTTGTAACAATAAGAGAATATGTAATTTCTTAGAGTTTGCTTTACGTCGCACCGGGAAGAGTTAGGAGCAGGAAAGAAGCGGCCAAGTGTGAAAATAGGAAACTACGGGAAACCATCTTCAGGGCGACAGTGGGATTCGAAATATCAGCAGGAAAAAGATGTGTAAACCCCTAAATATTTAACAGTAACATTGTTATCACAGAATGTAAATTATATCGTCGCGTTTGGCACACTACATGCTATAGGTTATTATAATTTAATTCCGGCTCCTTGGCTAAATTGTCATTCGGTACGGAGGGTCATGGGTTCGACTGCCAGTCGGGAAATGGTGGGGGGTATCCCTTCACACAGTCTGGATGTCGTCAATTACTGCATGGATTTACAAAACACAGCCAAATTCGCATGTAGTGCCGACCTCAAGTATTTGGAAGTTAAACGACAAGAAGAAGAAAAATAAGAATAAATGTTATTAAAATTAATGATACTTTTAACATCCCTGCAATTGTTGCATAATTCCAAAATAATAATACTGTTATTGGTTTTACGTTCCATTAACTACCCTAACGATATTTATTCATGCCGAGGTGCCGGAATTTTATCCCAGAGAATTTTCTTTACGTGCTGATGGAATCTATGGGAACGAGGCAGGCATACTTGAACACAGTAATTTTTAAAGGACGTCGTAGTGTTTAAAAAGTCTTCCACGGGGATTCTTCAACGTGTGGATGTCAGCAAAATGGAATGGTCCCATTTAAACACCCTTAGATTGCACTTGCCCCAGCCAGAGCAACACCAGTTATGTAACGAACAGAACCTCAACCCACTACACAACTGAGATTAGTCATACTTACAGATCAGGAAGAAATGCGAATGACATAAAATGCTCTCAGACAGGGGAATTAACATTTGTAGCGCGGTAGTTTGTTGTCAGTTTTTCAGATTCCTCCAGGTTTCATTGGATATGACGGATCAGTAGTACGACACCATCACCAGCTTGTTACTAAGATGACTTAGATTTCAATCCTGACCGACTTACGAAATTGTTCTGTAACAAAAATTTATGTTCCTTTGGTAGTGCTGAGTGGTGACATTTGGAGCCTGATGGGTCCGTGTGCTTGCTGTGAAATGTTTTACTCAGAGGAGCTTTCGTGCTGTAATACGAGGGCTGTAAATAAAGTACCAACAAGTACAATTGCAGTACATTCCTTCAATGTAGTTACCCACAAAGTCTGTTACGTTTTTCCAAATGTCGGGAAGCCTTTGGAAACCGCTGACTAGGCGTTCAGTCTTATTGACAGCGACGGAGTGTCCTACTGCGCGGAGTACAGATGCCACGTCAGGAAATTGGCGGCCTCGGAGAGGTTCCTTTAACTTCGGAAACAGGGTGAAGTCACAAGAGGACTCATGTCCGGTGAATACGGAGTGTGTTCCAAGACATCCCAATGCCGACATTGCAAAAAGATCCTGCCATTCTTTTGCGACATGACAACAATACATCATATTACTGATTCACCCACTGTTGTAATACCTCAAGTATAGACACTGAACACTATACTTATCCAAAGAAGATTTTTATCTTAACTATGTTGTTTATTATGTTATTGTATTATTTTAACATACTGATGATGACCCGAAAGGGTCGAAACATGTCTGCAATGTTGATGTGATTTATTAATCTCATAGACCGAAATGTATACAGTATTGAATAGGTGGGTGAACAACATATTTTCTCAATTGTTTAATACGAATTGTAACGCAGAAGGCGGCATAAACACCAAGCCTTAACTATGCAATGTCTGGAACACGTAAACGATTGGCCATACGACATACATTCGAAGCGATATTTTGTGTTGTTTTGTGGTGTTCAGTCCATGTCCAGATAAGTTCTCTAAAAATTTTATGAACACCCTTAGGCATCATTCTTTAGACGTAATTTCACCAAATAAGGAATGATTTTACTTATAAAATAATTGTATTCTAATGAACTTCTTTGAATTGGCTTCTCCATCAACGTGCTTAGCATTCGTTCATTGTGACACGCGCTGTCTTCTGTAGTATAATTTTAGCATATTCTTCGTCGAAATACTTTCTTCCTTTTCATGATTCCTGCCATTGTCAAGCTCCCCCTTCACGCTAAACATTATGACGCCCCTGGCAGCCATGCTTCACTAGAATAACTGATTTCACCACAAGAGAGACAGAGAGAGAGAGACTATCAACTCCGAGCCAAGAAGGGCTGTATCTTGACCAGGGAACATTTCCGGTCTACTAGGGACAGATGGATTGAAACTAAAAATATAAAAACAAAGAGGGCAGTGACGTGACTTCCTCCACGATAATGAAACACAGACGCTATTGTGATCCTGTACCAAGTACGGCGGCGTCAGAAACTAGAACAATGGCAGCCACTGTGTGTGTCAGTCACTCAGTTTGTAACTTACATGTACTTATCTACACTGATAGTTGAGAGAGTTGTTACATAAAGATAAGAAAGCTTTCATTGCACTGGCACTTAAAACATTCTGTCATCAGCCGTAAGATTAAAGGTTTTATTATGTACGTTGAGCCAATTACCTAGGAATATTTAATGCATTGGCCAGGATTTGAACTGACGAATATCTGGAAAGCAGGGCTGGGATTTCTATGTAATATACATATTTCTTTTAAATTAGGACCTGTTAAAATTTTGTTGTATGTTTCTGGGAATAGTACATAATGTTGTATGTATATTGGGTATTCAACTCGAAGGCTGATTTGATCCTCCACAGTTTCACCAACAGCTGCCATACATAGCCTAGGTGTCACTGAAAAGGTTGATGATCATTGTTGTTTAAAGGGGTCTAACATCGAAGTCATCGGCCTCTAATGGTACGAAATGAGACTAAATGGAATGACAAATTAAAAGCCCAAAATTCTCCACTGACCAGAATTCAAAACATGAGGACCAAGAATGAATGGATGAATATGAATTTAAAACAATCAATGGATGTCACCCGCAATACCTTACATTCATAGAAACTGACGGAAAAACAATAGGATTACTGACCAAGGGACTGCTGCGAGAGCATAATACTGAATCGAGGATGCTTGCAGTCTAAAGGGGGTCCAAAATCCAAGGTATCGGCCCCTCATAACGGTACTTATCGCTAGGAAAGTAGAACCATGGTATTTGTCCTGTTGCGGTACTAATCAAAAGTAGCAGAGACTCGCGGTATTCCACACATTATGGTACTACTCACAGGTTATGAAATTCGACGTATTACTACAGACCTATGGTTTTTCTCAGATTGCGGCGCCATTTACAGGCAACGCAACCCCATGGTGTTCATCACATAAGACTACTAAGCACAGGGACCTCCCGTTATCCCGTGGTGTTCCTCATATAGTGGGTACTAATCATAGGCAAGGCAGAACCATGGTAGCTATCATCCCATGGTCCTGCTCATATGGTGGTACTAATCACAGGTACTGCAAAAGCCGACCGCAAGGTGCTCCTGTGTGCTACTAAACACAATCCAATTTCGTACCTAATATAGTGGTACTACGCGCAAGTAAAAGCGTGGTGGTACTAATCTCAAGTATTTTCATAGTTCTAATACAATCATCCCTTTGTCGCCCCTTTTAGTCGCCTCTCACGACAGGCAGGGGATACTGTGGGTGTATTATTCGTCTGCCTCCCCCACCCACAGGGGGTAGTGTGTTTGGTCCGCGAGAGGTATTTTATTTCCCTCAAGTCCGCCACGTGGAAGTACCACCTCTCCCCCTGCTATGCCTGCGTAGCAGGTTCGTGGTCACTGAAAAGGCATACTAGGGAAATCAGGAGTGAGGTAGTTTCCCGTTGCTTTCCTCACTGAGCCAGAATTTGCTATTTCATATCAAAAATAGTATTTTATTTATCGACGGTGCGCGATAAAGACCTCGTATCTCACAATGCTCTTCTGATCTATTATTCTCCGTAAGACTGGTCAGTCCTCCCAGTCGCACGTTGATATGCAGTCCATCAGAACAATGATCTTTGCGTTCATTTTCCTACGCCATTATGTAAAGGAAAATGAACCTTGTTGTACCGTACTGTAGGATTGTATATGTTCATGAAGTATTTACGCACTCCTTCAAAATAATTCATTTAAGGTTGGTTTAGCACAGGAAAATGGACACAATGAATGCTGTCTTGATGGGCTGCATATCCCATATGCGGCTGGGAGGCGTGCCAGTCTTAAGAACAATAATAAATGGGGAGAGAATTGTAAAGGGGCTGCCTGGCCGAGGCGGTAAAGGCGTGCTCGGTTCCCCCGGAAAGACGTGGGTTCGAATCCCCGTCAGGAAGTCGTAAAATTTAAGAAACGAGATTTCCACTTCCGGAGGTGCACATGGACCTGAGGTTCACTCAGCCTACACCCAAAATGAGTACCAGGTTAATTCCTGGGGGCAAAGGCGGCCGGGCGTAGAGCTAACCACTCTACCCCAACAAGTGCCGAGGTTACGGATAGTGGAAGCCTTTACCTTCCACCCCTCCAAGGGCCTTCATGGCCTGTACGGAGATGACTTTGCTTTACTTTTGCTTTTGAGAGAATTGTAAGATACGAGGTTCTCCTCGCGCACCGTCGATATGTAGCATATTTTGTGTGTTCAAATTTATTCTTGCTAAAATATTATTTAACATTTATTTTACTAGCAGCAAGAATTCAAATCTGGATTCTGGAATTCCTATGAAATTTGGAAGGTAAGTTCTGCTCAATGCTTATTTTGCTGTCTTTGGCCGTGTCACTCACCCCGCTGTGACTTTTCCTTTATAAATGGCTCTACGTCGCATCGACGCAAATAGGTTTAATGGCGACGATAGGATAGGAAAGGACTAGGAGTGGGAAGGAAGCGGGTGTGGCCTTAATTAAGGTAAAATCCCCTGCATTTGCCTGGTGTGAAACTAGGAAACCACACCGCTGTGACTCATATTAAAGAGATTAAACTCTAGTTCTGCGGCTTTTATTTAATTTCTCATTCTGTGGCGTTAACATTTAAAAAAAATACATATTTTTTAAAAATTCATTCTGATAACTATTTGACCGAGCTCGATAGCTGCAGTCGCTTAAGTGCGGCCAGTATCGAGTATTCGGGAGATAGTAGGTTCGAACCCCACTGTCGGCAGCCCTGATAATGATTTTCCGTGGTTTCCCATTTTCACACCAGGCAAACGCTGGGGCCGTACCTTAATTAAGGCCACGGCCGCTTCCTTCTCACTCCTAGCCCTTCCCTGTCCCATCATCGCCATAAGACCTATCTGTGTCGGTGCGACGTAAAGCAACTAGCAAAAAAAAAAAAAAAACATATATAGCTATTTGAGTTTGCCAAGGAACACAGAAGAGCTGACAAGTTCTTTGAAAATAGATAATTGGTTTCGTAAAATAAATATAATTGAACTTTCTATGTAAATGGTTCCTCATCTTGTATATTTCGCTCCAGTCTGTACGATTGCCACATTCGACAACATTTCTGGGAATGGCCCCTCTAGCACACAGAAGCAGTCTTCTTACTCGTATGTTCCTGACGGTATTAGGCTCTCTGGAAGTTTACGTCATCTGGTTGGGAAAGAGTGTCTTCACACCTTATAATAGGGTCAACGGTTATCTTTGTACGTATGAAACTTTGATATAATATAGATAACCTTTTCAATATTTTGCAACAGTTTTATAAAATGTTAGTCCATATTTTACTGCAAATTTTGAAACTGTTAGTTCATATATTCGAATATTGTTAGCCATTTTTTTCTCATATATAATTCCTACCCCTAGTAATAAGGTGGTGGTTGTGGTGATGGCAGCGGCTACGCTATAAGAGGAAGTACAACAGGGCAAACACCATGGAGCAACAGCCATTCTAAGACTTTGCCTTCCAAGCGACCGTTACTCATACCGAAGACCTGCAGATTACGAGGTGTCACCTGGTCAGCGCAACGAATTCCCTTGGTCATTATTTTTTGATTTCTAGAACCGAGCCATGATGTCATCACTAGATAACTACTGAATTGTTCTTTCGGAGACCGAGCAGACCTAGAACCAGCTCTTAGATCCAGTTAAGAATCCCGTTACCTCCCGGTAAGCGACAGGCTCTCTACCCTCAGCTTGTGGGGCTGGCCATTATTGGTTTTACGGCTCAACTAAATAGATTTCAAGTTTCTGAGGGCACTGAACATTCTGTCCAGCAGGAGTTTTTTTTTTTTTTGCTTTATGTCGCACTGACACAGATAGGTCTTATGGCGATGATGGGACAGGAAAGGCCTGGGAATTGGTAGGAAGCGGCCGTGGCCTTAATTAAAGCACAGCCCCGGCATTTGACTGGTGTGAAGATGGGAAACCACGGAAAACCATCTTCAGGACGGCTGCCGACAGTGGGGCTCGAACCCACTATCTCCCGATTACTGGATACTGGCCGCACTTAAGCGACTGCAGCTATCGAGCTCGGTAGGAGTTATTTTAACGTGCCGGTAAATCTACCGAGATGATGCTGATGTGTTTTAGAGATTCGCGCAATAAAATTTCTTACTGTACGTTCGGATGTGCGGAGCTGTCTTGCTCGAATTCCTCTATCGCAGAATTTTTTTTCTTTGACTGACTGATTTCTGCTAGCGAGTTCCAATTCCACAACCGCTAGAAGCTAAAGCATTATGAATATATGTAAATAAAACCGTAGGGGTCGTGTGCCTTTACTTATACAATTTCAACAACATTTCTTGATTATTTTTTTCTTGCGTTATAATGATGTGAAAATTTTTAACTTTTGGTGTCTGACTGCCTACCCGTGTTCCTAAAATTGGAAAAAGGCTATGTGTATAGTCCGTCAACCAAACTCCATATTTGTAATACATCCATTCAGGATTGTGCAATAAGGAACACATGACTTCAAGGCAATCGCATGGATTCGGAGTTACTAGTAAAATCTAAACGGCCATTCTTTAAAATCTTCGTTAATATTATGTTTAGTGAAAAATTTTGTACTTAAAAAAAAAGTAGTAGAATTTGCAATTTTCAATCGTTTGTTTCGTACACATAATTATCTCACGACGGATAGAGATATTTACAAAAATGGAATTTTTCTTCAAAATTCCGTGATACTCGGTGCATAGCACTTGAGGGTCACTTCAAGGTAGCTGGGTTTACAGGAAGAACGAAAAAATAGTTTTAATTATTATTTTTCTCTAAAGCAGATAATAAGGAAGTTATCTTCAACAACGGCTGTCTGTGGCAGCGCCACTCCGGCGGTCAGAGAACTACAGTATGTTACTTGGAAGCAGGGGGACAATTTCACCCTACTTACGACAACGGACTGTACAGTTCAAAGCATTCGAAAATTTTTCTTCTCTGTCGGTTTGGTTGAGATGTATTTTACTTCACATTACTGCCACGTACTTCAGTAGAAAAATATAATTTCAACTTGCCGTAATTAACGTATTAATTGACCTATAGAAATTCACACAAATTCACGGAGGCCTATATTCCGATGCATAATGCCATTCGAACAACGGATATAAATAATGCTAGTGTTGAATAAATATTTAGGAGCAAAATAGATATTTTACTGAATGTATCTTGGACCATTATTTGAAGAACGTCTTGGACCTGTCTCATTTGTTTATTAATGTTATTTTGTAACAGTCCATACTGTTGGTAATATTCGTTTGTCACTGAACTTCTGCCCAGATCCATGACTAAATGATTATCATGCTGGCCTTTAGCCCAAGGGGTCCCGAGTACGATTCCCGGACTGGTCGAGGATTTTAACCTTAATTGATTAATTCGTCCGGCTTTGGAACTGGGTGTTCGTGATGTCATCAACATTATAAATCGTCTTAGGTAGGGCTCCAGCATTAGTTATGACATAATTAAAAACGACTTTGAAATATTTAACCAAACTGAATTCTGGTGAGTATGTAACTATGGTTTTACACGTGTAACATAATATTGCTTATGAACCAAAGAGGCGACACAATAGGCTATACTTGGGGACAAAACATGACGGCCTCAGTTCCAGGAAGCCAGCAGTCAGTCACATCCTGCTGAGTTAACGACTTCTAAGTGATCCTTGGTTGGTGTGGAGAGGTTGCCAAACCAATTTATTCCACACTTTCTTTAGCCTTTACTCTTTCTTCGTGTCGAGTACAGTTGACGATTTGGCAACTTCGGCTACATAAGACGTAGTAAATTCTATAAGCCGTTAATAGACACCGACTGCCGCTGGCGATTTGTGGTGTGAGACGAAGTCATCATATTTTATCCTCAAGTATAACTGAGCACCTGTTAACGTACTGATCGACTGAAGAGCAACTTAGGCCTATACATAGGATTTCTTAACCTACTGTCAACTCTGTGTGAACACCCAATGATTTTAAGCACGCGACGCCACTGCTAAGAAGAATGCATAATATTTTATGTTATCATTTGTGGACTTTTATCAATCTGACAATAAATAATGAAATGAAAATCCACAGCCTGTTTCCAGTCATTCGGTCTGGTCCAGCATGGAATGAATGAAGCACCCACCTAGCGGCGAGAGTAGGAATTGTGCCGGCTGCCGAAGCCTGTCGCACTTCTCTGGGGCAATGATTAATGACTGAAACAAATGAAATGAAATGATACTGGAGAGTGTTGCTGGTATGAAAGATGACAGGGAAAACCGGAGTACCCGGAGGAAAACCTGTCCCGCCTCCGCTTTGTCCAGCAGAAATCTCACATGGAGCGACTGGGAATTGAACCACGGAACCCAGCGGTGAGAGGCCGATGTGCTGCCACCTGACCCACGGAGGCACTTGACAATAAAGAATAAATCCTTGTTTTTAAAAAAACATTTTAAAAGGTTAAAAACTGCCGTAAAATATTCTTGAAATTTGAAATAATGACTGCTCATCTCAAATCGGCAAGAAATGCAAAATAATGCAAATCAAATAGTGTTAGTATCGTTTTCTGCACCAAAAAATGAATTTCTACACTACTGATCAACGTCCTAATGCAAAGGGAAAGAAGATGGCATTTCAATAACATCCGCCCCTTAATGATGATCATAATAACACAACTCCGCTTCTCACACGTTACTACTTGTGTGTCTGGCTGTACGCATACAGATCTCCTGGGGGAGCCCTCCGCCGCGGTACGTCAGCTTGTCACATTTACTGATCACGACTTTATTTCTTTCCAATAGCACTGGCTCCATTTGCCAGCATCATCACTCTGCTTTGAATGACATAAACGATGGGGCTTACCACGTCAAACCAAACTCCTCTAAACTTTTCGCTACCAGATCTTATCGCGCAGTCAACGGAAAAGTACAACTACACAACTACCAGAGACACCGCTAGGAGAAATCTGCTGCTCTGGCAAGTTTTATTACTGTTACAGGATACGTTGCTTAACCTGCGGACTTCTTGCAGCTATAAGAAAAGATCGTGATAATTGATCCTACTTACGAACAACTTCGGACAAAGGAAATCGCGTCTAAGTGTATATCCAATTTCGAAATACAGTATACAAATTATTTCTCATCTGCTGTCCACGTTTCCCTAGCAATGAACTATTTATTTGTTGAATATTTAACCCGTAGTGACCGCGCTTAATTCTGTAACGCTAGTGGTCTCATGTCGGTCGTTTCGCTGCCCTTGGTTCTTGTATCGAAATGACTGCATACCTCGTATACATGGTTAATAGAGCCTTGTAAGTCAAGAAGATTATTGAAAAAAATGTGTTTCAAAGAATGTCACGAAGTTTTCTTTCTCTCAGGATTATTATTGCCCCCTCTTCTTGTATGTTTAGTAAACTAAAACATGTTGATGATAAAACAATTGAGTGCCTGAGTAAGACAAGGGGCTAACCCACTAAAAAAAAATATCGAGAATATAAAGTTTTATTAGATTGTACAAAACACACAACAAAATAGAAATTTTAAATATATATAATTTTACTCTTTTTATTATGTCAGTCTAACTGAGAAAATTAAGAGTAAAATAACATTTTAACTTTGATCGCTAATGAAACTATTTTAGTTTAAAAATAATATTGTATGCAAAGAAGATAATACTGTAAATAAGGATTTTCCCCCTTCTTTATTTTCAGTGTCAAGATCTTCATTCACTTTCTTAGTAATTGGTACATATTATCGTATTATATTTTCGTAAAATTAAATTGCCATCGGTCTCTGATAAAACACTTCCAACGTTAGCTTCCCCAACAGTAAATTCATTCTCGGTGTCCGTATTACGATCACATGTATGTATCTTCTTCCCCCACCTCATATCCACTAAGTACATCTTTATCAAGGATATTTCGTTAAGGGTTAATAAAATCGAGGAAGTCCGAGAACTACAAAGAAATTGTACAATGTATAACTGGGAATCGCAGACTGAAAGCACTTCATCGCTTCTCACCTCCTGACAGGGTGCTCCACGGCATAAACGACCAACAATTCACACAGGAACAAAGCAACAGATATGAATAATATCTACCATAATGTATATCTTAACAAAGGAAAATAAGCTATAATGGAGAACAACACTGTGGGGGATATCTTGGCAGACAGGTTAGTGAAGTATGTGGCTCGTGATTTGTTCCTGACACCATTCACAACTTGCGTCGCTTATTCTGAAACCTATTTATATTATTAATACCACTTAAATATTTATAATTGGGAAGTGATCAGTGTGTGTTTATGTATTTCGGTTTCACATGCTTAAGACAATGCGTTTAATGCGCTTTTTTTGTTTTGAATATTATTACTAAAATACAACATACGCTTAAATATATCAAATTCTAACTTTACTCTCCTTATCCTACGAATTAATTTATTGGAAGGGTGTGAATTTTTACATTCGGGCATAGCCATGTGATCAATGACATATACCGAGTTCGAACCCACTGTCAACAGTCCTGGATATGATTTCCTGTGGTTTCCCATTTTCACACTAGCCATATCTGTGGCTATACCTTAATTCAGCCTACAGCCACTTCCTTCCAACTCCTAGCACTTTTCTTATCCCATCGTCGCCATAGGACATATCAGTGTCGGTGCTACGTAAAGCAACTAAAATAAAAAAGAAACATATACCGAACCTGCTGCACCGCTATGCTTTACCTCTCCTCGCTGAATCTATTCTACACGCCCTGGTGGTAATTGAGGTTGCCACAACTGGCATAATAAATTATACATACAACAAAACATATTTCTTGACTCATTCCTTTATAAACTTATTAATAACAAAGTAGATGATACGGAATTAAGTAGAAAATTATTTCAAAATTGTCAAAAATGGCTTTCACGGCTGCAGATCTCCCCATGGTGAGTAATATTTTTGGAAACGAAGAATTCACTTCTCCTTTAGCAGGTTAGCAATCTCTATTTGCTAACACGGCGGGACCATGCGCTTGGTCTGCCACTGCTAAGCAGAGTCCTGGAGGGAGGTGCCAATCCAGCTGATGAGCCCAAGTGGCACGTCTGGGCGAAACTCTGCAAATGCAGTCCGACTCGTTGGCTGAACGGTCAGCGTACTGGCCTTCGGCTCAGAGGGTCCCGGGTTCGATTCCCGGCCGGGTCGGCGATTTTAACCTTAATTGGTTAATTCCAATGGCCCGAGGGCTGGGTGTATGTGTTGTCTTCATCATCATTTCATCCTCATCACGACGCGCAGGTCGCCTAAAAGGCGTCAAATAGAAAGACCTGCACCTGGCGAGCCGAACCCGTCCTGGGATATCCCGGCACTAAAAGCCATACGACATTTCATTTTCTGCAAATGCACACGGCCTAACCACCCAAAAGCTGGTTCTATTCCTGTGATTGTAGAAAATTATTATATTATCCTCCTAGAACACCTGCAGAAAAAATCATAAATTATTTTTTTTACCACGGGCAAATACAGGTAGATATAAAAACTCTCCTCCTTTTAAATCATGGTCATTGTATAATAAATTACATCCTCTTGGAACTGATATATTTAATGATAATCGAGATGAATTTAATGCATTTTGTTGTACACTAAGGAATATTCTGAATTAATTCTAGGCCTATACCTGTCATGTTGCTAATTCCCTTGTTATTACTGTTTGTTTTATTATTATTATTATTATTTGAACATTATCATGCATACTATTTTTGTCTCTTTTCTATCTAATAATTATATGGTTAATAATAATTATTTACTAAACAAGGTTACGAAATTACTATGTTTCTTTAATACACATGTGACTTTCGTTTCTGCATGAATTTGTTTGAATTATATGTTTTCCTCTTTATTTTATTTCTTTTTCCTTATATACTAAATATTTAACTTGTAGCCTAGTACTTGTATAGCGAATGTATCACTAAATGGGTAAATAATTTAATTGGGCTTACCCCCTGTATATTCACATTAAATAAATATCATATGTATACGGCGACACCTTAAATTCACCTCAAAATTTACGTGGTGTTAAAAATGATATTGCATGACCTGATATTGGCAGACATTCATTGCAAATTTTTAATATAGTGTTGTTACTTAGATTGTATTTCTTTAAATGCATAGAATTACGTTTCTATTCACCTAATGATACGTTATGTTCTTTCTTGATAAGGCTGACAAACATTTCCCCAGTGCTAGTCTTTAAGATATTAAGTCGGTGGCCAGGGTTTGACTCTTGAATATATTCCTATGGGAAAGACTTGAACATTTCATACATTTATAAGCTAATGAACTTTTCCTGTTAATTTATTGTGTTTCCTCGAGAGTCCGCAAACAAAGGATGTTAGTATTGCACACAGTAATCCCTCAGGCAATTCATTCAAAACATCGGGTTAGTTTCTGTTTACTCCTGAACTATGGTAAATTATAATTTACTCTCTTTGCGAGTAATACATCCTCTTCATTACATTATACACGTATTCTACGGTGAATCCAACTATTAGAGATTACTGTTGCATTTCCCAGGAACAGGCAAGGTTGCTAAGGCTGTATGAGAAGTACGAAGCCGTTTCATTTATATGTATATCTTAGATGAAACAAAACTTCCCGTGATATTTTCCACTGAGGATCGCTTTATCTTTACAAATCCCAAGTGGTGACAGACCAGACACTCACGTTTGAGAGTGTGTTTTATACATTTGATTTATAATAGAGTTTAGTTGCTCTGTAGCTTGACTGGTCGCTTATGATTGCGAGGATTCCAAGGATCAGGTAGGCAGTGAATTTCACTGTTTTCTTTCTTTTTGTTTTTGTACATGAGTTGGTTATTATGAAATGATTGAGTGTTGGCCTTGGTTTATGTTCGCATACCAACACGTCTCAATTTTTTAATTAATCATTAAATATTTTTGATTATTATGATGATGATTGTTGTTGTTAAAAGGGGCCTAGCAGCTAGGTCATCCGCCCCTACTGGTATGAGGTGCAACGAAATGTAACGATAATAAAACTTCAAAATGTATCCACGACTAAAACATAAAACGAATGATGATGAAATGATTACCATGAATCCAAAACAATCAGTGGATCCAATTCACAATGCCTTCTTTTCTGTCACGATGCTAAAGGGGGTACAATAATAATACTGATCACTGTTAAAGCAGTACCATGATGTTCCTCCTTTGGTGGTGCTAATCACAGACAACGTAGACTCATGGTGTTCCTCACATGGTGATACTAATCACAGGTTGCAGACCCGTGGTATATCACACATAATAACACCAGTCGCAGGCAACACAGACCCACGGCGTTTCTCACATAAGGGCAGTACTAAAAGCAACGCAGACCTATAGTATTCGTCACATAGTGGAACTAATCACAGGCCACATGTACTCTAGGTGCCATTGGCCTAGTGGTATAAATCATAGGCAATGTAAACCTGATGTGTATGTCCTCCGCATCGCAAGCTCTGCGCCTACAAGCTCCGCAACCCGCCGCAGCCCCAAAGTTTCTAGCAGCTACGAGGTATCTTCACTGCGCCTGGCACGCTCACCGATGTCGTCAGCCAGCGATATGTAAGGAGCTTCGTTCCGAGCCTCTCCAGGACTACCCCAATGTTCGACGACCAGACCACACTGCAAGTCAGTCACGGAGACATTCCTCTTAAAAACGTGTTTTGAACAGGTGGACAAATTGCTGGCCGTGAGGTCTCACCTCTGAACATTGCCTCATTATCCTGATCCCCATAGCCATGTCGAGCCCCGAGTATAGCATTCTGCTACTCCCTTTAGTCCTCACCAGTGGTCCAACGTCCACCTTAGCATTCTGCTATTTGAATAAATTAATGCAAGTTCCTTGCAAGTATAAACCTAGTACCCTCTCTCTACAAGTTACGCTTGTAATTTCACAGAAGATAGTTTTCGACTATCAGGACAATTTATTAGTGAAACAGACGATCTCCTCAAGATAGAACTAAGTGTATATAGAACTCTAGTATTGTATAATTGTACATATGCAACAGACATTCAATTTAAAATTTAATTTCAACATTAACTGCGTGCATTCAAACAAGTTTCAAGGAGAATTCAGTTTTATTTCTTGTATATATTGTATCAAATCATTGAAACAATAAACTTTATGTTGTGTCACTGTATACCAAGTTCCTTGTATACAACAAAACCCACGGCGTATCACACATTATGGTACCACCCACTGGCAACAAAGATCCATAGTGTTCCTCACGTAGTGGTACTAATCACGGGCAACAGCCAAACCCGTAGAGTTTTTCTCACACAGTGGTACTAATCAGAGGCAACGTAGACCAGTGGTGTTCTTCGTAATAGTGGTACTACTCATAGGTATCGCAGTCCTATTCTGAACACAGGGGATCCGATACATTCCAACGGAGAGTACGGCACCTTTCCTCGCATGGACATTAGTAGTCCGCGTAGCCGAGTGCCTGCCCCCCACCTCGGTCGGATACACACGATGGTACTGACAACAAGTGGCACCCAAACTTGGGTTGTTCTTCACAGAATGGCACTACTCCTAGGAAATGTAGATCCATGGTATCCTCAGATGGTGGTATTAATCGCAAGTAACGTCGATACATTGTGTTCCTCTGTAATGGTACTTATCACAAGTAGTCTCATAGTTCTAATTTCAGCATCATCTGGTCGCCCCTTTTAGTCACTTCTTACAACAGGCAGGGGATACCGTACGTGTATTCTTCGTCTGCGACCTCCAACGACGAGGGTTAAATATGTTGTTTTTCTTGGCTATTTTCAAAGCTTCTAGTTATTTTTATGTCCGACTCGTTGGCTGAATGATCAGCTTACTGGCTTTCAGTTAAGAGGGTCCCGGGTTCGATTCCCGGCCGGGCCGGTGATTTTAACCTTCGTTGGTTAATTCCAATGACTTGGCGACTGGGTGTTCGTGCTGTCCCCTACATCCCTGCAACTCGCACACCACACATAAGACTATCCTCCACCACAATAACACGCAGTTACCTACCCATGGCAGATGCCGCCCAATATCATTGGAGGGTCCGTCTTACAAGGGCTGCACCCGGCTAGAAATAGCCACACGAAATTAAATTAAAAGTTATTTTTATACTATTTATACATGTCATTAATATGATATTCATATGACAATACAGTATATACCCTCACGAAAGTGAGTGTTCGGTGTTAATTGATGTCGAACTGATTTAGCCACGAAGCCGGACAAACTCGTATCCTCATTCCGAGGTGGCGCAGCTCTTTCAATGCACACCTCCAACAGAGGTGAGCTGCATGTGGCATTTTAACCGCACTCCACATCGTTGTTGTACTAAGCCTCGATCGTCAGGACAATGAAGAAGGAATAAAATCAAGGATGCATCCTACAACCGAGATTTTCGTACAACGGAACAAGTTAGTGATGAGGTAACATAATACAAAATAATCGCTTATTCGATTATATTCCCCATTCGAATATTTTTCGATTATTCATCGAATGAATGAAACAATCGAATAGTGAATATTTTTACATCCTATTATTTTTTCGATTATTCATTCGAAACTCCATTCGAATCAACGAGGCAACCGAATAGTGATTTCTTCTATCCGATTATTTATTCGGAACTACATTCGAATAAATGGGGCAATTGAATACTGAATGCTTTTGAAATAATCCGATGAAAAGTGATGTTACTAAAACAGTTAATTCACTCATTATTTTCAACATTTGGAGATACATTTTGAAAAAGGCGTATTTCCATTTTCCATAAGAGTTCATCTATTCGCTTATTTTCATCGATTACCAATCCGATACACTTGAACCAAAAATTGATTCATGACGCATCCGAATATTCTATACCATACAAGTGAATGATATTTGAAACCCCTTCGATTATTTTGTCCGATTATATATTCGATTAACTAAATAATCGGATCGAGGTTGTTCGATTATTGAAAGCATTCGATTATCCCATTACTAGAACAAGTGCTACGAAGGAGGGAGTGAGCTTCATGGTTGGCCCTTTTCTGCCTCCAAGAATTAACCTTGTACCAAATCATTCATGGAAATATCTGGGTATTCCATGATTCTAAAAGTTCTGATGTCCTGCCTCGGCAAGAAAGCCTCCAAACAATTCCCGGTTGAGGCAATTATAGGTACAATTCCTTCAAACAAACTGAGCGTACTCTTTATATGGAACAATCAGCGTAAATATCTGTACGGCTTGTCCTGTGCTGTGTTCATTCGTAATAAAATACTCGTTAATATACAGTACATTTGTCCGACACACAATTTCGCTAATGAACTTACATAATGATATAATATCCCTAGGAAATAGTGATAAATAGTGTTTAGGCAGGTGATCGAGAATGTAATCACTTAAACTCGTTCTAAAAGTGCATCCTTGTATTAGCAAACAAATGGCAGAAGTCTACAAGAAATGGGAAGGATAGACTTGATGGATGAGGCTGTGCGTACAGGTGGTGGGGAGATGTGAGGCGATTTCTCGAGAATTGGTTGTCCAGGAGAATAATGGAGTCTCGCAGTTGTGAGCTTGCACTCGGAAGATAGTAGGTTTGAACCCAACTGTCGGCAGCCGTGAAGATGGTTTTCCTTATTTTCCAGTTTCTATACCAGGATGTACCTTAATCAAGTCCACGGTCGCTTTATTCCCACCTCCCAGCCCTTTACTACTCTATCTTCGCCTAAGAGACCTGCCTGTGTCGGTGCAACGTAAAGCAAATTGTACAGAATAAAAAAGTCAGCTGTGAAGAGTAAGAGCATCAGAGGAACACCAAAGCGACGATGGTTAAACTCTGTTTTTAATTATGAGGCTATAGAGCCAGTTGCAAAGAGAGTGTTATGGAGGGGCATAATTATATTCACAGAGGCTTGTAGACTGAACGCTGAAAGGCATTACAGTCAATAATGAAAGTGTATGTATGTAAAAGGAACGCTCACAAAATAAAGTATCAAGAGTTCCCACGGAATGAAATGAAATGATGTATGGCTTTTTGCGCCGGGAGTGTCCGAGGACAAGTTCGGCTTGCCAGGTGCAGGTCTGTAGAACTGATGTCCGTAGGCGACCTGCGCGTCGTGATGAGGGTGACATGATGTTGAAGACGACGCTAACAATTTAGCCACGGAGCCGCACAGTTCCCACGAACAAACTTTACTTTACAAGCAGTTATTATACACGGTAGTAGGACACTGATACTATTTGCTATTCAACATGGTGACCATGCTTATCCAATCACTTATTTCAACAGTACATGAAGGCATGTAAGCCGCTATGAAAGGTACCTGCATCCACTCCCTAAATCCAAGTCATGATGGCATATTAAACGGTCGTATCGTCATCAAATATCCCCAAGAGATGGAAATCACCCAGTGCCAGGTCGGAGTTGTAGAGAGGATTGTCTATTACCTCGCACCGAAAGCGCCATTATCAAACCACGTATTCTGATGGCTGAGTGCGGTCTGCCGTTGGCTGTTGAGAGAAGTCCATCGGCTTAATTCCCGGTGGTGAGATACCCTTCGGACGCACAAACTGTTTCACACTAGGCACTTCCACGTTTGACCAGGTATCAGAGCACGCAGTCAACTATCTTCGTACTGATATTGCGACGGTTTGACCCAACATGTGCTCCATTTAACGACTACATAATAATACTGTGGTCTCCTATTTTGGTCTAGCAGAGAATTCGAACACGAGGGGGAAGATGAAACCCATGAAAACTCTTCTTACCGTACTTTTTGAAGGATCTTTGTAAGTATGTATTCCCTGTGGGTGGGGGCGGTAGACTAACATCCACGGCAAACCCTGCCTGTCGTAAAATGCGATTAAGAGGGGCTCCCGGGGCTGTTCACTTGGGAGTATAGGTTGGCGACCTCGTGGATCTTACCTGAGTCCTGGTATTACTTCCACTTACCTGTGCCAGGTTCTTCACTTTCATCTATTCCATCCGACCTCCCTTGGTCAACTCTTGTTTTTTCCTACCTCGAGGGTATTAAGTAAGGAGGCCTTCATTTTAATAATAATAATAATAATGTTATTTATTTAACGTCCCACTAACTACTTTTTAAGGTCTTCGGAGACGCCGAGGTGCCGGAATTTAGTCCCGCAGGAGTTCTTTTACGTGCCAGTAAATCTACCGACACGGGGCTGTCGTATTTGAGCACCTTCAAATACCACCGGACTGAGCCAGGATCGAACCTGCCAAGTTGGGGTTAGAAGGCCAGCGCCTTAACCGTCTGAGCCACTCAGCCCGGCGGCCTTCATTTTCACGACCTTCGAGGCCTTTCTCTTTCTTTGGCTAATATCTTCATTTTTCGAAGTGTTGGATTCTTTCCATTTTTCCCTCTGATTAGTGTTATAGAGGATGGCTACCCAGTTTTACTTCCTCTAAAAACAACCACCACCACCACTACCACCACCAGTAGTTATTCATTTACTAGCAAATGTACCCGTGCTTTACTACGGTATTCTACATTGTATACATATTTCTCCGGAAATTATTGTAAAGGCAGTGAGTAAGATTATATTAAACTAGCGAATGTACCCGTGCTTCGCTACGGTATTCTACATTGTATTCGGTTATCGAAGTAAATAGTGTACATGCAGTAAATAAGATCGTTTTAAAATTGCATATCTCTTAGCGTTATCCGAGAAAGAGCATGGGGAGTTCCCCGTACGTTGTTTCCAATGTAAAGTGTTTGTTACGGATTTGTGATATAGCGGCAGACTCACTTGCCTACTGCCATTCACAATCGAGTTGGGATGATTACGTAATAATTACAGGCCCCATTGCCTACTACGCGGACAGAATCGATTTGGGGAGTTTTCGTTAATATGGCAGCCCCCTTCCTACTTCCAGACAGATTTCAGGTGAGGAGTTTTTATTATAATGGCAGGCAATTACCCTACTATCACTCGAAATTGAGTTGTGCAGTTATCATTATAATGCCAGGCCCATTTTCCTACTGCCAGCCAGCTTACTGCCAGTCACACCAAGTTGGTGAGTTTCCATCAAAATAGCAGGCCACTATGCCTAATGCCAGTCACATTTTAGATGAGGACATTTCTTTATAATGATAGGCACCCTTGCCTACTGCCAAACACAATCGGGTAGGGGAGTTTTAAACAAAACTGCATGCTCACTTGCCTTCTGCAAGTCAAATCGAGAAGGGAACTATTCATTATAATTGTAGGCTTTCCTTACTAATGACAGTTACACAGGAGTTGGAGAAGAAACCCTTTCCTACTGCCAGTCAAAGTCGGTGTGGGGAGTACTTATTACAATAGCAGACCCACCCTTTCTCGATCGCTAAAAATCGACATCAGTGAATATATATAGATCGACATACGAAAGTATATGCGTATTTACAATATTAAAGACCTTCATTTACAGATTAACTGCTACTAAACGTACGTCATATCGACAAAGGATTATACCATAAGACACGCCGGATTTAGTAGCCTAAATGGCTGGTCCTATGATATGTCATCTATTCTTGGGTCAGATTGAGTTAGAAACGTGGAACAGGGTAAAGGTTTTGTAAGATTATCTCACATTACATTACTTTTCGGATACATACATAGCATTTGGCTCACATATGGCTACTGGGTGGGCCAATTTTCGTGAAGAGTTTAATGATTCTGTATTTCATATAAGTAATTGAAAGTATGAATTATGCATGTGAAAATTCCAAATTGACTTAACATCGATTAAAGAGAAAAATCAAACGTAAAAGGGATACAGATACGGCAAAAAGTCATAAGACCACGGTTGTAGATCATTCCAAATTGAACGGAGATTGTGCAATCCGTTATAGGATAGGAATTTCCGAAGGTCTGCACCATCATTAAAATTGCCTGCGTATTTCGATATTCTTCGGGGATTCAAAGTGAAAAATTTAATGATCTAGGAAGTTTTCCGTTCGTTACAGGCTTAAACGTATAATTTTGTCAAATTTCAATTATCTTCTTTTTCTTCTGGCAGATTATGGCGCAATTTTGATTTTGGGCGAGGCGGGTAAAAATTAGTACTTTCAGGAAACTAAACCAAAAATTATGGAGATGGTCATTATTACCCCTTAAACGGAAAGCTGTACGAAAATTTCGCCAAAATAGTCAGTGTAGAGGCACACAGTCGTTATGATTTGATTTATATAGATAAGGAATCTGCTCCATGTAAAACACCTTTTGGGCTATGTCCGCTGGACTTAACCTGCAAAAGTGACCATTCATGATATCTCCCTTAGTAATCCTCCTGACGAAAGAATGCACATGGAAAAAAGGTTTAGAGGTGGAATTCCATCACGTTTGGTCGATTTCCAGTCAGGTTGGTCTTGTTCTGTATATGTTGTGGAAGAGTAAAATCACCATTTCGGTTCCCTATAAACCGCCAGTCCATTCCGGAACATGAAATGTTATTTACGTTTAAAACCTACCTTTGGACAGGTGGATGCTAAATATAAATTTTGGTTCGAATGTCTTCAGTAGTTTTCAAATTGTAAGGAGTACGCTTTACACGCACCCGCTCGGGAGTTAAGTCCGATGGGACTTGTACAGAAAAACGGTCCGTTAATGATATCTCCCTTATTAATCCTCGTATCGAAATGATGCACATGAGAAAAAAGGTTTAGAAATTATTATCTATCAAGGTAGGTAGATTTCCATTAAGTTTGGTTGTGTATATTTTGTGGAAGTGCAAAATCACTGTTTCGGTTTCGTATAAACCCCCAGTCAGTTCAGGGATTTAGAAACAATATTTGCCCAAAACCTATCAAGGACAGGTGTATTCTAAATATGAGTCTTGGTGGAAATACATCCAGTAGTTTGTAGCACTCGCGTACATACGGCGTAATTAAGGAAGAAATAATACAGTTAAGAAAGTTGAAAGTAATAGAAAATGGATTATAACTGCGGACAGCCGGATAACGACAAATATGTAAATGCCGAGTGAATGTATTGGAAAATCAAATGCCCCTCAATAAATTATGCTAGTGTGAGTAATGGATATAATAAAGCGGTAACAGAGGAGAAATTTAGGTCAGTGATTCTTAGGTAAACAAATAATAAGAAGATGACTAATGGTGTTATTACTTAATCTATTCGAGGGCGGTTATAATATCCAACGATATTCCGCCAATATCCCGCAGATAGGCCGATTGACGCCTCTCTTGCCTTCTACCCAAGGAACAACCACGAATTTAAAAGCATGATGAGGAAAATGGCAATACGTTACTTCCCTGCTGGCATGCAGTCAGAGACGTTGCCATGGTAACCTGTAGTTTCGTTGTCGGTCCGTCGGTCACTCAATGCAGAGCATGATACCAGCGGGAAATTGTAAATTTCTCCGTCATGTGAAGAGTAAGGTAAATTATGAACATAACGAAAGTTGTTTATAATGAAGAGACGTTTCACGTACGGTAAACGAAGTTTACAGAAAATCAATAGTATAAGAGAAAATGGAGGAAACCCATTCTGGTTTTCCTATAAACCACCCGTCTATTCGACAATTGTAAAATAATATGTATATAGAAACCTTCCCCGAGATGAGTATTCTCTAAATATGAAGTTTGGTTGAGATCTATCCAGCCGTTTCGAAGTGATGGTGGAAAAACCATTCAGGTTTTCCTATAAACCCCCGTCTATTGAAAGATTTTCAAATGATATGCATATCGAAACCTTCCCCGGGATGAGTATACTCTAAATATGAAGTTTGGTTGAGATCTATCCAGCCGTTTCGAAGTGATGGTGGAAAAGCCATTCTGGTTTTCCTATAAACCCCCGGTCTATTCAAAGATTTTAAAATAATATGCATATCGAAACCTTCCCCGAGATGAGTATACTCTAGATATGAAGTTTAGTTGAGATCTATCCAGCCGTTTCAAGGTGATGGTGGAAAAACCATTCTGGTTTTCCTATAAACCCCCCGTCTGTTCAAAGATTTTAAAATGATATGCATATCGAAACCATCCCCGGGATGAGTTTACTCTAAATATGAAGTTTGGTTGAGATCTATCCAGCCGTTTCGACGTGATGGTGGAACAGACAAACAAACAAACAGACAGACAAACAGACAAACAGACAAACAGACAAACAAACAGACACGAAACGTAAAAACCACCGATTCGGTCTTGAGTTGACCTAAAACGGATAAATATCTGAAAAATTGGCAAAACAAAAGAAATTACAGACAGCGGACCCCCTACAATTTTATTTATATAGATTGGATCTACAAACGGACTTCACCATCAGACGCCTCGGTCAGTGTACTACATGGCTGGTCTTATGACATTTTCTCCTATCTCCTATATGTGTGGGTTATACTCAGCTATTCATTGAATGGGGTGAAATTTGGTACAGTTTTCACGTACTACGTTATTTTTTTTATACTCATGTGACACTGGAAACATAAAATTTGGCGAACATATGGCCACTGGGCATGTCGATGTGCGTGCCCAATGTCATGATTGCATCTTTCCTGTAAGTGTGCCAAACGATAACATATAGGCCTACGTGTAAAAAGTACAAAATTAACTTGAACTCGAGAAATATCCCTGTGGGTGGGGGCGGTCGAATAACACCCACGGTATCCCCTGCCTGTCGTAAGAGGTGACTAAAAGGGGCCCCAGGGGCTCTGAACTTTGGAGCGTGGGTTGGCGACCACGGGGCCTTTAGCTGAGCCCTGGCATTGATTCCACTTACCTGTGCCAGGCTCCTCACTTTCATCTATCCTATCCGACCTCCCTTGGTCAACTCTTGTTCTTTTCAGACCCCGACGGTATTACGTATGAAGGCCTAGGGAGTCTTTCATTTTCACGCCCTTCGTGCCCTTGTCTTCCTTTGGCCGATACATTCATTTTTCGAAGTGTCGGATCCCCTCCATTTTTCCCTCTGATTAGTGTTATATAGAGGATGGTTGCCTAGTTGTACTTCCTCTTAAAACAATAACCACCACCACCACTCGAGAAATGCAGTTCTATTTATCGTTTACGGGATAGAGAAACGCCAAAAGTGATAGGCCCAAAGTTGAGGATCTCTCCAAATTGAAAGGCGATTGTGCTTTCTCTTTTGTGATACAACTTACCGTTTAGCCACCAATTATCCTGAAACGAAGGTCTGCACCGTCGTTAAAATTGCATCCATATTTCGATAATTTCCGGAGCCAAAAGTTATACATTTGCATAGCTCAGAATATTTCCTCAAAGAAAAGAGTGTCAAGGTGTCGGGATTATCACTCGCATACATACGGAGTAATTAAGGAAGAAAATGATGCACTTAAGGAAGTTGAAATTAATAGAAAACAGGGTTATAACTGAGGATAGCCGGATGAGGACAAATATGTAAATACCAAGTGAATGTATTGGAAAATCAAATACTCCTCAATAAACTGCGCTGGTATTAGTTATGGATATCAGAAAGCGGTAACAGAGGAGAAATTCAGGCGCAGGGATTCTTAGGTAAACACATAAGAAGACGACTAATGGTGTTATTACATAAGGTATTCGAGGACGGTTATAACCTCCAACGATATTTTTTGCTAGTTGCTTTACGTCGCACCGACACAGATAGGTCTTATGACGACGATGGGACAGGGAAGGGCCAGGAGTGGGAAGGAAGCGGCCGTGGCCTTAATTAAGGTACAGCCCCAGCATTTGCCTGGTGTGAAAATGGGAAACCACGGAAAACCATTTTCAGGGCTGCCGACAGTAGGGTTCGAAACTATTATCTCCCGAATACTGGATACTGGCCGCACTTAAGCGACTGCAGCTATCGAGCTCGGTTCCAACGATATTCCGCCAATATCCCGCAGAATGGCCGATTGACGCCTCTCTTGCTTTCTACCCAAGGAACAACCATGAATTTACAGTAATGATGACGAAAGTGGCAATACGTTACTTTCCTGCTAGCAAGCAGAGATGTTGCCATGGTAACCTGTAGGTTCGTTGTCGGTCTGTCGGTCACTCAATGCAGAGCATGATACCCGCAGAAAATTATAATGTTGTCCGTCATTTGAAGGGGAAGGTAAATTATGAACATAACAAGAGGTTTTTTGTAATAAAGAGACGTTTCACATAGAGTCCACGGAGTTTACAGAAAATCAGTAGTGTAAGAGAAAATGGAGGAAAACCGTTCCGGTTTTCCTATAAACCACTCGTCTATTGAAAGATCTTGAAGTGATATGCATATCAAAATCTTCTCCTTGATGAGTACACACTAAATATGACATTTGGTCGAGATCTATCCAGTCGTTTCGCCGTGATAGTGGAACAGACAGACAAACGGACAAACAGACAGACACGAAAAATAAAAACCAATCGATTCGGGCTTGACCTAAAACTGATAAATATCTGAAAAATTGAAAAAAAAACGGAATTACAGACAGCTGACCCCATACAACTTTATTTATATAGATTTATGGTCGCATGTATAAGTAAACCGCGAAGAATTATTTATATAAGTAATCTCTATGATAATGCATTTCTTCATTTTGGTCGTACTTGACTTGGGGACTTTACACTTGTATCCGATTACTTCTTATATCAGACACTCAGCATTTCAGGCAACACAAGAAACGAATTATAATGGTCAACCCATGGTGGAGAATAAACGAGGTTCTCTAAAATACAAGTAAAAAGAACAAAACAATAAATACCTTCCCAACATTCTCTTCCCTTGTTCGGTATGCTGCAAGGTACCTGGATCTTTTGTCTGGACGTGCCAGGTGTAAGCATGCGACATTGTAACAAAAGCCTAGAGAATACGGAGATTTACGAAGTAGTCCCGCTTATTTTCCTTTGTCTTTAAATTCCGTTGTAGAGGCGCTGATGTAGAAATGTCACAGAGCCTTTTAAAAGTTACTGTGTGTGATAGTGGTGCAGATTCCCCGCTGGTAGTAATAGGAGCCGTTAGTCCTACGTTATAGCCGGGTAACGACCGTGGTAAAACAGCGGGACATTAGTGTGGCCACCGGGACAAAATTACTGTCTGTTTAACTACCCACGTATTGTATCTGAGGCGCATGTATCGTTTAACCTCCTCCCTCACAAGTGCGTTCTCAACAAAGGACAGACAAAATATTCGAGCTCTCAGGGCCAGTGTTCCACTCAATAACTTAGAAAGGTGGGGGGTGTGGGGGAGTTAACATATATGGTACTATAGCATGTACTTGGGCGTCCTTTGGTTCAACGTTATTGCCCACTTACATTAAGGAATACCATATTTTCTCGAGAGCCACACGCCAATGGAAACTCCGTGCATCCCTCGAATCAACATTTTAAAGAAAAGGAAATAAATAAAAGATGCACTTACAGAGGCCCTTCACTTAATTATAATATACATATTCATTATAGACAGTTATGCCTTCCAGAGTTCAGTCTGCACGCCTCTGTGAATTTACCAAACGCCACCACAATACTCTATTTGTAACTAGGCCTTGTTTTTCTTTTCTTATTTTTACAATTTGTTTTACGTCGCACCGACACAGATAGTTCTTATGGCGACGATGGGATAGGAAAGGCCTAGGAAGTAGGAAGGAAGCGTCCGCGGCCTTAATTAAGGTACAGCCCCAGCATTTGCCTGGTGTGAAAATGGGAAACCACAGAAAACCATCTTCAGGGCTGCCAACAGTGAAATTCGAACCCACTATCTCCTGGATGCAAGCTCACAGCTCGCGCCCCTAACCGCACGGCCAACTCGCCTGGTGTGACCTCGTTTAGTTCTATACATCTTATCGTTAAATTCTTCGAAACTGAGTCTAACTATCCTATCGTCGTCCTTGTCTTCCTCTACTTCCATTATTCTCATAGAAAACCTATCCTCCTCTATTCACCTCACATGACCCACCACCGAAGCCGGATTATGCCTTTATCTCCTCACTCCGAGTACCCACTGCCATTGTTCCCACATGTTTGTACCCGCAATCATTCTCGCTCGTTTCATGTCTGTTACATGTAAGTTATAAGATATCCTGAGTCCACCGAGCTTTCACTCCCGTAAAGCAAATTCACTCTGAAAACAAACCGACGTAAGGATAGTTTCGTCTGGAAGCCGACTTCTTTCTTACAGCATGCTGTTGATCGCAACTGCGAGCTTACTGCATTAGCTCTACTGTATCTTGATTCAATCTAACTTACTATACTACCATCCTGGGAGTACACACATTCCTAAATACTTGAAATTTTATTTGTATCCCCAATGTGACAATCAATTCTCTTGACTTTCTTACTTACTGACATCAATGTAGTCTTGGAAAGTTTAATTATCATGTCATACTCATTGCACTTATTTTCAAGTTCCAAGATGTTCGACTGCAGGCTTTCTGCACAATCTGTCATTAAGACAAAGTCATCAGCATAGGCCAGATTACTTACTACGTAACTTAATATTACAAGGATTAAAAAACGCTGCATTGGAAAATAAAAAGGGTTATAGGGAAGAAAAATACCGGCAATTCCTTTAGCTCTTCTTCAGCTCATCTCAGCTATGTCTGCGGATGTTGGAGCCACCCAGGATCATTCTGGTTTTGGCCGAAGGCGGTTCTGACGTCAAATGATTAGAAAAGATAAATATCTCGAAACTATATCCACTGAAACTCGAACTTCAACCTACCGGGAAGAAGTCAGCAAGCAGCTAAGCTACTGAGCTAATCATACCCCTCTCTCAGCAATGTCATTAATTGGAAACGAAAAATGCACAAGTGATTGTAGGCTCTCCCAATAAGCAGAGAGGCGAGGATCAAATTTAGAATTTCCACCTATTCCACTTTTTTCCATTCACTCATTCATTCATTCATTCATTCATTCATTATCATTATAGACTCTTATGCCTTTCAGCGTTCAGTCTGCAAGCCTCTGTGAATTTACTAAACCCAAAATCCTCGATTTGCAACTAGTGTTGTGGCCTCATTTAGTTTTATACCTCTTATCTTTAAATCGTTAGAAACCGAGTCTAACCATCGTCGTCTTGGTCTCCCTCTACTTCTCTTACCCTCCATAGCAGAGTCCATTATTCTCCTAGGTAACCTATCCTCTTCCATTCACCTCACATGACCCCACCACCGAAGCGGTTTATGCGTACAGCTTCATGCATCGAGTTCATTCCTAAATTAGCCTTTATCTCCTCATTCCGAGTACCCTTCTGCCATTATTCCCACCTGTTTGTACCAGCAATCATTCTTGCTGCTTTCATGTCTGTTACTTCTAATGAATAACATATCCTGAGTCCACCCAGTTTTCGCTCCCGTAATGCAAAGTTGGTCTGAAAACAGAACGATGTAAAGATAGTTTCGTCTGGGAGCTGACTTCCTTCTTACAGAATACTGCTGATCGCAAGTGAGAGCTCACTGCATTAGCTTTACGACACCTTGATTCAGTCTCACTTGCTATATTACCATCTTGGGAAAACACACAACCTAAATACTTGAAATTATCGACTTTTTTCCATTTCTTAATTATTTACATGATTTTTTTTAAATTGTTTCGACGTTTTATTTTTTCTTTACTTTAAACTGAAATGCATGTAAATTGTTTTACAATCGGTTTTACGTTGCACCGACACAGATAAGGTTTTATGGCAACGATAGGATAACAAGGGGCTAGAAGTTGGAAGGAAGTGGCCGTGACCTCAATTAAGGTGCCTGGTGTGAAAATGGGAAACCATGGAAAACCATCGTCAGGGCTTCCGACAGTGGTGCTCGAACCCACTACCTCCCGAATGACAGCTCACACCTGCGCACCCCTAACCGCACGGTCAACTCGCTAGGTCGAAGTTTCGTTCCAAGTAGTTTCTCGACATGTCGAAAGCCTACGATCGTTCCAAGTAGTTTCTCGACATGTCGAAGGCCTACGATACAGACTAGAAGGATTGAAAGACAATATCTGAACTCAGGGAGCACCGAATTTGCTCCGTTACGAAGAGGAGAAACTAATAAACAGACTTTGATCATACGGTTGGTGGAACAAAGGGACCAAAGATAACCACTCTCAAGGCAAGAATTCGAACCTCCAAGCGTAGATGACTTTCAGTTCTTTATAGGTTAAATTAATCTTGAAATACCATCGCTATGAATGCCCATTTGTGGTTTGGATTGAGTATTCAGTTATTTCTACAACGAGGAATAACCTACCACCGTGCCTGGTAGAAGCGGGTAGCACGTGCAGAAAGAAATCAATTAAAACTGAGCAGATAAACACTGCTGGAAATTTTTAATTACAAATGCTCTTATATTAAATTTTAACCAATATTATTTGAATTCTATCTATAGCAAGGCATACTCCACCCCCGAATGTGAAAAGGAATAGTCTTCTCCCTCGTTGTTCAATTCCAAATATACGTATACGCCTACTCGTAATACTGGCAATACCAAAATTGTACTTGCACGCAGGTAGGAAAAAGTTATAATGGAACTGTTTAGGTTGGATCAGAGATACTTCAATCACACTTGTATGAGTAATCAGTAAAGCACGGATTTTCATGCGGTAATAGGTTAGATTGCAAACTAATTTGGTTAGTAGGAAATGCTGGCCACCCGCTGTTCCATAATGTAGAAAGAGTAACATAAACTATAGGGGTTATGATGGGCCATACCTCTAATATTTATGCAAACCCCATAGCCTAATCGTTGTGAAGGTAGATTATACTTGCTTCTCGCTTCAGTAAGTTTGCATTCTAACATATTAGTGCATAAAATTCCGGGCTCTAGTAATCAGTCAACATATCATACATGCTAATTGCTAAAATATACCTCGGCTGTTAACTGATGGTATAGTATGATCTTGAATAAAAACACTGTAAAAAGGTACATATCACTTTTATTTTGAAGTTACCTAAAACATGTTGTTCTTTGAGTTATCAGTCGATAGACCAGTTTGATGCAATTTTTCTTGCCACCATATCCTGTAACTCCAACATCTTGCATCTGCTCTAATCATACCTTGATCTACCTGTACAGTTCTTACCGCCTACACTTCCCTCAAAAACCAACTAAGTAAGTCCTGGGGGTCTTAAGATGTGTCCTGTCATTCTATGATTTCTTCTCATCAAATTTAGCCTAATAGATCTCCTCTCATCAGTTCGATTCAGCATCTCTGCATTCGTGATTCCATCTATCCATCTTACCTTTAGCATTATTCTGTAACATCACATTTCAAAAGCTTCTATTCTCTTCCTTTATGAGCTACACCTAAAATATTTTACACTGAAAATGAGAGTTTGAGAACACGAATAGAATTCCGGGCTCGGCAAACTTAAAAGATTTTCAGTCTGTCGAACACAAAAGTTAATTATAAATGTTACACTATAAGGTATCTGCAAAAATATACACTATTAAGCAAAGGAATAAAAACACTATTCCTTGTTTGATAATGTGTTTCCTTAACTTGTGTGTTGGACAGAATGGAAAGCATTTTAGTTATGTTTTTTATATAATGTTATTTGTTTTACATCCCACTAAGTACTCTTAAGGTTTTCGGAGACGCCGAGGTGCCGGAATTGAGTCCCGCAGGAGTTCTTTTACGTGCCAGTAAATCTACCGACACGAGGCTGACGTATTTGAGCACCTTCAAATACTACCGGACTGAGCCAGGAACGAACCTGCCAAGTTGGGGTCAGAAGGCCAGCACCTTAACCGTCTGAGCCACTCAGCCCGGCTAAGTTATGTTTAACTGACTTGTGAATCTACACTGGAAAGTATAGCTTCCTTCTTAACGACCAAGTTATTTCACCAACACGCACAATATATGAATAATAGTCTATATCAGGGCCTCTAAAACGCCCAAAATCTCACGCGTACAAACCGAGTCGCAGAGGCTCCGTGCACTGTGCATCGGTCCGACTCGGCTCCACTCGGCTTGACTCGGATGGTGTAGTGTGCTGACAATGAGAGCGACAAAGCGTTCGGTGATAGACGGCTTGTTTATCAGTGAAATCGAATAATAATAATAGTTATTTGCTTTACGTCCCACTAACTACTTTTACGGTTTTCAGAGACCCCGAGGTGCTGAAATTTTGTCCCGCAAGAGTTCTGTTACGTGCCAGTAAATCTACCGATACGAGGCTGACGTATTTTGAGCACCTTCAAATACCACCGGACTCAGCCAGGATCGAACCTGCCATGTTGGAGAAGTGAAATAGCTAAAGCGCAAGACAACGACATAATAATGAGCAACCTGTTTCGAAGAAAGCAAAGACTTCCGAAAGTCCATTTCAATCGAACTGGAAACATTCATATTTTCTTCTCAGTCGAGACGATAAAGCCAAATGCTTAATCTGTGGGACAATAAATACGTGATGATCAAAAGATTAATTTATCCAAGGAAGATTTTCCTAAGCTGCATCGAAAAGCAGCTAAGATTATTTTTATGTTTTGTTCCACATGCATATGTAAGGTTCCTCACGCATATGTGGAAGTTTTTTTTCTTTTACTTGCACGAAAACTAGATTGCATGCGAGTACTTCTTATTGTAATTTAAGGAACGCTCTCCGAATTGCTGTAAGCCGATCCCCTGTTCCAAACATTACTGGTATAAATGCAAAGGAAAAGGGAAACAAGAACTAGAGAAGATAAAGTGTCTGCTCAAACCAAATTGAAAGACGAGTTTTGAACACCGGTAACATTGTCCCGTACAGCAGAGTGTCTCCGCTCGACGCATGTAAACATTTCGCAGTGAGGGGAGAATCAGGGGAGAAGGTGAAGAAGGCGGAGACAGGCCGAACTGGTTGGGCAGGTGTAGAGAAAGACGAGTTGAGGTTTGCACTCTGGTCAACCTAGTGAAGTTGTCTCCTGCACCTTACGCCGTGCAGTGCACTGGCGAATACACCCTGAGAGGCCCTGGTCTATATCTGGGGCAATTACTTTGGTATAGTTTATAAGATCGGACTCCTTGGCTAAAAGGTCAGTACAGTGGCTTTCGATGCAGAGGGCTCGGATTCAACTCACAGCCGGGTCAGGTATTTTAATCATGAACGATAAATTTTCTTGGCTCAGACACGCATATTTTATTGTATTTTATTAACATAAATCAGGTACTGCTGAACTCCCGATCAGAATGTTTGATTTTGTCACGCTGTGGACAACTTACGAAACAAAGGCAGGCGGCTAATGTCTTACTTGATCATCCTAAAAGTTCGATTGCAATTAGTGTGTTCCAACCCAAACACTTCCCTTGTCAGTACCATTAGAGTTAGAAGGGTTCGATTGTACGGATTTAATTATAAACCCCTTCTAGATCACTGCTTGAATAATTTCCTCACACTTCACTAAAGCCAATTCCGTATGTGAGCAGGAACGCATGGAAAAGCCCTTCCAGTAAAAACAATTATGTTCAATATTACCGTTCCAGTAAAAAATTGTGTTAATTATTGATAAAACTCTCATCAGTTGTTCAAAATGTCTGCATTAATTTTTAAGATCACGAGAGATTATGTGTAAAGAGAAGACAGTTCTTTGCGCTTTGACAAGACATCACATCTACGAATACAATTTCTTATTTGCTGGATCGGAAGTTCTGAAAAATGGTTAATCAATTTCTTTTCATTCTAATTTATATGTGTTTGTTGATTTACCATAGTTTTAAAATAATATATTGCCGAGTGAGTTGGCCGTGCGGTTAGGGGCGCGCAGCTGTGAGTTTGCAGGGTCGAACCCCACTGTCGGCAGCCCTGAAGACGGTTTTGCGTGGTTTCCCATTTTTACGCCAGGCAAATGCTGGATTCACTGTTCTTGTTGGGTGTGTTCCGGATCATCCGAATATGAATTGTAACGAAATAGTGTCATGTAACAAAAAGTGGGTCGGAAGTGTAACCTATCAACAGTGCAGGCTGTGTCTTATGACTGACGGCCACCTGAAATTAGCAACCGTTCATGGATGGCCATGACCGAGAGACCTATTTATGATCATTTGATTCTCGCATGGGGAAACTTGACACCATTTTTTTTCATCACACACTTATTAAGGTTCTTACCTAAATGGCATTTTTTAAACTATTCATTTACCACTGATTTTCACTTAGCACCATCGCCCAGGTGGAAATTTCCCTATCAATTGATATCATTTTTTAAATGATTTCGAAGAAGATGGAAATTTATTGAAGCATTCCCCTTAGTAAATTATTCCAATCTCTAATTTATCCTCTTATAAATGAATAT
The DNA here is from genome assembly GCF_040414725.1 of Anabrus simplex. Lineage (NCBI taxonomy): Eukaryota > Metazoa > Arthropoda > Insecta > Orthoptera > Tettigoniidae > Anabrus > Anabrus simplex. The sequence continues at coordinate 59,764,537 of NC_090272.1, read as the reverse complement.
CTCCAGATTTGTCTTATTATTGTTTTTCTTGCTGTTTCCTCTTTTTTATGTTTTCATGTTGAAAAGAGCTGAAAAATAAAAGATAATTGATAACAAATTGTGATAAAAATCTTCTAACACCGTGACACAATTTATGAAACGACAAAATTACAACAGCGTTTGAAGCTTAACCGTCATACTTTTCTCACTTTAACTAGTGAAAAATGAAAACCCACAGCCCATTTCCAGTCATTTGACTGGGTCAGGAATGGAACGACTGAAACACCCCTCTAGCGGCGAAGATAGGAACTCTACCGGCTGCCGAAGCCTGTTACACTCCTCTGGATCAATAATTTAATGACTGATATGTGAAATTAAATTTTCTTGGAGGGTGTTGCTGGAATGAAAGATGACAGGGAAAATCGGAGTACCCGGAGAAAAACCTGTTCCGCCTCCGCTTTGTGCAGCATACATCTTACAGGAAGTGACAGGGGTTTGGTTTGAACCACGCAATCCAGCGATGAGAGGCCGGCACGCTGCCATCCGATCCACGGAGGCTCCACCTTAACTAGTATCTTGCATAAATTAACATTGACACATCTATTGTGCTACACACTATGGCGCTAAGTACCACGTGCGTATGCAAATCAACAACAGCTCAGCTGGTGAACATTCGCTCTATCGGCCAGACCAGCAACGCAGCTGTCCCCATTTTATAATTACAATAATGCTCTTTATATTAAATCGTAATTCAATACTCTTATAATTCCATCCACCGCGTTGTATGTTTTCCGTAGCCACCATTCAAAATCCTCCTACCCTTTCAACCACCAGCTTGGTTAGACTTGTGCTGTATTGGCGATTAAAAATAGAATATTTCTCACTCAGCTCAATAACTGAGCAGGACGTATTCGAATATCTAATTGACTCAAATATGAATGTTATTGATTTATGATCAAATTTAATACTCCCAGGTTATTTCAGTCTCGTCAGTCTGTAGCACAATATTGGATACTCCCTATTCATTCCTAACTTTGTATAGTTTGTATGGAAACATTTTAAAATTAGAAACGGTATCATTTCTCCGGAATTAATTAAAGAAAATCGCCAATAACTTTATCTGTCGTTTGCATTACAATGGATTTATTTTACTCTTCATTAAATGATTTAAACATACAGTACTCCTTATGTAACATTCAAACAATGTTTACACTGGAAGAATATAACGCACTCTGGTCAATAATCAGTGATAACTTGAATCATGACATTTCGAAGGCTTTAGAGGAAATTACCTTGAAGATAAAATATATCATAGACTAGACAAGTTACAATTTGTTACCCTAAAAGCTGGTTTACATGGGTCGAATAATTTCTCGGAAAACTAAAGGGAATCAAGTGTTTAAGGTAGCTGAAATGGGTACTTATTCGTGTTAAAGTGTGCTTATACAAATTATATCAAAATGGTCTGTAGGTGGCGTGCTGTTTTGTAAAATTTTACGAGGATTATAATAATGAATTCGAGAACATGGTTGAAGAGAACTAAAGAAGACAGACACTATGGGTTAGAGAATGGTAAGAACTAATTTATACCCGTGGAACTTCAGCATTGCTTAATTCTGAATTTGCATTTGAGGACCAAAACGAGTACAAGAGTTGATTGAGACTGATATCTGAATATTATAACAATTTATCGGCAATGATTTTAACACATATACAGATATCACAAACTTTTATGAAGGACACTATAGTGTATAAAAATAATAATTATTATAATTATTACTATTTTTATTAAAGAATTTGGCCAATTATAGACCGTTTAGAACCTAAGACTTTCGTTCAGTATTTTTTCGTTGTATTTTCTTCCCAGAACTTCTTCAGACGTCGGCTGATTGCCTGTCTCTGCTCCTCCGGTAACACTCTCTGAGGCTGACGTCGAATTTACAAAAGCGAAAAATCCGCAGAAGTGACCATTCGCTGGAAGGCCACTCTGTTAGTTATGTCGTCATCTGTGATCTTCAGTCTTTGTATATCCCATCCTATCTCTTCCAGCTAACAGGTAGTGTGTTTTAATTTGGAGACATAATATTTCTTTTTGCTATTTGCTTTACGTCGCACCAACACAGATAAGCGGCCGTGGACTTAATTAAGGTACAGACCCAGCATTTGCCTGGTGTGAAAATGGGAAACCACGGAAAACCATCTTCAGGGCTGCCGACAGTGGGGTTCGAACCCACTATTTCCCGATTACTGGATACTGGCCGCACTTAAGCGACTGCACCTATCGAGCTCGGCGAGACATGACAAAAAATCTTAGTTAGCCTGTCGTTGTTCACACTGTGAAGGTGACCATAACGGCGTGTGACCCCCGGAGGTGAATAGTACAGGCCTATCGAGTTGACAACTTATAGGCGACCTGTACGTCATTGAAAATGAGGCCCTATCTAAGATTAAGTCCAATGCTGGAGACGACCACATACAACCAGCCCCCAAGCCATAGGCATTAACTAATGAAAGGTAAAATCTCTGAACTGGCCGAGGATCAAACCGGTACCCCTTGGGGCGATGGAGCTGTACAACATATCAAATTACATTATGCTGTTTGTTTACCGAGTGTGAGAGTAATACAACCTCTCCCTGAGTGAAATCCCGCTTCATCGGTTGACAGTTGATATGGTAGAGTTCAAGTATTCTCCTAAGTTTTATGTATCTTCACAAGATGTCACCACTTTGATTCTAAGTATCACCTGGTGTATTGAACTGTAATTAACTTGCTCGGGAATTGCTGCTGTTTTGGGGTTAGCTAACCTGAATTAAGTTCAGCTGTTTTTGAGTTGTCACTACTGTCTGATATGCAGCTCCCTGGCTCGTGATGTAATGTTCCCTTAACGAAATGTCTAATTACAACAGTTTCTAAATATGCATCCAGCCTGTCCCTATATATACAGTAGCTGTGAGCTTGAAACTTAAGTGTCAATTCTGATCGGGACTTTGTGAGTGCAACATTAACTGAGGTCTCCTGAGGGGGCCTGATGAGGCTGGGGCTAGTTATGGCAATGTATCTAAACATTTGCAACAAAAATCAAAGAAAACAATAAAGAATGTCTCTATGAACATATATCCCACAATGCGTTGTTACTGAGTTACATTCCAAGGAGTTACATTGGCCATATTAAAGGAGATATTCTACATGTCAGCCATGAGCAGCCTCAGCATGCTTCGGCGAAGCCACTTGATGCCTGAGTCCTGTCGGCCATTTATAAAGGTTTATTGATACGATGTCCGAGGTTGTTAACGTAGATAACCGGAGTATCATAGATCAGAGACTTCATATTTCGTCAATGATAAAATTGCAGTGGATTAAGGTCAGGAGACCGAGCAGGCCAATGCACTGAACCTAAACGTCTGATCGACCGTCCTAGGGATGTGTTGCCCAAATTTAGGTGCGCTGGTGCTTCACTATGAATGAACTATACGGGGCAGCGAACAGCTATGCGCTACTACCATCGCCATTACTACTACTACTACTACTACTACTACTTTAATTCCTCCCATGAAGGAGAGGAGGGCCTCTAAGACGGTGACGCTATCTCTCAGGCCAGGAGACTTGTGGTGAGATTGACGTGTGGAGAAGGTGAGCGAGTTGGTGGCCGTGGTTTATACTAGGAACTGTTCTGGCATTCGCCTTAGTCCAGGACAATGGAAAACCACGGAAAACCTTTCTCAGGACAGCCGACGATGGAGACCAGTCCCTCTTTATCTCACGAATGCAGACGTGTAGAGCTACGGTAGACCCGTAGCCACATGTCATCTGCTCTGTTGGTTGATCAGAGTGCAGAGCTGTCGGACCACGGACCAGCCGTGGCCACTAGTAGGTGGAAGCCTTCTCGGCAGGGGCACATGCTCCAGAAGTACAGACAGCGCGGGCACGCCCATTCAGCCGTGGGGATCGGGTGTAAGGAACGATCAGTTGATCGTGGACATTGCCACACCAAACTTTGCGTCCAAATCATGGTTGATCAAGAAACAAACTCGTGTCCTCATACCAAGGTGGGGCAGTTCTCTTCCGGCACACCTCAAGTGGAGGTGTGTTGCATACACCATTTTAACTACATTCCAACCCACCTGCCATTATTAAATTTCTGGCAGTACTTGGAAACGAACCCGGTCATCCGAGGACGGCAGCTAATAGGCGGAGAGCACAGTGGATAATTAGTGAGTTTCCTATCATGGGGATTTCCAACTGTACACGCTTGTGTGTGTGTGTGTGTGTGTGTGTGTGTGTGTGTGTGTGTGTGTGTGTGTGTGTTATGCGATGTGTGGTATTGTTGCAGTGTTGCAAAACTCCCAATAATTTTACACTTCATGTGTCCTCTTTTCTTCTTATGTTTTACTTTAATAAACTTGAGATATATTTTAAAATATGTTAAAATCAACCATCTTTGGTCGTTCGGTACTAATGCTTCATAATGGACGAATAAACGCTGCCGGCTTCGAATGAAATTCAGGGAGTTTGCTTTCCTACGGCAACTCCCAAGCGGTAAGCGTAAGCCTTGACGTAGCATCAAGTAGCACGCTCGCCACTATCAGTTCCTGGGTGTTGCACGAGACCAGGTAACCCCCTATCGAGAAATAATTCCAAATGTTCCCGTTAGATTGTGCCACTCTGCGGAGATGACTTCACGCCTGCTTTCTCTCCCCTCGCAGTGGTCACTTCTTTTCCACGTCACTAAGGTAGTCCATACAGGTCTACCCACAATAATACCAACATTTTGCATCAATGGAAAACAGGTGGGAAAATTTTAAATTCAAGTGAGGTAAGAATAGTAGTAGTTAGACTGTATACTTAACCTCTTATATGTTGTATTGTAATTGTCCGATATACGTATTTCAGTTTTAATAGGAATATAGTTCATTACTTAAACGATAATAGAGTATCTTGTTATTTCTGAGAGCTTCTCATTATAGAAACATGACATTCAAAATTTCAGTGCAACGCCCAGCTTCAGATACCACCAGAAGCCACTGGTATTATGCAAGTTACGATGCCATCTCCTCCAACTGTGGCCTCGTCAGTGAACATAAAAACTGACAACGGACGACAAAAGTAGTCAATATGTTAGTGGCCGCGTGCAAACAGCCTTAAAATAGTGGGTTCGATCTCAGTCTAGGAAGCCGATGTTTGAAGGATCGGTGAGAAACTTGCCTCTCCGAATCGTAATGGCTGACGGGTTAACGACCAATTTGCATCCATCTAACACAAAACTAGCTGTAGGATCCATGCGGTAGGATTGAGTTTTGATTCTATATGGCATATTGAGCCAATTTTACTGAAAATTTGAAATAAAGCGAAGTTATTAAGTGGATAGAACATGGCATGAAAAAAGTTCAAAGTTACACAATAATGGGGACAGTTTTTAACATTACATATCAGGATAATGAAAATGAAATGGCGTAAGTTTATGGCATTTAGTGCCGGGAGTGTACGAGGACAAGTTCGGCTCGCCAGCTGCAGGCGTTTTGATTTAACGCTAGTAGGCGACCTGCGCGTCGTGATGACGAGGAAATGATGATGAAGACGACACATACACTCAGCCCCCGTGCCAGTGAAATTAACCAACTATGGTTAAAATTTCCGACCCTGCCGGGAATCGAACCCGGGACCCCTGTGACCGAAGGCCAGCATGCTAACTATTTAGCCATGGAGTCGGACATCAGGATAATAATGTCGTCCCTTAGAAGCCGTCGCATACCCATGTTCCCCTTAGGTGCAATTTATATCAATATTAAAGGTTTTAAATGATCCAATAATCTCATACAGTATTTCCATGAGCCTCCGCGTCTAAGGCGCCCTCTCACCGCTGGGTTCCGTGGTTCAAATCCCGGTCACTCCATGTGAGATTTGTGCTGGACAAAGCGGAGGCAGGACAGGTTTTTCTCCGGGTACTCCGGTTTTCCCTGTCATATTTAATTCCAGCAACACTCTCCAATATCATTTCATCTGTCAATCATTAATCATTGCCCCAGAGGAGTGCGACAGGCTTCGGCAGCCGGCAAAATTCCCATCCTCGCCGCTAGATGGGGCTTCATTCATTCCATTCCTGACCCGGTCGAATGACTCGAAATAGGCTGTGGATTTAAATAATAAGTATTTCCGTGAACGTTAGAGCATATATCTGTTAGAAGATGCTAAAGGAACTCTGTGTGGTGGCAGTTCGAAAATTCATTTGCAGCGCTTGTCTTGGCCGCTTGTTCAGTGATTCACTGGAATAGGATGTCCCACGCCTGGTGAAGGAAGCACGTTTGAAGACTTCGTTCTTTTCGGGACGTCGTCGTTGAATTTCGAAAATAATTACACCTCTAAATTTGCATATCCATGGCTCTAATGTTGAGCGTAGAAATGACAGTTGTTGTATTTAAAATACGATACTAATACATTTACCTCGGCCAATATTTACACTCTGAAGAAATATCGAATGTTCAGTTATGAATTAGGAAATATGAAATCACATTCTCGACATCTTAAATGATTTGCGAATTATTTGATTTTTAATTTCTAGGCGATCAATCTGTCCCAGGAGGGATGGTTAATATTAAGGGATATGACAGGAACGATCATTTGAAGCAAAAAACTTCATATCGACATAATATGTCCTACTCCGAATTGTTTCCGAGATAAAACACTTTTATTGAACACTTGCTTTTGGGCTAGTGGCACACGTATGTATCTTCATCATCATCATCATCATCATCGTCATCATCTGTTTACCCTCCAGGTTCGGTTTTCCCCTCGGACTTAGCAAGGGATCCCACCTCTACCGCCGCAAGGGCAGTGTCCTGGAGCTTCAGACTCTTGGTCGGGGGATACAACTGGGGAGTATGACCAGTACCTCGCCCAGGCGGCCTCACATGCTATGCTGAACAGGGGCATTGTGGAGGGATGGGAAGATTGGAAGGGATAGGCAAGGAAGAGGGAAGGGAGCGGCCGTGGCCTTAAGTTAGGTACCATCCCGGCATTCGCCTGGAGGAGAAGTGGGAAACCACGGAAAACCACTTCCAGGATGGCTGAGGTGGGAATCGAACCCACCTCTACTCAGTTGACCTCCCGAGGCTGAGTGGACCCCGTTCCAGCCCTCGTACAACTTTTCAAATTTCGTGGCAGAGCCGGGAATCGAACCCGGGCCTCCGGGGGTGGCAGCTAATCACGCTAACCACTACACCACAGAGGCGGACTCGTATGTATCTTACCCACCCAAACTCGTTGACGTTTTGAAATGGGTACAAGATTTTCGCATGTAATTTTGCCGTACAAGTGTTCATGGGACACTGATACGTACAGAAAGTCACCGTGTGCTGGTAGTAGGGGTACGCTGCACCATTTCAACAATGTGTTGCTGAAGACGGTTTTCCGTAGTTTTCCATTTTCACACCAGGCAAATGCTGGGACTGTACCTTAATTACGGCCACGGCCACATCCTTCCCACTCCTGGCCTTTCCTATCCCATCGTCCTTCCCTATCTGTGTCGGTGCGAAGTAAAACAAATTCTAAAAGAAAACCAAATATTCCTGAATATTGAAGATTAATCCTCGGACACTCTGTATACAAAATTCAGTCGTTACCCGAGCGAATTCAAGTAGTTCCTTTTTTAAATCAAAAATGGATTTAAAATTTATTGATTGACGATGTCAATAAGTTTCCGCATGAACGGGCTGCCAAACTGATGAAGTAATACAATATATATACATCTTTTAAGGGGGGAAATGGTATGTTTATATCATGAAATCAAGCATATGAGATATATTTAAAACTTTGATGGTTATCCAACTCTTTGGACTAAAAGCTACGACACTGCAAATTTAAATACCAGTTTAAGCTCACCCTCAGCTCATTATAGAAAATTAATTTTTTGCGTTAAAAATAAGTACGCGGTATTACCTATTCCGAGCACTCTTGTTTTAAACTTAAATTTGTCATTCCATATTTATTACACAAGATGAAGTTCTGAGACATCTACAAACAAATAATTCAACGATTTTTTCAACTACTTCGTACAGTAAGTCTGCGGATGATCCTTGAAAGAGAAAGTGAATGGTTCTATTACCATTGTCAGAGTTTATAAAGTAATCTAACTTAATTAATTACTTCCTAAAGCCTACCTTGATCTCCAGTATCAAAAGGTATGCATCCTCTCTGTGAATTTAATATAATGTTTAATATCGTTGAATGTAGGACACAAAGGACAGGCAGAGAAGGAGACAGACGGAAGGAGTAGGACAGCTTCTGCGTGATGGCCGTCACCACAGTGGCACAAAGCAGAAGGCCGTGAAATATGAAGACAGGCAGTGTGACGTGGCTTGGCTTACAGAAGGCCTTGCAAACAACGCGAGACAGTTGAAAAGTCAGCTACACGAACAGGTCAAGTCTGACAGTCTGCAGAATCTACACACAAGCTGGTTGCATTGTACAATTTACTCCTGTTCATGCTGAATATAAGAGCAGCACGCAATAAAGCATAAGGAAATGAGGTATCACAACACGCAGAGGGGAGAAGAATACAAATTGCCCTAAGGGTATAAAGTATGCCACTGGCCAGTACATCTGCAACAAAGCCAGGAGTTGATAAAACACTTTCTTTGCTCCCGTATGCTGCATTGCAGAATACACTGCTATCTAAGACTTTTCTGCAGTTATAATGAAACTTTTTATAACAGGCTGACTGCTTCGGTATTTTTACTTTTCGACCCTCTTGGGCCACCATTTTTTTAAGGAATGAAAAGTAATAATTATTCATTACACTGAAATGCATTTCATTCTTCCTAACTAAAGTGCCCTGAATCCACCTCTATGTTCAGATTTTCTGTATCACGACAGGTTTTTTTAACTTCGGAAAGAAAATCGAAAATACATCAAAATGGGCAAAGTTTATCGTTAAAAAAGGTATAATTTAATAAGACAGTATACCTGAAATGTCTGCTTAGGTACTGAGGTATGTAGAATCCAAATATGTATTCAGATTTTCTCTTTCGTTCCCCGTTTTATGTAATTTATAGGAATAAGAACTGACAACTTCAAAATTTGAAAAATATTTCAATAACGTCTTATTGGGTATATTTTTAAACGTGTTTTAACACCGCAATATAACATGGGAGTGTATAAAATTAACTATAAGACACTGAATTATATTAATAACTACTTACAGCCATTCAGATGTTCAATTTGTAGATAGAAATGTTGCGCTGTTTCGATGCCTTGATGCGATTGAGATATACTCTTGTTTAAACATCAGCAATAATCTGCTAACGCTGCTCCATTCCAATTGCCCTGGTATCTTATTTCCATCGTTTTAATATCCTGATGAAATCTTTCACCCTGATCCTCACTCACTGCACTAAGATGTTTGGGGAAGTAGTCAGTACGGTTCTGTAGAAAATGAAGTTGCACACTCATGTTACAACCTAGATATTTGAAGTTAGCTAACATTTCCTCGGAAATTTCCTAGTAATTTTCAGATTTCCTGGTACCTAGGAAGTTTTCTGTCAAGCTTTTAAATGAACGCCATGCAGATTTTCCCTGCTTCATTCACTGACTGAAAATTCAGATCCCACATTGGATCGCCTATCTCTGGTTTATTAAATACACCAGATTTAATTTTTTGCTCCAATTTCTTTCGAAAATGTCAGTTTTAAATATGGAATTACATTGATTTCACTACCAAAGCCGGTAATAAATACATTCATAACCCCAAGCTCAGTATGAAGTGGGGGCAAAAGTACTCTCCCTTTAGGGACAAGTGACTCATACAACACATTTCTTACCCTAAGAGTCCTTGCAATATTAAGCAAGGAAAAACTAGGATACATTGTTCATAATTTATCATTTCAGTTCTTTTATAAGATTTTAGACCAGGGCCTTTCAAACACCCAAAATCTCACGAGTGCAAACCGAGGCGCAGAAGCTCTGTGCACAGTGCATTTGTCCGACTCGGCTCAACTCGGCTCGACTTGGATGGTGTAGTGCGCTGAGAGCGACGAAGCGTTCGCTGATAGACGGCTTGTTTGTCAGTGAAATAGATAAGCGCAAGGCAAGAACATAATAATGGAGCAACCTGTTTCGAACAAACCAAAGACTTTCGAAAGTCCATTTTAATTGAACTGGGAACTTTCGTATTTTTCTCAGTCGTGACGATAAAGCCAAATACTTAATATGTGGGACAATAATTACGTGATCATCAAAAGATCTATTTTTAAATACTAATGCCTTGCTCGAATTCTACGGGAATTTGTCGAAGGAAGATTTTCCTAAGCTACATCGAGAAACAGCTAATTTTATTTCAATTTTTGGTTCCACATGCATATGTGAAAGGTTTTTTTTTTCTATTTTGACTTGTACGAAAACTAGATTCCGTGTGAGTATTTATGATTGTAATTTAAAGTTCGCTCTCAGAATTGCTGTCAGCCAGACACTACTGGTGTAATTGCAAAGGAAAAGGAAAACAAGAACTAGAGAATATAAATTGTCTGCTCAAACAAAATTGAAAGAAGAGTATTTTAACACCGGTAACATTGTCCTATACAACGGTGTGTGTCCGCTCACCGGACATAAATATTTCGCAGTGAGAGGAAAATCAGTGGGGAAGGTGAAGAAAGCGGAGATAGGCCGAACGGGTGAGACAGGTGTAGGGAAAGAGGAGTACGGGTTTGCACTCTGCTCAACCTAATGAACTCGTCTTCTGCGCCTTGCGCGTGCAATGCACTGGCGCATGCACCCTGAGAGGCCCTAATTTTGACAGTTTCATGAATTTAACAAAACAATTTTCAAAAATAAAGCGTGTAATGTTATTGCTCATGGAAAGACACACAAATTTTGCTTACTCGAAAGCTAGATGAAAGAAGGTTCATCTTTGTTCATATTTGGGAAATTTCCTTTCAGGAGGTTTGGAAAAATAACAGTCAAATTAAATGTAAAGTCCACACTCAAGGCATTTTCTATTGTATTTGTTGTGGCTTTCTGGACATTCTTCCTTCCTCCTACCGCACAATTAGTTTTGTAACATCTTGTATGCTTACCCATTACTGCTGTTTTTCCATATTATGTAGAGTCCTAGGAATCTGAGGAGTCCTTAGTAGCGTTACTTCATCGTTCTTTGCATACGTCTTCTTACGATGTTTCCTCTAAACTCTTATTTTCGTTAAATTACCAAATAATACAACAAAATGAAAAAATCACTTGCTGAGCAAAGATATAGTATACATCGTCCACTGTAGGGGTTGTGTGTCTGTAAATTGTGGTGGTGTGGGAGATGTGAGGTTTGAAAGTGGCTGAGTTCGTCATTGAATGTATTAAAATGAGTGAGAATGTACTCTAGAAGGCTGTGATGTGTACTGCTTGGATTTATGTATCAACTTGGATTTATCTCGCAAGAGTATGGCGATCTCCGATCCATAACAGTTTTTTTTTGCTTGAGTACATCTGTGAGTATTTTCTGTAATTCTTGAATATAAAGCAGGTACTTACTGAAACACCTCCTCATTCTTGACCAAATCAAGACACTAGTGGGTACGTATCTCCAGAAGGCTACGCAGTTGGCTCAGGACTGCGAAACATAACAGAAACTCTCCAATTGTTACAAAATTATATTAGAGTTTGTACTACTTACAACAAAGTGTTAACGCCATACACATGATTTCTGAACATATACAGAATATTATATAACTGTCGTCAAAATAATACACATCTTTCTAATTTTTGGTATGTTCTCCAGTTAAGAACATTCCACGATTCTTCCCTTCAAGCCGAAAAGTATACAAGCCATAGGTTTGATGGTCCCTTCTTCAAACATTTCCTAAAGGCTGATCCGTAATTTAAACCAATGACCTTTGAAGAAGAAAGTCCAGTACATTCCTAAAGACGAGGTAGGGCACAGCTTAACGCACATTTCCAGTGTTATTTACAGTTGAAGGTAACATATTCACATACAATTCTAAGAGGAAATCAAACGTATTTTCACTCTTACGTCTAGTAGTTTAGTGCCTCATTTATGTTTAGAGAGTCCTATTTAATTTTCATTTTCGCATTTCTTATACTAGTATGTTTGACAGTTTTGATATTGGCCACCACAGAAATTCCTATCCTTACTTTGCAAGAATATGTGGTCGAAATCTGTAAAGAAACCACAAGCGATCGTTCAGCCAAATGGGAAAAATCATCTATGAAGGAAAATCTACTAACTTCTAATCAAACAAATAGATTTCTGGTAAAATCTTAAGTAGACTATTTGTGTTCAGATCTGTAAGTAAATTTTAAGTGTGTCTCTGAGTAATACAAAATAGTTGTAAATTAAACCCTTGATTTACTTCTTCAAATCACAATGGGATGTACTGTAAGTTTGAAAAATTCATAGCTGCTGTCTTTCACTCTCAGAATCTGGGTACTTCGCGACACCCCCATTAACTTACTGGCGACATTTCTGGGCGTCGTGTCACCCAGTTTGGAAAATACTGCTGTAGGGTATCGATATTTCATCGTTGTAAGTATTACCAACGACGAATGGATGACGACACATGTTTGATTGTGCCTCGGTAATAACCTTATATAAATATATTTAATAATAATTAATTAATAATAATGATTAATAAATAATATATAACTATATAATTATGTATTCTACGCCATTTTGGAAAACTTACTCTCTCGTTTTCCTTGTACACTTTAAAGGGTGTGGTGACACGAGATGCACAATTGGAAAGTTTCCACCATGTTTCGCAAAACAAATTTTGTAAATTAGTTGGCTATGAATTTCAGTTTGAACCTGCATCAGATATAATGGGTTGACTGGCATATCGTGTCAGTTGACAAACTAATTTAAAACATAATTAACTTTTTACAGTTTGAATTACGTCGCACCGACACAGAAATATAGTATGGGAACGACGGGACAGGAAAGGGTAAGGTGTGGGAAGGAAGCGGCCATGGCCTAAATTAAAGTACAGCACGAGAACCATGGGTTACAGATTATGTGATTGAACTTATAGAGGAAAGGAGGAAATTTAAAAACTCAAAGTGTGAAGAAGGAATCAGAAACTATAAAAGACTCCGAAACCTAGTCAAACGAGAAGCAAAGAAGGCTAAGGAAGAATATATAATGAGACAATGCAAAGAAATTGAAGAAAGAATAGAGAAAGGAAACACGGAAACTGCTTATGAATTGATTGAGAAACAATTTAGAACAGTCACTGGCCGTAGTAACAGTATGAAAATGAAAATGAAAATGGGAAACTGTTGTCTGGGAGCAAAGAAGTGGGAGAAAGATGGAAGCGATACATAGAAACATTATATGAAGAAAGATCCTACTGACATAAATGATCTTGAAAATGAAGACAACATAACAAGTGATCAACTGGGACCCTCTTTAACAAAAGAAGAATATCTTAAGGCTGTGAAAGAACTGAAACCTAATAAAGCGCCAGGATGCGATGAAATAACTTGAGAAGTGATACAGTAACTGGATGATGAAACACACGGCTATATTTTTAAACTGATTACGGAAATATATGAAACCGGAAAAATTCCAGAAGATTTTAAAAAGTCTCTCATAATCCATATATCAAAGAAACCTGGAACTCTAAAATGGGAAGAACATCGCACTTTGAGTCTATTGGCGCACATGTCAAAAATATTGACAAGAATAATACATAACTGAATGAGCAATAAAATTGAACCACATTTGGCTGAAGATCAGTTTGGATTTAGACGAATTAGAGGCACACGAGAAGCTATTCTAAAGTTACGACAGGTTATAGACAAAATGCTAGACGTTAGAAAACCTTTGTTTATTGCATTCGTGGATTTAGAAAAAGCTTTTGATAATGTGAACTGGAAAATGTTAATGAAGATTATGACTAGTGTTGGTCTAGATATTAAAGATAGACGAATAGTATATGAACTCTATAACAACCAAACAGGCATCATAAACATAAAAGGTGAAGTATGGGAGGCTTATATAAAGAAAGGGGTACGACTGGGATGTAATTTGTCACCAGTGCTGTTCAACCTGTATATTGAGAAAGGCATTGAGGAATGTAAAGAGGATATGGAAGGGATAAAGATAAATGGAGTATAAATCAAAATGTTAAGATTTGCTGATGACATAGTTGTCTTACAGGAGAACGAAGAGAAACTACAAAGTGCATTAATAAGAATGAATAAGATATTGATAGACAAGTATAACACGAAAATTAATACAAAAAAGACCGAAATTATGGTATGTAACCGCCAGCATATTGCAGTCGACATCAGAATTAATGATATACAACGAAGGCAAGTAAATGTCTTTACCTACTTAGGAAGTAAAGTCACTCCAGATGGCAAAAGTTCACTCGACATAAAGAGCAGAATTTCCCATGCAAAGATTGCTTTTTACAAGGAAAGGATACCACTTACATCAAGGAATTTAAATGTGGAGACCAAGAAGAGATTTGTTAAGTGCTTTGTCTGGAGTGTGGACTTGTATGGTTCAGAAACATGGACTGTTACTTCAGGTGATAAGATACATCTGGAAGCATTTGAGATGTGGTGCTGGAGGAGGATGGAAAAGATCTCATGGACAGCAAAGCTCACCAATGAAGAAGTTCTTAGAAAATAGGTGAAGAAAGATCCTTTTCGGCAACAATAAGAAAGAGAAGAGAGCAATTAATTGGCCATCTCTATAGGCACAATGGTTTCATAGTTAATGTCATGGAAGGAATGATTCAAGGTAAAAGAGGAAGAGGAAGACCTACACTGAAATATTCAAGACAGATCAGAGATGATGTAGGAACAGGCTCATATGTGGAAAGGAAGAGATTAGCGGATTACAGAGAAGAGTGGAGAAGACGAATTGCTGCCAACCAATCTTAGGATTGAGAATTGAGAAGAGTGTCTGGAGTGAAAATTGGAAACTGAGGAAAAACATCTTCAGGGCTGCTGATAGTGGGGTTCGAACCACTACCCCCCACCCCCGAATGGAAACTCTTAGCTGTGGGCCCTTAACCACGTGACGAACTCGCTCAGTAAAACATAATTAAAATCAAAAGATTAAGATAATGTGAGGTGCAGTATTGAACTTTAATGATTCGTGCAGGAACTTGTTAATGAATTGGGATATGCCAGTTTTGTGATACAACTATCTTCACGGTGTTATATTCTGGGATCGTCCAAGGATTCCAACCTTGCCAGTCTCAGTAGAACAGTGGGGTTCATCGTTGTCTTTCTGTACCCAACTTAGGGGAATGGATCCCGGCTGAGAAATGAGGCATTCGAGTGTGTTTACATGCGACAAACCCCTTTATTTTAAATATATAGAATTTGGAGGTAATTTAAACAGTAGTTATTACGTTATATTTACGTGATACGTTTGACTGCCATGAGTACCATATCTGATACTGTTATTTAGAAACTAGCAGAAGACAACCCGCTTCGCTTGGTTTTTTGTGCATCCGTATGGTTTTCTCTATATAATACAGAAGACGTGCATTAAAAGACACTCTTTTTCTGTTTCTTCTTTTGTTTTATTATTTTTTCGTGGTACATGAATACCTTAAATTCTAAGTCATTTCATAAAACTGCATTCTTGTACATTGCATTTGATGTCTTGTTTCCATGCGCATGCACAGACAGATTTTCTGCTTGTCCGACACGGGAGAAAACAACGTTAAGTTGACCATGTGTCAAATCGTTCAAATTAACTCCGCAATTGTGGAACGTTTGACGCTGAGTCTTATTGGTAGTCATACTACAAGCGAATCTCACTGGAAATTGTAATCGTTTGAAGCAAAATGACAAATCATTTGAGATCAATTAAATTCCGATGTTCCTCTTTCTCAGGATTACTGACTCAAAAACATGATGTGGCCTCTTTAAGTCGTGAACTCAGGTGTCTTTATCAGAACTCTCCAGGTGGAACGGTCTCGAGCAGTTCTCTGCCAGGTAGCACCAGCTCTTATCTTGATGTCTGTGTCACATCTTTCTGGCGGTCTTCCTCTAGGCCTTGGATGATCTCTTGGACTCCATTCTAACACTATCTTTGTCCATCTGTCATCTTACCTTCGAGCAATATGCCCAGTCCATTGCCATTTTAAGGTAGCTATACTCTCAAGAATGTCATTGATCTGATGTCATCTGATCTCTTTTTATCTTTCTTTGTAAAACCCAGCATTGACCGTGCCATGCCTCTCTGCACTGTCCTAAGTTTTTTTTTACAAGAATGGCCCTTGGTTAGACACCATTTGGCCAGCTGGTAGTGATAAAGATAAGGATAAGGATGGTGCTACGTCTTCTCGCCATGAGGCCGGTCATGGCAATACTACAGGGAGGAAAGGCCATGGTAGAAAGGTAGTAGTTAATGGGGTGTAACAGTTAGGAGATTATCTTTATTAATTATTTCAGTTGGTGACTTCTGCATCAGGGTTTATAGAGTTAGATTGGTGTCTGGTAGAAAGTGGGTCAGTGCTCCGTAGATTTTGCTATCGTGGTCTTGAAGAAGAGTGTTAATATTTGTGGGGAATGGGATACGTAATGACCGAAGCTCTGCGAATAACTTTGTTGGTTGCTGCTCATACCTGGAACAAGAAAAGTCTGTGTGATTCAGACCCGCATCATCGGAATCGTCATGTGGGAAAATTGTCCTGGCAATCACTCCGATGCGGTGGAGGTGGTGAGGGTAGCATCCGTGTCCAAGCCTCATCCGGATGAAGGTTGTTAGATGTCTCCTTGCAATATTGTATCTCCAGAACCAGGGTTTTTGCGGTATTGTTGTTTGCAGTGTTGCGTAATGTGTTCCTCGGTAGTGGCTAGTTCTTGCCCATTCATCTTTCCACTGGGTATAGGCTCTTATTTTGACTAGCGGAATGAAGTCAGTATATGGAAGCTGTATCCCTTGAAACATGCCACTGAGTATACTTCCTTTCACGAGATGATCGACAACTTCATTGTATCTTATTCCACTGTGTCTTTTTATCCACAGAAAGTGGATTTGACTACCGGATGTTTAAGCTTCTTGAACCTGTTGAAGTACGATTTGTGGTACTGTTTTGAGTTGGTTGTTGCAGTTTTTCTAAGACACTTCTCGCGTCGGTGAGGAGTATGTTCTGAAAATGGTAAGAGATACCATATTTGATGGCAGCAAGGATGGCTAGAATTTCGGCGGTATAAACAGATGTTTCTGTAGGAAGTTTGAGGTGACCGCATTCTTCCGTGAGTGAGCAATGAAATGCACACCAGGTTCCTTCAGAGGTTTTTGAGCCGTCGGTGTAGATCTAGACATAGTTGGACCAGGAATTGTTGACAAAATGTGAAACTGCATTGTTATGTCCAAAGTTTCCCTTTCGTGAATTCGTTCAGTGTCCAGGTCTCACAGCCATAAGTTAGTACAGGTAGAATGCACTAATCATAAACTATTTTCTTCAGATTTACTGGCATATTTGATCTGAAGACAATTGAGTTTCTTCCATACGCCTGCCTTCCTAGCTTCATGCGTCGCAAATTTTCTGGTCTTATATCACCTTTCATATTCATCATCTGGCCCACTTAGATATATTCAGTGATCTTCTCTAACGGCGTGTTTTTGATGTTCACATTTCCTGCTGTGACCCACTTGTTGGACAAGACTTTTGTTTTGTTTCAAGCCGACTGGTTCACATTCCATGGCAAGATCAGTAACTAATGTCTGGAGTTCGTCATTGTCGTTTGCCAGTAATGCAATGTCATCAGTAAAAATCTCAAGTTGTTAAGCCTTTTGCCATTGGTCCTTAGAAAGATATAATTATTTATAACCTGAATTTTTTTTCCTCCTCTGACTTATAATACTGATTTGTATTACCGTAAATTCTGTTCAGACGTTCTCTCGTGATGCACAGACAGACAGACAGACAGACAGACAGACACACAGACAGACAGACAGACGTAAATTTAAAACTTGCAGTTTATTTTTATAATGAACATAACATACACTGAAATATATAATTTCCTTAATTATTATTATTACCAAATAACAGACAAAATTCTTCTTTTATTTATAAAGATTATACCTGAGCTTCTCAGACACTCGGTACCTTTTGCCAATTCTGGTTGATCACACGTAACAGCTATGGGATTATGTAATCCACTAATAATAATAATAATAATAATTTCGTGTGGCTATTTCTAGCCCAGAGCACCCCTTGTAAGGCAGACCCTCCGATGAGGGTGGGCGGCATCTGCCATGCGTAGGTAACTGCGTGTTGTTGTAGTGAAGGATAGTGTTATGTGTGGAGTGTGAGTTGCAGGGATGTTGGGGTCAGCACAAACACCCAGTCCCCGGGCCATTGAAATTAACCAATGAAGGTTAAAATCCCCAACCCGGCCGGAAATCGAACCCGGGACCCTATGAACCGAAGGCCAATACGCTGACCATTCAGCCAATGAGTCGGACTGTAATCCACTAATGGATACATAATTGTTCATTGGAACTGCAATAAGATTGACGAAGTAATGTGTAAGTGAACTTCATGCATTGGTAAAGAATTATACACACATTTGTATGAATAAATCAAGTGATTTCTACAAGATTTTATAGAATATATATGTCATAGGTAGAGTGGAAAGGACTAGGAAATCGGTGACTTCTTTCAGCGTGGGAGAAAGAACTGATACGCTTTGCAGACCTGTCCTCTCTCTCCCCATCCAACCGTCAGGGCACACGCCACCACCGTGTCTCTTTTACTTGTGAGGTGACGTGTGACCTGAGACCTCATTCAGGACAGTCCGAAACATAGACATAAGGGCTACCGGCTTCGATTCCCAAGCCGTGAATTTTAACTGCATATGGATAATTCCTCTGATTTTGTGGGTGAGTGTTCTTGTTTGGCTTAACACAATTCTTTTCATCTCCATACAACGGATATGACGACCAACCATCGCAGAAAGTACTACTATCGATTCTGAATCATTCTATTGGCTTTTCTTGCTGATGCACTGTAAACACTCCAGCGAGTGTAAGCAAGCAATTTCGTAGCCATGGGCCCTAAATTCTTACATGGAATCATAGCCAAACGGATTTGAATTTCATTTTTAAAATTTCATTTGCCTTGGCTGGGGTGCGAACCATGGCCGCCTTGTGTGAAACCACTAGGTTATCATACATCTGAGCACAGACTCAAACTCTTGCGGTTGTAGAGGCCTCTGTTGAGAACAGTGCACCTTTTCTGCTTGTGCGCTTCTACCTTTAATTGTCCTCATAAAATGGAACGGTTTAAAGTTTAGGTTTACTGTTACAGTCGACTATAAAGTAGAGAACACTGTTTCAGAGAGCTGTGCTGCTCAGGTATTCAATCACTCTACTGAGACCTCACCTTTAGTAAACTTTGAAAGAAATTAAATGCCTTGCAGCTACGGGTAGAGGTACACAGGTACTGAGGATAAAATAATGTAGTTACGAAGATCAAGCCGATAACAGGGCTTTATTATAACGTATTTTTGATTAAGAACTGAGGAAAAATGTATTTTACTTTTCTGAATAAAACAATGAAACATGATTACTTGTTATGGGGGAGGAAATATAAGAAGAATATGGAACAATTATTAAGAAAAAGGGAAAAAACTGAGAATGCAGAATTAATAGTTATTAATGTTATTGTTTATTGTCCGGTCAGCGTTGAGGCCTTCGGTTCAGTGTGTCTCGGGTTCGATTCCGGGACGATTCGGGGATTTTAACATTTCTGATTAATTATTCTGGCTCGGGGACTGGGTATTTGTGTTTATTCAAACACTTTCCTCTTCATGTTCAGAGAACTCACTACACTACCAACCACCACAGAAACACCAAACCAAACCTCATGGCACTACAGCCCTTGAAGGGCCTTGGCCTACCAAGCGACCGCCCGAAGGCCTGCAGATTGAGAGGTGTCGTGTGGTCAGCATGACGAATCCTCTCGGCCGTTATTCTTGGCTTTTGAGATCGGGACCACTATCTCACCGTCAGATAGCTCCTCAATTCTAATCACGTAGTCTGTGTGGACCTCGAACCTGACCTGGCCGGGAATCGAACCCTTGGCCTCCGGGTAAGAGGTAGGCACGCTACCCCTACACCACAGGGCCAGCACCACAGAAACACGCAATAGTGATTACATCCATCCATATAAGGTTAGCGCCAGGGAGGGCATCCGGCCTAAAACAGGGCCAAACCCTAAATTGCGACACAGTTTGCACCCGCAAACATACAGATTTGGCAAAGCGGTAGAAGAAGAATAAGAAGAATGGAAATCCACTCCTGTATCCAGCCATTCGTCCGAGTCAGGGATGGAATGAATGACGCTCCCATCCAGCGGCGAGGGTAGGAAATATGATGGCTGCCGAAGCCTGTGGCATTCCTCGGGGGCAATGATTAATTACTAATAGATGAAATGAAATGATATTCAAGAGAGTGTTTCTGGAATGAAGTATGACAGGGAAAACCGGAGTACCCGGAGAGAAACTTGCCCCGCCTCCACTTTGTCCAGCACAAATCTCACATGGAGTGACCGGGATTTGAACCACGGTATCCAGCGGTGAGAGAGCGGCGCGTTGCCACCTGATCCACGGAGGCTTCAAGAAGAGTGTTATTGTTTATTAATTCCCACCGACCATTTTTACGGTTTTCGGAAACGATGAGGTGCCGGAATTTAGTCTCTCAGATGTTCCCTTAGGTGCGAATAAATCTACCGACACGAAGCTGATGTATTTGAGCACCTTCAAATACCATCGGTCTGAGCCAGGATCGAACCTGCAAGTTAGGGTCAGAAGACCAGCGCCTCAACCGTCTGAGTCACTCAGCCTAGCGAATTAATAGCTGTTTATAACATAGGCTATATCAAAGGATCAAAGTAGAAAATTTTCAGGAGTATTATATTTATTTTAAGTAGACTTATTTTGATTCTCAATGAAAATAAACTGAAATATGTAGTATGATAAATACTGCCATGAGTTTCAGTATCGGAAGATATTACTCTTATCATAAATCATACAGCCTTAGCAATCATTTACAGGCATTTCAATGTGACGCTATTTTGTTAAATTTCGACGTTCCGTTTTACTAAACCAGTTGGCAAAGGAACAGACTGTTGGTCGGGCTGAGTGGTTCAGGCGGTTGAGGCGCCAGCCTTCTTACCCCAACTTGGCAGATTCGATCCTGGCTCAGCTCGGTGGTATTTGAAGGTGCTCAGATATGTCAGTATAGTGTCGGTAGTTTTACTGTCACTTAAAAGAACTCTTGCGGGACAATATCCCAGCACCTCGGCATCTCCGAAAACCTGAAAAGTAGTTAGTGGGACGTAAAGCTATTCTTCTTATTCTTTATTATTATTATTATTGCGTGCCTCTGTGGTGTAGTGTTTAGCGTGATTAGCTGCTACCCCCGGAGGCCCGGGTTCGATTCCCGTCTTAGCCGCGAAATTTGTAAAGTTGTACGAGTGCTGAAACCGGGACCACTCAGCCTCGGAAGGTCAACTGAGTACAGTACATGGGAATTCGATTCACTCCTCAGCCAAACTCGAAGTAGTTTTCGTGGTTTCCCCACTTTTCCTCAAGGCAAATGCCGGGATGGTACCTAACTTAAGGCCACGGTGGTTCCTTCCCTCTTCCTTTCCTATCCCTTCCAATCTTCCCATCCCCTACAAAGCCCCTGTTCAGCATAGCAGGTGAGGCCGCCTGGCGGGGTACTGGTCCTCCTCCCCTAGTTGTATCCCCCGACCCAAAATCTCTCACTCCAGGACACTGCCCTTCAGGTGATGAAAATTGCAAAACTCGCGTCTTAATAAATGTAATTAGAGGCTTGTTGTACAGTATACTAGTTGTATGTACTATAATGTCATGCATGATCATTGTGTTCACAAAGCACAAGTGATTCTTGACCATCGCGCAACTGCAAGATATTGCACAGCTTGACGTCAGTGTTAATTGTCCATCACTCTTCCGTAAACCTGCATAACAGTCAGAGGCGGACAGCGGCGCAGAGCCAGTTGAAAGGTCATCCTGGCACAAACATCTGTTGGTACAGCTGAAAATAACTTCAACTAAAATAAGCACAGATTTTAGTGGAATAATTGCAAGTAAAATCATGTAAGGTATTATTTGTTTATTAATTATACTTTCGTAATCTGAGATAATGGTGTAGGAGAAATGTATGAAGTTATACCGAAACCTGAGGAGTATACAGGAATTGTATTTGGTACAATATGGTATAGCTTTCAACGACCTGCTATGGTCCAGAAGAATACAAGTCAATATTTTCCGTTTTGCTTTACGTCGCATTCGCGGCGAGTGCTTCACTGCACATGGAAGACCTTCAGACAGATGACCATGGCACAGGTGCTAATTTGAAAGAGACACATGGAGTGTTTGTAACCAAGTTACGTAACCGGTTCGAGTGCTTGTTCTATTACTCTGACCGTTGTGTAAGTGTGGGCAAGAGTGACTTCCAGCGCAGAGAAGCAAACTACTGTGCTGCGGAGCGTGTTCATGCCTACTGTATTACCTTACATAAACGTATTGTGTTCTACAACGTACCTTCACAGCACCTACAGTATGTCCGAAAAATAAACATGATTTTCAAGTATGATTAGCAAATATGATTGTTTTACAATTGGCATTTCGTCGCACCGACAGAGATTAGTCTTACGGCGACGGATGGGCTAGGAGTGGGAAGGAAGTGACCGTGGCTGACAGTGGGGTTCGAACCCAATATCTCCCGAATGCAAGCTTACAGCAGCGCGCCCCTAACCACACGTCAAACTCGTTCGATGGAAATATCACCCTATGGCATTGTCTCTTTATGAGTCCATCTACTGGTTCATTGGTAACTACGTGGTGTTCGCTGGCTTTGTGGACCGCTTATCAAGTGTTTCGGAGTTTGCCAATGCTATATGCCATCAACATGACCTTTTATCTGGATTAGACAAATTTTATCGATTAATCCCAGGCTTACGGGCGAATGCCTTTCCTGACACCTACCCCATAAAGAGGAATGTATTCAGTAACCTGTCTTTTTGCAACAGTTGGTAGGGTGTTATGTGAGAAGAAGAGGTGTATGATAAGATTAACACAAACTCCCAGCCCCCACACCATGGGAACTAATAAGACTTGGCCCTGCTCCATCTCGGAACTGAACACGGGGACTTATGAACCGAAGGCTGCTGCACTGGCCATTCAGTGAAAGAGCCGGGCACCATCGACATGGCCTACAACTCGGAAAATTTGAAGTTGTTATTCATTTCTAATAATCAACGCAGTGTGTAGCTGCACATATGAAGCTATATTACGAGTGAACGATTGATAGTGATTTATGTGTAGATCTCCTCTTTGCGAGACATTTCCTAACAATGTGTTGAAATACGAAAGAGCAGATGATTGTTGAGCATGACTACGACCTCTGTGAGAGGAAAATTAGATTTAATTCTTTCATCATCATCATCATCATCATCATCATCTGTTTACCCTCCAGGTTCGGTTTTTCCCTCGGACTTAGCGAGGGATCCCACCTCTACCGCCTCAAGGGCAGTGTCCTGGAGCTTCAGACTCTTGGTCGGGGGATACAACTGGGGAGTATGACCAGTACCTCGCCCAGGCGGCCTCACCTGCTATGCTGAACAGGGGCCTTGTGGAGGGATGGGAAGATTGGAAGGGATAGGCAAGGAAGAGGGAAGGAAGCGGCCGTGGCCTTAAGTTAGGTACCATCCCGGCATTCGCCTGGAGGAGAAGTGGGAAACCACGGAAAACCACTTCCAGGATGGCTGAGGTGGGAATCGAACCCACCTCTACTCAGTTGACCTCCCGAGGCTGAGTGGACCCCGTTCCAGCCCTCGTACCACTTTTCAAATTTCGTGGCAGAGCCGGGAATCGAACCCGGGCCTCCGGGGGTGGCAGCTAATCACGCTAACCACTACACCACAGAGGCGGACAGATTTAATTCTTTACGTTCCTTTTTTCCTGGCCACAAACATCTCTGACGTGGAACAGTGTGCGACTTGTTCTCTGGAGAAAGGTAAAGACAAAGAGGGAAGACGACTTCGTGACAGTCATTTTGATAATGTCGGTCTGGCAGGAAAAGGAGCTGCTAAATCCTTTGTGTTACCATTTTTTTTCTTTTCTCTGTTATGACTTGCAGTACATTATCGATCTTGTTGATGTTTATCCCTTACGTATGTGTAGACTTTTTAATGAAAACCCATTTCTTTTGAAGATTTTTCGTTTGCTCTGTTGAGTTTCACTGTCTTTTCTTCCTTTTGCTCTTGTAGCCTGCCTTCCTCTCTTCTCCTCCTCCTTGTACTGCGGTACTGCCATCTCTCGGCCCGTTGAGTTATGGGCCCTCATTAATATCCCTTTATCTTTACCAAGCTGCCACCGATCCTAGCACGCACTTTTAACACAGAGAGAAGCAGCACACCATTTCCAAAAGATAAGTCCCAGTTGGCTAAAGCCTCGTATATCACACGTATAATGCCAATATTCAAGAGACTAAATCTAATTTAATGTGCCACAAGACAGAGACGTTCATATGCCACATAAAATGCAAACGCCAAACTTTGCATTATTTCAAAGTACAGTACAGTAATTAATCCGTTAGTCCGGACTTCACTTAATCCGGACAGCCGTTTAATAAAAATACGCCGTGCGGTTAGAAGCTCGCTGCGTCCGGGAGATAGAGAGTTCGAATCCCACTGTCGGCAGCCCTGAAGATGGTTTTCTATGGTTTCCCATTTTCACACCAGGCAAATGCTGGGGCTGTACCTTAATTATGGCCACGGCCACTTCCCTTCAACTCCCAGGCCTTTCCTATCCCATCGTCGCCATAAGACGTATCTGTGTCGCTGCGACGTAAAGCCACTAGCAAAGAAAAAATACATAAATGCAATTAAAATTTCATATCCGTGATTTTCAATTTTGCGTCTGCTGTCAATGATATAAAATCATCAACTTTGATTAACTTGTGGGAAAAACTTTCAATAAATGAAAAGGTTGATCCAGATATGGCTGGATTGGATTTTCACCCCCCCCCCCCAGGAAGGCGGAGAAAATTCAGGAACACTGGAAAACACTGAGTTGTAGCTAGAAGCAGAGATGATCTAGGTTATCACATTTTAACAGAGGAGGAGATCGTTGAAAGTGTGATCTCTGCAGGAAACTCTGAAACGGATGAATATGACCAGGATGAAGCGGTTGATATTCTTAACTCGAAGTCAAAACTTACAAGGGGGCATTCCCTACTCCTCACCACCGATTTCGCTCAAATTTATAGAACATAGAGGGCTTGGCTAGAAATGAAATTACCCGAAGTGGAAACTCCAGATGGCCGAGCGTATAGAAAATAAAAATAAAAATAATCATGTTGACGCGGCTCTCGCACCGTATAAGCCACTTACATTAGTGCGCACGCCGAGCAGTAGTTGGCGTAGCGGTAAGAGCTCGGACTGGTAATTCGAAGGTCGTGGGTTTGACTCCCCGCGTGGAGCCTGGTTTTGTCTTAACTTTTATATTATTATATATAATTTGAAGTTGCTTATTCAAAAAATGCAGTCATAAATTGTCCATCACGTCACATTGTGGCATAAAACTCATATATAAGAATTATTTTTTACGAGTTCTAGCAGCACACTAAGGCAAAACCGTTAAGTAGTGACTGTTAGTAGTGTCAGTAGCCTTAAGTTTCAAAGTAGCATGTTTAATTAATTTACATAGTACATGGACAGTTTAAAAACGCTAAGTACAGTATGTTAATTATGAAGGAACTTTAGCTTCTTTGATCTTTCTGCAGTAGCTGAAATCAGAGGGGTCACGTTGCAAGAAGCAACAGCAGTCTGTTATCTGGTTTGTATCCCATCTGCCTTGATGTCTTTATTACACGGTCTTTATATCTTCGCGAAAAAGCCCACTCTGCTCTTCAATCACAGATCCAACAATACAGGAAAAGTCATGTCGAAAATGCACCTTGATACTCATGTTTACTCCTAAACTCTGATGTGTTCTCAGCTGAGAAATTTTCTGTCCATTAGTCCACTGTCTGGAATTTTTAACACATATCCTTAACATTTCAAGCGGTGCCCAGCATTTGTCCTGGTCACCGATATTAACTCCAAGCTTTAGATTCACCATTTTGTTGGGGCGGTACAAAACATCCTGCCTGTCCAAGGAGGTATGGAATGGTGTATGGCTTTTACTGCCGGTAGTGTCCGAGGACAAGTATCGTGATGAGGATGAAATTTATTTATTTATTTATTTATT
This sequence comes from Anabrus simplex, assembly GCF_040414725.1. NCBI lineage: Eukaryota > Metazoa > Arthropoda > Insecta > Orthoptera > Tettigoniidae > Anabrus > Anabrus simplex. The sequence continues at coordinate 59,738,295 of NC_090272.1, read as the reverse complement.
TATTTATTTATTTATTTATTTATTTATTTATTTTATGCCTTTGTATGTGGGGAAGTAAGGGCTCACGTTCCCCTCTTACACTTAACCCCAACATACAGTAGATAGTCACATGAATGAGAAAAATAGCATTGTTAGCAGTCTCTAAAATCTACCTAAATTAATGATGATGAAGACGACGCATCCCCCCAGCCCCCGTGCCAGGTAATTAACCGATCATGCTTCAAATTCCCGACCCTGCCGGGAATCGAATCCGAAACCCCTGTGACGAAAGGTTTGTGCGCTAACCACTTAGCCATGGAGCCGGACGATTTATACATAGCTGCCATTTGTGAGATATTCTGACTTGAGGCTCCAACATTTCGGCATATTCGAATTAAACCAGGTCATTTCTCACCTTACGGTCAACAAAATTGACGTACACCAGCGTAATAATAATAATAATAATAATAATAATAATAATAATAATAATAATAATAATAATAATAATACCCGTGTGGGGATTTACCGGTTACCTCCATCGGGCGCGTCCCATTGGAATTGGGGAAGCTCGCTGGCTCTGCCGCCAGCAGAGTCAGAGGGTAGTAGGGAAATAAAATACCACCGTGAAAAAAAACGGGTCCCTTGCCAGGGTTACGGCGAAGACTGGTAAATGACCAGAAGCCAGAAAACATCTTGAGGCAACCTCTAGGGCTAACAACCCTAGTTGTAAAAGGATAGGTACCCGTCCAAAGCAAAGTCAAGTCAAAAAGCATGATGGCACAACATTTCAAGAAACATACCCCAGGGGGTAAATCTTCGGATAAATCCCTCGTCGTGGATGCCACGGCGCACGAGTCTCGTTCGGATTCTGGGGGAGACTCGACATCATGCAAGAGACGAGTCGGAGCGTCTCGGTGTACCCCGAAGAGTCAACAACTCAGGCCAAAATCTAAAACCTTTCTAGCAACTTTCAACATAAATTCACTTACACAAACTGGCAAGCTGAAAACCCTCACCAAAGCTCTTCACGAAAATCAGATATCCATAATGGCCCTACAGGAAACAAGGTACCCAGATGAAGAGATTTTTGAATCCGAAGGCTACCGATTTTTCAAGAGCAAAGCGCAAAGAGGAATCCTCAATGGAGCTGTGATGCTTGGAACCGCGTTTGCTGTTAGAACCAAGATCCTTAAATCGGTTGCAAATTTCGAACCAGTGAATGACAGATTGTCTATACTCACAATTAAATGTGCGAACAAAACCTACCCCCTAGTTAACGCACATGCTCCTACAAACGATAAGAACAAGTCTGATCCAGACAAAGTTGATAACTTCTGGGACCTACTAGATGAAAAATTAAACAAAATCCCCAAACACCATGTCAAGCTTCTTTTGGGTGACTTCAATGCCCAACTAGGTCGTGAACAGAAGTACAAGAAAGTTATAGGAAATTACCCTGCTCACAAAAGAACCAATCCCAACGGCAAAAGACGTGTCCATTTGCGAAAATCACAACCTGCAGGTCATGTCGACCCACTTTCGCCATCTACCCAGAAAGCAAATGACTTGGCGTTCTCCCGTCCAAGCTCTTGGAGAGTTCCAAATTGATCACGTTGCAATCTCCAGGAGAAACAGCCCTGAGATTATGAATGTGAAGGTAAAGAAAGGCATCAATGTGGCCTCAGATCATTATATGTCTCTTATCAAATTCAAACCAATTCCCGCAAACACAAGGAAGACAACCAAACAGGTCACACGCTTCGACAATGATAAACTTCGGCAAAGGGTCGAGGAGTTCCAGGAGAAGGCTAGACCAAATGACTGTGACTTTAACAACGCCAAAAGTCTCCTTGTTGAGGCCGCCAAAGACGTTGCAGAAATCAAGAGAAACAAGAAGCATGCCTGGTGGAATGGTACCTGCGAATCAGTCCTCCAAGAAAGACTCAATGCATGGAAACAGTACTACTCTACGAAATCAGAAAATGATTGGGAAACCTACAAAACCCAACGTGCCCAAGCAGCTAGGGTGTTCAGAACTGAGAAACGTAAATACGAAAAATCTCTCATTGAAAAGATAGAACAAAACTTTAGGAAGATGAAAGCAGAGAGTACTACAGAGCCTTCAAACGCAAACTCACTGGCTATAAACCATCATCTCTATGCTTTGAGCGAAAGGACGGCACACTGGCGACGTCAAATGAAGAAAATTGCAGCATTCTGGCAGACTACTTCAAGAATTTACTTAATTGCTCTAAACCGCAAAGCGCCATTGAGACCAAGGAACCCTTACTCAGGTACCCAGATTCCAGACCACCCGACAGAGATGAAATCAAGCGCCACATTGCCCGTCTCAAAAATAACAAAGCGCCGGGTGAAGACTCAGTAGTAGCAGAACTATGGAAATATGCCCCAGAGGAATCACTTGATATCTTGCAAAAGCAAATAGAAGAAATTTGGAACAAGGAGACCCTACCCGAAGATTGGAAAATAGCTTTGATCCATCCACTACACAAAAAAGGCAGCATGAAGGACATCAACAACTACAGAGGAATATCTTTGCTACCCGTGACTTACAAAATTCTATCACTTGCCATCCTGGAGCGTTTGGAAGCACAAGTCGAACATCAAATATACCAAGGAGGGTTCAGAAAAGGTCGCTCAACAGCTGAACAGATCCAAAATCTCAAAACGATCATCAGATATTGTACACTAAGGTCCAAGCAGTATGTGTCTGTCTTTGTGGACTTTAAGAAAACGTACGACACCATTGACCGGGAAGTCCTGCTAAACATGTTAAATGAATTTGGAGTTGATTTGAAACTGCTGGCATTAATTAGAGCTACCCTGACCGATACAAAATCCAAGGTGAAGTTCCACGGATGTCTCTCGCATTCCTTTGACATCAAAACAGGAGTCCGACAAGGTGATGGGCTATCCCCGATACTCTTCAACTGTGTTCTTGAAAAGATCATCAGAACCTGGCGGGTGAGATTACAGGAAACCAACTACAGTCCATTGAGAATAGGAGCCAAATCCAAGGGGATCACAACAGACTGCTTAGCATTTGCCGATGATATTGCTGTTCTCTCAACCGACATAGAAACCGCTAGAGCTCAAGTTGAAATTTTAAAGGAAATTGCCGAACAAACTGGTTTGCAGATATCGTTTGAGAAAACAGAAGTAATGACTAACATCAAAGAGGCTCCACCAAAACTCCATACAAAATACGGGGACATCAGCCGAGTAGACAAATTCAAATACCTGGGTGAGATCATCATGAAAAATGGACTGGACAAAGAAGCACTTCAGGAGAGAGTACGCAAACTGGAGATAGCCTACCAAACATCCCGCACAATCTACAACAAAAAATGCCTTTCCCAAAACACCAAGATACGTCACTATGATACAGTTCTGAAGCCAGTAGTTCTATATGCAGACGAAACCCTGTCTCTAAATGCCAACAAAGGACTCCTTGAAGAACTGGAGAAAAGAGAACGCAAAATTGTGAGAGGAATCTTGGGATCAAAGTACAAAAATGGAATCCATCAAAAGAGATCCAACAAGGAAGTCTACAGCAAAATAGAGAAAATTACCGACACAATCAGAAAAAGACGGGCACGACTTTACGGTCATCTGAAAAGAATGGACGGAAGAAAGTTAACTAAAGAAATCTTTCACTTTTTTGATTCAAACCCCAAAACCACAATTCCCTGGTTTAGAAATACCAAAGAAGACCTGCAAATTCTACATATCTCAGCTGAAGACGCCCTTAACAGAGATCTCTTCCGCAAGAAAATATTGACGAACGGGCTAAACCGAGACGAGCAACCGAAGAGAAGACACGGTGCCCCTTGGACAGAGGAGCGTAAGCAGGCCCACTCACAAAGAATGAGGGAAATTTGGGCTCTAAAGAAGGCCAAGTTCAGTGTCAAATGCAACAAGACTTAACGTGGTCCTTGATGGCCCCAGCGAATTATATAATAATAATAATAATAATAATAATAATAATAATAATAATAATAATAATAATAATAATAATAATAATAATAATAATAATAATAATAACCATAATCATAATCTCATGTACTCATCCCGAGGTGGTGTATCTCTTTGCAGACATACCTCCAATGGAGCTGAGATGCGTATACCATTTTAACCACATACAAGCCCTCCTATCATTTGGCAGTTCTGGAATCGAACCCGGGCCTCCGAGAACGGTAGCTAATAGTGATAACCGTTACGCTACGGAGGTGGACATTAACAACAACAACAACAACAATAATAATAATAATAATAATAATAATAATAATAATAATAATAATAATAATAATAATAGTAATAATAATCCATTTAACGTCTTTTGAATTACTATAGAATTTTTTAAATGTCAGAATATTGGCATTTTACTAGAAAGGAGTTTCCTTAGTGTGACGGAAGCTACAATGATGGATTTGTTGCATTTGAATACCCCCAAATCTTGAAACTTCACTCGGGATCGAACCCATGACCTTAGTGAATAGATGGAGGACAACGAAGTGAAATTACTAAGTTACTCTCATATCACCTTACAGCCTCTCATCGCGGTACTTTAAACTTAAGTAGCGTCTGCTAATTAATTTTTGACTGCGTTAACGGTTTCCCATCATTTTTGTGATACAATGAGAATTATTTTAAAGTCCTTTACTCTACACTCTTCCAGCTCATAAAACACCGATACTATGGGGATTGCCGATGCCGGAAGTATCATTCGTCGCTCATTATTGCATATCATAGCAGCGGGCCATAAAACATGCGGATACATGTAACAGCTTTACCCAGATTGTTACTAACATTTTTGCATGAGTGAAGTTTTATGCTGAATGAAAATGGTAACCACATACACACTATAAATATATATATATATATATATATATATATATATATATATATATATATATATATATATATATATATCCATATACTGACAATCGTATGTGCTACACCAGCTATGATTGAATTCGTTGTGGTAGAAAGATTTCTAAATTAATATACGGCAATTCTGTCTCTATCTGTCGTATTAACGAATTGAGATTATTACAATATTACATCCATGAATTCGAAGTATGGCATATATTAAACAATCTAATAATTTCCTTTTGGTAAAGAGAAGATAATTACAATCTGAGTAGATATTCCTTTTATATATTATTATTGATGCTGTGCTTGTGAGGAAATGAGGTTTTCATGAAAAGTCAAAGAAGAGAATTTGCTTGTATTGAACCACTGTTTTCCTCTCTGAATGTTTTGACTCAGAGAGTCGTGAATATGAATGTCGACGTGTACGTATCTTTCATCGACTGCCGAAAAGCTTTCGATTGCGTATCTTATGCAAAACTTGCCGAGGTTTTAAAAACTACTGGTGTTGATGCTGGTGATCTACGTATCATCACTCATCTCTATTGGAAACTAACAGCAGAGGTCGAAATAGAGGAAGACACAACTGCGGTCACAGCTATACGTAGAAGTGTGAAACAGGACTGTGTCCTGTTCCCTATCCTATTTAATATCTACTCAGACTGTTCAGAGAACCTGCTGAGGATGTTAACCCAGGGGTTAGGAAAAATGGTTATGTCATCAATGACATCCGCTTTGCTGATGATACCGCCGTGTTAGCCAGTAACCTTGTTGATCTTCAGATTATTATTATTATTATTATTATTATTATTATTATTATTATTATTATTATTATTATTATTATTATCTGCCTTTGCTGGCAAGATATAGTGTTTACAGTGCACTATGTCTTCTGGTATGGGCTAGAATAAGATTATTACTTTCATTGACCTGTCTCAGTCTTATACTTGGCTTTGACAATATGAAAGTGGCTGAGGTATGAGGGACACTAGTAATGCCATTCCTTATGCAGCCAGTCCCTGCTATGAAGGGTGTGAAAATGTTGCTCATAGGATCAGTTGGTGCATGCATTTCAGTGGGTTTGGCAGACTGATGTGCAAGAGCAACTTCTGGCTCAGTGAGGAAAGCAACGGGAAACTACCTCACTCCTCATTTCCCTAGTACGCCTCTTCAATGACACCTAGGCCATCTATGACAGCTAATGGTGAACCTGTTGAGGATCCAACCAGCCTTCGGGCTGAATACCCAACAAACATTATTATTATTATTATTATTATTATTATTATTATTATTATTATTATTATTATTATTATTATTATTATTCAGGGGAGATGTTCAATAAATTTCGAATTCACATTTCGCTGTCCTCCAGTTCATTTCAGTGATATTTGGGATTTCAATGACATGTCACTCTGCTTCATTTCTTTGTAAATAACTTACTGTTCTATCACAGTTTTCCTCTCATTTCGAGAGCTAATGCCAATACCTACGTGGTTTTGCAGCTAATAAAGCAATCACAACGATAGGCACCACTATTGGCAGACAATGGTATGATGGTAAATGGAATGAAAAGTTATTGTAAGTTTCGCCAAGAGGAAATATGATGACGATGCTTGTTCTTTAAAGTGGCCTAACATCTAGGTAATCGGTCCATAATGGTAAGAAATGAGACGAAATGAAATGACAATTTAAAAGGCCAACATCCTCCACTGACCAGAATTCAAAACGTGAGGACGAAGAATGAATGGATGGATATGAATTTAAAACAATAAGTGGATCCGACCCGCAATGCCCCACATCCCAGAAACTGGCGTTAAAAATAGTATTACTGACCAAGGGACTCCTAAAGCACAATACTGAATCGATGATGCTTGTAGTCTAAAGGGGTCCAAAATCCAAGTCATCGGTCCCTCATAATGGTACTTATCGCTAGTAAAACAGAACCATGGTATTTATCATGTTGTGATATTAATCAAAAGTAGCGTAGACTCGCGGCATTCCACACATTATGGCACTACTTACAGGTAATGTAATGTGCACATGTAACACAGACCTATGGTTTTTCTCACATTACGGCGCCATTTACAGGCAACGGAAACTTATCCTGTTCCGCACATAAGTGTACTAACCACAGGGACTCTTACAATCTCCTGGTGTTCTTCACATAGTGGGTACTAATCATAGGCAACGCAGACCCATGGTGTCGCTCATATAGTGGTACTAATGACAGGTACTGTAAAACCCAGCCGGAAGCACACACTGTCGCTACTAATCACAAACTTATTGTGTACCCAACATAGTGGCACTACGCGCAAGTACAGTAAATGCGACCCTGCGTGATGCAAGTAGTCTTATGGTTCTAATTCGATCATCCCGTGGTCGCCCCGTTTAGTCACCTCTTACGACAGGCAGGGGATGCCGTGGGTGTATTCTTCATCTCGTTCTCCACCCACAGAGGCAAGAGTAAAGGCCATTTAGTTTTAATTACGGTGTTGATTGAGTGAATGGAACTCATTAGGGATCGCTAAGAAGCAAATGTCTTCATTTCTCTCCATATGGTTGCGAAGATACTTACGGATTGTTATAAGGATGAAAATGAGAGGGCGTATAAGTCACTAGTAAGACCCTAATTAGAGTAGTTATGGTTCGTGTGTATGCGACCCTCACCTCCATTACTTGATTCGAGAAATGGAAAAGATCCAAAGGAAAGCAGCTCGATTTGTTCCGGGTGATTTCCGAGGAGGGAAGACTTGAAAGTAAGGGGACGAGCTACTCTACTAAGTGGTATGTTCCAGGCTGTCAGTGGAGAGAGTGCGTGGAATGAGATTAGTAGAAGAAGAAGGAGAAGCTTGAGTAGAGTTTTAAAATCTAGGAAATATCATAATATGAAGATAAAGTTGGAATTCAAGAAGACTAATTAGGGCAAGTATTCGTTCATAAGAAGAGTAATAAAGGATTTTTCAAGGGAGATTTTCTATAAAGTTCCAAATTATTTGAAAATCTTTAAGAAAAGACTAGGTAAACAACTGGTAGGGAATATGCCACCTCGGAGCACTAAATTCAGATCAGTGGTAAATGAATGAGTACGACTTTAAACCATGTTTGCCCTTGTGTCTGGGACAAAAGAAGGGCATCGCCACAATTTTCCTCCTTGCCCAAAAGTAATCGGCATTCCATTTGGCAGACAGCAAGCGCGATAAGCCTGCTTACCGTGCATACCATATTACTTCGCAGTGACGACGACCTAAATTGATGTGAGACAACGTTTGGCGGATTTAGGGATTAACAATAAACAACCCTTAATTATGGCATGGAAGTGAATATTAATAAGAACGTGTAAATCTGATTCCTTGAATCGAATAAAAATAGTTTAATATCTGATTATATAAAATAAATATTACGGAGAAAACGTGCAAAAATCACGAAGTACACCGGACTTCCAAAAAAAGTTGTATTGAGTCGGAAATCTGCTAACACTGCTAATTTAGGAAAAATTTACATATAAGGTGAAATGTAATGTGACATTTTGTGCTACACAAATAAAATAATACAATCATTATAATATAATAAATGGCATTTGCAGATAATTAACCATCGTTTTCCTGATTTGATAGAAGAAAGCAGTGATAATGACTGATGAATGATTTTATCAATTTAATCGAGCCCGGGCTTTGCCATCTTTTAGAGCATGGCTGGAAAGGTTGTACTATTTTCTACAGCTTCCTTGAAATTACAGTATATATTAACCACTTGGTGTCTGTTTTGATGGCGTCAAACCACCGCAAATTGGGAGGCCTGTTCTCCGTTCAGCACTAACAGTTCCAAACATGAATGATTTTTTCAAAGAACAAGGACGCATTAGGTTACCAAAATGTGAGAGACTGTTTGTTAATTTTTCCATTCTAGTGCCATACGGTCATGGATGGCTCTATTTGCGATATTTTTTTGGTCCACAGAAAGCACAGGAGCTCCCTTCAGTACCATAATTAAAACGAGTGTATCTTCCATCACTCAGTTTTCTTGCACGTCCAGGTTTCCGAGGCTTCGGTTCTGATGATAAATTTTACGGCACTCACTATTCGGGATTTCGTTGCAATACAGATGATGTTGATTTTCGATACCTAATTTCAAGTCGAGATTCCCCTCCGCGATGGATATTTTATCACAGGAAGGTGGAGTTACCTCTTTCTGAACAAGGCACCATTGTATATATATGTCAATATCAACAGAGATTGCTGGAATATAATCCCAAAAAGCTTTTCTTCATCCCAGCTAATTATGGGGTTGCTGGAACCACCTAATTTCATTTCGATTTTTGCCCCGTGTTTAAGGTTGGGTGCCCTTCATTTCACCACGAGATTTTTCAGATGAAAATCTCAACCCAGGACTGACCGAGATTGGAACCACATCCTCCTGGGTGGAAAGTTAGCAGCTAAGCCACTGAGTTAATCATTTCACCCTGTAGAAATGTAATTCCAAATCATACCTAAATACGACCGGATGAAAGTAGGAAATTTAAAATCAAACAGTTCAAACTTTTTAAAACTTTAGAACATCGCCTCTCAGGGTGAATGCACCGGTGCATTGCGCGGCGCAAGCTGCAAAAGACGAGGTTGACCAGAGTGCAGACCCAAACTCCTCGATTTTGAGCAGTAGCTCTGTCTCTCTTTCCTTTCGCCTATCTCGTTCACTCCGCCTGTCTCTCCCTTTTCACTTGCTCAGCAGTGCTCCTCCATCCGAGCCGAGTTGAGCCAAGCTTAACCGAGCCACCCCGAGACAAACTGCTGATCCGAACTGAGCCGAGTCGGACCAATGCACGGTGCATAGAACCTCTGCGCCTCGGTTTGCACGCATGAGAGTTTGGATTTTGAGAGGCCCTGCTTTAGAATATCCTTAGATCAGATTTTATCTCTCTTAAAATAATTTGAAAAAGAATGTTCTCCATCTTGCACTAAACCAATCAACTAAAACCATTCAACTATATCGGTGGAGATGAAGGCGATTTTTTATGCAGTGTTTGGTCTTTAGGAGTGCTGATCGCTGAATGTTGATGACGACGAAAATGATCCCAGTAAAAATGATGTAGCTGTATTGCAATACAATTTACAATTTGCTTTCATTCCTGCATAATGCTCTTTCAGCTGCATCTCTGTAACCGGAGCTAAGTTCGTTCATGGGATCGGTGACGTGGGATATTTTAAAATCTGGTAACCAGATGACTATTTAGTCTCTAAGATACCTTACTCCTTCATATTCGTTTTGTCCAATGGTTGAAGCGCCATGCCTATCATAATTCAGCCAGTGAGCTGATGAACCATAATCCACCTTTCTTGTCTATCCAAAGCTTTAGTGTGGTTACACAGAGAGAAATCTGTACAGGACCATATTGAACATCGCGCTGGTACTAGTCCTCGTGGTATGGTACCTTGCCCTCAGCCATCAACGTTTGAAGGCTACATTCGCGGCGCATTATCAGTCTAAAATGGTGTACGATCCACCAAGAGACTTTGCACGACTGACGAAATTTTATCTGGAGCTGGTTCAGAAACGGCAGGTTCGTGCTCCAAGCCGTCCAAGGCATTCTCATAATGTTCCTCCAACACCTTATTTTAAAGTCTTGTATTCCTTCACGATCGCGTTGTAGGATAGTCCACCTCTCCGCACCGCACAAAAGACTAGAAGGACTAGGGATTCAATAAATGAGTATCAATATAAAGGACGAGTCTCTCCTCCATTGGAAATGGTAATGTTATCTTCCCAAATCTTCTGCAGGCGGACCATTCTTATCTTTGCTCTACCATCAGAATTAGAAAATGACCCTTACACGGTCATTAAAATTACCATAAAGCAGTGTAACAATGTGCCAATAGAATATACCAGAAGGAAACGTTACCTGCTAGTTCGTATGGCAACTTGAGATTACCTTTGACAAATAGAGCACAGACTCTAATTAGAATGGTGAATCACTGCGTTAGTCGCATGTGATATGGAGAATAGGGTCAGTGTGAACCAGCATTAAGACAGGTAATGGCCGGAGAGATTGATTTAGGTCCGGGATATGATACACTGCACACTTCTTAATGATCCTCCAAAGTGATGTAAATGTACTATGAAGGATTTCAACCAGGAGTGATGGATGCATTGCTCTTCAGAACTACGGTAAATGGTAGAATATATTTAAGATAATATTCGCCTCATGGAAAGAGATATGGTAATTTATATCCTGTGATTTTATGGCTGAGGAAGATGCATTACAGCCCAAGGTAAATCTTCCAGACGGCGAAGATGTAAATGCGAATATAACTTTAATCAAACCGTTTTTATGTTAGATACACGCTGTAGTCTCTATTATTCTCTTCCCTAGACATGTTCTTTAAAACAGTATATACTTAATCAGTAGAACACCAGACAAAATTGTTTATTTATTGTCTATCCCTCAAGGAATGAGAAATAAGAGAGAGAGAGAGAGACTTAGTTTTATATTCAATTAAGTATACTGTACAGTTTTGTCAGAAAGATTAGGGACAAGCTGAGATATGAACATATGCGATACTGTCCCTATATTATTAGATTGCTGTAACAATTTCTTTAACTGATAACAATTTATTAACAATGGCAAACACGTATTTCTTGGTCCAAACTAGGCGTTTCTTCGACACTGGTATAACATGTTAATGTTATTACAGTCGATTCCGCAGTTATTTTACATTATTTGTTAAAGAGTCATATTTTTGGTTTGCTGAAAAGAATGTTTTCTCGAATGAGTAACCATCGTCGTAGAAAAGCCTAGTTTGGCCCAAAATATTCGTTACCTATAGTTAATTAACAGTCAAAAATATTGTTCAGAATCTCTTTGATACAGGTGAGTATCAATATAAAGGACAAGTCTGTCCTTCATGGAAAGGCGCCAGAATGTAATTCAGACATTCCATCTGCCAACATCTTCGATTATTGACATTGCACTTTCTGCCTCGAAATCGACAGTAAGTATTTTCAGAACCCATCTTCGGTGATTTCCTTTAAAATTCAATTACACAATATTACTGTAGTTGGTATTCAGCATACTGTATGACTTTGCTGGCGAGACTTAGTGTTTACAGTACACTACGTCTTCCGGTATGGGCTAGAGCAATTTTGTTACTTTCATTGATCTGTCTCAGTCTTATCCTTGGCTTTGAGAATATGAAAGTGACTGAGGTATGAGCGATGCTAGTAATACCATTCCTTATGCAGCCAGTCCCTGCTATGAATGGTGTGAAAATGTTGCTCGTACGGTCGGTTGGTGCATGCATGTCAGTGGGCTTGGCAGACTGATATGTAATAGCAACTTCTGGCTCTGCGAGGAAAGTAACGGGAAACTACCTTACTATTTGCTTTACGTCGCACCGACACAGATAGGTCTTACGGCGACGATGGGACAGGAAAGGCCTAGGATTGGGAAGGAATCGGCCGTGGCCTTTAATTGGGGATATACCCTGTTATGGATGTATTGTTAAATAAATAAATAAGGTACATCCACAGCATTTTCATGGTATGAAAACGGGAAACCACGGAAAACCATCTTCAGGGCTGCCGACAGTGGGGTTCGAATCCACTATCTCCCGGATGAGAGCTCACAGCTGCGCGCTCCTAACCGCACGGCCAACTCGCCCGGTTTAATAAATATTAGAGGTTTCCGGATCTTATCTGTCCTGGCCTTGGATGCCGATAGAAAAATCACCATGCCGCTGGTTCTTGGTTCAAGTACTCTTATTGATGTTCTTAATTACTGACATATTGCGACAATGAAGGCATTTAGTGTAGAGGGTGTAGGGGGCAGGTGGATCGCTACAGTGCCAACGAGAGGCTGTGGCGACAATGAGCGTGAGGCTAGCAGTGTGTAAAGCAATAGCCTTGATAAATTGTTGAGACTCGAGATAAGGTAGCCCTTTAGATAGCTGGCTAAAAGTGAAGAATACAAAATGATCTGGCAGTGGAAACTGCGACAATCATCCATTGACCTATATAAATAGCGAAGTCGGAGGGTCAGTCAGTCTTGAGTCACTCACGAGGCAGTAAGGTGACAGTCTCGAGTCAATAACGATTCATGTGGGAGAGCCTTAGTGCTGAACAAGACGCTCTTGATTACGTGATCTGCGGCGCCTTGTGAAATCGTTTGCTCTGGGAACGACACTGCGCTATGGGAGATCTTGTTGGAGAGCAAGAGTTCCAAAACGTTGAGGGCTGTGTGCTAGACCACGTTTGTGAATACAAACTATATTTAGTGGAAAACTCGAACGTGAATTTACTTATAAATAACTGTAAATAGTAGGTCAGTGGGTAGTGAAACACGCTCTACCTAACTGTGTAGCCAATTTAGTTTTAAAGAACCTGACAACCTGCCACGATATAAAAAATAAAATATATCGGATTTCAAAATCAATCAAGTATGGGTCCAAATGCTCTCAATGTAACTTGTTGGCAAATGAAGAGGATCTCTTGGCAAGAATTCTCGCTGCCTGCGACGCTGTTCAAACGACACAAGAGATATCCGGACGGGTACGACAGAACTTTGTGCGACGATGCCATTCCTGTAATTGACGCTGGGGGACGCCATTTCGAATATTTTTGTTTTGAATGGAGCAGCTCGTGAAACGTGTGCAGGTAAACTGACATATGAGTAGAATGTTGCTTAACTTTTTACTCGATCATTTCCGGAATGTGGTTCCTGATCTCAAATTGATCCATTTGCCACCCTCCATCAACCCTGAAAGTTTGAAACATTATCATGGATACACCCTGCATATGAAGTCAATACCCACAAATTTCCGTGACCGAGCTCGATAGCTGCAGTCGCTTAAGTGCGGCCAGTATCTAGTATTCGGGAGATAGTAGGTTCGAACCCCACTGTCGGCAGCCCTGAAAATGGTTTTCCGTGGTTTCCCATTTTCACACCAGGCAAATGCTGGGGCTGTAGCTTAATTAAGGCCACGGCCGCTTCATTCCCACTCCTAGCCCTTCCCTGTCCCATCGTCGCCATAATACCTATCTGTGTCGGTGCGACGTGAAGCAACTAGCAAAAAAAAAAAAAAAAAAAAAAAAAAAAACAAATCGTGAAAATTCATGCATTAAGTAAAATTATCGGGTTTTGTCCAGACTGTCACCTTAAGTTAACATATAGAGTCTCTTTTAAAATTTCTGTGTGTTTTATCTAAGAAACTTGCAGTAAACATACTTACATTAGATCGCTCCATTGCTGAGGGCAAGACATTACGAAAAAGTCCATTAATGGTATTAAAAGTAATATTCGCCACAGATTTGCATACAAAAATAAGTTTATTCAAAACAGCGATAAGCTAACGACTACGTTTGCAAGCCGAGTTCGATAACACAAAGAGCTAATTATCTTACGTATAGCAGTAATCCACTAATCTTTATTTTCTTGTTTAACTTTTCGTACTTGCAGTGATTATCACTAGCACACTAAATATGAATATCAAACCGATAGAAGAAGCTTTTAGCAGTAGGGAAAAGTTTGCCCGATACACGATGGTGATTAGGGTACATTAGGCATTCTGTTAAACGGTGAGATATCTTGGGAGTGTAATGGAGATTCCTGAGAATGTCTTTCCTTATCTAGAATGCCATTTACTTACTAGTTATCCTCCTTATGCAGTATCAGCTACTGTACGTCACGAGCACGGGCTATTTTTATGCCCTTCGACAATGATACTGACTGTCGAGTTCAACTGCTGAATATCCTCACCACACTCCAATTATTAAAGACCTCCTCGCAATAAGAATGTAACCAACAAATTAGAAATTTTTCACGAGAGAGGAAACATATTCCCATGGTCTATTTCATAGAGTACACTACTTGAAGCAATATCATGTGCTAGTGTACAAATGAATTAATCTATTAAAAACAATATTTTATTGTTATAAATGAAAAAAATACTGAATTGTTGGTTACACCCCTATTTTGGGAAAACAAATGAAATGGCGTATGGCTTTTAGTGCCGGGAGCGTCCGAGGACATGTTCGGCTCGCCAGATGCAGGTCTTGATTTGACGCCCGTAAGCGAGCTGTGCGTCGAGATGAGGATGAAATGATGAAGACGACGCATCCACCCAGCCCCCGTGCCAGCGGAATTAACTAATTATGATTAAAATTCCCGATTATGCCGGGAATCGAACCCGGGACCCCTGTGACCAAAGGCCAGCACGCGAACCATTTAGCCATGGAGCCGGACTTATTCGGGGAAGGTCTTGAAAAACAATGTATGAATTGCAATTGATACCATGGGAAATAATCTGAAAGCATATAACAGAAATCCTGTACATGCTATAGTAACAAAAATGATAGCAAATAATATGAGTGTTTTTTTACAATTTGTTTTCCGTCGCACCGACACATAAGAACATAATACAATAAATTCTAAAAGTCAGCAATATAGACAATAAATGCTTAAGTTTAGAAGAAAAAATTCACATCTTATGGTAATGATGGGATAGGAAAGGCTGAGGAGTGGAAAGGTTGCGGCCGTGGCCTTAATTAAGGCACAGCCAAAGCATTTGCCTGGTGTGAAAATGGGAAACCACGGTAAGACCATATTCAGGGATGTCGACTGTGAGGTTCGAGCCCACTGTTTCCCGGATGCAAGCTCTCAGGTGCGCACCTCTAACCGCTCGGCCAACTCGCTCAGTGTGCGTAATAATAATATCAAGAAAATATTTCAAAATATAAACGTGATTTCGTCTGTGGCCTTTTTAAAAAGATCTATTGCACGTGGCGATGAACCAACACAACCACTGTCCACCATCCTGTCTGATGTTTCAACCTTACACGACAGAGAACAATGTTCTGCTGGCTGTAAACCAGCTTGAAGTTCAAATATAGGGTTAAGATACAAGATGACCCCACAGCATAGAGGCGTGTTTCCACTAAAATCGCATTTTTCAAAAATGCGTTGGTTGCATCCTTATTGCAGGGAGGTATTCAATTACATCGACAATAAAATCATAGTAGAGGGTCATTTTAGTATCTGGTGATAATTAGTGAACATATCACAGGGATTTCAATACGTCGCGCCTCTTTCTTGGAACAAAACACACCACACTACCAAGCACCACAAAATCAGGTAATATTGAACATAATATCTCTCTACAGAAGGTGGAAGGGAATCTGCCCGTAAAACTGGGCGAAATCCACGTCAAGTGATGAGCATGATAAACTGGGTAAAAGACCAAACAGATTATGCTGATTTACAGAGAACGATGAACAAGTTATTACAAGGCATTACATGTGAGATGGTCAAGAATAATACTGTTACAAATAAAACTCGATTTCTTTCATTACTCTAATTTATTTCACGATGGTGTAATAAATGCACACACACACACACACACACACACACACACACACACATACACAATTCTAATCAGCTATGAATTGCCACACTTAGTAATTTCAAGTCTGTTTACAAGTCTCTCTCTTCCTTACGGCACAGCAGGTGGTCCAGCCCGTTACTCTGCCTGGAGACACTTTGTCATTAATTTCCTTCCGCAAATCCAGTCACTTCATAGAGCAGCTGTGTGTAGCCCACTGGATCTGAACCCAGGGCTATGAGCCACTCGACACACGATGACTGTTCGTTGGTTCGACTTCAGAGATAGTTCCGGTAATTCACACACTCATATGCAGTGAACAACTAAGCAGCTCAAGAGTATTGAAGAGCAGGACGATACTCACAACAGCGGATATAAACGCAGGTCCATTTTTATTCACACTCGCTGACTCACCCCGAGCCTCAGTCCACAGAAATACGCGAACACACAGTACAGTCTGCCGTTCCATCGTCTCCAGCCCACCCACTCGCACCACAGCAACAGTTCCTCGTTCAGACCTCGAAGGGACACTAGCGACAGCCAACACATCTGTCGCCCTCAGCCCAGCCATCGAACCCCAATACATTGAGTCTCACACTTACTCCACCACGGAGCACAACTCTGACCGACTATCCGCGGCTAGCCTCGTTTTTTATAGCTCAGGTGATTTGAGCCAGAATTTTCGCGGCGTGGCTAGAGGCAGAACATTCCCGAGGAGAGCAATACACGTAATGGCCGGCCCCTCCCTACAAGCCGATTGGAAGATCCCAGGTCATCTCATTCACTAACCCCTTCCTGGAAGTACCGAAAGAGGCTACTTAACAATATGAACTGCCTCAAGATTTGACTTGACTTTTTTTGTCTTGCAAATTATTTTTAGTGCAGTTATTTTTTCATATGCGTGACCTGAAGATATTTCGACGCAAATAGAGCAAACACGTATCGTTTTGTGTTTTAGTGTTTCATTTTCATATAAAAACACTTTTAAATTTTTGATACGTTGCTGTGAGACTAGAACTATCACAAATTGTATATAATGTAAGAGTAATGCATTTTTAACTACATTTGCTACCCCATTACATTATTTTCTTAAGAAGGAAGCCATATTTTCCAGTATCGATTAAGTTAAAGTAACTTTAAAGCTTTTCAGTCTGTTGAAAACACTAATTTTAACACATGAAACACACCCCTAAAAATATACCTTAAAATGAATAGTATCATATGTGTTATAATTAATGTTTTTGGCAGAGGGAAAAGCTTTAAAATCACATTTATTAAATTATGCGATATGCTGTTAATTCACAAAGAATGAAGGCACGTATTTCATAAGGAACAAAATTCACACTTTCGTGCAGAAACTCTATGAATCGCAAAAACTAACATTTTTAGTATGTTATTCGTGCAATGGTAACTTCCAAATCATCGTAACTGCAGCTTTAAATATGAAGGTTGTATATAAAGTAGTGGTAATATTGATAGAACGCAATATTTAATGAAATAACAAGTACAATTGCATTACATTTCTTCAATATAGTCACCCCAAAAATATATTGAACCCTTGAACTTACCATTCCATCGTTGGTCGGCCACGGCTTGTACAGTAGAACAATCTAGAACTCTTAAATCATGGGTCGTTGCTGGAATAAATTCGGTCACGATCTTAACCAAACGATGGGGTTCAGAAGAGAGCCTAACTACTTGAAATGAGGAGCAAAAATGTGCTTACTAACTTTTATTAAATTGAAATAGCACGATAACATCATTAATTTAATATGCATTCTGGCAAAATAAAAAAAATATAAATGATTGATTTTTGGATGTTTCAAACACAGTCACATTACATAACGTTGATTTGTTTCTTACAATATCGAAGAGTTGCTTCGGAGAAGTTACTATATTAGTGGACAGCGAAACTGAAAAATTGAAAAAGGGAAGACCTGAAAACCGGGCACCTATTATTCCAAACGAGAACTGAGAGTTAATCCACACGATCCGTGGGAAATCTGACTTTCAACAAGTAGAACGCCTGATTTTCTCTCAATTAAGGTTATCCACCAGTCGAATACCCTTCACGGATACGGAACACCCGCCGAATGGACCCTTAATCGAACCAAACTGACTATCAGTTGCTTTGGATAAGTTGCGAAATATTATGGGAAAGCATGGTGTTCACTACGAATTAACAGCATCATTTACAATTGAAATAAAATCCCACCACGTATTTGTCATTCATGACACCCTTAAGTGATAAGATAATCCCGATGCTAAATGTGCATCACCCAAAACAGCTGTTCGGAAGGAACCAACAACAACAGGATCCGTGAGGACCTTACGTTATGTCGTTCTAAAGGAACAAAACTGCGAAATGCAGGAAACACTTACTAATCATGCATTTAGAAGAAATGCCAAACACTGAAGTTAATTAAAAAGTGGAAAGTCACTTGAAAAGTATTATTATTGAACCGATTTTCAGGTTAGAAATGGATTTGTTATGCTTAATAAAATTACCAGTCCACGCTAAAATTTACTACAACTTTAAGGAATTCTTTCCCTTGAAAAACAATGCTACCCGTACAGATCTATCTATTTATTGTCTGTCCCAACACACTACTTGTAAAGTGATTACTTACTTACTTCAACTATGAATAAAAATGAAAGTACGACAAGATTGAAAATAAAATATTGTCACTGGCTGACGAATCGAAACCGCATTCGCAACTCAAGTCTCACATTAATACACTAAGTGTCAATGTGCACACTATCAAACGAAACGGACGTCAAAACGATAAAACAATTAAGTCCGTAAAAATAAATTAACATCTCGAAGTCATTACAGCTTAACACGCACGGAGAATCATAGTAAAAATATTTAATCTATATCGGGCCGATATCCAACATTTGGACAACCCTCATTCGCTGATAGCGGTCCCGTTATCTCAATGGAGAGCTACGCATTGACCCTCTTCATAATCATATCATACTGTAGATGCTACCTAGGCCACTTCAACAAAAAAACAAAAGAAACATCTAAACTGAGACTTGAGTGTGTACAGCTGCCATCCCAGACCTATCGTCGGGCTCACTTGAAATCTGTACATCCTAACACTAATCACTATGTACATGATGCCTTCCAAATTCTATCGTCGGGCGTGAACTAGGACGTCTCATCATCAGTGACACCAAGGATAACATGTGACGTCCTAAATCTATCGTCGGGCGTCAAAGTGGGTCGTACCACGCATCCCTTAACATATCAGGCGAACTAGCAATTTAAAACAACTCCGACATTTAATACTAAATCTGGTCAGACAAATAACGCACGACGGAACCAACGTCTCTTACTATCAAATGAATGCAAGTCGAAAAATACAGTAAGTCTCTACCTCATTACAATACGTGAACTCAAAAATAAATATACGTGACGAACGATTCTCCACCTCGAACACAATCTCAGCCTGTGCACTGAAGTTTTAGGGAAGCAAATGAAAATTCCCAACACACGTCTACCATTTAGTGGGTGCCTACAAAATAATAATCATCACTACCGCATTCGAAATTCACAAATCGCCTATCGTCACTTCCAACTATTTATGTCAATGACCTATCCAGTGAACAAATTCAATACAACACCAACCGTGTGTCCAAAGTGCTCTTTTATCCTTGAGGTCGCATCATTTTAATATTCATACAGGCTTTACGTAACAAAATCACTGGACGTTTACTACCAAGATTTTAACCTTTAACCAGAGTCGTTTTCACTTGGGATCTTTCTATAAATTTACGGTGCTTCACACAGTAGTCGTCTCAAATTCGGATTGATTGCGGAAAACAATACAGCCTGCCTCAGCACAGCCTGTTTCCTAAATACTTCCTCTGCAAAAATATAGCTTGTCTCAAACTACTCCTCCTCGCTTTATTCCAGCGGTATCACTTAAAATCCAAGCTTCATTTCATCCATCTCTCTCATCTCCACGTACATATAAATTCGTCGCTCTCAATCCCCTTCTCTTATATTTCCAAGACCCTTTTTCATAATTCAATCCGCTGGTGAAAACAACCATTATTAAACACATCTCTTACTTTACTATTATTACGACTTTCAGACCTCGAGAATCCAAGAGCACACAGCGACTTTTCGTATCATTGATATACACGATGTCTCAAAATTTCCTTCCCATTAATAACGGTAACTCTATCAAATTCCACCGCAATTATCTAAATATGCCTGCGATCCTTGTAAACAAATAAATATACTGGTTAAATGCAATTTTGACATAGAAAAATTTCTTTATCCCGCGGTAGATATTATTATTATTATTATTATTATTATTATTATTATTATTAACAAACATTTCTGAATTCAACTGATATTTGAAATTTAGATATTCGCCACGACTAATTTACACTTATAACTTGCCAAAAATCCACGCTTTGGACACTATCTCATCGAACATTTACCACCAAAATTTAAACGTCGCATTTTACCGTTCTTGACATGAAATTTACACACTGAAATTTTCACACGCTGACCCAAAATTACAACACCTTTCGCCTGATAATTACGAATATCAACCCGACAATCATCTTGAAAAATTTGTTGGGACAGAACAATTTAAACTAACTACAACATAATATAAATATAGACAGACCTGCACATGGTACCATTCCCAGCATTCTGGTCACATCGTCACCAGCAGACCTCGTGCTTAGCCGTACATTTTCACAGATAACATTTTCATTTCCAAAATCTCACTCTTACAACCACTACCCTTCTCACACACGATATTAAGATTACCACATAAATCAGGCACTTTCTCTGTAATTTGCACCACGACTTCCCTCGTTCTGCAGTCGACTACAACTGTCTGACTCGTTCCCAGAGTCTCTCTCCGTTACTCCAATAAAACAGGTGTTCAACAGATAAAGGGAGCAGAACCACTCTGAATAGCTTCCCCAAACCCTCTTCACTTTCAAGCGTACATGAGATGATATAAATAAAAACCTGCTGTGTATATTTCAATCAGCCTACACTTTCCTAGTTCGTCGGCAAACGTTCAGAACTTTTCTAATCACTTTCTCTTCTTACCCGAGTATGTGGGCCTTAGCCACGGACATGTATTTAATTATCTGTCGATTAATCTGGCGCGAATTTCCAATGACGACGGGCACAAGCTCCCGCGGCTTCAAGTTCCAGATCGACACTGAAAATATACGGTGGGGGGTTTCTTTTATAATCTCAGGAGGGACGCTATCCCCACTATGAGGCTTGATTGTGTAATCTGCTAAATTTGCGTCTAATAGACCGATTTTGATGAGACTTGTCCCAGAACTCCGGACAGGCTTGGGATTAATTTAGATGTTAGTCTTATAATTTTACTACACCCACAACAGGGGAAATAAATTATTTCTGCCCGTGCGTTTCGCGCGTTTTCTTCATCCCCTGACCTTGGCACGTGTAGCTAGTTCACTGATCTGATACTGACATGTACTTAGGCCTAACTGCATTTAAGTTTTTCCCTGGGGGCTCTGTCTTCACGTAGGGTGTACGAATAATTTAACTTATTTATTTCTTTATTTACTGCATTGCCAAAATCCCTCGTTGTATAGAATTCCATGAATTTAAAGAATTGTCGGGCACTCTAGTTCCACCGAGGTGTCCCGGTATTTCACGAGCTTGCCGTGAGATCCTTCCCACGCGACATCGGGGCTCTTAGGAGCGCAACATGGCTGCCCTCAAACATAAAAGTAGTTTCTTGATATCAAATAAATATTGAGAAAAAAATTAATTTTCTCTCCGTAGAATTATGGGTTCAATATTACCTTTTGCAAAATGTCGGGAAGCCGTTGGGGACTGCGCGGAATACTGATGTCACGTTAGGAAATCCGTGGCCTCGGAGGGGCTCGTTCAACTTCGGAAACAGGCCGAAGTAACAAGGGCTCATGTCTGGTGAGCAGGGAAGGTGTTCCGTTTCACCAAATGCCACCGTTGCAAAAGTTCTTGACAATGCTTGCTACAAGAAAACGTCGATCGTCTCGCAACAAACGTGGACGCGAAGTTTCGGAGTGGTAGTGCAATTGTGCCTTAGTTACGCATTTACTGCAATTAATAAGTACTGAATAATGAACAGTATAAATAGAATTGAAGTATGTTTGACGATAGTTGGTTGGCAAAACTTAAAACCTATGTCGAAAATTTGGGTATGGGAAATATTTGACGAGAGATATGGAAGGGAAAATATAGTAGAAGCCAGACGGCTATGATAGCGAGAATCAAGGATATACAAATGGAAAAATGGTTAGAAGGATGTAGGGATAGACCTTCGCCCAGATTATTCTATAAGGTACTCCAAGTCACTAAGTTAAGCATAAGATTAGGGGATAGAAGGAGGAAAGGCGGTCTATTTTGGTGGCTTATGGGTTTGTACAGAAACAAAGGATGGAATAGGAGCAAAGAGAGCTTGAAATGTATCCTATGTGGGGAAAAGACTGATGACATGCATTTATTAAGCTTTTGTAAAAAAAAAAAACACAGAGAAGTTGAGGGCATTGTTTATAAGCTCGAAACAACAGGAGTTGTGAAAGCAAAATGAAGAACATAGCGAATCAGTAGAACAGTGAAGGAAATTAAAGTTTTAAT
Source organism: Anabrus simplex (assembly GCF_040414725.1). NCBI lineage: Eukaryota > Metazoa > Arthropoda > Insecta > Orthoptera > Tettigoniidae > Anabrus > Anabrus simplex. The sequence continues at coordinate 59,715,420 of NC_090272.1, read as the reverse complement.
GTGCAGTGAAGAAACTATGTTTAAGTAAAGTGAAAGGAATTGTATGTTAATGTAGATGGTCAGGGATAGCAAGAAGTAATTACGTAGTCGCATAGGTGGTGTGGAATGTAAAAAGAAAAGAGGCCAGCATATGTAGGACAGTAGTCGATTTGCACGCAATGATTTGCAATGTTTTGATAACGTCAGCTTGAAGTGGTAAGCTCTTACCAGACAAGTTGACGAGGTCAGATGAACGGTGTAGAACTAGGTCAACACAAGGTTGCTTCTTCTTTCCCTCTCCCTGTTATGTAACCTAATCAGGATTCGTAAACATTCTTATGCTTTTGTTAATCACCAGGCCCCATCCAGTAGTTATCACTACTGGAGGGAGCTATTATCCCTATTATTCCAATCCCTTATTATTATCGTGAGTATCATGGCGATTCCCTGGCAATCGCCGAATAATGGTAATCACCAGGCTCCACCGCGCAGTAATTACTGCGTGGAGGGCCCACTATCCATATTACTGTTTGTGTAGCACTTGTAACTTAATATTAGATTTGATTTGTTCATTACTGATATCACAGGGTCTAAATTGGAGAAGAAATCTGTATAGACTTGTTGAAATATGAACAGTTTGAATATATATTGATACAGAGAGCTCGTATTGTGCGTCACGACTGATGTTTGCAGCTAAAAGTGTAGTATCTGTTATTCGTGCCGTATCTCTAAGCTTCCGCAACGTCTTGTCAGACGCATATAGTAGATGGTTGGTATTTGGTACAGCGGGACTAGAGTTGCTGTCAACATATCGAGAGTACGGCGAATGCACATACATAGTTTTAATCTGTGGAGAATCTGGTCGGGATTCAGCCACAGGTCGCAGAGGGTATGCGCAGGAGTTTCGAAATAGCCGGTTGCCTTCTATACTCTTATTTCGCCGAACAGATTTTGTAAAATCTATTGGGTCTTTCAATCCACATACAAGCGTAAAGAATATCTGTACGTGTACACATTAATGCCTTGTTAAACTTTATTTTGTGCACCTTTACTACAGAAAGTGTTTAGTAAAATGACTACCATTTGTTTCACATCCGAAATATAGCACGTAGTAGCACTGCTTTGTAAATCAGCGATTAGGCATCCCAATTATCAGTAATGCATGCGGGAAACTTACACTGAGTGGCCAAAAGTCAGGGGAAGACAATAATAACGAGATGCTCCTTCGTGGGCTCTCAAAACGACAGCAATAAGGCGAGGCATCGACTTTACAAGGTGTTGGATTCGATCTGGAGGAAACTGGACCCACACATCTTGCACTGCTACCCAAAATTAGTTTTGTGTACTTGGTGCAGGGTTCATGGATCCTACACCAGCATCGACAGCATCCCATAAATGCTCAATTGGAGGATCTGGAGGGCAAATCCATGGTTGTAACTTCACTCGAGTGCTCCTCCAACCACCTGCGTGCCACCATAGATCGATGACATGGCGCACTGTCGTGTTGAAACATGACATCTCCATCAGGGTACTATAGTGTCAGAAAGGAATGCAGATGGTCTGAAAGAAAGTCCATATAACGTGCACCTGTCAGCGCTCCCTGCAGCCGGACAATGGGGCCTAATTGCAATCACGAGGATGCCGCCCAGACCAGAACTGCGCAATCTTCTGCCTGGATACAACCGGATAATAGCGTCATGGGGCATACGCCACACTTCTCACGCGTCCCTCAGCTTGATATTACTAGAACCGGGATTCATAGGACCATACCACTTGCCACCACTGTTCCATGGTCCATTGCCGATATTCGCGGGTCCATGCACGTCGTTAAGCTCTGTTTCGAGGTTTCAGCAATGGGACACGAGTTGGTCGTTGGCCAATGAAGCCTATGCAGCACAGTTGCTTCCTTAGAGTCCTGGTAGGAATGGGTTCCTGACTTCCAACATTCAACTGGGCGGTGATCTGACTCGCAGTAGTCCGTCAAGCACCCGATATGGTTCTGCGGAGGTGTCGTGGTGTCCCTACGTTAAACACCTGCGGTTTTTCCGTGCGGTGGTTTACGGGTGTGGTAATATGCTCTCTGCGGTGTTGAAGATCCACCCTCGACATTGTTGACCTCGAAAATCCGAATTCGCGTGTAATCTCCGCAATGCTATCACCCCTGCGCCGTGCGCCGATGATCATCCCACGTTCAAAGTCGGTTTTCTCGGGACGTGTTGCCTTCTTCACGACACTGGTGTCTGTGACAGACTGAGCTGTTCGCCGCAGCTAGCCGCAATGCTCAGGGGTTCATACGCTACACATTTTCTAATGGGACACTGTTGTATACAAGGAACTTGGTATACAGTAACACAACATAAAGTTTATTGTTTCAATTGTTTTATACAGTATTTACAAGAAATATAACTAAACTTTTCTTGAAGCTTGATTAATGGCACGCACTTAATGCTGATGTTAAAAGGTAGACTGAAGGTCTGTGGCGTATATACATTTATACAAAGTGAGAGTCCTATATACACATTCAATCCTATCTTGATGAGATAGTCCGTTCCAATGAGAACGTCCTTGGATAGTCGAAAACTATCTGCTGAGCAATAACGAGTGTAACTCGTAGCGAGAGTTCGTATTAACAGGAAGCTAGTATTAGGCTTAGACTTGCAAGGAACTTGCATTAATATTCTTAATTAGCAGATTGCTAAGATTGACGTCGGAGCACTGGTGAGGACTTGAGGGAGTATCAGAATGCTTGACTCCGGGCTCGACGTGGCTATGGGGATCAGGGAAAGTGGGGCAATGTCCAGAGGTGAGACCTCACGGCCAGAAATCAATCCACTTCTTCAAACACATTTTAAAGAGGATGCCTCCGTGTCTGACTTGCGGTGTGGTCTGGTCGTTGGACACTGGGGAAGTCCTGGAGAGGCGAGGAACGTTGCTCCTTATATAGCGATGGCTGACGTCACATACGAGCATGCCAGGCGATGTGCAGTCACCTCGTAGTCTCTGGAAACATCGGTGATGCGGCGGGCTGCGGAGCTTGTAGGTTCGGAGCTTCAGGTGCGGAGGACACACACAACAGACACCCCTTACCGTAACTTTTGGCCCCTCAGTGTATAAGTAGAAAGTACGGCCCGAAGGGTCAGTTGGCATAGTTAAACGTGAGAACTGGATGCGCATGGTGGTCAAGAAATACTGCATTTCTTGTAATGAAGATGTCTTTAGAATATATTTTGGACGACTTTAAAGGTTTTGGTGTTATTGTTGAGGTTATGATCCCATATTACTGAGACGTATTCTAATCTACTTCTCACTAGAGCATTGTATAACTTTAATATGATGTGACAGTTAGGGATATTACCAATAGTTTAGTACAACTTCGAAATATCCGTAACTCGTAAAGGATTTACTATTTTCTCCTTTCCTACCCGTTTCACTCATATTTTCGCTAGTATGTTGATCCTTTTCATCATAATTTTTTGCAAATATCTGCTCAAGTTATCTTGTTATTTCATTCTTCCCCATTATTAGTTATTAGCTTTCCTAGAAGAGTTAACGAAGAAGACACCTTAAGTAGATGTTCTACCGAGACCTAATATGAAAAGCACTGAGGGTCGGGACAATAATAAACTCAGTGTAATTGCACGTAGGTGGTCCAGCAAGTTGTGAAGCTTTACCCAGCGTCATTCTGGTAGCGGTTATTACCCAGCACGTCTTTTATCTTACAACGCAATTAACTACGAGGTAAGCCAGCATTGCAGTGTACAAATTACAAAGAGCTTCACTCTCACACAATTTATGAGTAATTACAAGCTCATCGCCCACAAGGCAAAGCTGTATTCCACCTGCTGGGGTAAACACACTTCAGATTACAATAACCGTTTCAGCTTTGCATTCGGCAGATAATGGGTCCTGAAGACAGTCTTCCGTGGTTTTCCAGGCAAATGCTGGAGCAATATCTTAATTAAGGCCACGGTTGCTTCCTTCAAATTTCTAGTCCTTTCCTATCCCATCATCGCCACACGACCTATCAGTGTTGGGGCGACGTAAAATAAATTGTAAAAAAATTCTCACGTATTATATTTTTAATTAACAATCATGTAATACACTATAAAATTATTTAACAAACGACCGAGTACTTTCTGAGTTTTGTTCTTTTTTTCTAGAAAAGGGTTTAGGAATTAATGGAGTAAGTTGTTTGATATAACTTCCGAGTGGAAGCATCTGGCGCGCGCGGAACCTGTCTGGTTTATAAAGTGATGGTGGTGGTGGTGATTATTGTTTTAAGCGGAAGCACAACTAGGCAACCATTCCTTAAAAACAATACTCATAGAGAAAAAGATGGTAGGTATCCGACACATCAATAAATAAAGATATCGGACAAAGTAAGACAATGGCTACGAAGGGCGTGAAAATTAAATACTCCCTAGCTCTCGAATGTTCTAATAGCGTCGGGGTCGGAAATGATGATGATGATGATGATGATGATGCTGCTAGTTGCTCTACGTCGCACCGACACAAGTAGGTCTTACGGCGACGATGGGACAGGAAAGGCCTAGGAATGGGAAGTAAGCGGCCGTGGCCTTAATTAAGGTACAACCCCAGCATTTGCCTGGTGTGGAAATGGGAAACCACGGAAAACCATTTTCAGGGCTACCCACAGTGGGGTTCGAACCCACTATCTCCTGGATGCGAACTCACAGCTGCGCGCTCCTAACCGCACGGCCAACTCGCCCGGTATGATGATGATGATGATGATGATGATTGATGTTTAAAGGAGCCTAACATTTAGGTCATCGGCACCTATGGTACGAAAGGTAATGGCAATTTAAAAGTTCAATATCATCCAATGACCAGAATAAAAAATGCGGTGAAGAATGAATGGATATGAATTTAAAACAATCAGTGGATCCGACCCAAAAACTATTATAAAAATAATATTACTGATCAAGGAACTGATTCTAAAGCACAATCCTGAATCAAGGATGCTTGTTGTCAAAAGAAGTCTAAAATCCAGCTCAAGGGCCCCTCATAATGATATCTATCGCTAGAAAAGTAGAACCATGGTATTTGTCATGTTGCGGTACTAATCAAAAGTAGCGTCGACTCGCAGTATTCCACACATTATGGTACTACTCACAGGCAATGATATTCGCACATGTAATACAGACCTATGGCGTTTCGCATATTGCGGCGCCATTTACAGACAACGCAAACCTATGGTGTTCATCACATACGTGTACTAACTACAGGGACTCGTACTATCCCGTGGTGTTCCTCATAGAGTGCTTACTAATCATAGGCAAGCCAGAACTATAGTGTTGCTCACCCATGGTGTCACTCATATAGTATTACTAATCACAGGTACTGTAAAAGCCGGAAGCGAACTCTGTTGCTACTAACCAAAAACCTATTTTCTACCTAACATTGTGGTACTATGCTCAAGTAAAAGCGACCCATGGTGTTCCCCGCGTGGTGGTACTAATTACAAGTAGTCTGATGGTTTTAATTCTATCATCCCTTGGTCACCCCTTTTAGTCGCCTCTTACGACAGGCAGGGGATATCGTGGGTGTATTCTTCATCTGCGTCCCCCACCCACGGGGTGCTGGTTTGTAGAGCAGGTCCCAAGGAAGGCCACTGTGCAAACACCAGACCACTCACACCTAGGACTTTCACAGATGTAAACGCTCTCACAACTTTCAAACATTGCAATAAATAAGATGCCAGCTGAAATGTCTCAGTGTAGACATGCAGTGAATAGTCATTTTTTAAAGAAACCCGTAATCTTCCTCTCATTAAACAATGGCGTAACTTCTCTACCGATAACACTAAGAAATGTGGAATTGTATAATGGGAAACATGGCGATAACTGCCCTAGCATAGCAGCTAAAGTATTTCTTTACTTATTCATACGATTCACATAATTGAGAATTCACCTGTTCGGACGATCCATGATCATTTCACTCTTCTTCGGTACCGGGCGAGTTGGCCGTGCGCGTAGAGGCGTGCGGCTGTGAGCTTGCATCCGGGAGATAGTAGGTTCGAATCCCACTATCGGCAGCCCTGAAGATGGTTTTCCGTGGTTTCCCATTTTCACACCAGGCAAATGCTGGGGCTGTACCTTAATTAAGGCCACGGCCGCTTCCTTCCAACTCCTAGGCCTTTCCTATCCCATCGTCGCCATAAGACCTATCTGTGTCGGTGCGACGTAAAGCCCCTAGCAAAAAAAAAAAAAAAAACTCTTCTTCGGTCCAATGAAATGCCACAAGAGACTATCCTTAAAACGTTACTTACGAGGGTACTTTTTTGCATGTAAAACGAAGGACTGAGTGAGTGAGAAGTAGGAAAAAGTATTACTGCATGACATACAGAAGTATAGTAGATCATCGCCTTACCGTTTACTTCTAGACGAATGAAACATTTTAACCAACCGAGTTGGCCTTGCTGTTAGGGTCATGCATTCGGAAGATAACGTTACAATGCCACCGTCGGCAGCCCTGAAAATGGTTTTCCGTGGTTTCCCATTTTCACACCAGTCAAATGTTGCGGCTGTTCCTCAATTAGGACGATGGAAACGACCTTCCCAGTCCTAGCCTTTACCAGTCCTTCCGTCGCCGGAAGCGTTTGGTGTGTTAGTGCGAAGTTAAACAAATAGCATACATACTTCATTACATATTGCTGTATTTTAGTATTTATTGCTGAACATAACAGGCTTCCGCCCAATACATGTTCTTATTCACATCAGGTTATAAATTAAAATTAATTAAAATAAAATGAGTAAAATAAATTAAATTAAATTCTGTATCTATATGAGCCTTGAATAACTCCTTCTCGGAGGTCCAGTGGCCATGGCATTTCGGCAAACAAAACCCAAAATGTTACGTCATTCACCAGGCAGGTATGAGAGAAAACCAGAATACATGTTCGTAGAAATAACAGCGAACGGGATTAAAGCACTTGTAGAAGTAGTTTACAAACCTCCGAATATAGGCCACTTAGAAGACTTTAAAGCTGACTTAACTGAACTGCTGCCAGACTACCCCCACACAATAATTATTGGAGATTTTAATATGGACTGAATTGACGTAACTTCTCCCGAAACCACGCGACTTAAAACATTGTTTCAATCCTATAATATGGACATCTTGCCTCTCTCTCCAACTCACCACACATCTCATTCGCACACTGTTAGATCTTATAGTTACCAGCAATTCAGACAGAGTTCTCAATATTGGTCAAACCTCTGTACCTGGTATTTCTGTACATGACGCAATATACATCTCGTATAACCTCCGACCACCGAAACGCTCCCAGAAATGTATTACCTATTGACCATTGAAAAATATAAATAAAGATACTCTTCCAGGACGCAAGCAACATACCCTGGCATAACATAACGACATATAACAAACTAGACGACAAAGTCACCCTCTTTAACAGCAAATTAACGGAATTATTTGACAAGCATGCCCCAAAGCGGCGAGCGAGAATATCTAAAGAACCCTCCCCGTGGTTAAATGACGACATTAGACAACTAATGAAACAAAGAGACTGCGCCCACAGACAATACAAAAATGACTCTACTGTACAAAAGTTTGACGAGTATAAGAAGTTACGAAACAAGACAACACAACAAATACGGAATGCTAAACTGAGGCACGCTTACAGTTTAATTACGCGTAACGGTAGAACAGCGACGAGATTGTGGAAATCTATTAATAACCTTCGACTTACGAGAAACAAAAACAAAGACGAAATTACAGTACCTCTCGAGGCTCTTAACGAGTACTTTATTGCTAGTTCCTCCGCAGTACGACCTGTCGACAAACAGAAACTTATGAACCATTACGATACACACCCCACCCCTGACAGAGATAAATTCTATTTCAGTCACGTGACACCCCTCCAAGTCAGGAAAGCAGTCCTTAGGATAAGCACGAAAGCGAAAGGAATTGATGACATTGGGACTTACATGGTCAAACTAATTCTTGATTTTATATTACCAACCTTATCCCATATAACCAATTTCTCTCTTCTATACTCCACATATCCAACTCTCTGGAAGAAGGCTATTGTGCCACCTCTTCCGAAAAGTCAAACGCCTTCGAACGAGGGAGACTATCGTCCAATATGTATTTTTTATCAGCTTTATCTAAAATCTTAGATCTTTTTTTGCTAGGGGCTTTACGTCGCACCGACACAGATAGGTCTTATGGCGACGATGGGATAGGAAAGGCCTAGGAGTTGGAAGGAAGCGGCCGTGGCCTTAATTAAGGTACAGCCCCAGCATTTGCCTGGTGTGAAAATGGGAAACCACGGAAAATCATCTTCAGGGCTGCCGATAGTGGGATTCGAACCTACTATCTCCCGGATGCAAGCTTACAGCCGCGCACCTCTACGCGCACGGCCAACTCGCCCGGTAAAATCTTAGATTATATAGTCCATTAACAAATGTCAGAGTACCTTCAAACGCACAATCTACTTAATCCTTTCCAGTCCGGTTTCCGACAAGGACATAGTACAACTACAGCCTTACTCAAAGTGAATGAGGACGTTCGACAAGAAATAGACAGAGGACGAGTCACAGTTTTAGTATTACTAGATTATAGTAAAGCTTTTGACAGCGTAGACATTGACATATTACTTGTAAAACTGAAGGCTCTACATTTTTCTCAGAGTACGATTGCTTGGATGCATTCCTATCTTCACGGAGGTCAACAATGTGTGAAAGGTAATAATGGAATTGTTTCCTCATGGCGCCACGTGAATAGAGGAGTCCCTCAAGGCTCTGTACTTGGACCTCTTCTTTTCGCACTCTTTGTGAATGACATATCATCGAATTTAAGACATTGCAAATACCACATGTACGCTGACGACCTTCAACTCTACACAGACTCTACAGCACAAGACCTACAGGAAAATATAGACTTACTAAACATTGACTTACAGACTGTTAGTGAATGGTCTGCTGCCCACGGCCTGCAACTGAACCCTACAAAGTCACAAGTAATCCTTCTTAGCCATCAAAATCAAATGGCAAGTATCAATAAACGTCCATTGCCGAGAGTAATCCTTCAGAATGTTGCAATTCCTTTTGTACCACAAGTGAAGAACCTCGGCGTTATCATGGACGAACGCATGACTTGGTCTGGACATATCTTACATATCTGCCAAAAGGTTTTCTCTACTTTTCATTCTTTACATAAATATAAATACATATTTCCAATAAAACTTAAGCAGAAATCAATCGAGGCTCTTGTAATGCCACATTTCGACTATTGCGATGTTGTTTTCAATGATGTGAGGTCACTGATGTCCCTAAGGCTACAACGCGCTCAAAACGCATGTGTGAGGTATATATGCAATCTAAGAAAATATGACCACGTGTCATCATCTTCCCTAGAACTAGAGTGGTCGCGACTCCACGTTCGCCGTAATCATCATACTCTGTCTCTCCTCCACCGAGTCCTTACTACATCTTCCCCATCTTACCTTTCTTCGCGTTTTCATTATTTCTCAAATGTGCATAGCAGAGGTACACGGGCTCAAACATCAAACCTGCTCGTTATTCCTCACCATCGAACTGCAACATATAATAACTCATTTTCTGTGTATGCCGCCCGAGAATGGAATCGCTTACCGAATGACGTCAGAGGAATACCAACCACAAGGTAATTTAAAAGAGCGTTAAGAGGTACAGCAGGATACGAATGAACTGTGCATTTCTAGTACTTTACTGATGGTGTTAGTACATTATTACCACTAGCTATTATTATTATTATTATTATTATTATTATTATTATTATTATTATTATTATTATTATTATTATTATTATTATTATTAGGCTTATTATTAGGGTGGAATTTTATTTCTCTTATAAAGTATTTAGATTGTCTTTAACTGTGCTATACTTAGTATTAATTACGGTAGTGTTAACTTTGATTCTATGTACAATTGGTTTAGTGTAAGAGATGGCCTAATGGCCTTAACTACGCCAATAAAGACATTTATCTATCTATCTATCTATCTATGAGTTAACAATGGCAACATATTACTGTACCCTTCAGCGTTCAGTCTGCAAGCCTCTGTATTTAATAACCGCCACCACAACACTCTATTTGTAACTAGCTGTGTGGCCTCGATTAGTTCTATACCTCTTATCTTTCAATCATTAGAAAATGAGTCTAGCCATCGTCGTCTTAGTCGACCTCTACGTCTCTTACCATCTATAACAGAGTTCATTTATCTCCTAGGTAACCTATCCTCCTCCATTCGCTTCAGATGAGCACACCACCGAAGCCGGTTTACGCGTACAGCTTCATTCATCGAGTTAATTCCTAACTTAGCCTTTATCTCCTCATTCCGAGTACCCTCCTACTATTGTACCCACCTATTTTATCACAATTATTCTCGCTACTTTCATGTCTGTTAGTTCTAACTTATGAAACCACTCAGCTTTCACTCCCGTAAAGCAAATTTGGTCAGAAAACATATTTAGTCTTGGAAAACCCAATTCTCATGTCGTACTCATTGCATCTATTTTCAAGTTCCAAGATATTAGACTGCAGGCTTTCAGCACAATCTGCCATTAAGACCAAGTCGAGAAAAGCCATTCACGAAATGTGGAACTAATACGTCATTAAAGTGAATGATTGAAACATATTAAACTTGCGGCACAACATTCTTCAATTTGATTATTAGAAAATGCGTTTTTGTATTTAATAATTTTCAATTTTCTGAAACGTCTGAATTTTTTTCTATTTTCTCATCGTCTTGCATCTACTGTGTGTGATATTCACCTCTATATAACCGTGGTTCGAGGATGATTTACAGAGGAGTTAATTTTTCAGTGACTATTGTAAAATTCCTCAGCTGGACCCACTTTGTGCAACGCCATCACGCAGCTGACCGGGAGATGACACCATCACAGCTGTTGACCACACGCCTCCTCACAGGCGTTGAATATGGAACAATACGCCACTACATATTCATGAAAATATGGCATAACACTGAACAGACTGAAAACAGCGTGAAACAGTGGGGGAATTTATTACAGCAAATGCTATTTCAAATGCGGAATAAACCAACTGCACATTCGCTGACAGTTTCAAACATTTGACTAAGAAGAACATTGAATAATAATAATAATAATAATAATAATAATAATAATAATAATAATAATAATAATAATCCCGGAGACCCCGGGTTCGATTTCCGGCCAGATTAGGGCTTTCTACCTGGATCTGAGGGTGGTTCGATTTCCACTCAGCCTACTTGATTCCAATTAAGGAGGTATCTGACGGTAAGATGGCGGCTCCGGTTTAGGAAGCCAAGAACAACGGCAGAGAGGATTCGGCATGCTGATCATACGACACCTCGTAATCTGCAGGTCTCGGGCTGAGCAGCTATCGTTTGGTAGTCCATGGCCCTTTGGAGCTGTTGCGTCATGACGTTCGATTGGGTTTAATAATAATAATAATAATAATAATAATAATAATAATAATAATAATACCCCCAAGACGCAACAGCCCCGAAGGACCAAGGCCTACCAAGCGACCGCTGCTCAGCCCGAAGGCCTGCAGATTACTAGGTGTCGTGTGGTCAGCACGATTAATCCTCTCGGCCGTTATTCTTGGCTTTCTAGACCGGGGTCGCTATCTCACCGTCAACAGCTCCTCAATTCTAATCACGTAGGCTGAGTGAACCTCAAACCAGCCCTCAGGTCCAGGTAAAACTCCCTGACCTGGCCGGGAATCGAACCTGGGACCTCCGGGTAAGAGGCAGGCACGCTACCCCTACACCGCGTGGCCGGCTAATAATAATATCTCTCTCGTAACACCAAATTGAGGCACTATTAGACAGTTATCCGCCCAGAAGCCCTATACCCCACAGAATGCTTGATGCTCAACAGGAAAGGATTGTTGGACAAACCGGAGGTCCAAGAGATGAAGATCTTGAGAAAGATACTAGGACCGATTAAAGTAGATGGCGAGTAAAGAAGGCGACCAAAACAGGAGCTATACAGTTATACTGAATAAATCACAGACGTAGCCAGTGTGACCTTCTATGGAAATGTCACGAGGATTTACCCAACTAGGATGACCTATCAGCTTCTCAACTACTGACCAAACAGAAAGATAGGGACACCATGGCTAAAAGAAGTGAAGAATAGCATGCAGAAACTGGGAGTAACTGAAAACATCAGAAACGGAGCCCCTCTCAGAATAAAAATCAAACAAAAGAGTTTGCAGGTCAACCATCATGTAAAAAATTAGACACCTTTTGGACAAAGGAAAGAAGGGAGAAGCATAGCGAGTATTGCGCGAGTATTGGATAAATATCAAGTCCCTCTCCAAGCAGAAAAGTTGAACATCGTGGTCCTTAGTTTGCCCATATTTCACACTTGTTTAACCTCGCACTAAACATCGAAGGTAGTTACCGTGCCCTTAATTAACACAGATCCTACAGTCCCTTGAAAATCATCTTCAAGGCTGCCTGTAGTGGGATCCCAACCCACTATCTCCCGAATGCAAGCTGATCTCTGCACTCCCCTAACAGCACTACCAACTCGCTCAGTATATATTTGTCTCACATCCAACTAATTACATTTTATGGTTTCCGGAGATGTCGAGGTGCCGGACTTTGGTCACACAGGAGCTTTTACACGCCTATAAATCTAGCAACTCAAGGCTGACGTATCTGAGAACCTTAAAATACCACCGGACTGAGCCATGATCGAACCTGCCAAGTTGGGCTCATCACCTACCGTCTGAGGCTACTCAACTCCGCAACCTTCATGAACCAATCGACTTCTTCGAAGGAAAATAATAACGAGAACTCCAGTACAGTGAGCATTAGAAAAATTATTTTACTGTCGCATGGCCGGGAGACAAATACGTAAGTATAACATTCATCATTAAATAATTTCAGGTAGACGGAACACGTAGCATTTAACTATTCTGTTTATGACATCAAACATAAAGTCTCTGCAAGAGAGTAAATGTCCCATATCCATGAAGGTGGATCTTGATCGATGTATTCTCTTCTAATAATCGTCCCTTGGTACTAATGTTTGTCTGGATGACTTCTTAAGTAATTCATTTTATTCAATCTTACAAATTCTAGTGGTGCTACCAGCAGCCTACCCTCAGCTTGCTAATGACTAGGTAGGAATACTTGGTTTTATTGATGTTGATATCCAAATTATAAACTTTCACTAACGCCCTGACATGGTCTAACGTCAAATGGAGATCTGCAAAATTCATATATAGACACTGTCATTTCGAGAGTGTCTCTCTTCTACTTTAGCTGTCTGTAATACAGAGATTATAAAAATGCTTGATTCATAGCGTTATTAAACTTGGCTTCAGATCACTTCTTTCCCCTCAGTTTTCATAACTTGCAGTTTGTAATAAAGATAGATTTTTATCAAGCCCGACTCTTCTTTCTTAAATTTTCACACACCCTATTGGGATCACGGATATGGTATACATTGGAATGCCAGAATTCGTGGTACAGCAGTATATACAGGTAACAGTAGGTGGCGCCACGTCTTGAAAGTGCCCAGATCTGTACCAGGTGTGATGTGTAAGTGTAAACACTATCTGTGCTCGTCGTGGCAAGGCGACGTAAATTATCGTTTGGGGACCAGATGGATCGAACATTCCATTTTTGAAGTTGTTTGGATATTTAACATTCCTTGATCGACGTGTCACGTGTGGATCAGGAATACCTCATCGAAGGCATTATCGCCCACAGCGAACAGCGCACTGGCGGGCCACGGATGCTGAACGGTCGTTATTAGCGGCGTCTGGCCTAGAATTTCCGGTAAAAGACAAGCCACACTGGCTCCGGTGACATCCATATTCAATACAGGTGATAATAATATGTACAACCAGCATGTCAGTGCTGAATTCTGTAACTTCAGTAGAAAATGAGAGCAGAAGACCTATCAGAGTACCCTTGTTAACACCACGACCCCAGGTACTGTCTTTCGCCTGGGCACATGGCATTGCTAATTGGACTCTGGAGAACTGACAGCATCTATCTTGGTCTGATGAGTGACTGTTCCAGTTTTTTCGAGCTGATGGTAGGGGTTTGAATATGGCGCATGCCCCATGAAGGCATGGTTCTCAGTTGTCAACAATAAACCATACAGGCTGGCATGGGCTGGGTCCGCTGATCCATCTTAACAGGTTGTAGAACAGTAACACCTCCTTTGAACTGCTTAGTGAACTCTTGGAGCACTTCATGGACTTCACGTAACCCTACAACGATGGGCAGGATAATTCACCATGTCATCGGGCCCAAGTTGTGCAGAGCTAGTTCGAGGAGTATTCTGGAGAATTTCAACGACAGCTTTAGCCCCCTCGTTCGCCTGATATGAACCCTGTGGAGTATTTATGGAACGTAGTGATGAGGTTTATTCACACTGATGACTCTGCACCTAATATCAGAAATTTGTAGGTAGCTCTCCAAATAGCATGGGTGAGGATCGTTCAACAGGAGTTGCTTCCACTTGTTAAAGCGATGGTACAACACGTTGCTAACCTGGCTGAGCTAAAGAAGGGCCTACATGATTCTAGACCCCTACCCGTGGCTTTTGGAATGTCAGTGTACATCGCACACGTGAACCAGTTGAATGACCAGATGCCTTTCCTGATGTCAACCCTGTAAAGGGATGATATACAATTATTGCAAGTTTTGGGATAGCTGTGAGTATATGAAACGACATGAATTAAGACAAATACCTAGTCTCCAAGCCAGACGATTTTACCAGACGTACCTAAAAACTCTGGCATTATATTCTGTTATTAATTATCATCCAAATATGGGCACTTCCCTGACTCTTTCGGTAGGCTTTCCTACACGACATCTTACAAACAGCATACGGAACCCAATTTCTGTACATTTGCGAATGATAGGCATCCCTTAAAATATCACACATTTGTCAACATTAAATTTCGCAATCATATAATGGCACTGAACGTGTAAGCTATTAGCTGTAACCTTGCATTTGTGATATGGCGAGTTCGAACTCCACCATCGACAGCCCTTATGGTGTACCGTGCTTTCCTATATTTACATTGAGCAAAAGTTGGGGTGTACCTTACCTGTCCAAGTCGAAGCTCTTTCCATGGTAGTTCGACCGAATAACTTTATCAGTTATATACGAGGGCAGTATATAAGGTATTGGCAATAAAGGTAGAATCCAATAATAATGAACTAACAAGTAAAATTACGTTACATTCCTTAAATGTAGTCACCTGCAAAGTATATTATCCTTTGTCAAATGTCGGGAAGCTATTGGGGACCGTTAGTAAGGCGTTCTCTGTGGTAACAGCGACTGAGCGCCCTACTGCGCGGAATACAAATGGCGCGTCAGGAAATCGTGGTCTCGGAGGAGTTCCTTCAACTTCGGAAGTAGATTGAAGTCACAGGAACTCATGTCTGGTGAGTACGGAGGGTGTTCTAAGACCTAATTCAGAGCCGCACGAAACGCCTTGACCGATCATGCAACCGTCCTATACGGCAATGCATTCTCGCCACAGGCTTTACGTAATCCTCCATAACATTCTGATACATTTTTAATCCATGAACGCTAACTACCTTTCGAAAACATGCTTTAGGGTGGTGAAATCGACACTCTTCACTTCAACGCCACACAGCAAGAACACTCCCAACTGAATACTCGTCAAATGCGCATCGACAACAGTGCCACCTGACCACTCCCATATCCCATTTGCGCATGTCTGATTATAACCATTGTAATAATAACCGTAAACGTAGTTAGTGGGACGTAAAGTCATTAACATTATTAAACTAATAATAAAATTAATAATTTTGATAACAAAATTGCAGATGACTTTGCAGTCCTCTCTAACAATAAACAAGAAGCACTCCAGTCCGTAGAAGAACTTCATGAAATAGTGGCAAGAACAGGTCTGCAAATTTCATATTAAAATGCAAAGTATATGGAAGTTACAAAATCAGGATTTAACAACCATCCTTTAATCATTAAATATGGGAAAATCTTCCAAGTAGACAAATTCAAGTAACTAGGAGAAATTATACAACCAAACGGGATAAATCAGCAAGCAAGCAAAGAAAGAATTACAAAATTACAAAAAGCATACAAAATGGTCTGGAGCAGATACAACAACAAATCTATATCCCAAAACGCAAAATTACGACACTACGACACAGTTTTCAAACCAGAATCCCTTTATGCATCAGAAGCTCTGATAATTGGTGGCAGATCACAAATAAAAAGCACTGCAAAACAAGAGAGAAAAATTCTCAGGAAAGTTCTAGGACTTAAATGCGAAAATGGTATTTGTATGAAAAGAAAATCACAGGAAATCTTTCAAGTAACAGAAAAATTCGCAGACACCTTTAGAAAAACAGAAGATTAAAATTCTAATGTCACCTGATCAGGATGGATAACAATAGGCTACCAAACAAAATACTAAATTTCGAAGTATCGAAAAAAAATCACAATTGGCTTACAGAAATATACAAAAATCTTCAGGAAATTGGTATAAATGAAGAAATCTTGCAAAACAGAAAAAATTCAGAAATCTCAAACAAACAAACAAACAAACAAACACAAATTTGCTGATCAAGTTAAAAGACAAGCTACAGGATGAATGGAAGGACGTAAAATGAAGCACAGCGAAAGGATGAAGAGATTTTGGGAAGACAAGAAGAAACGTTGTGCTAAATAAGTTCACACGCGCTGCTTAGTTGGGCATAACAGATTTAAAAAATCAACACATTTAAAAAATCGAACTAACAAATTGAATGTTCTCGGCGACGCAGGGATGGGAAGTGCTAGGAGTCGGAAGAAAACGGCCGTGGCCCTAATTAACCAGCCTTTGTCTTCTGTGAAATTGGGAAAACACCGCAAACCACCTCCAGGGCTGCCGACATTGCGATTCGATTCCGGAATGTCCCGAATGCAACCTCACAGCTATGCGACCCTAACCACACGGCCAAATCACTCGGTAAACCAATGAATGAAGCTGATCCGTGCATCAAATGCAATAACACACCATTTCAGTTATAACAATGCCGTAGTTATTAATTTAAAATTTAGCTCAAACGGTAAGGTAGCATTCTTTTTAAACAAAATAATCCATTTTCCATAAATGTAGTGTTTGATAATGTTGATAGAATCCACCGAGATATTTCTACAAATGGTTAACAATTTTCTATCCTCAGACGAAATTTGTTGAAAATTTGAGGACAATACCTGAAACTGATCGTCTGGATCCATAAAGAAGGCCGTATACTTTGAACTTTAGGGATCCATACTGGGGGGGGGGGGGGAGAGAAGTTGGTGTTATAATATTATAGTATTCTTCCGATCTTCGGTTCAAAGAGCCCTGGGTTCGATTCCTTCCCGGACCGATATTTTAACTGCGTATGGTGACTAGGTGTTTGTTTCAACACACTTCTCTTTTATGTAACACTATTTATCGCAACATAAACACGCAATAACACGTACATACCTCCACACAGAGTTGGCGTCAGGAAGGGGCCAGCCGGTTGTACAAGTGAGCCACGTTCATTTCAAGCGTGAACCCCACTAAATTATGATTAATAATAATAGTAATAATAATGTTTGTGTCATCAGTTCATAGACTGATTTGATGCAGCTGTCCATGTCACCCTATCCTGTTCTTACCTTTTCATCTCTACGTAACAACTACTTCTCACATCTACTCTAATCTGTTGTCATATTCATATCTCGGTCTACCCCTGCCTTTTTACCACCTACACTTCACTCAAAAACCGACTGAACAACTCGTGGGCGTCTTAAGATATGTCCTATCATTCTATCTCTTCTTCCGGTCAAAGTATTCTCCTCTTACCGATTCGATTCAATATCTCTTCATTCGTGATTCGCTCTAACAGTCTTACCTTCAGCATTGTTTTGTAACACGACATTTCAGAAGCTTCTACATACTTTCCCTCTGAATTAGTTACCATCCACGTTTCACTTCCATACTGCATCCTTTGCGGCAGACGGGAGCAATACCATGCCACGCTCCAGACGAAAGTCCTCAAAAACGTCTTTCTAATTGCTGTATCAATGTTCGAAGTGGTCCTACTGAACTCCATTACTTTGGTTTTGGAATTGATATTTTGAACTTGTAGTCCTTTTTCTAAGACTTTGTCCATGTCATTCAGCAATTTATTTAGAACCTCTGCAGACTCAGATAAAATATCAACATCTTCGGCAAATCTCAAGAGTTTTGATTTCCTCTCCTTGGATTGCGATTGCTTTTCAATTATATAATTACTGAAAAGGTGAGGGCACAAACTGCAGCCTTGCCTCACTCCTTTCTGGATTGCTGCTCCTTCCCCTTTGTTTACTGCAGACCGATTTTTGTACAGATTGTAGATAATTCTTCTTTCTCGATATTTGATTCCTATCACCTTCAGAATCTCAAATAATAATAATAATATTAATACTAATATGGCCTCAGCTACCGTACGCAAGAATATCGATGTAATATCACTTAGGCTGCATGCGCCCCGACCAGGAATGGAACACGTGACCCTCGAAACCGGAGACCACTAACGGGACGTTTACGAAGGTCGATTAACTACACAAACACACCGTAACCGACATCAAAATAACGAAGATCATTAAAGAGAAATAGCATACGTAACGTAATAATTACAGTAATTACGATATAACTCCTGAAATGAAGCAATAAAATGAAATTTCTCCTACATTTAATCTATTGTAGACGACCTTTGGTAACTGTGAGTCATATACCGGGTAATATTAGTTGTGTGCTCAGGGATGACCAAACAGATACCTGAAGACAGTCATTACGATGATGACCACCTGGTAGGGGTTGGGGTGGGGGCATTAATTATAACGGTCGGTAATTACGCACTGGGTTGTCAGGTGTATCTAGCAGAGCGTGGCAACGCCTGATAATCTTATCCTAGCCGCTAAATCCCCCGTCACATACAGCCTGTCAGATCACACGCCTTGTCTTGTCTTGTCTTAGCTCACCCACGGCAATTGATTCAATGAAATACCACCGTCCATCTTCAATAACGCTGCCAAATATAATAATAATAATAATAATAATAATAATAATAATAATTAGCCCACTATCGGCAGCCCTGAAGATGGTTTTCCGTGGTTTCCCATTTTCACACCAGGCAAATGCTGGGGCTGTACCTTAACTAAGGCCACGGCCGCTTCCTTCCCACTCCTAGCCCTTTCCTGTCCCATCGTCGCCGTAAGACCTATCTGTGTCGGTGCGACGTAAAACAACTAGCAAAAAAAAAAAATAATAATAATAATAATTAGCAGACAGTTCAACACGCCAGAATAATTCTGAGTCGACAGGAAAATAAGGGAATTTATCTAACAACCTCTAACCTAAAGAAAATGAAAAATTGAATTTCTGGGAGAAATTTCCGAACCGTTCAGAATTAGAAACGGTGCCCCACAAGGAGATGGATTATCCCCACTACTATTCAATATCTTTTTGGAAAAAGTGATTCGTGAATAGGAAAAACCACGAACCTACTGCGCTGGCGTAGCAGGGGGAGAGGTGATACTCCCACGTGGCGCGTCCCAGGTGGCTGATAGGGGGGGGGGGGGTCCTAACCGGCTTGCCGACAGACTTGAGGGAAATAAAATACCTCTCGCGGACCAAACACACTACCCCCTGCGGGTGGGGGACGCACTTGCAGAATACACCCTCGGTATCCCCTGCCTGTCGTAAGAGGCGAATAAAAGGGGCGACCGAGGGATGATTGTATTAGAACCATGAAACTACTTGTGATTAGTACCACCACGCGGGGAACACCATGGGTCGCTATTAGTTGCGCGTAGTACCACTATGTTAGGTACCAAATAGGTTTTTGATTAGTAGCAATCAGGAGCACCGTGCGGTCAGGCTTTTACGGTACCTGTGATTAGTAGCACTATTTGAGCGACACCAGGGTTCTGGCTTGCCTATGATTAGTAGCCACTATATGAGGAACACCACGGGATAGTACGAGTCCCTGTGGTTAGTACACTTATGTGATGAAAATCATAGGTTTGCGTTGCCTGTAAATGGCGCCGCTATGTGTAAAACACCATAGGTCTGTATTACATGTGCGAATTTCATTACCTGTGAGTAGTACCATAATGTGTGGAATACCGCGAGTCTACGATACTTTTGATTAGTACCGCACCATGTCAAATACCATGGTTCTAGTTTCCAAGCGATAAGTACCATTATGAGAGGCCGATGACCTGTATTTTGGATCCTTTTAGCTTGCAAGCATCATCGATTCAATATTGAGCTATAGAAGCAGTCCCTTGGTCAGTATTATTATTGTTTTCCGTCAGTTTCTGTGACTGAGGCATTGCGGGTCGTCTTCATTGATTGTTTTAATTCATATCCATCCGTTCATTTTTCGTCCTCACGCTTTGAATTCTGGTCAGTGGAGGATTTTGGATTTTTATTTTGTCATTGCATTTTGTCTCATTTCGTACCATCAGGGGCCGATGACCTAGATGTTAGGCCCCTTAAAACAACAAGCACCATCATCGAATAGGAAAAAAAGGCACTACGGGGGTAAATTTTGCCAGACTTCTTAAAATCAAAATTCACGTTGATTAATTACATTGTGTAGATGACGTCGCAATTCTTTCAAGAGAAAAGCTTACTGAAATAGCGGCAAAAACCGGAATTCAAAATTTGAAAAGAAGCGGAGATTCCTCCAAATTGATAAATTCAGGTTTTTTTTTTTTTGCTAGTTGTTTTACGTCGCACCGACACACATAGGTTTTACGGCGACGATGGGACAGGAAAGGGCTAGGAGTGGGAAGGAAGCGGCCGTGGCCTTAATTAAGGTACAGCCCCAGCATTTGCCTGGTGTGAAAATGGGGAAACCACGGAAAACCATTTTCAGGGCTGCCGACAGTGGGGTTCGAACCTACTATCTCCCGAATACTGGATACTGGCCGCACTTAAGCGACTGCAGCTATCGAGCTCGGTAAATTCAGGTATAAAGACGAAATTATTCAGCCAGTACGCTTAAATCAGAACGCAAACAAAGAAATAACTGCTATCTCCAAGGAGCTTAGAAAATCAACTGGAACAGACCACAA
This sequence comes from Anabrus simplex, assembly GCF_040414725.1. Lineage (NCBI taxonomy): Eukaryota > Metazoa > Arthropoda > Insecta > Orthoptera > Tettigoniidae > Anabrus > Anabrus simplex. Next base: position 59,694,306 of record NC_090272.1, on the reverse strand, counting down.
CACTAGATAAAAATTGAGGATTTTGGCGACGTTTAGTAAATTCACAGAGGCTTGCAGACTGAACACTGAAAGGCATAACGGTTTATAATGATGGCGTATGAATATTGTTTCATGGGTTCTCGGATAACCAGAAAAATGTGAAATATATTGTATCCGGCTTACAGGTATAATAAAACAAAGTTACTACCAGTCACAGTTACCTGCTTCATACCATATGCTATTAACCCTCTACTGCATGAATTATTTTTCGTTTTCGTTTGGTGAAGAAAGTTTCAAGCTTTAATGTGTTTTAAATGTGCCAGCAATTCTTAACTGGGGCTAATAGCTTAACACTCGTATGTGATGTGGATTGCCATAGTGGAATATATATACATTTTTTCACGATTTTACGCTGAGCTAAGCTTTTAACATTCAAAGACCGAACATTACTACCTACTGGCCATGGATACGTACTGCGGTACAACTTGTACGACCGTAGGTCGGTAATGTCTTTGAGGTTGAGCCAGAGGTTACTCCTGAAGCCTGTGGTAATATGATGGGGAGGGCCCACTTAAAATAAACGGTAGTTGGTACGCGTGGATTTTGACGGGGTGGAAGGAGCACCTTTGGTTGTAGGGCAGTTTTGTCTTATGTTATGTAGAAAAAACAAGGCATCACTGGGATATATGTTTAATTGATTGTACAGTTGAAGGTGTGCCGTAAAACTACCTCTGTCTACAATACTTATCCATGTATAAAGGTGAAATGTTATTTGTTGTCTAATGGCAACAGTATGCGTAGAGTGTTAAAAAGTGTGGTATAATCGTTTTATACATCTTTTTATTCTCTTTGTCCACTTCTCTGAGCTGGGTTAGTGATGCTCAAAAGGGGATGTTTGGATCAATTAAAGACCTCATCTGTATAAGGATGTAACAAAAAAAAAAGTCCTTTTTCAGAAAAGAGGAACATTCTTTGGAATGTATTTCATGGAATACACTAATTGAATCAACTGCGTATGCAATTGTACAAATGAGTTCATATACTAAAAGAACTTTATTGTTACTAGTCAAAGTTAAGTAATAATTTATGAATAGGAAGTGATACAGTTGACAATAATCTGTAACTATATCTTACATTTGTATATATCAGAAAAGAAATCCTGTATATGCACCTGATAAAAAATGATTGCGAATAATATTCGTGTAATAATAAAAGTAACAACATCAAAATGTCAATTTAAATAAAGCCAATAGACGGTATCACCTCTATATTTTGATACGTTTTCTTATCTGTTACACCTGGTGGTGAACTAACATAAGCACTGTCCACCATCTTCACTGATGTTTCATCCTTACCAGGTGTATTCATAAGACTTTGCCATTTTGTAAAAAACATGTAATTTTGAAGGGAAATTTATGTTTCGTTTATTCAAAATACTGGCCATCGTCTTCTACACACTTCGCCACCTTTCAGGTAAGTTATGAATACCATGCCAGAATAACTGTGTGTCTTTTTCGGCAAACCATTTTTTGAGCCGTTCTTCAACTTCCTCGAAATTGTTGAAGTGCTGCTCTGCGAGCGCATGCCCCATTTATGCGAAGAGGTGATAGTCAGATGGCGCCAGGTAGGGGCAGTACGATTGGTGCGGAAGGATGTCCCATCCAAACGATTTCAAGGTGTCTTTCATTGGTTTTGCTGTGTGAGATGGCGCATTGTCGTATAACAAAATCACTTTGCTATCCCTTCTGGTGCAGTCCGGTCGTCTTTCGATCAACGCGTGATTTAAATTAATCATTTGTTGGCGATAGCGTTATGCATTAACGGAAGGACGTGGGTTCGAATCTCCGTCAGGAAGTCGTAAAATTCCGGAGGTGCATATGGCCCTGAGGTTCACTCAGCCTACACCAAACATGAGTACCAGGTTAATTTCTGGGGGCAAAGGCGGCCGGGCGTAGAGCTAACCACTCTACCCCCATCACGTGCCGCGGTTAGCAATGGTGGAAGCCTTTACCTTCCACTCCTCCAAGGGCCTTCATGGCCTGTACGGAGGTGACTTTGTCAAGTGTTCATTGCTTGTCTTCACACTTTTGTGGTCTACCAGAGCGCGCACTGTCTTTCCCATTGAAATCACCACGTTTAAACCATGTCTCACATGTTCTAATCGATTTGGAGGGTTCACCATATGTTTCTACCATCAAACTATGACTTTCCATAGCCTTTATCTTTTGATTAAATAAGAAAAGCAATGCGTTCCGCAAACGATCTTTTTCAGGCACAAACCTCGACATGATCACTGAACGATACAACACAGATGCTAGTGTTTGGCGGACTCAACTTGTGTGCGTTGGTAGGTTAATGTGAGACGAACAAACAGACATCTGCATAAAATTCATACGCTGCGTACTGGTGGCTAGCACCATCTCTTAATATAACCGGAAAAGACTTATGCATACACCTGGTATACCACGGAAGACAAAGGTCTGCTGGCTGTAAACTAGATGAAGTCAATGGTAAGACATAAGATGACACCAAAGCATATAAGCGTGATGAAACATCCTATTTCCAATGCAATCCCACTTTTCAAGAATTTGTTGGTTACATCCATATTCCGGGGAGAGCACAGTACTTACAGAATCTATCATGATTTATTCATCATGATATAAACGCGGTAACAATATTTTAAAGAAGTGTGTCATTTTGAACAGGATATCGATATATAAATGGCATTAGCACATGTAACTCATTCCATCATGAGAACAAAAGAGCGATGATGTGTTAATTTTCGTTATTGAGAATTATCAGTTATTTAAAATAGATAATTTGAAATGTGTACATTGATATTTTATAGCGGAATATTAATGAGGGATTAACCTCTACGTTCTGTGTATTCACATTAGTAAAATTTTAAATGAAATATAAATAAATTTCGATCCTAAATTATCCACAATGCTTTCTAAATATAAGCGCATGTAAATACGGTGTAATGGTCATGTAATAAATGCTGTTCGTAATTACCATTTCCTCATAAGATTAATTATAGGAGAAATATATCTGATCGTCTCTATAATGTATCATTGAAGAAAGGGGAACACATGAACATGAAGGTCTCGTTAAAATCGCCAAATGACGGGATACATAGCTCCTAAGGGGCTGCCTCTCCGAGGCGTTAAAGGCATGCATGCTCGGTTCACCCGGAAGGACGTGGGTTCGATTCCCCGTCAGGAAATCTAAAATTTTAAGAAACGATATTTACACTACTGGAGGTTCATATGGCCCTTAGGTTCACGCAGCCTGCACCAAAATTGAGAACCAGGTTTATTGATGGGGGCAAGACGGCAGGGCGAAGAGTTAACCACTCTACCCCACTTAGTGCCGAGATTAAGTATAGTGGAAGCCTTTACCTTCTTGGCATGTACGGAGATAAATTTGCTTGCTTTTGCTACATAGCTCAGACGGTAGAGTGCTGGCTATCTTATTCCGGGTTGGTGGGTTCGATTCTGATCTGCCCGGTGGTACTGGAAGGTGCTCAAATATACTAACCTTATGTCGGGAGATTTACCAACCCATAAAAACCTCCTTCAGAACAAAATTTCGAAACCTCAGCCCCTGCCAATGACGTAAAATTAGTTAGAAGGACGTAAATCCAACACGATTTATTAAACACTTTTGAAAACATACGTTGGTGAGACTCGCAGAAAAGACAAACATTGAAACATACTAAAATATCATTTACAATCTCAGATCTAATGAGTTTACCCACTGGACTGGGTCAGGTGTTACCAAATGCAAGCAATAACACCCCCCCATGGCACTACAGCCCTTAAAGGGCCTTGGCCTAGCAAGCGACCGTTGCCCAGCCCGAAGGCCTGCATATTATTAGGTGTCGTGTGGTCAACACGACGAATCATCTCGGCCGTTATTCTTTGCATTCTAGACCGGGGCCGCTATCTCACCGTCAATTCTAATCACGTAGGCTGAGTGGACCTCGAACCAAGCTCCAGGTAAAAATCCCTGACCTGGCCGGGAATCGAACCCGGGTCCTCCGGGTAAGAGGCAGGCACGCTACCCCTACACCACGGGGCCGGCTACGTCCTCAAACAATACTCCACTTTAAAGTCCTAGTGCAGACCCAGTGGACAGTCTAGATTCTGTTGAGGGTGGTATAGCCCTTCCTTGTTACTGTTGTAATAATATCCTCTAGATCTCCTGAAGAAAGTAAACATGTAGAATCCTGTGAGAATTACGAATCGGCTCCATTATCTTTTCAACGTGCGAGTATTGTTCGTCCTCGTTTAATAGGGATGAAGATTTCCTCAGGATATTATTTCTTCCCTATTTTCTTCCTTTCTTTGGCTTCAGTTTTTCGCTCAGTAAATTCCAGTCTATCGCCGGCCCCATGGTGTACTGGCAGAGTGCTTGTCTATCACCTAGAGATCCAGCTTCGATTTCTGACCAGTCCAGCGATTATAATTTTGGTCTGCGGTCAGGACCGGTGTTCATTCAGACTCATGAGGCCAATTGAGGTGCTATTGATATGAGAGTTCTGTAACATGTCAAAAAATTCGAGCATTGCGTCTGTAGATGTCACCATGCGGATCATGTGTCACTCTAGGTATCTGCAGACCATATGGCTGGGCAGAAGTCTCCTCGTGTGGGTGGGGTGGTTTTCCGTGGTTTCCCATTTTCACTCCAGACAAATGATGTGTCTGTACCTTAAGGCCACGGACGCCTCCTTCCCACTCTTAGCCCTTTCCTATCCCATCGTCACATTAAAACCTATCTGTGTCGGTGCAACGGAAAACTTGTTAAAAAAAACTCGCACCCTAAATACTTGAAATTATCTACCTATTCCAGCTTTGTAACACCAGTATGACGTTAAATTCTGTTGAATTTCTTACCTACTGACATCAGTTTAATCTTCGAAAGGCTAATTTTCATACCACACCCACTGCACCTATTTTCAAGTTCCAAGATATAAGAATGCAAGCTTTCGGCACAATCTGCCATTAAGACCAAGTCGTCAGCATAGGCCAGACTGCTTACTGCATTTCCACCTAACTGAATCCTTCCCTGCCATTTTATACCCTTCAGCAGATGATCCATGCAAACTACGAAGAACAAAGGTGAAAGATGAAAGTCTTGTCTAATGCCTGTAAGTACCCTGAACGACGAACTCATTCTACCAATAATTCTGACTGCAGGCGAATTGTCAACATAAATGCTTTTGATTGATTTTAATAATCTGCGTTTAATCCCATAGTCCCCCAGTATGGCGAACACCTTTTCCCTCGGTACCCTATCATATGCTTTCTCTAGATCTATGAAACATAAATACAACTGTCTATTCATCTCGTAGCATTTTTCAATTACCTGTTGCATACTGAAAATCTGAACCTGTCAGCCCCTCTGTGGTCTGAAATCACACTGGTTTTCATCCAACTCCCCCTCAACCAGTGATCGCACCCTCCCTTCCAAGATGCCAGTGAATACCTTGCCCGGTATACGGATCAATGAGATACCTCGATAGTTGTTGCAACCCTTCCTGTTCCCTTCTCTATAGATCGATGTACTTACTGCTTTTGTCCAACACCCCATGCTAATCTTACTACTCTATGAAGCCATCCCATTCCTACCTTCCCAATATACTTCACCATTTCAGGTCTAATTTAATCTATTCCTGCTGATTTATGACAATGGAGTTTATTTACCATCCTTTCCACTTCCTCAAACGTAATTTCACCAACATCATTTTCCTCCTCCCCATGAGCTTGGTTATTCGTTACACCACCAGAAGGATTTTCTTTTGCGTTGAGAAGATTTTCAAAATATTTCCTCCACCTGTCCAGAGATTCCCTGTGGTCTATTATGAGTTCACATGAATTAATTCAAAACACTGTTCATTATTCCTTTTTCCCTCCCTTCCAAAGATTCTTCATTACTGTCCAGAAAGTTTCCCTGCTGCTGGACCTAGCCTTTGCAATGTATTACCAAAATCTTCCCAAGACTTCTGTTAGGATTCAACAACTACTTTTTTCGCTCTGTTTCTTTCATATACGTACAATTTTCTGTCTGAATTGGCCTTTGTTTTGAGCCATTTCTGATATGCCTTCTTTTTACGTTTCCAAGCTGCTCTCACTTCATAATTCCACCAAGATGTTCACTTTTTCCCATCTTTACATACAGTTGTTGCCAGGCATTTCCTTGTAGTTTCTACTAGAGCATCCCTGTATTCCATCCATTCTCTTTCTATATCCTGAATCTTTCCTGGAGATATTCTACCTTTATCTGTTTACAGCCAGATTTCACTTCCTCTATCCTCGGCCTTAGTTTACTACAGATCAGATAGTGGTCTGTATGATCGAAAGATCCCCCAAAAACCCGTACATTCCTAACATATTTCCTGAATTCGAAGTCGGTTAAGACATAGTCTATTATGGATCTGGTACCGCTACCCTTCCATGTGTAGCGGTGTACAGCCTTATGCTTGAAGAATGTATTCGTAACTGATAAACCCATTCTAGCATAGAGGTCCAGCAAACACTTCCCATTCCTACTACAGTAGATTCCATATCTTCTCCATATTTACCAATCACCCTTTCGTATCTTTCAGATGTATTTCCATCTCTCGCATTGAAATCGCCCATTACCACTATCCTACCATTGCTGTTGACCCTGATTAGGATGTCACTCACTGCTTCATAAAACTTGTCCACTTCATCCTCATGTGTACCCTCACGTGGTGAATACAATGAGACAATTCTCGTACTAATTCCTTCAACTGCTAAATCTACCCACATCATTCGCTCATTTACGCGCCTAACATAAACTATGTTACGTGCAGTAGTATTCCTGATAAACAGCCCTACCGCATACTCTGCCCTTCCCTTTTTTACACCCTTCAAGTACACTTTATAATCTACCTCTTCCTCGTTATCACTTACTCCTAGTACATCCAGATGCATTCTCTTTGCTGACTCAGCCAGTTTTACTTTCTCTCTTACATAAGGTCCATTAACATCGATAGCTCCCCATCGAAATCCATTTCGTTCGCCAAGTTGTTTCTAGGGGAGTCCATCGCCTGTTAAATCCGTTACTGCCATAGGTCCTAGGCTTGCTTAAAATGTTCTGAGCTCGGTAAATTCGTGAAGCAGGGTGCTACCCTACTTACGCATAGTCCAAGTGATGATCTCTCCTCTAACGGGTTAGGCCATGACTGAGAATGACGTCCGAGATGCCCACTCCCATTCCATAGCAACTGATATCCCGACCCTCAAGAGCACGTACTAAGCCACGAACTAGGACGTGATTACAGCAACCGACACCATGAACCATACATACATCTACTTCTTTTAAAATTTAATCTCATTTCATCACAAATGTTTTAACGCCGCAATAACTTGGAAAGATTATCTATGACGGATAGAACAGAAAAGGGCTTGAAATGGTCATGAAGTAGCCGTAGCCTTAATCGTGGTACTGTGTGGAAATCAGAAACCATGGTAAACCACCTCACTTCCTCCGATGCTGGAGTTCAAACCAACCATCCCTCGAACGCAAGCTTACAGCCACGCGGCTTGTACAATGCAGTCAAATCACTCGGTAGACTTCATTTCTTGTGGCCCCCGTGTTAACGTGTTACGGCTATGGAGCCTAGCATTCTGCATCCAGGAGATGAGTGGGTTCGAACACCATCGTCGGATGTCCTCAGAATGGTTTCCTTTGGTTTGTCATTTTTATTTCTGTAAAAATATCAGGACAATTTCTATTCATTGGCTACATGCGATTTATTGCCCTTTATCACCTAATTTCATTCCCATCATAAGCTCCTCAAGTGAGCTTGGTGACAGGAAGGGCATCCGGTCATAAAAAGTGTCATATAATTTCCTCTCGCCTCATCTCCAGACTCAAATCAGGAAACGGAAGATATGCTCACAATGTCTGTTAAGTCGTCAACCGATAGGTTGGTTGTATCCTCCAGAACCACTGTCAAAGCTTACGTGGTTGTAACATCCCGCCATGATACAACAGCCCCTCGGTAATTATCCAAAGGTTAAGTCTGTGCACCGTCATGCTCATGACAAAGGATAATACGCCATCAGGTTTTGTGCAACAATTTTCGGAGGAATACTGGCGTAACGTGAGTGAAATCCGTCTTAGAGCATTTTTCAGTTCGGCAGTGGTAACATAACGTAACGTTCCTATGAAACAATACACTTTATGAATCCCCATAGCGAATCATCACATCAGCAAAGAAGAACGTCCGGTAGATATCAACCGAAGCAGCGGTCCTGGTTATTTTACAGCTTTTCATAAAATCCACAGTTCTAGCCCTTCAGTCAAGCAACTCAGTGTTGAAAACATCCTAGAGATATGAGCTACAAATTTTACGTAAATAAAATATAAAATATGAGAATATATTTTTTTATTCCTAAAAATTACAATCCTTTTCCCAATCATCGTTATCCGGTCCATTAGATTAGCAGTTTGCCTTTTACTACCACTACTGGCGCTGATGCGAGTCCATGCAGAGTTTCACTTAAGCCCTTATAACTACTTTCGGTGTGAACATTTCTCTAAAAATCAAAAACCGCTTGAGTGTATTGAACCAAGAAACACATTACAGAAAGAATTATGTAAATAAGTTAGTTTGGCTAGGATTTGAATAAAAAGGAAAACGAATAAAGAAACAAGTGATTTTAGGCACTTTTCTTCGGACCTGCATTTAGGCCGGAAGTGATTATCGAAAAAAATTTTAGTTTGATAGAGCTATCAAAGACTCACGATTTGACATGTTTACGGGCCCTTTAGTTCTTCAACTTTCGGTACAATTGAGGAAATTGCTTAATTTTTCTTTATTCGTAGTACTTTGTCAGCTAGGAAATATTTTCAACAATTTTTTTTGCTAGTTGTTTTACGTCGCACTGACACAGATAGGTCTTACGGCGACGATGGGACAGGAAAGGGCTAAGAGTGGGAAGGAATTGGCCGTGGTCTTAATTAACGTACAGCCCCAGCATTTGCCTGGTGTGAAAATGGGAAACCACGGAAAACCATTTTCAGGGTTGCCGACAGTGGGGTTCGAACCTACTATCTCCAGAATACTGGATACTGGCCGCACTTAAGCGACTGCAGCTATCGAGCTCGGTATTTTCAACATTAAAAGTGTGGATTTTTCTTGGACCAAGAGACCTCATTTCGTAATAGATAACTGCTGTATATGACACTCATTCAGGAAAAAAAAAAAAAAACCAACGCTTTATATCACTCTCGTAATTTGTCGAACACCTGAAGCAGTGCTTGTACGTGCCTCGTTCCATCGATCCACGTCAGAATCCACCAATTCTTCAACGTGTGTAGGCCAATCTGGCCGAATACGTAAGTTTTGTTTCATATGCTTCTGCATTGCATTCTCTAATTTGGCAGATCGTTTACCTGTTGTCTTTCTCGGTAGTCTTTCCACGGACTCCTCCACGAGTCAACGTGTTTATTCTTTGGTGGAAGATCTGCCACTTCTTTTCTTATTCTTTACACCACTCGTGGGGAGAAATCTATGTTCCTACCTCTAAATTGTTTGTTTCAGAGGGAAACCCCGTTGAAACTGCGTCATAAATTCAGTACGCAGCTCTCTAAAAGCCTGGCCGCTTTGGTTCCTGCAATGCACCCACGAACTCGCAATAACAAGTTGTTCAATGGTATTAGCCATTGTTTAATTTATAGAAATATAAGCAAAAATATACGTTCACAACAATTTACATAGGGTAGTGAGACTTTATGGCCACCCTGTAGTTTACTCTGACCGTGACAAGAGACAGATCTAAGAATACTGCAGCCATCAGGAAATGGCAGTTAGATAATTTAAAGACATCTTTTGATATTGTGAAGTAATTTGTTCGGAACTTTGGTGTCATTTACTGAACATAACCTACGAACACTATGAGGATCATGAAAATCAGTTACACTAAGAACGATAGATATTTGTGGTTAAGCTATTGCCTTCCTGAAGAGGTTAGTCTGAGGGAAGCCGACTGCCCACACTCTCACATATGCGGCAGACGGGATCAAAAGCTTAATTCTCGCACACATACGCACAAGGTTTCCTTGATTTCCCTAGAGGATATCTCTGAGTCCCAGCTTGAGATTGTGCAGTACCAACTTATTGTACCACGGACGAAACGTTGCTCGCCAGCATTAGGCACGTTCTCAAGTTTCTAGTAGGCCTCCCTGGCCTGTTATACAGTATACCACCTCCCGAACCATGGCTCTCGTGGCTGTTGGGTACGTGCATGCACATGCAGGGACAGCGATAGATAACGTTCTACCATAACATTGGGAATCGAAATTTGAATATCTGTGCTAATATAGAGTGTACAGAAAGTAATTCTGCAGTAAAAATTTAACATCTGAAATTTGAAGTGGTACTTATGGCAGTACAGGTTTATATTTCAATTTGCTTTACGTCGTACTGACGTAGATGGGAGTTATGGCGACGATGAGATAGGAAAGAAAGCAACCGTGCCTTTAATTGAGGTACAGCCCCAGCATTTACATGATGTGAAATTGGGAAACCACGGAAGACCCTCTACAGGGCTGCCGATGGTGGAATTAGAACCCATTATCTCCCGAATACAAACTCACAACTACGCGACCCTAACCGCACGGTTAACTCGCTCGGTAGAGAAAAATAAAATAAAGTCAACTATCACTGATATTAATCTAGGTTGTGACAATAAAATGAGGTAATGGAGATGATGATGATAATCTTTATAATTATGCTATAAACCCTTTTTTTTTTAATTTGCTTTACGTCGCACGGACACAGATATTGTAGGTCTTATGGCGACCATGGGATAGGAAAGGTCTAGGAGTGGGAATGAAGTGGCCGGGGCGATAATTGAGGTACAGCCACAACATTTGCCCGGTATGAAAAATGGAAACCACGGAAAACCATCGTCAGGGATGTCGACAGTGGGGTTCGAGCCAACTATCTCCCGGATTCAAGCTCACAGCTGCGCGCCCCTAACCGCATAGCCAACTCGCTCGGTTGCTATAATCCTCATAGCCTTATTAATTACTAAAAAATTCTAGAAAAAGAGAACAGTTCCATAATTGATAAATAAATTGATAAATAAATTGCTATTGCAAGAAGGGAGTGAGGGATACATTTTTGTAGTTGATCAATTGTCGCAGTGGGAGAACCTACCGCATTTCTGGTAACTTTTCTTCTAATGGAGGTATTTTGAACAAGTCCGTTCGAAAATGTTCAGTTCTGATATCCTTCTGACCTCCTGAGGAAGAAGGCTCCAAACTGTAACTGTGAATGACTAGTTGAAAGCTGAGGATCTGAGTCTTGGAATGGCCAGAAGAGTAGTTTTTTTTTCTCTTTGCTAGTTTCTTCACGTCACACCGACACAGATAGGTCTTATGGCGACGGTGGGATAGGATAGGTCTAGGAGTGGGAAGGAAGCGGCCGTGTCTTTAATTAAGGTACACATCGTTGCCATAAGACCTATCTGTGACGTTGCGACGTAAAGGCACTAGCAAAAAAAAATTAAGGTATAGCCCCATCATTTGCCTGGAGAAGAGTAGTATGTTGGGCTCTAGTGTTCTTTTCATAGTGTTCATAGATACTATGGAATCCTTCATACAGGTAGAATGGGGAGTGTAATCTAAGCTTAGGGTGTAGTAGATTAATAATACCGAGTGTGTTGGTCACGCAGTTAGGAACACGCAGGTGTGAGCTTGCATTCGGGAGATAGCGGTTTCGAACCCCACTGTCCGCAACCCTCAAAAGAATTTTCCGTGGTTTCTCACTTTCACACCAGTCAAATGCTGGGGCTGTACTTGAAGGTCACGTTCTCTTCGTTCCCACTCCTAAGCCCCTTTCTGGCCCATCGTCGCCATAAGACATATCTGTGTCGGTGCGACGTAAGACAAATTGTGAAAAGAAATAGAGGTGTAAGAGTGTGAATTCTTACATCCGTATGAGGAGTGCATATCTTTTGCTTATGGAAAATAATTTCTCCTAAAACAGGTTAGTAGTCATTATTTTCTTACTACGGTCTGTATCAAAAGGGAAAAGCTGCTTACATCGCTGTCGTTTCTATGAAGTAAAAGTATTTTGGCCTCGTGTAAGTGATATGTAACGCAGTGAATACTTCCGCGGAGCCCAATGCGGCACAACGTAGCAGCCACTTCGTTAGACGATTTGCGAGGCTGAGTAGCTCAGGCGAAACAGCGCCGGCTTTCCAAAACCAACTTGGCGGGTTCGATCCCGGTTCAGTCCGGCAGTATTTGAAGGTTGTCATAAACGCCAGCCTCCTGTCGGTAGATTTACTGACACGTAAAAGAACTCCTGCGGGACTAAATTCCGGCACCTCGGCGTCTCCGAAAACCAAATGAATTCATCGTTATCAATTCGAGTTTCGTTTATTGAAAGGCATATTAATGATGATTTGACTTTTTTTTTTTTTTGCTAGTTGCTTTACGTCGCACCGACACAGATAGGTCTTATGGCGACGATGGGACAGGAAATGGCTAGGAGTGAAAAGGAAGCGGCCGTGGCCTTAATTAAGGTACAGCCCCAGCATTTGCCTGGTGTGAAAATGGGAAACCACGGAAAACCATTTTCAGGGCTGCCGATAGTGGGGTTCGAACCTACTATCTTCCGAATACTGGATACTGGCTGCACTTAAGTGACTGCAGCTATCGAGCTCGGTGATTTGACCTTTAAAAAGATAAATTTGACGCCAATTCTTCTTTATCATATACCTTTATTTTTCTAACTTTGAACTGTTCTTCTTTCTCCACTAATCTTGTGTTAATAGGAGCTGATTGTCGCATTGTTTTGCCGCTAAAACAACTGTATCGTTAGTCTCGGAGATATTTTCCATACTATACTTAATGCACTTCTGTTCCATTTATAGATTATTGGAAAGTAGTTATGATTTGATACTCAAATACTGAAAGGATCAAAATCTTTGTCTCTGATGATCTAATATTACAGCCTACCTTAACGTATCATTGGTGGAAGAATAATTTACTTAGTCTTATGTGGCAGAACAGCTGAAGAACTGGAGCTGCACATTCTTGTGAATTCTTCTTTTTCTTCATTTTCGTCTTCTTCTTCTTCTTCTTCTTCTTCTTCTTCGTCTTCTTCAAACGCCATATCCCATCCCCCATACGTCGGCAATCACCCTGGAGAAAGCACCCCTTCCATTAGGTTACTTCTTTTTTTCTTTGTGATTTGATGAGCGGAAATTCTTGCAAATATATGCATTCTCATGATCCTTGGCTGATTAGTCAGCGTTGAGGTCTTAGAGTGTCCAGGGTTTGATTCCCGGCCGTGTCGGTGATTTTAATCTAGTTGAATTAATTCTTCTGCCTGGGAGAATAGATGTTTGTGTTTGTCCCAACACTCTCCTCTTCATATTCAGGCAACACACTACATTACCAACCACTACAGATACACGCAATAATGATTACATCTTTCGAAATATGGTTGCCATTAGAAAGGGAATCCAAGGGCCAAATCCACATGTGAGACAGTTTGTACCCTCGGCCCCACAGGTGTGGTAAAGGCGGTGGAAGAAGATGTATCCTCATGAATCTGGCCCATTTCTTGTTTTGTGTTTTTTGGGCCTTTAAGTACATAATATGTGGGCAATGTGAACTTTTGTCGATGTATGCATATACATTGACATTTTTTCACACTGCGAAGTTACACTTCACGACTGTGTATTGTGACTATGGCCACGGTTCAGTACACGCATGTGCTATACAGCTGTTGGTCATTGTGTCCATGTGTCACTTTTAACGAAGTAGGTCCTCCGAAGAAACGTTGCGACTGAGGACACAACAGAACAACTCAACTATACGAAACAACCAAAACCCAGAACAGAAACTAACCCAGTCAATTAATTTAGACAGTACCAGTATTAATTTTGGACTATAATGGAATTCAACTCTCATTTCTTCTGAATTATTCTGAGCCATGCCATTAAATATCCGTATAACAAGCGAGTGAAATACTTGACCTTTAATGAGGCAGCCACTGCATAGAATCAGCACAAAATCTATTTCTTAAAACGGAAGGTAAAGTAGCACAATAAGTACGAACTAATTCTGGAGCGAACGTCTAAGCCGGGAAAGAGAAAAGAAGGATGGTGGGAGAGAAGACCGATCTATGTGTACAGTGTCCTCGACTTTGCCTCAAGTTAACTTCTTAACAAAAACACAAATGAAAAAAAAGAAATGTCTAAAACTCTGTGCAGAGAACTTCTCTCTTCAAGTTTACTTTGTCCACATATAAACATGCTCAAGAGAAAGTGCAGCGACGCATGAACGGCTAAAAGGAAGGACTGCAAATACACAAAATAACAAACAGAAAACTTATTTTGTTACTTGCTTGTTAGGCTAACAAACCAGAACTTACACAACAAGATTTAGAGCACAAGGAAGAGACGAGACCAGTGGGATATTGGGTGGAGGACTCGAAGACTACACTCGGGTTCTCACGATCACACCATAGCAATGGAATAAAATACATTCTCCTTCTTCTTCCTCTTCTACCTTCCTTTCCAAGTTTACATTCATTTTGACACTGGTCTCTTCGTACTACTGCACCACGATTCTCGACGTTGTGTTGAATCTGGTAGTAAGTTGAAGATCCTGATTTTTTTTTAATCTATGTTCTTCCATCACGTCGCAGACCACCTGCCTCTTCCCTTGAGTGGATTTGGTCTGATAAGTACTTCTTTGACGAAGGAATCCTCTTTCTTAATTATGTTAGCATGCCATCAAACCCTTTTCATTTCGTTTACGTGCAGTCGTTGTTCATCCACATATTTGATGGTTCAGCATTCTGTTCTGTAGGTCATCGCAAGTCTAACTGCTTTATACGTATATCTTGCCTTTGGTTCAAATTGATATTTTGGGATCGCAAATTACACCCGATATGGATCTCCACTGTTAACGTTCGTGCCACGGGGAACGAAGTGACACTCATTCAAGCCACAATGACGATTAGCTTCAGAGAGGAAGGATTTTACTGGAACTTCTATCTTGTATGTCACCACTCTCCAGACAGGCGATTGAGTTCTGGTTCATATGCCCTGGCCCATAATTCACTTGCAAGAGACCTGAATTACTACTCAAGTCCCCTCTGCGTGGTACCTGTTCAACACACCATCTCGTACTGTTTCTATGTACTATGAGTGTCCGGCTTTCCAGGATATATGACGATCGAATGGTAGCACCGTTTAAATATGAAGAAACATTTTTGCCAACCTTCGTATTTTATTTCAAATATTTTCGCTTGATGTTAAGGGGTAGTACTCTAGCATGTGGCATTGACCAGGTTAAAACCTTAGCTACGTAAAATGATTTTATCAAGAAGGCCAGACAGACTGACGAGGTCACACTGCTGGCAATCCATCACACCAGCGCGTTGATTAGCTTCTCGTTAAACACACAAAAATGTAAGCTAAAACATCGATTGTGTGGCACATGCAAGACCACTGCGACACCAGTCACGCATTTAGAGGCCGTACACCACTTTAGTGTACGCCATAGAGTATTATTTTTGAGCGAGGATGATGCGAGGCATGTAAATATACTATTGTTTTTTTACGTCGCACCGACACAGATAGGTCTTATGGCGACGATGGAATAGGAATTGGCTAGGAGTTGGATGGAAGCGGCCGTGGCCTTAACTAAGGTACAGCCCCAGCATTTTCCTGGTGTGAAAATGGGAAACCACGGAAAACCATCTTCAGGGCTGCCGACTGTGTGGTTCGAGCCCACTATCTCCCGGATACAAGCTCACAGCCGCGCCCCTCTAACCGCACGGCCAACTCGCCCGGTATGTAAATATGTACTTGGTATTAATTAAAATGAGCATCTTTTATCAATATCAGATCAACTGAGACCAGATTTTGTTCCGAATCCCACGTTCAACCACGAAGTGTTAAAATGGTTGCTTAGACCATCATTTTGAGAGAGATAAATGAATACCAATGCATAGTAAAAATGATATAATTAATACAAAAATTGAACTGCTTTTCGATCCATAAAGGACGTTCAAACGAATGGAGAATTATGAAATGGGAGACCATAATTTTGAGGTCAGAACTTGACGGAGCATTACGAGACCTAACTGGGAAAATTTCGGGTTTTTCTTTTTTTTTTTTTCTTTGCTAGCGGCTTTACGTCGCACCGACACAGATAGGTCTTATGGCGACGATGGGATAGGAATGGCCTAGGATTTGGAAGGAAGCGGCCGTGGCCTTAATTAAGGTACCAGCCCCAGCATTTGCCTGGTGTGAAAATAGGAATCTACGGAAAACCATCTTCAACGCTGCCGTAAGTGGGAACAAAGCGCTAGGTATTAGTGATAATTCTTTCTCTATTAATCTTCATCCGGTCGCGCAGACGACAGATTGGCCGCATTTTTGTATTATACCACAAATTTCTCGCCAGAGAGTTGGGAAAGGCCTGGGAGGGGTAGGTATTCCTTAGTCATCTCGTCGCTATCCGGAGTTCGATTTCAGCCCATCCAACACTCCCTAGCATCTCCGTAGAGTCAGAAAGTTGACGGTGATGGCCAAACTGCCGTCTTGCGAGCGGAAGCGACAATTATCTTTTCAGCCCACATCAGAAGATGTTAGTGAATATTATTTTACTTATTTTTGTTAGTATTTCGGAATTGTATTCATCCTTCGGCAAATTCTCCGTGGCTCAGATGGCAGCGCGTTGGCCTCTCACCGCTGGATACCATGGTTCAAATCCCGGTCATTCCATGTGAGATTTGTGCTGGACAAAGCGGAGGCAGGACAGGTTTTCTCCGGGTACTCCGGTTTTCCCTCTCATCTTTCATTCCAGCAACACTCTCCAATAGCATTTCATTTCATTAATCATTCATCATCATTGCCCCAGAGGAGTGCGACAGGCTTCGGCAGCCAGCACATTTCCTATCCTCGCCGCTAGATGGGGCTTCATTAATTCAATTCCTGACCTGGTCGAGTGACTGAAAACAGGCTGTGGATTTTCATTTCATTCATCCTTCAGTAAACTAGTCTGGCTTTAAGTTTTTCCTGTTATTTATTGAAATGTAGCTTCTTCTTTTCTGCCAAAAAGTATTAACGATGTGTTTACTGACCTACAGTAAATACCTACTATATTGTTCAGGGCTCAATAATACAGTGATTCTGAATATATTATTCGAATTCTGGAGCAAATGGACAAGGAAGAAGAGGAAGTAACAGTTCTAGATTTGTGTTATTATTTTATTTATTATTTTAAAAGAAAATTATAAAATGTGTAAATACAGAGATTTAAATATCTATTATAATTTATTTTATACATGTTTCTCTATAAAAACCTATTATTTGGGTGAAATAGTAAACAAAAATAAACCTGAAGGACTGAAAACGCGTTATCATTTTACTAACCAAAAGATAAGAAATTAATTCATTTTGAAGAGTAGAGCTGAGTGACTCAGACGGTTGAGGCGCTTGGCTTCTGACCCCAAATTGACAGGTTCGATCCTGGCTCAGTCTGGTGAAGGTGCTCAAAAACGTCAGCCTCGTGTCGGTAGATGTGCTGGCACATAAAAGAACTCCTCTGGGACTAAATTCCGGTACCTCGGCGCCTCCGAAAACCGTACAAGTAGTAGTGGGACGTGAAGCAAATAACGTTATCTATGATTATTATTATTATTATTATTATTATTATTATTATTATTATTATTATTATTATTATTATTATTATTATTATTACATTTTGAAGATTTCGTAATAAATATTTCTGTGAATTGTTTTATAAATATTTTTTTATCAAAACTGTGTTTGTGAAGTTTTGTCCTAATTGTGGTCCTTAATTACGTTGAAAAGGTGTGGTTGAAGTGGAGAAAATATAATGTAATGATCAAACATGATTGGCGGCCAAGTTGCCGTCCGCGCGAGTGGATGAAGGTTAATTAATGATGGCCTTTCCCATGAAGAATAAATCACTTGCTTCAGATACAGACATCCATGTTAGGAATATGTTCCTGAAGACTTTTTTGCGTGGAGCGTGAGATTCTGTGGAAGTTAAACACAGATAATAACTAGTTCCTAGAAGAAGAGGAGGGAGGTTTTAGATATGTAGTGTTACGAAAGAGTGCTGAAGATCAGAAAGATGGATCGGGTCAATAATGGAGAGATACTAAATTGAGCTGATGATGGAAAAACGATTTGGTGAAATTTAACTTAAATTTAAATTTTGGTTTACGTCGCATCGACACAGATAGGTCTTACGGGGACGATGGGGACAGGAAAGGGCTAGGAGTGGGAAGGAAGTGACCGTGGCCTTAATTAAGGTACTGCATTGTGTGAAAAGCGGAAACAACGGAAAGCCGACATTGGGGTTCAAACCCACTAACTCTCGAATGTAAGCTGATAACTATATGATCCAAACCATGCGTCCACTTGTTTGGTACACGAGAGAGAGATTGATAGGATACATGTTGAGACACCACAGTTCCCTTCAGATAGTTTACGAGACAAATGTTAACGGTAAGAACAGTAGAGGTAGAGAAGGACATGAAATGTAATAGTGACGTAGAAATGAAGGGTGATCGAGTTCTCAATTTGAGACCAGTCATGCGTTCAGGATGTGCCTTAATTAAGAGCACAGGGGCTCCTTTCTGAATCCTACACCATCAAAACCCATCGGATTTGGTACGATATAAAACCAGTAGCAAAAAGAAAATGTTATCAAAGAAGAGGAGTCACATGGTGAGCTGCAAGACACCAATCCATGATCTGACCACCGAACCTGCAGCAAGTTTTAAAACAGTACCACGAATATAAACAGCTCAAATATACATCTACCAGAGTCTCTGAGAAGTAGTCAGTCAACCCAGGAGAAAATTAAACGTGTTGGAACAATTCCAAGTTGGAGCTGTTACATTGAATTAAGAAGCTTAAAAGTTTAGCAAACCATTTGTCCGGAGTAAGCAGCTGGTGAGAGGAGCAACAGTGAAGTAGAGGACTGTAATTAAACAGTGAATGATGTTAAATGTGGATCACAGGTTGAGTCGGAAGTCACAGCATGATGTGCAAAGCCAAATTATCTGAGAGTTGAGAAGGAATAGTCTGCCCTTTGGAAAGTCTTCACACATCATCTCTCCATGCATTCCTGTCTTCAGCTGTTATCTTAGTTTGTTTGCAGCTGCTTGCTCTCTTGACACTGTCCACCAACTCGTATCTTCTCAGTCCTCTTTCACTCCTTCCGTTCGCTTATCCTTCTAAAGAGTCCATCATAAACCTTCTCTTCTCAGGCAGTGCCCAGCCAGTTCCTCTTCCTTATGTATAAAAACCTACAAACTGTTTTCCATGGAAGATGACTGGAAAAGCCGGAGTACCCGGAGAAAAACCTGTACCGGCTCCGCTTTGTCCAGTACAAATCTCATATGGAGTGACCGGGATTTGAACCACGGAACCCAGCAATGAGAGGCCGGCGCGATGCCGCCACAGCCACAGAGGCTATTCTTTTCAATACTTGTACATGCCTTACCCTACCTATCCAGGATATCCGTTCCACCCTTCCCCATAACTACATCTCATTTATTTCTAGTCTCCTTTCGTCTTCCTTTCATTGTCCAGGTCTCGGCTCAATACAGCGCTACAGTCCAAACAAAATGTTTCGCCAATCTCTGCTTTTAAATGCAATAAAAAAACTTTCCAGTCTGAAAATATGGTTTCTTTCTTAACAATCCCTTCTTTTACCTTAAGTCCAACCGTGCTCACAGAAGACTTTTCTTTCCGTTGAAGGCTTCTTAACCAAGTGAATTTCGAGTTCATGCCTCCTTGCTGCTTTTCATATCACCTCTTATTTATTTGAAAGCTGATACTTGTTCAATAATATTTAGGCCTATCTTGATGTTTTGAGGAGAAAGTAACTGAAAATTAAGTCTATAATTTTGAGTTTAATTTGGCAGGCGTGTAAGAACCAGGAGCTGAATGCCACAATAATGACATATCTGGATATTAGTATATCCAATGTTCTCTATATTCTTATGAGCATTTTAATTCGACACACCTGGCTAGTAGCGTGTATCACTTCTTCTCACACCGATACCAGAAACATTAAGGAGCCCACTGATCTACGACCGACGAATGGCCATAATGCAAAGAAGCTTGTACGCACATTCAGCGCGTTATTACCCTACCATTTCTCAATAGGATGGAGGTCTGGAGACACTGGCGGCTAGGCAAGAATCCTCATAGTCTTGATGATTCATCAAACGAACTGTCACAATTTGGAAGCGATGTAAGTTCGGAATGGCTTGGTTTCCCGCAGGGTGCTGGAGGTAAACGAATGGGTGAACATCATCCGACAGAAAGTTCCTGCATCGTTTGCCGGCGAGAAACATTGGCGGATGTGCCAGAGGCTCCGTTTCATGCCATGTGAACTCTCCCCGCAATGTCTGGTGTGTAATCCACACAGCCAGCGAAGGCCACAACCCGCTCCACAGTCGCGATAACACACAGGTATCCTTGCAAAGGCAAGGAGTTAAGACGGCAACTTGTCCATCCACACCATTAAGTCACTAGGCATACATTCCAGGCGTTCTAAATGGCGATACGAACGTAATTTTTTACCCACTACAGCCCTACCCCAGAGGAGTTTTGCAAAAACACAACTATCACTAATGCAAATAATCGTGAGTGTAGGCTAAATTTGTTGACATAATTCCATTGTTTTGGAACCATACTAGGTCAGTGAGCGTTCCAAAGCCTGAAATGCTTGAAATCGAAACAATTTCTTTAAAAAGGAAAATCCATAAGAAGAAATTCAATGTTGAAAACATCCTAGGGATATGAGGTATGAATTTTAGGTAAATCAAAAACAATAGTGAAAATATATTTTTATTTATAAAATTGCAATAATTTTCTTAATAATCGTCTCAAATTTAGGGTGGCCGAGCGTCGTCTCCTGCCCCAGACGTGGGAAATAACTTGAAACTCATGGTCTTGACGATGTGTAAATTTTTTTAGAATGAATAAATAAAATGTCAACAAAAAAATTCGATTACCCCCATAGGAGTGCGACAGGCGTCGGCAGCCGACACAGTTCCTATCCTCGCCACTAGATGGAAGATTCATTCGTTCCATTCCTGAACCGGTCGAGAAACAGGCTGAGGATTTTCATTTTGAAGAAAATTCGTAAAATTGTCGAAACGATGTAGCGTGTGTTTCACGTAAGAATTTGCGACCATAGTCACGAAACAGCCACGTTCAAATGTTTAATTTTTAAAAAATTTCTTAGCAGACAAAGTAGGGTTCCTCATACTACGAAAAACCTAAAATTACGCTATTTTTTTCAATTATGCCGAACGTTGAAAGGATAAAGAGACCGGAAATCAAACTTTGAGTACCGGCTAATTCTATCAAACTATGAAACAAATTTCTTAACCACTTCCGGCCTAAATTTCCGGAATAACAGCCTAAAATTGCTTGTTTCTTTGATCGTATTCTTTCTTATTAAAATATTAGTCAAATTAACTTATTTACATAATTATTTCTGTACTGTGTTCTTGGTTCAATACCCTCAGGCGTATTTTGATTTTTTTGAAAAATGTCCACACCGAATGTAGTTATAAGGGCTTAAGTGAAACAATACACTGACTCACTTGGGCAATAAATAAAGAATATATTCTCATACTTTATTATAATTCATTTACTTAAAATTCGTACCTCATATCCATAGGATGTTTTCAACATTGAATTGCTTCCCTCAAGGTTCTAGAACTGTAGATGTTTATATAAATATGTCTTAAGGCCGGCGGTCATCTGAAAATTTACATCACGAAATTAGCGATACAAAATCTTTGACGCGATGTTACCTAGCAACCGTGCAGGCTGTGATGTGGTAGTTTCAAAGGTCCTGAGTCAGTTCCCCACTTTTCAATGCACTGAATTCTACACTTGTCGACTCCAAATTTCACATAGATGTCTCTCAAAATGGATTTTAAACGCTATCAGTTTGAGTATAATTCATTGAAATGAATATTTATGATATTTTATTTTCGCAAAGGGAAATTTGACATCTTTTCCTGTCCTCCTTACTTCGTTGAACAATTCAGCAAATGAGCGCAAAGTACAGACTGAGTCAGCAACAATGCTAACGTCAAAGAATTCTTAAACCGTTAAAGGTATCTAAACTCATTTTATTTCTGTTTAGTGTTTTAACGTCGTTCTAACAGGTGAATAAGTTTAAGTAGGTTGGAAGTATTGTGACTGAAGACCTTCACTCTAAAACAGACATAAAAGCTCGAATTGCCTTAGCCAAGGAAAGCTTCAACAGGAAGAAAAAACGTTTGTGGCCCGCTAGAGAAAGATCTGAGGAAAAGACTTGCAAGGTGTTACATATGGAGTATAGCTCTATATGGCGCTGAAACATGGACATTAAGGAAGGAAGAAGAGAGAAGAAAATAAGCATTTGAGATATGGATCTGGCGAAGAATTGAAGGTGTAAAACGGGAAGATAAAATATCAAATGAGGAAGTTCTGAAGAGAGTGGGAGAAGTGAGGAACATGCTGACCGTAATCCAAAATAGGAAGACAAATTTGATAGGGCGTAATCTAAGACACAACACCTTACTACGAGTAGCAATTGAAGGGATGATAAAAGAAAAACGAGGAAGAGGAAGGAGACGATATCACTTATTAGAGAGCATTAGAAAAAGAAAGGAAGATTATGCAGAAGTAAAGAAAAGGGCACAAGATCGAGAGATATGGAGGTCACAGCCATGAATGGACCTGCCGGATGGCAGAACAACCTATGATCATGATGATAATAACACACCTTGAATAAACTGTCCTCATGAATGACTTCCCTGTTACTCTGCCTTTACTGCGAGCGAATAACAGAGTGATGAAATAATGTGTGTATGTATAAAGCGAGTATGTTTATTTACTCAACAAAGTGATTGTTCGTTTATTATCCTCTGCGACAGTCACATTAAACTTTGCATCTCCTGAGGGTGAAGGAGGAATATTCGAATGTGTATGTATTATAGATTCTGTTCTGAAAATCATTTGTTCAGCACACACATCGCTAGCACATGTTACTATTTCGTCTTTGTGTTTAGCGGCAAGTTTTGGTATTTTCAGTCAGATTTTATTCTGTACTAGCTGATGTACCCGTGCTTCGCTATGGAATTCTACACTGTATACAGAATTCTAGGTTAAGTAGTGTACACGTTGTGATATGTATTAAATTGCATAGCTCATAACGTTACCCTAGAAACGCGACAGGAAAGTCGCGAAAAGTCCGTTTTATGTGAAGACTGGGTTAGGGAATTTTCATTGTAATGGTATGTCCTCTTGCCTACTATCAGCCCAATCAAGCTCGGAGTTTTCATTATAATGGCAGACACTCACTCTCCATCTGCCTTTTTTACGTCCTCAGAAAGACTATATTGGTGGTTTTCCGACGTAAAATAAATATAGGTCATTACGATGACGCCAGTAGCAATGTCACGATTAATAACAATGCTATCATATGAAATACTGATCAAATGTAAAACCACACATTTTCTCACTTTAACGAACAGTAGTACGCTGCCGATCTAGCAGTCCAAAGTTCCTGAGCTGGAATGACCAGGCCGCAGACAGCCGTGAGCTGTGAACACCATTTAATTTTGCAGGGAGGGGAGCAGGGAGTGGGCGAATAGTGTAGAGTCCCAGCGCAAACGCTATGCCCTTTTACTCATATATGTTTTATAGAAGTACCCGATGAGTCAGAAAATCTCAATTCACTACACTGGCGGGGGGAAGATCTGACTTGGGGGAAACATTTTCCTCCAAGACAGAGGAGAAACTCCCTCTTCGCTGCTAATTTGGAAAGAATTAGAATTTAATACAAGTGAAGAGGGAGAAGCTTTTCTTAAGAAACGACTCTTTTCTGCGTTGAATTTAGAGTTATTTAGTGAATTGTGCTGCTATAATTTGGAATAGGCGAAATTTTAATTCTAGACCAGGTCATAAGTGAGTCTCTGCCATTATTCCGTTAAGTGTACACACTGATCATTCCAATCAGCGAGTCAGAGTAGGGATCAAATAGGTGGAATGCTATGATGAACCAATGTGTACGTATCAGTAATATGAAAATTTATGAACCATAGGAATGGCGTGATAAAGAAGAAAGTTATCTAACTCCCCAGCTATTTTACCGCCAATATTCTGGCATGCTGTTATACTCTGTACACAGCAGTAATCCCATCTATTGGAGATGAGTGTCAGCATAAGAGATAAAGAATATCACAACACCGAGCTCAATAGCTGCAGTCGCGTAAGTGCGGCCAGTATCCAGTAATCGGGAGAGTAGTGCGTTCGAGCCCCACTATCAGCAGCCCTGAAGATGTTTTTACGTGGTTTCCCATTTTCACACTTGGCAAATGCCGGGGCTGTAGCGTAATTAAGGTCACGGCCGCTTCCTTCCAATTCCTAGGCATTTCCTATCCCATTGTCGCCATGAGACCTATCTATGTCAGTGCGACGTCAATGGAATGTTATCGTTGATGAATTTTATGAGCTTTCGATGTTGTAGGCTTCCGCATTTAGTTTTCTTCAGACTCTGAAATACCACTCTTATCATAGTCGGTAGGGTAAAACTGAATAAATCATAAATGATCGAAAATTTAATTCTATATAACTTCAGTTATGTAGTATTTATTAATAGAACCACTAATAACATAAATAATTGAGAATTAAATTATAACTTTCCAATAAACTACCATTTCAATAAGCGTGAATAAAGTGATTTGTAGCCTAGATTTTAGTGGCTCATTCCCCGACTGCACTTACCGGTTTTTATTGAATTCTCTTCAGCCATTTTCTCGTGATGCGCGTACAGACAGACAGACAGACAGACAGACAGACAGATAGACAGACAGACAGACATTACGGAAAAGTAAAAAGTGCATTTCATTATCACTGTTGACATGACTGATACAGAAATACCATTCTTTTTAAATTCTGAGCAATGTAAAGACAAAACCCTTGTTTTATATATATAGATTATTATATTATATTATTTTATTCTTCGTAAGTTAACAACTGTCACTTCAAAGGCTGCCTAGAAGTGAGTGGGATGAGATGTTGCCAGTTTTCTTTCTGCAGTGCAGCATTTATTTGTTTCAAGTTTGTTGCTCACTTGATATTTTGTTTTATGGTTTGATCAAATAAGATGCACGCTGTGAGTTCCTTAGTAGCCAAATCACATATATCGAACATAAGTAATATGGATAAGTGTAGATGTGGCAACCCAGCGTGTGACTCCACGCGGAGTTACTAGAAAATTTCATCCAGCATTTTTAGGTTTTCATTGTATACCGCAGAGACTGGGCTAGTTGGCCGTATGGTTAGAGGTGCGCATCCGTGAGTTTGCATTCGGGAGATAGTGGGTTCGAACCCTCACTGTCAACAGCCCTGAAGATGTTTTTCCGTGGTTTCCCATTTCCACACCAGGAAAATGCTGGAATTAAACCTTAATTAAGGACACGGCCGCATCTTTCCCACTCCTGGGCCTTTCCTATCGCATCGTCGCCATATGATCCGTGTCGGTGCAACGTAAAGCAAATTCAAAATAGAAGGTACCGCAGAATTCTCACACGTGCGGCTTGAGTCAAATAATATTTCTCCCCAGTCTACTTAAGCTGTTATTGGCACAAGGCAACAGACACCAAAGCCCTTTAGCCTCCTCAGTCCGTATGTAGCATATGCTCTACATGTGGTTTTGTCTACTTACAATAAAACAAAGTAATTTAAGGAAAAAAGTAATAATGGTAGGAAAGTCAACTCTGAGTCCTGACGTAGCATATATGCTACACGAATAAAACAACTTAGTGAAACACACTCATTTTCTATGGTGAATTTTTTAAAATTATTTGAGCAAAATATAACACATCGAATGCATCAACAGGCTCGGGACTGAAGAGGTTAGAGAAGCTTAAAAATACTTGCAGAAAATACCCATTGTTGACAAATGGGCTGAGTGGCTCTGGCCTTCCGACCCCAAATTCGCAGGTTCCGTCCGGTGGTATTGGAAGGAGTTCAGATACGTCAGACTAGAGTCAGTAGATTTCTGTTTTACAATATTTTACGTCGCACCGACACAGAAAGATAATGGGATAAGAAAGTGTAAGAGTGGGAAAGAAGCGGCTGTGGCCTCAAGTAACGTACAGCCCTAACATTTGCCAGGTGTGAAAATGAGAAACCATAGAAACCTCCTTCAGGGCTGCTGACAGTGGGGTTCGAACCCACTATTTCCAAAATGCAAGCTCACTTATGCGCGCCCCTAACCGCAATGCCAACTCACTGGGATATCGGTAGACTTATTGGTACGTAAAGTGACGCCTGCAAGGCAAAATTCCGGCCCCTAGACGTTTCCGGAAGCAGCCAAAAGTAGTTAGTGAGACGTAAAGACAATAACATTATTATTATTATTATTATTATTATTATTATTATTATTATTATTATTATTATTATTATTATTATTATTATTATTATTCATTGTTGACTTTCCAGTAGTTTCTGATGTTCATGTGTACCCAGCGTTGACGTGTAAGCTGTATTTTTCAAGCCACTTGATATGGGTTCGAGGAGAGCGTTGTTATCCCAAGAATTTCGCTGATACGGTCAAACTCAAGAGAGTTTACAGTTTCCTGTATCACACCCGCAAAGTGGGACAGATTCCTAAACTACTAGATCATTGTTTCAGGCTACAGCTACCTCCATATACTCCGGTGTCCAATCCGTTAATTACCAGTACCAATCAAAAGCCGGTCAAATACACAGCCGAATAGTACTCGTCCGACGGGTGTTCTGAAAATCCTGCCTTTGCATCTAAAAAGCCTCAATTTTCTGGAGAATTATTACAATTACAAAAAAAGTGCATATGCTATTTTCGTAGAACATTTAAGTTTTAGGTCCATGTGCGAAGTTTTATTCTGTGGTAGAATTCCCCATATTTCGGATTTTTAGCGGATGAAACGCGCACAAGGTCAGTAAATACATTTTTAAGTCACCATTTTAAAATAAGTATTAAAAAGTCTTTATAAGCCAGTGTTTGAAATGAATGTCTGAGATATATTAATTTAAAACATTGAGCACAAATTGTTCACTAGTCTTGGCGTGACTGAGCGAGAAACGAACAGACACCGTCTCATGTTAAGCTATTCAACAATCTTTTGTGGACCATTTAGTAAAAAAAGTAGGCCTATATATTTTGGAATAAGCCAGCTACGCGACAGTTCCCTATCTGGATGTTGGTGGAAAATCCATAAAATTCCGCGAAGCCAGAGGGACGAAATTTGATTCATAATGACATGAGAGTGGTCCCTTTACGGAACGTAAGCAGAGTGTAACCATGATCGCTGGTTTGAATTAGCAGAGGTAGTCTGGTTTTTGAAGACTGTCAAAATATGAAGTCAATTTAGCATTATTCCCGGCACTATTACTAAAATACGGCAATCGGTCACCTGAGAGTGTTTCAGATTCACTGCAATCTGGCGGAGTACAGTGGAACATCGAAATTGACATGGAGGCAGCCCCGATTCATGAAATCAAATCACTTGCACATGACAGATGAAGGAAACGAATTATTATTATTATTATTATTATTATTATTCACCGAGCTCGAGAGCTGCAGTTGCTTAAGTGAGGCCAGTATCCAGTATTCGGGAGATATAAGGTTCGAACCCCATTGTCAGCAGCCCTGAAGATGGTTTTCCGTGGTTTCCCATTTTCACACCAAGCAAATGCTGGGGTGTACCTTAATTAAGGCCAAGGCCGCTTCCTTCCCACTACTAGTCTTTTCCTCTCCCAACGTCGCCATAACACCTATCTGTCTCTGTGCGACGTAACGCAACTAGGAAAAAACAATTATTATTATTATTATTATTATTATTATTATTATTATTCGTTATACTCATTCAAAGAGCGCGTTTCCACTTGTTCGTTAGTTTAATTATTTTCGCAGTTCTATAGACCACTTCCTACCAGGCGATTTTTTTTTATGTTTCTCCACGAATTTGTGATTGGATAATAACTTAATTGCGTGTGACTATTTCTAGCCGAGTGCAGCTCTTGTAAGGTGGACCCTCCGATGAGGGTGGGCGGCATCTGCCATGTGTAGGTAACTGCGTGTTATTGTGGTAGAGGATAGTGTTATGCGTGGTGTGAGAGTTGCAGGGATGTTGGGGACAGCACAAACAAGGGAATTAACCATTTAAGGTTAAAATCTCCAATCCTGCCTGGAATCGAACCCGAGACCCTCTGGACCAAAGGCCAGCACGCTAACCATATCACGTTTATGCGGCCAAACGAGTATTTCTTCTGCAAACCCTTCGTGACCCTTTCTTTTCTTTTCCCGACACCGTCATTTTCCAAAGTTTTTGTCAATTTCCATTTTCCTACTGATTTGTGTGAACCAAGAATGGTTTCCCTGTTTTACTTCCAAATAAAACAATACTCACAATCTCCACCTCTATCCTCTTCTCACGGGGGTTATATACGAAACACTCCATCAATCTCGTAAGCGTAATAGTGTCGGAAGTTGAAAGAGAACATGATTTCACCAAGGGAGGTCGATATAGAAATGAAAGTGAGGAATCTAACACAAGTGAAAACAACATCAGATTCAAGTAAGGGTGCGTAGTTTCCACCTCATGCTTTCAAACGAAAGCCTCAGGAGGGTCGCTTCTCTTAGTCTATGCAGTAATCGAGGATACCTGTAAATATTTTCTACCGCTTGACACATAAGGGGTAAACATATAAAATATGAACGAAAATGGAATTATCTCTAGCGTGGCACACTAACTAGATCTCTGCAATGTGTAGCCAGACTCGCATCGCCGGGCGTCGGTTAGAAGCGGCGCTAATTCCCTTCATCCAAACTGTCCCGAGTCTTGAATGAATATTAAAATTTCAGATGTCCATTA
This sequence comes from Anabrus simplex, assembly GCF_040414725.1. NCBI lineage: Eukaryota > Metazoa > Arthropoda > Insecta > Orthoptera > Tettigoniidae > Anabrus > Anabrus simplex. The sequence continues at coordinate 59,665,340 of NC_090272.1, read as the reverse complement.
GAGATAAAACCTTAGTCAAACACCGTGCAGCGTCCCACTGTCACACACTACTTTTTTAATACAATAACGCCGTTCCAATTCGTTAGTATATAGATCTCCCATAGAAATATTTAATACGCTGTTGGTACGCAAGCAGTTTAATCTTTATGCGTTTGTCGTGTCTGTGAAAAATTAAAATCCGCAGCCTGTGTACATCTTCAACCGCGTCAGGAATGAATGAATGAAGCCCCATCTAGTGGCGTGGATAGGAATTTTGCCGGCTGCCGATGCCTGTCGCACTATTCTGGGACAATGATTAATGACAATGACTGACAGATGACATGAAATGATATTGGAGTGTGTTGCTGGAATGAAATATGGCAGGGAAAACCGCAAATATTAAATGCTGAATTGTTATTGAGCTCTCTTCCAACACATTATTTAGTATTCTTGTTGTGGCCGTACAGTATTCAGAAAATATTTCAAATTTGCCCCTAAACTATGAAATAATTAATAGAAGAATTAAGGAGTGAGACTCTTCTCGGAAAAATTCTGTCCCACCTCCGCTTTGTCCAGTATTAATCTCACTTGGAGTGACAGAGATTTGGACTACGGAACCCAGCGGTGAGAGGCCACCTCAGCCATGGATCCAGGTTGACGTGTCAGACTGTTCGACGTGATAGACAAATTCTAGTGCTCAATTTACAAGGTAGCAAGGTTTCTGATGTTTATCATGAGAGTGGTCCTTCTTACAGAATTCTTCTTCCTCTTTATCTGTTTACCCTCCAGGGTCGGTTTTTCCGTCGGACTCAGCGAGAGATTCCACCTCTACCGCCTTAAGGGCAGTGTCCTTGAGCTTCAGACTTTGAGTCGGGGATAAAACTGTGGAAGATGCCCAGTAGCTTGCTCAGGCGGCTTCACCTGCTATGCTGAACAGGGGCCTTGCCGGAGGATGGGAAGATTGGAAGGGATAGACAAGGAAGAGGGAAGAAAGCGGCCGTGGCCTTAAGTTAAGTACCATCCAGGCATTTGCCTGGAGGAGAAGTTGATCGAAAACATTTCACCTTCAGAATATTAACTGTCAGGGTGTGAGAGGTGGCGGTATATAATTTATAATCACTAGATTGCGTTCCGAATGCCTAGATTCAATTCCAAATCTCTCCGTAGTGCTCATGTGGAGTGAGGGTATTCATCCGTCGGATGGGGACGTAAAGCCTTGGGCATACCCCTTGGTGCTCTTCGACAGGAGGAAGCTATGTGCCGACAATGGGTTTCACCCTTTCCCTTCCTACTATCATATGTCACGTCATTAATTTCATCTCAATAACTCCTTGATGAGGTTGATGTCAGGAAGGGCATCCGGGCGTAAAAACTTGCTATGAAGTTTCATCTCGCTTCATGCCCGGCCCAGTAGAGGAGAGGAACAAGAGCTGGACATACACACTCTTCTCAATATAGTTGATTTTTGAAAGCCCAGAAAGTACTGCGCTACATAAATACCTATGTGAATCTTTACCGCACTCGCATGAGAAAATGCTCAAATAAGGATAGGGTAATTATTTAAGACCACGGTCGCTTCCTTCCTAGTCCTAGCCTTTTTCTGTCCCATCGTTGCCATAAGACATGTATCTTTCACCGACGGAGAGAGTGGTTGGATAACCGAGAAGAAGAGTCACTGGGTTCGTGGGTCGTGGTTCGAATCATAGTCAATGCATGTGTGATTCCAACAGGGGCCTTGCCGGAGGATGGGAAGATTGGACGCGATAGACAAGGAAGAGGGAAGACAGCGGCCGTGGCCTTAATTTAGGTACCATCCCGGCATTTGTCTGGAGGAGAAGTTGATCGAAAACATTTCACCATCAGTCATGTCTCTGTGGTACGGTTTCCCTGTAAAATTGGAGGACCCATGGGTATGGTCACGATATCAATAGTCACGTAAAACAACAAGCTTACCTGCTTTTATCTTTCACAGCTATTCATTCATCGGTGCATCTAAACGGAATCTGAATATACAGTGCATGGCAAAACTATCTCCGCAGTGAACTCGAAGGCGCGATGGGTGCGCTCAAGTCTGTTACAACGAGGCAACAATGCAATGACATTGTACCTCGAGTAGCTGCTATACTTGAACTGAAGAGTTTAGTGTGGAAGTTGGGTTTCAACACGTTGTTTGAAGTCAATATGTTAACGAATGAAATTAGAGTTGTGTTTTTCAATTTGCTTTACGTCGCACCGACACAATATAGGTTTATGGCGACGATGGGATAGGAAATGACTAGGAGTGGGAAGGAAGTGGCCATGGCCTTTATTAAGGTACAGCCCGAGCATTTTCCTGGTATAAAACGGGAAACTATGGAAACCATCTTCAGGACTGCCGACAGTGGGGTTCGAACCCTCTACCTCCCGGATGCAAGCTCACAACTGCGCGCCCCTATCCGCACGACTAACTCGCCCGGTGAAGTGGTTTTGGTAGAGCATATCTTCCGTGCAGGTGATATCGTAAGTTTTGGAAAATGTAAAAACTTAAATTTCGCGAACGTTAACCAAATTCCATAGTTCTTAGTGGTGACACATTTGAGAGATGTTATTAATAAATTTCGTAACATCGGTTCCATACAAGACCCTCCGAGGAAGGATAAACCAACAATTTTAACAGACAAAACTGGAAGAAGTATCTAGCGTCTCCTATAACAGTGGAAGGTAATTTCACTTAATATAATTTAAGGTAAGGCATCTTCATTCCTAATAATGTATAGATTATGTCACTTAATTCAGCAAAATCTATTCATTGCCCATGCAATTGATAAACTGTGTCTGCTACTGAATCCACATCGCTGCGGAGAGAATTTTACCACGCAATGTATGAAATTATATAAAGTCGTGATGGAAATAATACACTATACGGCCAATCCTCTGCACGCCCCACTGAACGCGTTCTGTGCGACGTCCGACTAAGCATCCGAGTACAAATAAAGTATTTTTTGTCAGAATGAGTCGACGTAGAGAATTGAGTTGGTCCGAAGGGCGCATGATTGTAAGAGCCCACAACTTCGGTCATTCCGTCAAAGATATATCAAAGGGCGCTGACATGTACCCAGGTTTACTTCTAGCGATTTTATTGTGACGTGAAACGTTGAGAAAGCACTAAACCCAATGAAATGAGTATGGCTTTTAGGGCCGGGGGTGTTCGAGGACAGGTGCAGGTCTTTTATTTGACTTCCGTAGGTGACCTGCGCGTTGTGATGAGAATGAAATGATGATGAAGATGACGCATACACCCAGTCCCCGTGCTAGCGAAATTAACCATTAATGGTTAAAATTCCCGATCCTGCCGGGAATCTTTTTCTTTTTTTTCTAGTTGCTTTACGTCGCACCGACACAGATAGGTCTTATGGCGACGATGGGACAGGAAAGGTCTAGGAATGGGAAGGAAGTGGCCGTGGCCTTGATTAAGGTACGGTGCCTGGTGTTAAAATCGGAAACCACAGAAAATCATCTCAGGACTGCCGACAGTGGGGTTCGAACCTACTATCTCCCGAATACTGGATACTGGCCGCACTTAAGCGACTGCAGCTATCGAGATCGGTCGGCCTGGAATCGAACCCGGGTCCCCTCTGACCAAAGGACAGCGCGCTAACCATTTAGCTATGGAGCAGGACACTGAACCCAGTCATCGCCCAGGTAAGCGTAAGGAAGTAACTGTTAAGGATCGCCGAATTTTTCAGGGTACTCTACTAACGAATCATCTAACATCCTTGTCAATTGTTGCAGAGGTGTTACAGTATGTTACACGTCAGGGGCGCAATAATCTCTGGAGAGGCGATAGAACTCTTTTTTTGAGTCGTGCTGCTCCCCCCAAGCCACTGATCACACAGGAATTAAAGCGGGATGTCGCTAAGAGTGGCGCAGAGAAGACAGTGGAGGAGCGGGAGAAGGTTTTCTGGAGAAATGAGTGACGGTATATGCTGTGGAACTCAGGTGGGCGTGTGTGGATCTGGTGGATACCTCCCGAACGGTATTTACCTGGGTGTGTTGGGGCGACGGTTACTTTCGGTGGAGCTGCTGTGATGGCCTGGGGCTGCTTTTTTCTTATTTTGGTTTTGGCTCGGACCATTGGTTCCGATCGATGGCCCAATGAACGCAGGTGCTTCATGAAACCATTTCCAACAGTTTGCTTCGCACACTGTGGAAACAGTTTGGAATTGGACCTTTTCTATATCAGCATGAAAACGTTCCTGTCCAAAAAGCAAGGAAGAAGAATATGAGGTTTAGGCCCGTCAAGATGGCAGTACTGAGGTTAGCGATGCGTTGTTGTCTGTCAAAAGCACGTGGCTGTCAAAAAACACGTGGATTTGTTTACCTCGCGCTAGTTAGGTTAAGTTGGTACCACTGAGGTTTAGGCCCGTCAAGATGGCAGCAGTGAGGTTAGCGATGCGTTGTTGTCGATGACAACTGTCAAAAAGCACGTGGCTTTGTTTACAAATTCAAATCTCGCGCCAAAATTCAAATTTCCCGCCAAAATTCAATTTTCCTGCCAGAATTCAAATTTCCCGCGGGAGGAGGAGGAGGCGGCAGAACAGTCCAATTATACTACTGAAGAAGAATATGAGGTATGTGTTGGACTGGCCTCCTCCAAGCCCCGAACTGCAGCCGAACTGCAGCCCATCAAACATCTTTCGAATGATGATGATGCTTGTTGTTTAAAGGTCATCGTCCCTGTTTGGAATGAACTAGAGTATCAGTTGCATGTCAGAACAATTCGCCGAACAACACGATAGCAACTGTTCACTATGCTTCAGGAAAAATAAACACAAATTCACCCTTCTGTGTATCAGAATTAAGTAAAAAGACTTCCGCGAAGATTAAACGCCATAACTGTAGCACAAGGGGTCCAACATGCTATTACTTACAAGCTGGCGTCTTTGTAACTAACAGCAAGGGGTGTCCGGATATTTTTGTCCACATGGTATATGTGAATCAATCAGATCCTTGCTGTTAGTTACAAAGACTGTTGACGAGGAAGACTTCTCTATTTTTATTCTCCACTATTGGATAATTTTACCTTGTTTTCTTCACACGGCACAAACCCAAAAGCATATATCACGCGTATTAGCAGGTGATTGTTGCATGTGGGTCACATATACAGTTAATTGTTATAATACGATTATTTTAGGAACGTGAAAAGAAAATATAGATACCCTCATTAGATTAAAAATTATTGCGATGTAACGTGAGAGGTGAACAACCATGTATATTTCCCTCCTAACGTCCTTATGGCCAGTGGTACCGATGTACTTCCGGGAAGAATCGACCACGCTTCTACCACCTCCCTACTGACAAAATCCTAGGAAGCACTCAAATAAGGAAATAAATTAATATTTGCATGTATCGCCGTAATTTGAAGACCGTAATATGAAATATTATCGACTTTTCTTTTAGCAGTACGCAAACCGTACTTTGAAAGTTTAACAAGCAGTAACCTTCTTGACAAAGTTGGTTCTCTAGAGATGTAGGGGAAAGTTCTGACTCGACAATTTGTCATCCTCCTTGTTTATAACCATACACACGCAAGATTGTGAGCACGATAGCAGGCAGTCGGTATCTACAGCCCACACGAATGTTGGGGAACTTCGGACAGCCTGGGCGGCTACCTGCCTATCTGCAGGACAAATTAACGTGAGTTTCAGATGCTCACTTCCAGGTAGGGCGTAACGTGACATATATTCAATTAGTTTGATTCAGTATGGCACATACTAAAGATGTGGCAGTAGGTATTGTCGTGAGGTGATACGAACATTGGCGTTTACTTACCTACTCGGTTCCCGATCTGAGTATCCTGGGTTCATATAGCACAGTCTTTAAGAAATATTTTCAGCAACACCTATAGTACACGTGCTTCCGTTCGACATCAAATCCCCGACCTAGTCTTAACTTGTGCCTAAAGAGATGTTTGTGAAAATAGTACAGATCGTAGGCTATATTCTTTTATTATCAAAATAACCATTTAAAATAATATATTAACCGGTACATTTCGGGAGAATTTCTAAGAGACTGTGTGGACCTCAGAATAGATTTCGACTACCTCTCTCCCTCAAGTAGAGGACCCTCAAAACATCAATACGATCCCCACTCATCACCGCAGTACGTACAACAACTCATTTGTACCGGGGATCATACGTTCATGGGATTCTATCGCGGCTGATTTTTTTTTACAATTGGCTTTACGTCGCACCGACATAGACATGTCTTATGGCGACGATGTGACAGGAAAGGGCTCGGAGTGGGAGGAAACAGCCGTGGCCTTAATCAATAACATAGGCCAAAAGTATTAAGGGGCGATTTTTTGTCAAGTTATTAGAATAAAACAGTTCTTTCATCTCAAGCATTCTATTGTCCCCGGAAACCAGAAAAGGAAGGGGGCGGCTCCCATTTTAGTAATAACGATAAACATATTGGAGTCGGAAAGATTTTAGAACTTATAATAAAAGGGTTATGTGAAAATGTAAATATCAACACAATATTTCATAGAAACTTCAGAAGCACCAGCATTTGCCTGATGTGAAAATGGGAAACGACCGAAAACCATCTTCAGGGCTGCTTACAGTGGGGTTCGAACCCACTATCTCCCGGATGCAAACTCACAGCTGTGCGCCCCTAACAGCATGCCCGGCGGCTGAAATTAGAGACATAAGTAATCTAAAGCTATTCAGAATAACGTGCTGGAAATTTTACCTACGTTGAGATTAATTACTCTGAGAAGCAAATGTTATATTATTAAATTAATAAAATGTAAATGTAAGGTTATAGTTTAAATTTTTCGAGATTTAATTTTAAAAATAGCAATAAATTTCGTGTGGCTATTTCTAGCCAGGTGCAGCCCTTGCAAGGCAGCCCCTCCGATGTGGGTGGGTGGCCATGTGTAGGTAACTGCGTGTTATTGTGGTGGAGGGTAGTGTTGTGTGTGGTGTGCGAGTTGCAGGGATGTTGGGGACAGCACAAATACCCCCGGGCCATTGGAATTAAAATATCTGATCCGGCCGGGAATCGAACCCGCCGGGACCCTCTGGACTGAAATCCAGCAAGCTAACCATTTAGCCATGGAGCCGGATAAGTAGTAATTACTGTACATGGATGTAATCATTTTAAAATAATTACTTTCGTTTCAGTTAAATTACATTTTAAGATTACTTTAAATTATATTAAATTGACTGTTAATTTTAAGTAGTTTATAATGCTAAGTATATTCTGTTTATGCAGGAATATAATTATATGGTTTGGCGTAATAACAACAGGCTTCGTAGCTTTAGCCCCACCATGTACATAAATTCACAAATAAATAAATAAATAAATAAATAAATAAATAAATAAATAAATAAATAAATAAATAAATAAATAAATAAATAAATAAATAAATAAATAAATAAATAAATAAATTACATGGCATGTAAGAGAATATTTAAGTTATTTACGTCAAATTTTGTATTAATTTATATGAGCTTTAATTACTACGTTACGTTACTCATACGACTCTTCTTGTCGACATAAATGCGTCCTAGAGTTGGTGGTTAACACAAAATTCGTGTAACGATATAGTGTTTACTTTTTGTAATATCTGATCCATCTCTTTTCAATTTTGACTCAGTTAATTTATAACTCTTAGGTTATTCGGTCTGCTGAAACTAATTTTGGGTAATAAATGTATAAGCTGTCCGCCTCTGTGCTGTAGTGGATAGTGTGATTAGCTGCCATCCCTGGAAGCCCGGGTTCGATTCTTAGCTCTGTCACGAAATTTGAAAAGTGGTAGAAGGACTGGAACGGGGTCCACTCAGCCTCGGGAGGTCAGTTGAGTAGAGGGTGTTCGATTCTCATCTTAGCCATCCCCGAAGTGGTTTTTCTGTGGTTCCCCCTTCTCCTCCAGGAAAATGTCAGGATGGTACCTAACTTAAGGCCCTTCATTGTCTATCCTTCCGATCTTCCCAATCCCCTCGCAAGGCCCCTGTTCATAATAGCAGTGAGGTTGCCTATGCGAGGTATTAGTCTTCCTTCCCAGTTGTATCCCCCGATCCAAAGTCTCACACTCCAGGACATTGCCCTTCGGGTGGTGGAGGTGGGATCCCTCGCTGAGTCCAAGGGAATAGCTAACCCTGGAGGGTAAAAAAGGAAGAAAATACTACTAAGTGCTAACAATAGAGTTCTACCAACTGCTCAAACTCGGACGGAAGGAGTAATAAATGTCCTTAGAATTCCTTTCTCACAATATATCCAAACCTGGCCTTTATGGTATTCTTACTTCCTGTTAATAATTAGTGTTCACGTTCTAATTCAAGCAGCATGCTAATGGTCAATAGCATTAAGCAAAGAACCGGTCGAATGTCGAGTCAAATTACGAACACAGAAAGCGAAAAATATACGTGATGTTTCAGAAAAATCAATAGTTGACATGTAGCTTAGCCCGGTTGGTGGCCATAACCGTTATGGCGTTTGAAGTATGAACGGCTGACACCGTGGTTATCCGGTTCGAGTCCAGTTGATCCAAAAATATTCCCCATCAGAATGTTGGTCGGCAGGGTAGGAGAGGTGGTGGTATACAATGTCTAATCACTAGATTACGTGCCAAAAACCTGGATTAAATTCCAAATCTCTCCGCAGTTCTCATATGGAATGAGGGCATATGAATATGTTGATGGTGATTCGTCCGTCGGGTGACGACCTTAAACATTGAGCAGACTACTCGTGCTATTCGACAGGAGTAGGCTACGTGCCAGCACCGGGTTTCACCCTTTCCCATATTATATATCACGTCATTCATTTCATCTCATCAAACTCTTCTGATGAAGTTGACGTCAGGAAGTGCACCCGGTCATAAAAACCTGCCACAGTAGATTCATCTCACGAAATGAAATGGCGTATGCCATTTAGTGCCGGGAGTGTCCGAGGTCATGTTCGGATCGCCAGAATAAGGTCTTTTGATTTGACTCCCATAGGCGACCTGCGTGTCGTGATGAAGACGACACACACACCCATCCCCCTTGCCAGCGAAATTAACCAATTATGATCAAAATTCCCTACTCTGGTATGGATCAAACCCGGGACCGCTGCGACCAAATGCTAGCAACGCAAACCATTTAGCCATGGAGCAGGACATCTCACCTCATACTCGACCCCGTAGAAAAACGGGACAGAGGTTGGACCTACAAAAGAGTAGTTGATATTTAGCTTGTTAAATTGAGGTTAATGGGAAAGCAGAATTTTATTGGCAGTTCCGACTTTAACAAACTGCACCAGAAGTATAGACACACATTCATATTTTGCAAAAATAGGGAGAGTAGGTTACATAGGAGAATATGAATAACAGCCCTCACTCCATATTAACACTGCGCAGAGGTTTGGAATTTAATCCAGGCTTATGGTACGCAACTTAGTGATTAGAAATTGTTTAACACCACCTGTCCTACCCTGGTGGACAATATTCTGATGGTGAAAATGTTTTCAACCCATAGGACTCAAACAGGCTTACCACCGTGTCAGACCATATGGACGATCATGGTCGCCAGGCGGGCTGGATGTGGTGATATTTGGAGTGAAAGTTCTTACTGCCTTATCCTGGACATTAATGACTAAATGGTTAACGTATTAGTCTTTGATTTAAGGGGTCCTGAGTTCTATTTCCAGTCGGGTTTGCGATTTTAACATTCAATGGTTTATCCCTCTGGCTCGGGACATGATTTTCGTGACCTTTCCGACGTTATATTTGATGGCATTCTTAGACACTCAGGTCACCTACAGGGTGTCAATTCTAAAGTCCTGTACCAAACTTCTCCAAAGGCTACACGCCATTATTACCATATTCTACAAATATAGACATCTTGTTACTATTAAATATAATCCTTTTTTGCTATTTTTCAAGGCACGCCAACATACAGACTGTTATGGAAGAGAACTTGGAATGGGCAGGAAGCGGCTTTAGCCTTAATTCAGCATGGTGCGAAAAATGGGGAAAAACAGCAAAGCATCTTCAGAGTTGTAGTAAGTGAATTATTAATCCACTACCATCCGAATGAAAGCTAAGAGCTACGTGACTCAAACCGCGTAGTCAACTTGCTTGGTTTGAATCAACTCATTCCGGGGAAAAACCAGATGTCAATTTTTTTCGTGTTTCTTTTCAGTACGCTAACCGATTAAGGTCAATGCTCTCTGTCCTTTGACACTAACAAGATAAGTCATTTCGTTGTAATACTGAAGAAATGGTCGAATTTTACTTCCAGATTATTCACGAATACAGAACAGTTCCCTGTAAGAACCAGATAAGTAGAGTTATCTTGTTAATATTCTGAATGTTTTGAATAAAAGTAGCTTCAACCAGATAAATCAGTTTGTCTTGTTTGTATTATGTTTTCTGTGGTGACTGTGCACGTGAACATCATTATCTTGTAAATTAAGTATTGGTACGCCTCTGCGGTGTAGTGGTTAGTGTGATTAGCTGCCACCCCCGGAGAGCCGTGTTCGATTCCCGGCTCTGCCACGAAATTTGAAAAGTAGTACGAGGGCTGGAACGGGGACCACTCAGCCACGGGAGGTCAGCTGAGTAGAGGTGGGTTCGATTCCCACCTCAGCCATCTTGGGAGTGGTTTTTCGTGGTTTCCCACTTCTCCTCCAGGCAAATACCGGGATGGTACCTAACTTAAGGCTACGGCCGCTTCCTTCCCTTTTCCTTGTCTATCCCTTCCAATCTTTTCGTCCCCCACAAGGCCCCTGTTCAGCACAGCAGGTGAGGCCGCTTGGGAGTGGTACTGGTTATTATCCACAGTTGTATCCCCCGACCCAATGTCTCACGCTCCAGAACACTGCCCTTGTGGCGGTAGAGGTGAGATCCCTCGCTGTGTCCGAGGGAAAAAGCAACCCTGGAGGGTACGCATTTTAAGAAGAAATTAAGTATTGGCAATAAAGTTACACATCTGTTTCTGTAGAACTATTAAATTTTACCATCAAACAATGCACAAATGTGACTTTGCTTTTTACTGGTACACACCAGGATCCAAAGCAGATATTTCGTTCGTGTTTTGAAATGAAAAGAAATGCCGTATCGTTTTTAGATCCGGGATATCCCAGGAAGGGTTCGGATCGCCAGGTGCAGGTCTTTCTATTTGACGTCTGTAGGCGACCCAGCCCCCGTTGCAATGAAATTAACCAATTAAGGTTAAAATGCCCTACCCACCCGGGAATCGAACCCGGAACCCTCTGAACCGAAGGCCAGTCCGCTGACCGTTCAGCCAACGAGTCGGATATGTTTTGAAATAAACAAAATACAACCAACAGCTTTCCTGTATTTAAAAAGCTGTTTCATATTGCGCAAAATGGTTTGACATTTGGTGACTCGGTGATTTCTTATGTTTAAAAACAAAAAAAATGCTTCCCCTGAGAACGTTACTTTTTTTTACTTACCTTCTTATTACCTGGGATGAGCGAAACAATTTTTAATTAATTTCACTTTAATAGCACTGTTAGGAGTAAGTTGTTGACCTTTACCCCTGGCAATAGGCAACACATCATACATCCAGACCCAACCGCTGTCTGTTTCTGCTCTTGAGTCCTCTCTTGTACGGGTTCGTGATCAATCTTCTGTCACTGGAGAGTTTCTCTTGAGATGGAGGTAGGTAATGGGAATCCTACAATCCACTGGAGAGTAGAGCACCGGACGGAGATTGTACTTGCTCGAGTCTAACGCAGTGAATGTAAATGGTTTATCGTGTTTCTCTAACCTAGTCTGCTTCAAACATTCATCACAGATTCCATTCGAAGTGAACTAAACAATGTAATCTTAGATGGTGGTACAATCCGACCAAAATCATTTGAATTTTAAAAATTACCAGCAAATCATTTCATTGTAAAATAATTATTATGGATTTTGGAACCGAGTCACTTTGAATTACGTGAAGTTCAAGAATTCCTCAGTTCTTCCTCTTAACACAATTATCACTAAGCAAGTTGGCCATGCGGTTAGAGGCGCGCAGCTGTGAGCTTGCATTCTAGAAATAGTGGGGTCGAATTTCACTGTCGGCAGCCCTGAAGGTAGTTTTCCGTGGTTTCCCATTTTCAAACCAGGCATATGCTGGAACAGTACCTTAATTAAGACCACGAACGCTTCCTTTGCTCTCTTAGGCCTTTAATATTCTTAGACCATAAAACCGGTCTGTGTCGGTACGACGTCAAGAAGATTGTTAAAAATATTGATATCTCCATCACCAGAATAATACCGAAAGAAGAAGGAATCTACGAATCAGTGGTAATGGGACCATTAAACAAACGGACTGTAAGAAACCACTTAGCTTTAGCTTTTGGAGATCTAGAGTGATACTAGCAAAAATTTAAAAAAAACAGAAGAAGAGGGGATAAAATTAGAAAACCTTGAAAAGCATGTGGCCAAATTACTGGTAAGTTTACAATTTCCTATAAAAGAACAGGCACGTAAGATAAGTTATATGGGACTAAATTCTGGCACCTCGGAGGCGTGCGACGTAAAACTAACAACATTAATAATAATCATCACACGTGGATCAAGAATTGATATACGATCTCATCTTCCAAACATCACGAGGTGCAAGCCGACCGAGATATTTGGCTTCTCTTGAGATAGAAGAATTCAAAGATCGCCATGCCCTCTGTACGGGTCGGTATGCCAAGAGCAGTGACGCTGCTCTTGTGACTTAGATAAATTTAACTTCAGCACAACTCTCAGCAAGATTAATTGGGTTTACCTACTAGACGTGTTAGTTTGCACACATACAGTACTAGAAATAATCTGCTGTTGCAAAATTTAGTCCTCTAACGAACATTACACGAGGCGTTACAGCAGTCACCATGAACAGTCGCCGGGTGAATTCCCACTAACGCTCCGGGCAATTTTGTGGACACTAATGATCAGAAAGGGAGCAAGCACGAGTCCCGTGTTTCTGATTGTTTATACGTGAAGCCAAGGCGCTGTTGTTAGTGGAGAAGCAGCCCTGGCTAACTCCTGGAGGTCTAACGTGGAGCTGAGGCCGTGAGCTCTTGTATGTCCGGTCTGCCGCAGAAGACAGTAGCCAACGTGCAGTGTGTCTGCGCTTTCAGCTGTGAAAGAACGAAAGGTCACTGAAAATTAGCATCTTATCGAGCTCGATAGTTGCAGTCGCTTAAGTGCGGCCAGTATCCAGTAATCGGGAGATAGTGGGTTCGAGTCCCACTGTCGGCAGCCTTGAAGATGGTTTTCCGTAGTTTCCCATTTTCACACCATGCAAATGCCGGGGCTGTACCATAATTAAGGCCACGGCCGCTTCCTTCCAACTCCTAGGCCTTTCCTATCCCATCGTCGCCATAAGACCTATCTGTGTCAGTGCGACGTAAAGCCAAAAAAAAGTTAGTATCTTGTGTAATGGGTGAAATGTTATTTATTATTTGTGACACAATCATGATAAGGTTAAATCCGAGACCGCGCATGGTGACTTGCAAATTACATGATTACAAATATGGATCAAAGAGAAAATGTGACAAATGGAAAAGCTTTTATGTCATGACAGAAGTTTCAGACAGAAAGCATAAAAATTTGCAAGTTGTAAACGAACACAGCTTTAAGAGTTCAGAAATGCTTCAAATAACAGTGTAACCGAGTAAGTGGCTACACGGTCTCGGTCACACAGGTATCAGCTTGCATTCGGGAGAAAGTGAGTTCGAACCCCACTGTGTGCAGCCCTGAAGATGATTTTTCCATGGTTTACCATTTTCACACTAGGCAAATGCCGGGGCTGTACCTTAATTAATGCGACGGTCACTTTTTTCCCCACTCCCATCCCATCGTCGCCATACGACATATCAATATCTGTGTGACGTAAAACAAACTGTAAAAACGAAACAATTATAGTGTACTTTTTTTACGGTAACTACCTCAACAATCCCAGATCCCATCACACTCATCACGAAAAACCGTTTTATAAAAGAAGGTGATAGTTATTAGATATATTTATGTTCTTACGTCTCTATCTCTCTACTAGCTGCATCTGTGGATCAGTGGTAGAGTGTCGGACTCCGGATCCCAAGATAGCGAGTTCGAACCCGGCAGAGGTAGCTAGATTTTTGAAGGGCGGAAAAAAGTCCATTCGACACTCCATGTCGTACGATGTCGGCATGTAAAAGATCTCTGGTGATACATTTGGTGTTTACCCAGCAAAATTCATTACATCTCAGCCATAGACGCCCAAGAGAGTTTCGGTTTACTGGGTCTGCCATCTAGTAGGCCTAGAGTAAAACGGAACGTCGAAATTGACGAGCTAGCAGCCAGGTGGCGTCAAATTGAAATGTTTGCACACGGTAGCTGAGGCCATATTATTATTATTATTATTATTATTATTATTATTATTATTATTATTATTATTATTATTATTATTATTATTATAGAACATTGGTGATTAATATCCAATAAGGTACACCAGAAATCGAACCAAAATCAAGTATAGTTACCACTGTAGCACAAAAGCTATTTATGATGCATGATCTATCAGTGGCAGAATTTTCAACGTACAATAAGCTATAGAATTAAACTGCACCTATTTTAATTAATGTTCTTAGTGTACTTTCAACTTGAAGTTTGGCATCCATTATTTTAAACACTTTAAAAGTCTAAAATAATAACATTTAAAATCGGGAATATTCCATACTGTATTGCAAAAACATCTGCATATTTTTCGGTGACAAAGAAAAGAAATCAAAAAAGAAAAGCAAAAAAATACCTAATCTAGTATGAATATCTGTATTGAGTAATAACAATCAAGGGCTAACTTATTGTGGTTATTTACGAATCTAAATGAAATGAAATGAAATGGCGTACGGCTTTTAGTATCGCTGTGTCTAACAACTAGTTAGGCTCGCCAGATGCAGGCCTTCCGATTTGACTCCCGTAGGCGACCTGCGCGTCGTGATGACGATGAAATGAAGACGACACATATACTCAGCCCCAGTGCCAGCGAAATTAACCAATTAGGTTAAAATTTCCGACCCTGCCGGAAATCGAACCCGGGACCCCTGTGACCAAAGGCCAGCATGCTAACCATTTATTCATGGAGCCGGACTCCGAATCTAAATGAAAAGCAGATACCGTTATCTGGAACTCGCAGTTAGACCACAAGTACTCTTGTCAACCCTTGTGCACACTCCGCACTCCATTCAGTTCAGGGCTCACTCTACCCGCATGGTGAGCACACGAGTACAATGCTGGAGTAAACCCTGGCGAGTATACGTGCGCAGGGCGAGTACGAAGAGGCTATCATCTAGCTACCTGGGGAGTTTTTGGCGGGTAAAATGTGCTAGTCTCTTATTTCAAGTATACACATTGTAAAATTACATGAAAACCGTGCAATACCAGCTACATTACCTAAAGTAAATTGTCTGGCTCGGGAATTCTATGTTTGTTACACACAATAGACGACACTACACTACCGACTGACATAGGAATACGCATAGTGAACAAATCCTTCCACATAGGGTTGACGTCAGGGTTATAAAACTGGGCGTAATACACACATATTGCCGATCTCAGGAAATCCGAGGAGATAATAATAATAATAATAATAATAATAATAATAATAATAATACAGACCAATCTCTTAGTCCCACGGTTTAGGTCGTGTATCCTTGAGCTTGTATTCGGGAGATGGTGGGTTCGAATTCCACCTTCGATAGGCTTTTTCGTAGTTTCCCATTTTCACCCTAGGCAAATTATTATTACTTTACTTTAATGCCTCGGCCGCTACCTTCCAAATCCTTGCGCCGTCGAAAAACTTGGATGTGTTAGTACGACGTCAAATCGCTGGCAATTTTCGGAGAGCCGGGCTGATGGCTCAGATGGTTAAGGCGCTGGCCTTCTAACCCCAACTTGGCAGGTTCGATCCTGGCTCAGTCCGGTGGTATTTGAAGGTGCACAAATACGACAGCCTCGTGTCGGTAGATTTACTGGCACGTGAAAGAACTCCTGCGGGACTAAATTCCGGCACCTCGGCGTCTCCGAAGACCGTAACAGTAGGTAGTGGGACGTAAAGCAAATAACATTATTATTAAAAATTTTCGGAGACGCCGAGGTGCCGGAATTTTTCCCCATAAGAGTTATTTAACGTGACAATAAATCTACCGACATGAGCACCTTCAAATACCACCGGATTGAGACAGGTGTGAACCTGCCAACTTGGATTCAGAAGGCCAGAGTTCTATCGTCTGAACTAATCAGGCCGCCATGATAATAATAGTAATAATAATAATAATAATAATAATTGTTATTATTATTATTATTAATACATACATTTACGTTTATTAGAATTTCATGCCTTCATAATTCTAATCGCAAACCCCTGTGAATTAACTACGTGTTCTCACAATGCCCTATATTCAACAAGCTTTGTGGCCTCCTTTAGTTCCACGCCCCTTATCCTTAAAAACAGAGTCTAATCATCGTCTCCCCGGTCTTCCCCTCTTTCTCTTACCCTCCATGGCGGAGTCCATTATTCTCTTTGAAAATATATCCTCCTCCATTCGCCTCATATGACCTCAACACTGAAGCCGGTTTTATACGTACAGCTCCACCTATCAAGTTCATTCCTGAATTAACTTCCATTTCCTCCCTCCGGCTACCTCCTGCCATTATTCCAACCTGTTCGTACCTGCTATCATTCTGCTATCACTTTCACATCCGTTACTTCCAACTTATGAAGGCGATTTGTGGACACGGAGATTATAGTTTTTTCCCAACAGTCACAGGAGATTTGCGGTCATTCCATCAGGGGCTGGGCCTCATTAGCTTAATCCCGTGGTATCCCGACTAACCTGCCTAGACTCCTGCTCACTCGCTTCGAGAACAATATTCTTCTCTCCTGCGTATTATTTCGAGAAACAATGTCAAACTTGACACATCGTTCGGTAAAACACGTTTAAAAACTGGTACTTTTTTGAATTCCACCTGCGATAAAAAAATTACAATATAAATTACACATTCCAAACGTACATGATCTAACGTGAAATGCAACTAGGACAATGGTGGTGTTATTGTATTTTCTGTAGGCGTTTTTAATAAACAACCTCCAAACTCGAGTACACAGAATACTTTCGTCGACTAGAGTGATGAACACACTTCTCCTGAGGCACCTCTCGCTCCTTCGCCGACACAACCCGGACACAAAACACATCTCAGCGATTGCAAATGTCTGTGGGGATGAAATATCATTGATATGCAGGCTGAACAATAAAGGTCCCAGCACAGATCCTTGAGGCACGCCAAATGGGGTTGACGTCAGTGTTATAAAACTTGGCTTGTGAATTTGTTATCCTGAGTCAACCCACCTATCACTCCTATGCCGTATTATTATAGATACCGGAAAAGTGTGTCAAGTTATTCACCGGGCAAGTAACCCGAACTATGAAAGACAACAAATACAGCCAATGATTCACGTGAGTTTCTACGTCTCTCACATTAAAAAAGGAAAATATAATAATAATGGTGCCAGTGAAGAAAATTCATCACTCTACACAATACCTATTATATTTTAGAAATCCGTAGGATTGTGTATGGAGAATTCGTTGCCTGATATCTTCCCACATGAAGTCCCTTTCATTTCATCGACCTAACAGAGTAGACGCTGCTAATCTTGCCAGCATAAATATAAACATTATCAATCAACGTCAAGACAATCTCAAGCCACAGCGGTGGAGTTGAGCTCACGGAACATAGTGAGGTGAACCAGACGATAAAGTGGACCATTCATAACATCACTCTGGTGCTTGCCCTCCGACAGATCAAAAAGGAAAAATCATGTTCCTCTGTGTGCTGTTTTATTTTACATTTTTATAGTCAATGAAATAGATTTATTTACAAGTCCTAGGTGTTCTTGTCCCACTGTAGCGTAAAGGGAATGCATAATACCTCTTACCTGAAAGCTTCGGCCCCTTGGTTGAAAGGTTTGGATCACGGTGTCTCTGGTTCGATTCCCGGCTCCGAATCGGGGTTTTAATTGCATCTGGTTGATTCCTCCGGTTTGGGGATTAGGTGCTTGTATTTTTCTCAACACACACCTTCATATAAACACACACACACACCACATAGTACAACTGGGTAACCATCCTCAGACTACTACAGAACGTAGTGATAAGGTTGGCGTCAGGAAGGGCATCGAGTTCTAAAACAGGGCCAAGCTAACATCTGGGACGGGCTTCGCACCACCTTTTCCCCACACGCACCTAGTAGAATCAGGGTTCAGACTTGAAGCAAGTGAGATCTTCATCTTCAAAACACTCGCATCAAAATTTTCTCCTTCCAAGATTTCAGTTATCTTGCATCAATTTTTTACCTCTGGTTTTCGGACGAGAAAAATTCCATTATGACCCGTATTGGCAGTATTGAATTTACTATTTTACCTAATAGTTGTGACCACTTATTTTTTCAAGTAATATTTTTATTTTCTATTTTCATTTCATCTCTTTTCAGATCTGCTTCAAATATAAGTAAAAGATGTTTAAGAGGTAATGGATGAACTAATGATTATTCGAATGGAGAATGGGCAGTAAAAATGTAGTCGAAAGAAACTGCCGTTGCAGAAAAGCCTTAAGACCGAAAAATGGCTAAATGTGATCAATAAGCCGAAAAAGGGAAAAAAGGACAAATAAACCCCATTTTCTGCATTTCCTGGCCTACGATGATTGAAAGTGAACATATATATTATACTGGACCTGGTCTTCGGACATTCGAGAAAAATAAATTCTTCAACTTCCAAGCCCTACTTTTCGCACTGAACTGACACCTTCTAATAATATTAAAAAGGTGAATATCACCATATTTCCATTTATGATTAATAAATTAATATATTATTTCTTTCTTTCTTAATACGTTTACCCCCGCCGCAGGGTCGGCCAAGTTCGAGGGATCCCATCTCCACCATCTCAAGGGCAGTGTCCTGGAGAGAGACACTTTGGGTCGGGGTATACAACTGGGGTGAAGTACCAGTACCTTGCGCAGGTGGCCTCACCTGCTAAACTGAACAGGGGCCTTGTGGAGGGATGGGAAGACTGAGAGGGATAGACAGAGAAGAGGAAATGAAGCGTCTGTGGCCTTAAACTAGGTACCGTCCCGGCATTTGCCTGGTGGAGAAACCTCTTCGATGTTGGCTGAGGAGGGAAACTCCATTCCCTCTACTCACTTGACCTCCCGAGAATGAGTGGACCCCCTTCCAGCCCTTTACCACTTTTCAAATTTCGTAGCAGTGCCGGGAATGAAACCCGGGCCTCCGGGGGTAGCTGCTAATCATAAACCACTACATCACAGAGGTGAATGAATCTTATTTTACCATACCTGGTGATAGTCTTTCTCTTAAGGGCGCATGCATTTTTAATGACATATTTCAATTTTGACAGGGGAGGCGCGCTGAGATTTTGGCAGTTGACGGAAGCCCCGACAAGCAAAAAGTTTGAAAACACGTGCTGTAGGCAGAAAACCGCACAGCTGTAGCGATCAACTATCAACTTTACCGTGAGAGAAGGAGAAGGGGTGGGCAGACTGGGACTTTCAGCCGGAAGGAGCATAAAAACATAGAGACGGAAAATTGGATCGCTGCGGCGATATGATCCGCGCCACGCTAGTTGAAGGATAGATATTGCAGAGATCTTTAAAACTGACTGGAAGTTTTTGTTTGTTGTTTGTTTTTTGTTTGCTTTTTCTAGCGGTTTAACGTTACAGTATTTTTTAAAAATGTCACACAAACTGAAATAGGTTTCGGGGACGATGGGATAGAAAAAGCTAGGACTGGGAAGAAAGAGGGCGTGGCGATCTGGTGTGAAAATAGGAAACCACGGAAAACAATTTTCAGTGCTGCTAATTGTGAATTTCGAATCCAACATTTCCTGAGTGCAACCTCACAGATACGTGGACGTACCACGCAGCAAACTCATTCGGTAAGGCTAGAATAGCGATGTTCCTTCAAATAATGACCGTACTCAGGCCAGATCGTCGCCCGGCAAAGTCATAATGGGTAGCCCGCGGTGATTTCTACAAAGGCTCAGTGGCACGTTTTTTTAAGAAGATTCAGGAGCTTTATTGCAGAAATTAAGGAGGCTATAAAATCCAGATGAGAATGTTATCGTGAGTTATATGTCCAGCAATAATAATCGTATGGCCTCAGCTACCGTGTGCAGACATTTCAAGTTGACGCCATCTGGCTGTCTGCTCGTCAATTTCGACGTTCCGTTTAACTCTAGGCCCACTAGACGGCAGACCGAGTAAACCGAAACTCTCTTGGGCGTCTGTGGCTGAGATTTAATGAATTTTGTAGGGTAAACACCAAATGTGTCACCAGAGATCTTTTACATCCGACATCGTACGACATGGAGTGTCGAATGGACTTTTATCCGCCCTTCAAAAATCCGACTACCTCTGCCGGGTTTGAACCCGCTATCTTGGGATCCGGAAGCCGACACTCTACCACTGATCCACAATGGTTACTGAAGTCAACATTCCTTTTCGTTTTCATCAAGAAGCTAAATGATGTAAATGTTAGCTTTCAAGGAAGAAAGAAATACTCTAATACAAGATCCGCTAAGCAAACAGTCGCTCGAAAAGTGAATACCTTATGTTCCTCACATTTAATATTTTATCATTCTTAATATTAATTATTATAAAAAGATTTAGCTCTCATGTAGATACAAATCGTGTGGATACCCACAACAAACATTATATCTACAAGTTCAGTTGTTTCTTGAGAAAAATATGCCTGCGAGGAAGTTATATAACACCATGCGCCCATTATTTCTGAGTGATTGTGCGCACATGACTTTATTTCAAAATCCTCTTCTCTGAAATAGCATGTGTATCTACAACTGCATGCTCACTTAAGGACGTGATCCATTCATTCATTTCTTCATCATCATCTTCATATTCTTATTATTATTATTATTATTATTATTATTATTAATAATAATAATATTATTATTATTGTACTGCCTTCTCCATTATCGAATGTTCGCCACAATGAGAGCGAAGTCTGTACGATGTTCGGCTGTCGTCATCAGTCTACTAGAATCTAGTCCCATCCAATCCTGTAAGTTCCTCAGCCAAGAGTGTTTCCTTCGACACCGAACCCTACGTCCATCAATGTTACCCTGCAGGATCAATTTAATTAGGTTTGACTTATCATTCCTCACAATATGCCCAATGTAAGCTGATTTTCTCTCCTTGATTGTACACATCAACATTCGTTCCCTCCTCATACGCTTGAGTACGGCAGCATTGGAGACGTGGTCAGTCCTCGAGATCCGTAACATCCTTCGGGACACCCACATCTCGAAGGCATTTTTATTCTCTTAATGGTGTTACATTTCAGAGCCCATGTTTTACAGAAGCACTGAATATTCATAACATCTGACGAAGTCGTGACGTGTCTCCATGCTGAGGCTTCCGTCACACAGTAAATTCCTCATTTTCAGAAAGCTAGCTCGAGCCATTTCTATTCGTACACGCATCTCTAAATCCGGGTATAAGTCCTCAGTATTCCAGCTGCCAAGGTACTGCCGCAGTTGTTCAACTGGTTCCCCATAAATGTTAAGAGTTCTGTAAATGGCTATCACCTTGGTCTTGTCTACTACGATTTTGTCTACCAGACGCTGAAGACCTTCAGTACTGTTATCCAAGATGCCACTGTCGTCTGCGTACCTTAGATTGTTCATCATCCTACCGTTAACTTTTACTCCATCTTCCGCTTCTTGAAGAGCAGCTCGGAAGTTCTGCTCAGACTAACAATTAAACAGCAGGGGGGATAATACACATCCTTGCCCTACTCCCTGTTTTATCCCGGTAGCGCGAGTCTTCGAGTTTCCAATTCTCACGGAAGCTTCTTGATGTTCATACAGCTTTTTTGACAAATGTAAGATCTTCAATATCTATTCCTATTGCGTTTAGAATTCGCAGGAGTTCGGAAAGTGATTAATTCATACGACTTTCATTTTAATTGAATTAAGACCTATATTGTAGAATATTTTGTATTCATCTAATACAATGTGTGGCCTACTTATACAATGAAAACTGGAAATCATCTATTTTAAAGTATAATTTTTCACTTGCAGGTACCGGTAAATGATTTGCACAATGGTTTATTGCTTTGTGCCGCATTGAAAAAAACCAGAGCAGGAAAAGTAAAGGTATTTCCTTTCACCAAATCCCATGTGATGCAGACCTAAGAAACGTGTCATGGGACGGTTTTGTTCCAAATTTTGAATTCAAAACATCCTTTGTGTGTAGTCTGCATTTTGCTGAAACAGATTACCGTCCCGAAAGAAAATAAGAAAACTGAAAGACAATTTTGTTCCTTCCGCATTTAAGGATTATCTCCAGCATAAAATCCCAAAATCAAAATACCTAAAAGGCGACCAATAAAGAAACATAAATGAGGGCGAAACACTAGAAGGAAGGGAAAGAGATACTAGAATTTCGATGATCAGTCAGGCGTTTATGATAACAAAGCTAATGCCCGTCTATTAGAAAACAATCAACAAGTGTTTTGAAGCCGACAATGGCAAAATCGTTTGAGACAAATTGTGGCACGCCAGTCAGAAAATAAAAAAGCTGTGCACTGATTTGGGAATACAGAAAGCAAAGATAGGTGAGTTCAGCAATCAGTATCATACTCATTTAAAAACAACAACGAGCGCAATCCTGAAGACTCGAAGACCTTTTTCATACTGGACCAAATTTTAAATTACAACAAGCGGCCACCACGTTGATCAGAAAGCTGCGTAAAACAGTGCGTTATCTATCAATGTCTCCGAAGGGCTATCCTTAAGCAAGAAATCATTTATCAATCATTTATCAAAGTTGTCTTCTAGGAGCACATTCAGTCCTTACAAAGGACAGGGTAGATGGACGTCGTCAAAGAAACACTTCTTGTAGAAATTGAAAGAATGAATGAGGCCATAAAATTGTGCTCCCTCATTATTGATGAAATGGCGGCACAGCAGCAATTGTTATGTCCGACTCGTTGGCTGAACGGTCAGCGTACTGGACTTCGGTTGAGAGGGTCCGGGGTTCGATTCCCGGCCGGGTCGGAGATTTTAACTTCGATTGGTTAATTCCAATGGCTCGGGGGCTGGGTGTTTGTGTTGTCCCCAACATCTCTGCATCTCACACACCACACGTAACACTATCCTCCACCACAATATCTCGCAGATACCTACACTTGGCAGATACCGCCCACCCTCATTGGAGGGTCTGCCTTACAAGGGCTGTACCCGGCTAGAAATAGCCACACGAAATTATATTTATTATTATGGCAATTGTTATATGACAAGAAGTTGGACACTCCTTTGGCCATAATGATACATCAACACATGCCGAGGCTAGTCGAAATGTAGACAGTTCTGAAAGAATATCCATTTCAATAGAGATCAGTGAAAAAGAGCCAATTGTTTATTATACTTTTTTATATGTGGCATTTTAACCTCTTGCAAACTACCCGTTACCTATTTCTTTTCGAAGAAGCTGTCTGATATTGAAGTCTACAACCTGACACTGTCAGTCATCAAACAGGTTGTTACTCTTGGTTTCGTAATTTTAAGATTGGTTACAAATAACTACAAGACAAATGTGAATATGATGAGACAACTGTCCAATGGAAAAGAATTTAAGTATCGGATTCCTCACTCTACCAATCAAGACCGACCTCTATTCCTAGTCTTCGACCTGTGTCACATTCTTAAAATCGTCAGGACATCACTTGTAGAAAAGACCATGCACGATGGAGAAGAAGAAATGAGTGCCTGTCAGCGGGCCGACGGACATCCTAGTAGCGCTGATAGGTGGGTAGTGGAGAAATTGTTCACTAGTTCAATTCACGCGCTCTCAGCCGCAGTAGTGCATAGCAGAAGACGGTGGCTAGACAAAGCGGACGTGGGACAGATTTGTCTCCGGTACTCCGTTTTCCCTGCCATTCTTTCATTCTATCAACACTCTACAATATCATTTCATTTCATCTGTCAGTCATTAATCAATCCCGCAGGGGAGTGCGACAGGTTTCGGCAGCCGCACAGCTCATATCTTCGCCGCTAAATGAGGGCTTCATTCATCCCATTGCTGACCCGCTCGAATGACTGGAAACAGGCTGTGGAATTTAATTTCATTATTATTAATAGTCATTATGTAATTATTTTTGTGACAATTAGTGGTTGTGTAAAGTGGAATTATTTAATTACTTGGTCTATCATTATTATTATTATTATTATTATTATTATTATTATTATTATTATAGGTTAAATTTAAGCGTATTTCTGTTGGTTATTTACTTGATGTAGTATTGCTTAGTAGTACTTGAGTACGTAGCCTACTGTATTTATATAATTGTATCATATACGTAAATGTGCGTAGGTGTAGATTCAAGTTAGCCATAGCATTATGTATAGTATTTAAACTTCGTTCAGTGTGAGAACAGGCCTTACCCAGCCTTAACTGAGCAAAATAAAAGAATACATAATAAATAAATACACTGACTGACAGAGCAAATGCAACACCAAGAAGGAGTGGTTCGAAAGGGATGAAAGTTGGGGAAAAAACAGAGACGGCACGGACGAATAATTGATGTTTATTTCAAACCGATATGCAGGTTACACAATTCGCACGGCATCGACTCAGTAGGATGTAGGACCACCGCGAGCGGCGATGCACGCAGAAACACGTCGAGGTACAGAGTCAATAAGAGTGCGGATGGTGTCCTGAGGGATGGTTCTCCATTCTCTGTCAACCATTTGCCACAGTTGGTCGTCCGTACGAGGCTGGGGCAGAGTTTGCAAACGGCGTCCAATGAGATCCCACACGTGTTCGATTGGTGAGAGATCCGGAGAGTACGCTGGCCACGGAAGCATCTGTACACCTCGTAGAGCCTGTTGGGAGATGCGAGCAGTGTGTGGGCGGGCATTATCCTGCTGAAACAGAGCTTTGGGCAGCCCCTGAAGGTACGGGAGTGCCACCGGCCGCAGCACATGCTGCACGTAGCAGTGGGCATTTAACGTGCCTTGAATACGCACTAGAGGTGACGTGGAATCATACGCAATAGCGCCCGCGTT
The DNA here is from genome assembly GCF_040414725.1 of Anabrus simplex. NCBI lineage: Eukaryota > Metazoa > Arthropoda > Insecta > Orthoptera > Tettigoniidae > Anabrus > Anabrus simplex. The sequence continues at coordinate 59,640,254 of NC_090272.1, read as the reverse complement.
GTCTAGCGGTAGGGCGCTCCACAGTTACTGCCGGATTTGACCTTTCTCCACGCCGACGCCACACTCGTCTGCGGTGACTATCACGGACAGAACAGAAGCGTGACTCATCGGAGAACACGACGTTCCGCCATTCCCTCATCCAAGTCGCTCTAGCCCGGCACCATGCCAGGCGTGCACGTCTATGCTGTGGAGTCAATGGTAGTCTTCTGAGCGGACGCCGGGAGTGCAGGCCTCCTTCAACCAATCGACGGGAAATTGTTCTGGTCGATATTGGAACAGCCAGGGTGTCTTGCACATGCTGAAGAATGGCGGTTGACGTGGCGTGCGGGGCTGCCACCGCTTGGCGGCAGATGCGCCGATCCTCGCGTGCTGACGTCACTCGGGCTGCACCTGGACCCCTCGCACGTGCCACATGTCCCTGAGCCAACCATCTTCGCCACAGGCGCTGCACCGTGGACACATCCCTATGGGTATCGGCTGCGATTTGAAGAAGCGACCAACCTGCCCTTCTCAGCCCGATCACCATACCCCTCGTAAAGTCGTCTGTACCGGGCGAGTTGGCCGTGCGCGTAGAGGCGCGCGGCTGTGAGCTTGCATCCGGGAGATAGTAGGTACGAATCCCACTATCGGCAGCCCTGAAGATGGTTTTCCGTGGTTTCCCATTTTCACACCAGGCAAATGCTGGGGCTGTACCTTAATTAAGGCCACGGCCGCTTCCTTCCAACTCCTAGGCCTTTCCTATCCCATCGTCGCCATAAGACCTATCTGTGTCGGTGCGACGTAAAGCCCCTAGCAAAAAAAAAGTCGTCTGTCTGCTGGAAATGCCTCCGTTGACGGCGGCCTGGCATTCTTAGCTATACACGTGTCCTGTGGCACACGACAACACGTTCTACAATGACTGTCGGCTGAGAAATCACGGTACGAAGTGGACCATTCGCCAACGCCGTGTCCCATTTATCGTTCGCTACGTGCGCAGCACAGCGGCGCATTTCACATCATGAGCATACCTAAGTGACGTCAGTCTACCCTGCAATTGGCATAAAGTTCTGACCACTCCTTCTTGGTGTTGCATTTGCTCTGTCAGTCAGTGTAAATAAATACATAAATAAATACATAAATATGGTCTTGCCGGCATCCCGTACAGGAAAGTAACTCTGAAAATAGTTTAGTCTGGAGCTGATTTCATTCCTACTGAATACCGTAGGTCGCCTTGCTGCGCCTTGATTCAGTTTCACTTACTGTACTGCCATTGTGGGAATACTTCACGTGGTTCACCAGTTCCAAGTTCTGTATTCTCTACCTGTCCTTTTATTCTCTTAAGTTTTCTTCCCAACTTACATTGGTCGTGTTTAGGAATTTTTATCCGATCACTTTCCTTGTTAATATACGTATTTTACCAGCAAAGGTTGGAGTGTCTGAGATAAAACATGCTTAGAGTTAGGAAAGTAATACCCCTTCCATTTTGCATATTGAGAAATGGAACTTATCTCTACGGCGGCTCAAGAGGCTTAATTGTTATTTCCCTTATACCAGTGTTCCTTGCTTTCCCCTTCTAAACTTGTTCACCCTCAGAAGATGGAAGATAAGAGGCTCGGAGATAAAGCCCAAATTAATCAGTCAACACAAGAACACAGGCTCACGTGCAGACGGGCTGTAGCCGGAAGCGGAAGTGGTGGTACATTAAATGGATCAAAATTGGACGTTTAATTTTATGTCCAAACCACTCCCTTTGTGGCTTGTCGATATTAATATGCTTTTATATGAGAGCGGTGGGAATTGAAATGCGTATCTCCTAAATGCAAGCCTTTGTGTTAGTGGTGCTTAACACAGTGATAGTGATCAGCTGGTCGACTGCCACAACTTTTCAAGCCGATGTTCAGTTGCTAAAATTCTCGACTGAATTGCTGATCGACTGATGAACGTAACATCTGAAGAGCCAACTTTTAGTTCTCGGATTTCTCGTCCATACTTAACCTCACTTTTCTTTCAGTCAGTCACAGCGTTGAAGACTGTCTCCGTTTAAATCAGGGTGATCAAATGGCAGTGATAAGTAGAGGACACACAAGTTTGAAATATAGGACATTTGACCATTAGGGCTATTATGTCTCTGGTGAAGTTATGACATTCTCTTTATTTGAAGCTATTTTTGAAAAAGGTTCGAAGAACATTACTTTAAAAAGAATGCAATTAATATGTTACAGTTTACACACACGTATACTTCATTAGCTAAAACAGGGTACGATTACTTGCAAAGGACTATTTATACATACTTTTCTGAATACGAAGTTTTGGTTAGTAAATCTTTTTTATCCTACACATACTCATGAAAGTACATTCCTCAAGATTGTACTTAAATAATAGTGACAAAACTTCCACTGATTCAGATTTTAGCTAATTTATATTATCTGTCCAATGAGAGGACATTAAATAAAACATTATCTTCGCACTGTGCGTTGTGTCAGATATGTACTGAAAAGAAGTATTCAGTCAAGTTTAGAAATTATGAATATTTCTTTTTGCAAGGCTAGTACTGAAAAAGAGTCCAGCCCATCTCTCTTGACTTGTCATATTTGCAAGAAAATTGGTATTGTTTTCTAAATATCTGTTTAAATATCCAAATTGACGGGATTGATACGAGACATGCTTTAGAAATCAAAACACGTGATGATGATGATGATGATGATGATATTGATTTTAAGTCCCATTAAATAATTCTCACGGTTTTCGAGACGCCGAGGTGCCAGAATTTTGTCTCGCAGTGTTCTTTTACGTGCCAATATATCTAACGACTCGAGGCTGGTGTATTTGTGTACCTTCAAATACCACTGGACTGAGCCAGAATCGAACCTGTCAAGTTGGGGTCAGTTGGCTAGTGCCTCAACCGACTGAGCCACTCAGCCCGGCTAGAACAAAAATGAACCCCTACTCTTGGACATGGGTTCGAAATGCAAGACATATAGGAAGTCTGACAACCCTAGTGTAGGGTTGCTTTACTAGTTACAAGCAGAAACTAAACATTCCTCACTGGTCAGTCCGCAGTATTGTAGCTGTTTTAATATACTGTAGTTTTAACAGGTCGTATTTATCGTATTATTAGCGGGTAACACAATTTGCCGTTGTAGTTTTATGTGCCAGATGGATTCATTGTGTTAGCAAATACACTATAGACAATACGTGACACTTTGCGAGATATCGCAAGGCATTGCCTGCCAGCGCACCTAGCGAGATGGCCTTGAAACTTGAGTGTACTAGTGCACTATACACTATCCACTGTGAATTATGCCAAAATTGTCGTCGTAAATTAAAAAGTGGTTACAGGTTACCCATTTCACATTGGATGGTAAAATTATATTCTGTGACGTTCGCAGCAAAGAGGTGAGTTATTAACAATTTAGCAAAATTAACATTGTTTCTAATTGATTACTATTATAATACGTAAAAGAACCTCCGTGGCTCAGACGGCAGCGCGTCGGCCTCTCACCGCTGGATACCGTGGTTCAAATCCCGGTCACTCCATGTGAGATTTGTGCTGGACAAAGCGGAGGCGGGACAGGTATTTCTCCGGGTACTCCGGTTTTCCCTGTCATCTTTCATTCCAGCAACACTCTCCATTATCATTTCATAGCATCTGTCAGTCATTAATATATCACTTTGGGAGTGGCGACCCCATCGTACTAACAGCCTATATATGTTTCATTCATTACATCCCTGACCCGGTCAATGATTGGAAAACAGGTTGTAGGTTTTCATTTTCATATAATACGTAAAATAGAAGCTGCCTAAAAATATCCTAGACCCTATTTGAGAGTCTATTTTTGACAGCTAAAATAACATTTGAGCACCTAAAATTCCTAGGTTAAGTAGTCAATATTGCATGTTTCCGTGGTGGTTGGAAGTGTAGTGTGTTGTCTGAATATGAAGAGAAACGTGTTGGAACAAGCACAAACACACAGTCTCCCAGCCATAACAAATAATTAGACGCGACTAAAATCTCCGACCGGGCGAGTTGGCCGTGCGGTTAGGGTTGCGCAGCTGTGAACTTGCATTGGGGAGATAGTGGGTTCGAACCCCACTGTCGCCAGCCCTGAAGATGGTTTTCCGTGGTTTCCCATTTTTACACCAGGCAAATGCTGGGGCTGTACCTTAACTAACACCACGGCCACTTCCTTCCCACTCCTAGTCCTTTCCTATCGCATCGTCGCCCTAAGACCTATCTGTGTCGGTGCGATGTAAAGCAAATAATAAAAGAAGTCCCTGATCCGGCCGGGAATCGAATCCGAGACCTTCTGAACCGAAAGCCTCAACGCTGACCATTCAGCCAACGATTCGGACAAATCGATATCATTGTGCTTCATTATTTCTATCAGTATTGACATTCAACATTGATAGCAGAACAAATAAAAATCATCATTTAGTTTAATTATTTCTGTCAGTTTTAACATGCAACTTTTGTAGTTTCAATCTTGTCGCCTGATATTTAAGGTCGGGCCGCCAGGTGTGCCACTGTCGACATGTCTCTCAGTTTAGTACGTGAGAATACGGATGTGTCCAGTATTGTCTATAGTGTATTTCATTACATTTATTCCAATAATGACGCAATCGTCTTCCTTCCAGACTCAAATAGTCTCTGATTGGTTGAACTCTGGTTCACACTGTTTGTCCAACCCTTGTCCCGTTTCCCTACGGGGTCGGGTATGAGGTGAGATGAATTTGTCGTGGCGGGTTTTTTTTATGACCGGATGCCCTTCCTGACGTCAACCTCATCAGAGGAGTTAATGAGAGATGAAATGAATGACGTGATATATGATAGTAGGGAGAGGGTGAAACCCGGTGCCGGCACATAGCCTACTCCTGTCGAATAGCACCAAGGGGTCTGCTCAAGGCTTAACGTCCCCATCCGACGGACGAATCACCATCAACAGCGTCATATGCCCTCACTCCATATGAGCACTGCGGAGAGGTTTGGAATTTAATCCAGGCTTTTGGCACGCAATCTTGTGATTAGAAATTGTATACCACCACCTCACCTACCCTGCCGGCCAACATTCTGATGGTGAAAATTTTTTCGACCAACGGGACTCGAACCGGCTAACCACGGTGTTAGACCGTTTTAGACTTCAGCGCCACCAGGCGGGCTTCACACTGATGTAAATAAAAACAGATTATGAATCAGCGAACAGCGAACTTAACCTTGTTGAATTGCTTCTCCACCAGAGTGCAGCACTGTGGTTTTGTACCCATGAGAACCAACGATGTTGTCTCTGCATTCCCAGTTCAAGTAATCTTGATTAATGGCTATATTAATCCATTTCCGACAGATCTTATGTATCACAGTATGTCGTAAAGTTTGACTCTAGTAGCTTAGCGGACAGTTCCCTGCTCCAAATAACATTGTATTTTAATGTTTCATTACGAGATACACGCACACAAGTCGACACGGCTGGTCCGTGGTCCGACAGCTCTGCACTCCGACCGGCCAAACGAGCAGAGAAGGGGTAGCCACGTCTCTGTATTCGGGAGATAGAGAGGGGCTGATCACCCCATCGACTGACCTGAGAATGGTTTTCCGTGGTTTTTCATTGTCCTGCGCTAAGGTGAATGCCGGGGCAGTTCCTCGTATAAGCTACAGCCGCCAACCCACTCACCTTCACAGCACATCTCCTTCTACACAAATCCCCTGGCCTGACAGATGGAGTCACCGTCTGGGAGGCCCACCTCCCCCTTCAGGGGAGGAATGAAAATATTTAGTAGTAGTACACTAGGATTATGAGTACGACTCGTTGGCTGAATGGTCAGCATACTAACCTTCGGTTGAGAGGGTCCTGGGTTTAATTCCCAGCCGGGTCGGGGATTTTAATTGCTTCTGATAAATTCTTCTGGCTTGGGGACTGGGTGTTTGCATCTGTTCCAACACTCTCCTCTTCATATTCAGACAACACACCACACTACCAACCACCATAGAAACACGCAATAGTGATTAGATCCCTCCATATATGGTTGGGGTCAGGAAGGGCATCCGGCCGTAAAACAGGGTCAAATGCAATTGTGCGACACAGCTCGCACCCTCGACCCCACTGTTGTGGGAAAAGCGGTAGAAGAAGTACACTAGTATTATAACATTTTTAGGATCCCATGTTCCTGTGGCATAGATGGATGGAAGAAAATCAGTTATTTCTGATTAATTTTTGTAAAAGGTCACCCCGAATACAGAAACTGGTTTTGCCATATACGGATGCAAGTATAAGGTAACAAAATCAAAATTTCTTTTAGCAGTAAAATGAAATGTCGTACGGCTTTCAGTGCCGGGATATCCCAGGATGGGTTCGGCTCGCCAGGTGCAGGTCTTTCTATTTGACTCCCGTAGGCGACCTGCGCGTCGTGATGAGGATGAAGACAACACATACACCCAGCCCCCGTGCCGTTGGAATTAACCAATTAAGGTTAAAATCCCCGACCCGGACGGGAATCGAACCCGGGACCCTCTGAACCGAAGGCCAGTACGCTGACCGTTCAGCCAACGAGTCGGACTCTTTTAGCAGTGATATATTTATATTATAAAAGCCTCCGTGGCTCAGACGGCAGCGCGTCGGCCTCTCACCGCTGGGTTCCATGTGAGATTTGTGCTGGACAAAGCGGAGGCGGGACAGGTTTTTCTTCGGGTACTCCGGTTTTCCCTCTCATCTTTCATTCCAGCAACACACTCCAAAATCAGTTCATTTCATCTCTCAATCATTAATCATTGCCCCAGAGGAGTGCGACAGGCTTCGGCAGCCGGCACAATTCCTATCTTCACCGCAAGATGGGGGCTTCATTCATTCCATCCCTGACCCGGTCACTAACTGGAAGACAGGTTGCAGGTTTTCGAATTTAAATTATAATGATATCATTGTATAACACGTAGTTTTGAATTAATTAATAACTGATTGTTATAGAGTAACACACAAAATTATAAAGAATCACAAAACCACAAACTTACATATAGATTCTACAAGCAGTAATAGTTGTATTGAACTGTAATAGCTGAAAATGAGTATTTAGCATAATAATTGCATAACGTAAAGTCATTAGTTTTTGTTAGACAAAATGAATCTAAACTAATCTAATCAAGCGAAACTCATCTTTCATAGCAACGCACACAGAACAAAATAAAAAAAGGTCATTGCATGAGCCAAACATGGATGACTTGGGTATTGAAATTTCAAAATTATCTATAGGCCTAATGAAATACTGAATTTCAAATAAGTAAATTACCCAATCTACTACGAAAAACTTAAAATTTAGCAATTTGCTCAATTTTGCCGAGCGTTGAAGGGATTAACGGCCCGGAATGGTTTAAAATTGTCAGTCTAGCAAACTAAAAAAAAAATTCGAAAATCACTTCCGGCCTAAATACAGTTCCGGAAAAACAGCCTCAAATCGCCTGTTTCTTTACTCGTCTTCCTTTTATTCAAATCCTAGTCAAATTTACGTAATTATTTGTGTAATGTTTTCATTGGTTGAATACCTTCAAGGGCTTAAGTTAAGTGAAACTCACATTAGCACTCGTAGTGGTAGAAAAAGCCAAACTCTCAATCTAATCGACTGGATAACAATGATTAAGAAAAGGTTTATAATTTTTAGGAATAAATAAAGAATATATGTTCATGCTTTATAATATATTTTAATTATCTAAAGTTCGTAGCTCATATCCCTAGGATCGTTTCAACATTGAGTTGCTTGCCTGAAGGGCTGTGGATTTTTTAAAATCTAAACATAATTAGTGCCTTTTTAATTGCTTTTGAGAAAAAGTTCATCTTTTCATGAAATACGAAGTCAATTTTATTACAAAAAGTCAAAGTCATAATCCTAACGAACACTCCACGTACACGCTTGTCATATCTTTCATAGCAACGCACACTGAACAAAATTAAAAAAAGGTCATTGCGCGAGCCAAACATGGATGACTTGGGTGATGAAATTTCAAAATGATGTATAGGCCTAATAAAATATTGAACTTAAATTAAATAAGTCAGTCTATTGAATAAAATATTGTACGCATAGCTACTACAGTGATACGTTTATCTTACTCGTGACGTAAAGGATAACTTTACATGGCTGTTGCATGTATTTGTATTTATATTAAATGTTTATTATAACTAATTTTAACACGTTGTCACTCATGACCTGGGTGGACGTGTCCAACTACAGAAACTGAATACAGCAGAGGAAATTTAAAACAATCAGAGGAACTGTTGGTAAGCGAACCGAAGATCAACCAATTCGAGACGCATTTTAAATCAGAGTGTGCGGAAAGTAGCCACTTGAGCACAAAATGTCACTTTGCGTACACTTTTGAGCGTGTAACGAAGTCTAATTCGTTACAGTAAGAAATAAAACGAATTTTCAGTCACGTTTACTTGGACAAGAATGGCAACCATTGGATGCAAAGAGTAACAGGTGATATGGCAGAGTACTGGATATCGGAAGATATGTCCGACTCGTTGGCTGAATGGTCAGCGTACTGGCCTTCGGTTCAGAGGGTCCCGGGTTCGATTCCCGGCCGGGTAGGGAATTTCAACCTTCATTGGTTAATTCCACTGACCCGGGGGCTGGGTGTTTGTACTGTCCCCAACATCCCTGCAACTCACACACCACACATAACACTATTCTCCAACACATTAACATGCAGTTATGGCAGATGCCGCCCACCCTCATCGGAGGGTCTGCCTTCCAAGTGCTGCACTCTGCTATAAATAGCCGCACGAAATTATTATATATCAGAAGATATAATATACAAAACATACAATTTTCAGAAGCTTGATGGGTGTGTGTGCGTGGGCGGGAGGAGGGCACATCAAAGTGAAAAGATGAAGAGCTGCTTGAAAGCAAATAAAGCATCACGAAATGAACGCATAGGCATTTAGATGGCTTAAACAAGGAACAATGAATAATAATAATAATTCATGTATCGGCCAACTTCGGACCACGTCATTTCAACTGGCTACTTCCGGCTTTGATGTCTGCCCAGTACTTCCGCATGCATTTTCGGTGTCGTTCTTTCCTCACCTGCGTCCATACCTTTCCTGTGTTTAATTGTGGCTTGTCTCGGACAGCCTGGAACGCTTGAAGTTTCTTCTTAAGTGGGAAATGCTCCTGGATGTCATTATGTGTGATTCCCACTTCTTCAAGGTCTCTATCCACCTCAATGAACCAAGCTGCTTTGGTTTTCTTCTGCGGAAAGAAGGTAATGATGCGGATGGTCAGCCTCCTTGGGTGCATTCGTGTCACATGTCCATAAAAATTAATTCTTCTTTTCCGGATGGTATCTGCAATCTGTGTGGGTGTAAAGTTCGTCGTTGTACCGTCTTCTGTGCTCCCAATTGTCTTTGCAGGGACCTAAGATATTTATCGAAATCCTTTCTTTGGACTCCAGTTTCTCGATCAGGCCTTTTTTGTTCATTACGAGACTTTCTGAAGCGTATAAGATCCCTGGACAGATGACACTTCAGTAATGCCTCAGCTTTACTTTGAAAAGTATGGACCTTTTATTGTAGATGCCTTTGGTTAAATGGTACGCCATTTCCATGTTGTTCATCCGTAACGTATAGGCTCCTTTCTCTGACAAGTTTGGTGTTATCACTTCTCCCAGATAATAATAATAATAATAATAATAATAATAATAATAATAATAATAATAATAAGGCGACGAGAAGAAGAATAAGAATATGCCCGCAGTTCTCAGTTCCTGCAGAATCTGCTACTTATAGCACAAGTAAAAGACATCTGACCGTGCTGAGATACGATCCCGCTACTTCAGGGTCATTTAACGAGGCTATGATAAGCAAGCTGTCCACCCAGCTGATGTTTCTCCTTTCTCCCTTCGCTGTCTTTCTCGTTCACTCTCTGACATGTTTTGAAGGATGGATGTGATGGAAGTCTGTTTGACGTCTTCCTGTGAGGGGGGTTGAAGCAGCTGTTATAACTATCGCATCCTTAAAATAGTCTATCGTGAATGTGGACTACATCGAGAGGTGTTTGAAATATGAATGCTTCATCATACTGTTTCATTAGGGGTGGACAAACATCCAGAATATTATAGGTAGTAGAGCGGCGTGAACTCGCGAAACAGTTTAACAGCACTCACACGAGTTTCAAATAGTGTACAATATTTAATAACACAAATACATTCTGAAGTACAATCCGTGCTAGCACTTCGAAGCCGCTGATTTGTAGTTCAATCCTAGATAACAGTAAATAATGACGATCCTTTTTTTAGGAATCATCAGAAAAATATTTTTTATTTATTCTGGCAAAGTTATGGATGTACTACCTTTCTTGCACTTACCTAGAACACTCTAATGACTAATGAAGACAATAAGATGAAGAAGAAACTATTAACAAGTCCGCCTCTGTGGTGTAGTGGTTAGCGTGATTAGCTGCCACCCCTGGAGGCCCGGGTTCGTTTCGAGGCTCTGCCACGAAAGTTGAAAAGTGGCACGAGGGCTGGAACGGGGTCCACTCAGCCTCGGGAGGTCAACTGAGTACAGATGGGTTCGATTCCCACCTCATCCATCTTCGAAGTGGTTTTTCTTGGTTTCCCACTTCTCATTGTCTATTCCTTCCAACATTCCCATCCTCCCACAAGGGTCCGGTTCAAAATAGCAGGTGAGGCCACCTGGGCGAGGTACTAGTCCTTCTCCCAAGTTGTACCACTGCCCTCGAGGCGGTAGAGGTAGTGTCACTCGCTTAGTCCGAGGGACAAACCAATCCTGGAGGTTAGACAGATGAGGAAATAAAGAAATAAAGAACTATTAACAATAATAAGAGTAAGAGAAGTACTAAAATAATCAAACCTAGTGATATTAAGGAAGAATCATATCATATTATTACTGTATTATACGTCCGACTCGTTGGCTGAACGGTCAGCGTACTGGCCTTCGGTTCAGAGGGTCCCGGGTTCGATTCCCGGCCGGGTCGGGGATTTTAACCTTAATTGGTTGATTCCTACAGCACGGGGGCTGGGTGTGTGTGTTGTCTCCATCATCAATTCATCCTCATCACGACGCGCAGGTCGCCTACGGGTGTCACATAGAAAGACCTGCACCTGGCGAGCCGAACCCGTCCTGGGATATCCCGGCAGTAAAAGCCATAGGCCCTACGACATTTCATTAACTGTATTATACAAACAAATCATATCATCTATATAAAACGCATTGTGCGTACATAAAAATACAGGAATAATAAGTACTAAGTAAGGTAGGTAAGGGTTATTCTGCCCGAAGGCAGGTCCGAACCTCCGCAGAGGTGTTCCTGAGCCGGAGTTTACGTGCGGTAGGGTGGCCAGTTCCTTTCCGCTCCTCCATTCCCTCCAACTCCTGACCACGCCCAATGTTGCTTAACTTCGGAGATCTCACGGGATCCGGTGTTTCAACACGGCTACGGCCGTTAGGCAAGTACTAAGTATATTAATTAAAAGAATGTTTCAAAAATATATACGTTTCAAGAAGATACGAAAATATAGCCTTCAATCGATAGTTGAATGAATAGTAAGAAGAAGAAGAAGAAATTATCTGTGAAAGGAAGGAAGAAATAATGATGAAGAGGAAGTAGGAGAAGGTGATTTAGGTCGAAACCAAATGATTCATGAAAGTTTGCCTAGTATTTCGACACGCATGTTTAAAAGTAGCCTCCGTGGTTCAGGCGGCAGCACGCCGGCCTCTTATCGCTGGGTTCCGTGGTTCAAATGCCAGTCGCTCTATGTGAGATTAATACTGGAAAAAGCGAAGACGGGACAGGTTTTTCTCCGTAGTCTTCCATCCCAGAAACCCTCTCCAATATCATTTAATTTCATCTGTCAGTTACTAATCATTGCCACAGAGGAGTGCGACAGGCTTCGGCAGCCGGCACAATTCGTATCCTCGCCGCTAGATGGGGGCTTAATCCATTCCATTCCTGACCCGGTCGAACGACTGGAAACAGGCTGTGGATTTTCATTTTTCATGTTTAAAAGTTGAGTTGGATATGCTTCTGACATCCACTGGTTGGAGATTCAACTGTCGGACTGCGGTAACGGTGAATGATTTCGCGTAGATCTTTGTTCTACGTACAGGAACGGATAAACACATGATGCTGTAGGATCGGATACTTTTCATGTGGTCTGTGGAGAGGAGTTTGATGCGATCACGGAGATAGAATGGTTGAGAAGTTTTAACAATATTATGCGAAAAGCAAAGTGTATGAAGTGTGCGTAACTCTTGCAAGCGAAGCCACTCGAGCCGCGTGTACGACGGTGTGACATGGTCAGCGTAACGAAGCCCACAGATAAATCTCACACAAGCATTCTGAGCACACTGTAATTTTCTTCCCCATTCTGCTCCTAGGTTGTACTCGTACTCGACTTCTACTTCATGCAGTCTTGAAGATGGTTTTCCACGGTTTACCATTTTCAGACTAGGCAAATATCTTAATTACGGTCACGATCGCTTCCCTCCCTGTCTTCCATCCCATTGTCGTCGAATTCCTACCCGAGTGAGCATGACATTAAACGACTTGCTAATAATAATAATAATAATAATAATAATAATAATAATAATAGATAATAGTCGAGCCTCCGTGGCTCAGACGGCAGCGCGTCGGCCTCTCACTGCTGGATACTGCGGTTCAAATCCCGGTCACTCAATGTGAGATTTGTGCTGGACAAAGCGGAGGTGGGACAGGTTTTCCTCCGGGTACTCCGGTTTTCACCGTCATCTTTCATTCCAGCAACACTCTCCATTATCATTTCATAGCATTTATCAGTCATTAATAAATGACTTTGGGAGCGGCGAACCCACTGTAATAATAGTCCATATATGGTTCATTCATTACATCCCTGACCCGGTCAAAGAATGGAAAACAAGTTGTAGGTTTTTAATAATAATAATAATAATAATAATAATAATAATAATAATAATAATAATAATAATAATAATAATGTCTCCAGTACAACGCATCAACAGCAGAACGTCAACAGGCTGTTTATACGACAAAGAACTTCTTCTTCTTCTCTTTCTTGTTCTTTTGCTACCGCTTTTTCCACAGCCGTGGGGTCGCGGATGAGAACTGCGTCGCACATGTGGATTTGACCCTGTTTTACGGCCGGATGACCTTACTGACGCCAACCCTATGTGGAGGGATGTAATCACGATTGCGTGTGTTGAGGTGGTTGGTTGTGTGGTATGTTGTCTGAGTATGTTGAGGAGAGTGTTGGGACGGACACACAAACTCAGTCCCCGAGCCAGAAGAATTAATCAGAAGCGATTAAAATCCTCGACCCGGGACCCTCTGAACCGATGGGCCTGTACACTGACCATTCATCCAACGAGTCGGAATTTTACCACAAAGAACATTACGATATTATTTCCTAGAAATAAATTGATTTTATTAAGAGGATTTTAAGTGCAACAAAATACCGTCAACATTTTCTCCGTGATATGAGTTACGGTACTAGTTTCAATGAAGAACTATTTCCAGTGAGTTTCAATTATGCCAGGCGTCTAAATACAATAACAAACATAACAATGCAGTGTTATTTATAACTATTTCCTTTGATAATGGATTCAGTCATCAATGTTATTCTTTACGTCCCACTAACTACTTTTCGTGAAAGTGCTGAATTTCACCATGATAAAAAATATTTTGTCAGCCTTTGTCATTTTTTCTGGGGCCACTGGAGCCACCAAGGCTCATCTTGTTTTGGCCAGGAGTTTAAGGGACGCCTAGGTGCCGAAATTTTGTTCCGCGGGAGTTCTTTTAAGTGTCAGTAAATCTATCGACACGAGGCTGACGCATTCGAACACCTTTAAAAAGTGCTGAATTTCACCATGATAAAAAATATTTTGTCAGCCTTTGTCATTTTTTCTGGGGCCACTGGAGCCACCAAGGCTCATCTTGTTTTGGCCAGGAGTTTAAGGTCGGATTCCTCTCTGACGGCATAGGATTTTTGAGACGAAAATCTTAACCCAGGATTCACCGGTATTCGAACCTTGGAGTTCCGAAAGGGAATCCAACAGTCCCCCTCTCCAGTATCAAAACATGGGGGCCGACCTTCCTTAGGGATAACAACTATGCGTACAATAGTAACACATATAACAAAAAGAAGACAGGAAAATGCTGGCACTGTGTGTACAGAGACACATGTACCAGTTCATAAATGTCCCGTTTTCCTCGTGCAGAGCCGTGTAACCAATGTGCCAACGGCCTCTTACGAGAAGGGGAAAGGGGTAAGAAAATTGAAATTGTCCAGTGTATCAATTACCAAACATCAATCGCCACTTATCTGTATTTAGGACTGTCACTTAGGTGCCAGATCTCCTATCAGTTGTTCATCTATTTTTAAATGCATCCGGGAGATAGTGGGTTCAAATCCCACCGTCGGCAGCCCTGAAGATGGTTTTTCGTGGTTTCCCATTTTCACACCAGGCAAACGGTGGGGCTGTACCTTAATTAAGGCCACGGCCGCTTCCTTCCTACTTCTAGGCCTTTCCTATCCCATCGTCCCCATAAGACCTATCTGTGTCGGCGCGACGTAAAGCCACTAGCTTTCCTTAAATGATGTCAAAGTAGTTGGGCGTTATTTTATCAAACATCTGCTTTGATAAATTATTCCATTCCCTAATTCGTCCTCATATAAACGACTATTTGCCCCAATTTCTCCTCTTGAATTCCAACTTTACCTTCATTTTACGACCATTCCTACTTATATAATCTCCACTCTAGCTTATTCGTCTACTAATGTCATTCCAAGCAACCTCCCAACTGATAGCTCGAAACACTCCGCTTCGTCGAGCAGTTCGTCTCCTCACTTCCAAGTCATCCCAACCTGAAATTTGCAACATTTTCGTAACACTGCTCTTTTCTCGAAAATAACCCACAAAGAATCGTGCTGATGAATACAAAGTATAGCAATTACATTATTCTATATGAGAGTAATCAGCTCCGCAGCTGGAGCCTTCTTTCTTTCTTTCTTTCTTTCTTATTCTGTTTACCGTCCAGGGTTTGTTTTCCCCTCGGACTCAGCGAGGGATTCCACCTCTACTACCTCAAGGGCAGTGTTCTGGAACGAGAGACTTTGGGTTGGGGTATACAACTGGGGAGAAGGATCAGTACCTCGCCCAGGCAGCCTCACCTGATACGCTGAACAGGGCCTTGTGGGGGATGGGAAGATTGGAAGAGATAGACAAGGAAGAGGGAAGGAAGCGTCCATGGCCTTAAGTCAGGTACCTTCCCGGCATTTGTGGAAGGAGAAGTGGGAAACCATGGAAAACCACTTGACTGGGGTGGGAATCTAACCCCCCTCTACTCAGTTGACCTCCCGAGACTGAGTAGTCCCAGTTCCAGCCCTCGCACCACTTTTTCAAATTTCGTAGCAAGCTGGGAATCGAACCCGAGCCTCCGGGTGTGCCACCTAATCACACTAACCACCGCACCACAGAGGCGAACCACCGCTGTAGCTACAAAATAAAATACATAAAATTTACAGTTTTCATTCATGATTTCAAATCATTGACAAAAAGTATATGACGAACTAGCTATTACCCGCGGCTTCGCTCGCGCGGATTTCGTAATTTGATCAAAGTAATCGTTCTTCGGCATTGTACTTAGCTATTATCTGAAAATTCCTGAAGTATAAAAACTCACCCAAACACTGAGTTTCATTTACCCCAGAAATGCTTTGTAAACCCTGTTTGTGGTATTACCTTTTGGGGTTAAGACGACCATGAGACATAGAACTGTACATGTGAGAAACAGTCTTCTCTCAAGTCGAAAAAGTAAATACATGTTTCTTTACTTTTAAAGGAGATTACAAATACCTATTCCCATATCTGAAACATCTTCCGTTTTTGAGATATACATAAGTATCCCCATGAAAAGAATTCAAACCCTTGATCAGTTCTTCCCCCACCCTCACCACCAACATGGTGTATTTTCCGAAAACAAAAATACATGTTTCTTTATTTTTAAATAAGATTTCAAATACCAATTTTCACGTCAGTAACATCTTCATAAAAATAATTCAACTATTTTTCACTTCTTTTCCCTCCCTGTTAAGTGCCTTCTCCGAAAACAAAAAGGTACTGTTTCCTGCATTTTTAAAGGACTTTCCAAATACCAAGTTTCTTGTCTCTAACATGTTAAGTTTTTGACATAAAATCTAGATACACCGGTACTCTTTTTAAAAATTCAGCCGCCTTTCCAGTTCTTTTCAGCCATTTAACTGGATTTCCCGGAAACAAAATAATACGTGTTTCATTATTTTTAAAGGAGATTCCAAATACCAGTTTTCATGCCTGTACGTCTGTAACACCTTCAGTTTTTGAGATGTTCTGTTGCCGAAATTCTCGTTCTCTAATCTCCCAATTGAAATATTTATCAAAATGTTTGAAGAACGGTGAAGATAACTTATTTCGTTGTCCAAATGTCTTGTCGGAACGTCCCTAATCATTCTTTTCCAAACAGGTCGTATTAAATTTATTAAATTCATAACCAAAACAAGTGACAAGCAGGTCTCCCCCCAGCGAACCCATTCTGCGAAAATGCACAGTTTCTGAAGCATTATAATGCAGGGTAGTTCAACTGTTTCTCACCGACATTATTGCGCGACCATAAATGTTCTCAGACAAATAAATTAGTTCTATATGACACTAATTTCCATGTTCGTCGGCGGAACAAGTCCAAACAGCGCACTTCATGATAGCGCCCGCGTATGAAATAAATTATACGTAGACATTCTTTCTACCTCCATTAGGGTAAATTTCAATATTAATGACAAGTTATAGATACTTCTTCTTAATAAAAGTTGACATGAATGTCTACGTCCGTAACGACTAGTCCCCAAAAATATTATCACGCCACATGGAACATCCTCCTTACAGCCCTGACTTGGCACTCACTGATTTCTATCTCCTCCGACCGTTGAAGAAGCACCTGGAGGGTAAGCGATTCAACGGCGATGCGGCCATTCAGCACGTCATCATGACGTGGACCGGGCGAGTTGGCCGTGCGTGTAGAGGCGCGCGGCTGTGAGCTTGCATCCGGGAGATAGTAGGTTCGAATCCCACTATCGGCAGCCCTGAAAATGGTTTTCCGTGGTTTCCCATTTTCACACCAGGCAAATGCTGGGGCTGTACCTTAATTAAGGCCACGGCCGCTTCCTTCCAACTCCTAGGCCTTTCCTATCCCATCGTCGCCATAAGACCTATCTGTGTCGGTGCGACGTAAAGCCCCTAGCAAAAAAAAAAAAAAAATCATGACGTGGCTTCAGGGACTTGACACCTTACCGTAGCGCTGGAGCAAGTGACTGGACAATAATAGTGACTATGTTGAACAGTAATACGTATCAAAACAGAGGTAGTCGGAATTTTGAAGGGCGAAAAAAAGGTCCATTCGACACTCCATGTCGTACCATGTCGGCATGTAAAGGATCTCTGGTAATACATTTTGATGTTTATGTGAGAAATTTAATTGAATCTTAGCCACAGACGCACAAAAGAGTTTCGATTTACTCTGTCTGCCATCTAGTGGGCCTAGAGTAAAACGGAACGTCGAAACTGATGAGCAGACAGCCAGATGGCGTCAAAAATGTCTGCACACGGTAGATGAGGCCATATGATTTTTCATTATTATTATTATTATTATTATTATTATTATTATTATTATTATTATTATTATTTCTCCGTTGTGACCAACTAAGGAACGCGATTGAACTTATTTAGCTGATTTCATTGTCATTTTCTTCTCCCAAAATATCTTCATATTCTCGGTGTGGCCTTTCTTGCGATCTTCTAACCAGGTTTTGTTGGTGGTAGTGCTTGGATGATGTTTAAAGCGGTGATTGTCGACTAATTCTCTGAACGTATATCTATCTATCTAACAGAATGTTATCTCTGGTGCCTATTTCCTGAAGATCTTTTCCAACTTCGAGCAGCCAATTGTTTTTATTCTTCTTCTTATTTTTTCTAGTGGCTTTACGTCGCTCCGGCACAGAGAGGTCTTATGGCGACGATGGGATAGGGGAGGCCTAGGAGTTGGAAGGAAGCGGCCGTTGCCTTAATTAAGGTACAGCCCCAGCATTTGCCTGGTGTGAAAATGGGTATCCACGGAAAACCATCTTCAGGACTGCCGATAGTGGGATTCGAACCCACTGTCTCCCGGATGCAAGCTCACAGCCGCGTGCCTCTAACAGCATGGCCAACTCGCCCGTTCTTCTTTTTTCTTTTTCTTCTTTTTCTTCGTAATATTATTATTATTATTATTATTATTATTATTATTATTATTATTATTATTATTATTATTATTATTATTATTATTATTATTATTATTTAATGCCCTACTACTGTGTATCCTTTCATCATCATCATCATTTAATCATCTCCAGTTACCGTGTCCGAAGAGGTACATTCCTTCCCCTTCAACTTCACACAATTCTACGCCTCTTCCTTACAGATCTTTTATTTGTGATATCTATTTTTTCCTTTGCCTGCCTCTAAGTCGCTTACCTTCCAGGTCCCTTTCAAACCATTCCCTTGTTACTTTCTGTGGATCCATTCTCTTCAAGGGATCAAACCATGTCCATCTTGATGTTGCTAGAATGGCACAAAGTGGTTCATTTGGACGTCTTTGCGGATTATTTATATTTCTGACCTTATCTCGTCTTTTCTGAAGCATTGACCTCAGGAATTTAATTTCCACAGCTTGAAATCTGCTATAATCACGTCTGTTGATGGAGCAAATTTCCAGTCCATGTGTTGTTACTGGTAAGAAGTAAGCCTTCTTATAATCCTTTCTCTTTTTTCAAATCCGCTCTATGTCGTACCGACACAGAGACGTCTTATGGCGGCGATAGGAGAGTAAAGGGGTAGGAATGGAAAGAAAGTGGCCGTTCCTTTAATTAAGATACAGCCCCAGTGTTTGCCCTACGTGAAAATGGGAAACCACGGAAAAGCATCTTGATAGCTGTCAACAGTGGGGTTCGAACCCACTATCTTTCGAATTCAAACTCACAGCTACGCGCCCCTAAACACGTTCGCTCGGTCTTTGATATCAAAGGTACCTGATTGTCCCAAAGGAAGTTCTTGACTTGGTGGTAAAAATGGGCTCCTTTCTGAACTCTGTTTGAGATTTCAGCTGAACTTCGGCTGTCTTGAGTTACAATGCTGCCACGGTACTGGAACCGATCGACTTATTCCTTTCCATCCTCCATAATGCTCGTATGCTTTCCTTGCCTGCTCAATTTCATTGCTACTGTTTTTGTAGGACTTATTTCAAGGCCGAACTCTTTAAATTGTTCCTGGTGTTAAGTTTCTGCAGTACTTCATCGTCTGCGCAACTCCACAACATCGTCTACAAAACCAAATGCTTAAAAATCATTTCTGTAATTCCGTTGTTTCGCTCTGTTCATGCTTTCGTCCATTACAGTGATGATTAATAACGGTGCCAGTGCACGAATATCATGTCCCAATTTGGATATAGCTCTGAAAATATATAGTTATATCTGCCTGTATTCTAAAGTTTCTGTTTGTAAGTTCTTGTTACCTTATTCGTCTGAAGCCTCTTTGTAACTTTAAACCACATACCAACTCCCCTGCCATTATATTTCTAACAATATTCGAAATCGAACATGGACCTTCGAGGACGACAGCTGATAGCAGTAACTGTTACACTACTGAAATGGACATTTGGCCCAGAAACCAAACGAAGGTCCTTGAAGGATTAGGGAATCAGCTAGAAGAGGAACGTGAAAGGCTACTTAGACCTCGAAAACCCAACGCATTCGAAGCGAGGAGAGATAAATATTTTACCAAGAGAGGTCGGTTTGGAAAGATGAAAGTCAGGAGCCCGGCGTTAGTTAACTGGAAGGAAATGACTCAACAAGGACCTTGTGGCCATCCATCAAGGTGTGCGAATGGTTCTCTCTGTACTAAGCAGTACATCAGCAAACAAGAAGTGGGCACTTATGGAGTAATAAGCTGGAATACTGCTGATCATGTAGTCAATTTCCTCTGACCCGCATTACAATCGACAGATTCCCAGGTATCCCTTTCATGTATGCAAATGTTCCTACATAATCGCTGCACAAGCTAGACCACCCTCAGAGCTAGATAAGTAAGTTTGCTGACTTAATGGTGAATAGAATTTCGCTGTCTGATGATAAATACGGCGATTTAGAACCCTATCCTTTGTTCTAACAATAAGAGAGAAATTACAGAGTTTACAAGTCCTCAATTTCTCTGCAGCTTAGGTATTGTTTCGCGTGCAGGCTACCACTGAAGCAATGCCATTCGAGTCCTAACGTACAATTACATAAACGGAGATAAAGAAACACGACAAGTTAAGAGCGCGCTGTTTGGAATTCAGTGATATTGTAGGCAGGCACGCCCAGTGGCATGATGCACTTTTAAAGAGCAGCAGCAGGTAATAGATTCCAGGCTTGTTAACCGACACACTCAAGCGCTTTCAAGTGGAATGAAGTCAATTCATGGACCACCGCCACCTTATGCTCGAAATAGTTTTTATCTTCGACTTCAAGCAAATACAGTGATAGTGCTATTCTGAAAGGTAACGGCTTATTTATTACCTAAATAAGTTATACTAAATTGCAAGAAGGCAGTTCGAGTTTAGGAAAGATTATTCCACGAACCTCAACTAGTAGGATTCCATCAAGATATAGCGAATATCTTGTATACAGGAGGTCAAATGGACTGTATCGCGATTGACCTATCTAAAGCATTTGATAGGGTAGATTACGGTAGACTACTGGGAAAAATGAGTGCAATTGGACTAGACAAAAGAGTGACTGAATGGGTGGCTGTATTTCTAGGAAAAAAAAAAAGTATAGATTAGGCGAAACTTTATCTGACCCTGTAATCATTGAGAGGGGATTTCGTCAAGGCAGTATTATAAGACCTTTATGTTTTCTGATATATATATATACATATATGTAAGTGATATGAGTAAAGAAGTAGAATCAGAGATAAGGCTTTTTGCGTATGTCATCATTCTGTATAAAGTAATTCAGTACATAAGTTACAAGATTTTGAGCAACTGCAAATTAACCTCGATAATGTTGTGAGTTGGGCAGTAGGCAGTGGTATGATGATAAACGGGGTTAAAAGTCAGGCTGTGAATTTTGTGAGTTGGGCAGTAGGCAGTGGTATGATGATAAACGGGGTTAAAAGTCAGGCTGTGAATTTTACAAATAGGAGAAGTTCTCTCAGTTTTAATTACTGCGTTGATGTGGGGAAATTTCCTTATGGCGGTCATTGCAAGTACCTAGGTGTTAATATAAGGGAAGATCTTCATTGAGGTAATCACATAAATGGGCTTGTAGATAAAGGACAGATCTTAGTGTCTGTAGTGAGGATGTAAAGCAGAGGGAGTGTGTCTCTGGTAAGACCCCAACTAGGGTATGGTTCCAGTGTATGGAACCCTCGCCAGGATCACTTGATTCAAGTACTGGAAAGAATCCAAAGAAAAGCAGCTCGATTTGTTCTGGGTGATTTACGACAAAAGTGTACCGTTACAAAAAATTTGCTAAGTTTGGGCTGGGAAGACTTGGGAGAAGGGAGACAAGCTGCTTGACTAAGTGGTATGTTCCGAGCTGTCAGTGGAGAGATGGCGTGGAATGACATCAGTAGGTGAATAAGTTTGAGCGGTGTATTTAAAAGTAGGAAAGACCACAATATGAAGATAAAGTTGGAATTCAAGACGACAAATTGCGGAAAATATTCGTTTATAGGAAGGGGAGTTAAGGATTGGAATAACTTACCAAGGAAGATGTTCAATACATCTCCAATTTTTCTGCAATCGTTTAAGACAAGGCTAGGAAAGCAACAGATTGGGAATCTGCCATCTGAGTGACTGTCCTAGATCCAAATCCGGATTGATTGATTGATTGATTGATTGATTGATTGATTGATTGATTGGTGAATCAACTCCAAAATGAAAATGTATTTCATAACGAGCTGCTTGAACCAGTACAAGGATTGATTGACGACGTTCAAGGTGCGCAAGAGCTAGTCTCATGCATAGGATTTTTCCATTCTTACTTTTTTTTCCATAGTAGCCTACATTGTAGCGTTCTCCAGGAAAGATTCTGAGGGGTGATAACTGTAGGAGTGAAATATGACGTCACAGCACGAAGCTAAAGCCCTGGGCTGGAGGGTAGAACACGAATGACATTTCTCACTTACTGCATCAAATATTCGGCCTGCCTGCATGCCTGGCCGTGACCTCCATCGGGGAGCGCGAAGCAGGTGAGAACAAACAGACCTGCTTCACCCAGGAATTCCTTCCTCGCTTTCAGACAGGGTTAGCGTCTTCCGATGTTGATTCTAACCTGTCTGTGAATACAGAAGTGGTAAGTAGACAGCAGACAGGCTTCAGGCTTTGAAAAGTTGCATTTTAGGAGCCTAAACCAGGTCCTTATGCAGTCCTAATTAGGTGCTTTTATTTTCTAGTTGCTTTACGTCGCACCGACACAGATAGGTCTTATGGCGACGATGGGACAGGGAAGGGCTAGGAGTGGGAAGGAAGCGGCCGTGGCCTTAATTAAGGTACAGCCCCAGCATTTGCCTGGTGTGAAAATGGGAAACCACGGAAAACCATTTTCAGGGCTGCCGACAGTGGGTTTTGAACCTACTATCTCCCGAATACTGGATATAATTAGGTTCTAGAAAGCATTAATTAGACACTAAGTATTTACTAAAGAATGACACTAATATAACAAAGTAGCACTTTCTTTTCTAGAACTTGGCTAGCAAAGGACCGCATACAACTTAAGGCTTCCTGGCCTTTCTCTTCTCTTCCCAAGAACCTCTTCGTTTTTTCGCTTCTCATATTTCTCTCCTCTTAAAAAATGATCCGTTCGGGCGTACGTTTTAGTGATTTCTCTTCAAATAATTTTAGATTGTATGTTCTTCTTCTGAACTCTCTTCTGTTGTGGATCATCGGTAATGCAATTCTGCTTCCGCTTCCATCTTGACCTCTTCTACCCACTTGTAGGTGGCCCTTAACCCCATTATATATCTGAAGATCTTCTTGGTCAGACATTTCTCACCCATTTTTATCAGGTGCACGAAAAATTTCAGCCTTCCTTGACGCATTGTGACCGTGATCTTTTTTATGTACTTGTACCACATTTTATATAATGAACATTAAAACGAAACTACTATAATACATATTTCACACTCTGAATACTTTGTGTTCATTAATGCTTTTTTTTTTTTTTTTTTTTGCTAGGGGCTTTACGTCGCACCGACACAGATAGGTCTTATGGCGACGATGGGATAGGAAAAGCCTAGGAGTTGGAAGGAAGCGGCCGTGGCCTTAATTAAGGTACAGCCCCAGCATTTGCCTGGTGTGAAAATGGGAAACCACGGAAAACCATCTTCAGGGCTGCCGATAGTGGGATTCGAACATAGGCTACTATCTCCCGGATGCAAGCTCACAGCCGCGCGCCTCTACGCGCACGGCCAACTCGCCCGGTCATTAATACTTTTATTCATCACTGTTTCCGTAGTTCACCTCGAAATAGACGACTAGCTCCTTCGCTGGGTTTTACATTTAAATGTTCTAGCGTTTATCATTGAGAAAGTTTAACCAAGAAAGAGCGTTCTACATCGACTGATGAAAAGGGATTATATTGTAAATTATTAATGAGACAAACTGCTAATTCAATTCCACCTTCGTTGTTCTTTCCCATTAAAACGTTAGTTGCGACGATTAATGTTTTTTTTTTCCTATTTGCTTTACGTCGCACCGACACAGATATGTCTTACGGCGACGATGGGATAGGAAATGCATAGGAAGTGGAAGGAAGCGGCCGTGGCCTTAATTAAGGTACAGCCCCGGCATTTGCCTGGTGTGAAAATGGGAAACCACGGAAAACCATTTTCAGGGCTGCCGACAGTGGGGCTGCTCGAACCCACTATCTCCCGATTACTGGATACCGGCCGCACTTAAGTGACTGCAGCTATCGAGCTCGTTGACGATTAATGTCTTCAGTCCAGTGTTGTTTCTATCATCATAACCAACTTAGTTTTTAGTTTTCCTCCCAGAAGTTTTTGATGATTTCATTCTCGGCATTATGCTTTTCAAATTAGACACACAACTGATTTTGAATACTTGCAAGTCAAAGGAAGAACTGGCTGAGATTATGCGCCGTTGCTGTTTTGGTTAAAGCTGAAATTTTAGGATTGAATGAAAAGGGAGGGGTTGTCCAGACACTTCGCTATTGTGTCGCTCATAGCTGGACTTTCTGAGGAGAGGAAAGGGAAGGTTTCGTTAACCGTTTTGTGCTGTTTTTTTTTCTTTTTTCGGAATAATAGGTATGCGAAAATTTTAACGTGTAAAACTTTAAAAAACTTTTAAATAAGCTTGAACGTCGAAATAGGTATTTTAGGCACTATAGGTAAGGTAAGGTAAGGGTTATTCTGCGCGAAGGCAGGTCCGAACCTCCGCAGAGGTGTTCCTGAGCCGGAGTTTACGTGCGGTAGGGTGGCCAGCTCCTTTCCGCTCCTCCATTCCCTTACCCCCCCCCCCCAAACAGCGCGTGGCAACCCATCCAACTCCTGACCACGCCCAATGTTGCATAACTTCGGAGATCTCACGGGATCCGGTGTTTCAACACGGCTACGGCCGTTGGCTTAGGCACTATATAACACATTTATGTATACCTCATTTTCCACGACAAAACTAAAAAATTAATCTCAAACATACATGTGTTAAGCAAATTTTCACAGTTCTAGTCCTTCAGGCAAACAATTCAATGTTCAAAATATCCTGTGGATGTGAACTACGAATTTTAGGTAAATAAAATATAAAGTATGAGAATATATTATTTTTTCCTAAAAATTACAATCCTTTTCTTAATCATCGTTATGTGGTCGGTTAGATTAGCAATTTGCCTTTTTATACCAATTCGAGCGCTAATGTGCGTCCAAGCAGAGTTTCACTTAAGCCCTTATAACCACAATCGAAATGGACCTTTTCAAAAAATTAAAAAAATACTCTTGAGGATATTGAACTAAGGAATACATTACAGAATCAATTATGTAAATAAGTTAATGTGGCTAGGATTTGAATGAAAGAGGAAACGAATAACGAAACAACCTTTTAGGCTATTCTTCCGAAACTGCATTTAGGCCGGAAGTGATTTTCGAAATTTGTTTTTTAGTTTTAATAGAGCTGTCCGAGACTCAGAATTTGAAATCTTTCCAGACCCTTTAGACCTTCAACATTCGGCACAATTGAGAAAATTGCTTAATTTGACGGGTTTTTTTTTTGTATTATGAGGGGATCCCTACTCTGTCTCCTAAGAAAAGTTTTCAACATTTAATAATAATGTTATTTGCTTTACGTCCCACTAACTACTTTTTAAGGTCTTCGGAGACGCCGAGGTGCCGGAACTTAGTCCCGCAGGAGTTCCTTTACGTGCCAGTAAATCTACCGACACGGGGCTGTCGTATTTGAGCACCTTCAAATACCACCGGACTGAGCCAGGATCGAACCTGCCAAGTTGGGGTTAGAAGGCCAGCGCCTTAACCGTCTGAGCCACTCAGCCCGGCGTTTTCAATATTTAAAAAATAGATTCTTGCTTAAATGTTGCTGTCTTGTTAAAGCTACCAGCGACGACCCAAACCTTCTTGAAGGTGGTCAGACGCTGTCCAATTTATCTTCCGTCCGTCTGTATCTAATAAAAATGTTCGCATTGACTGAGAACAGTTTCCATGTCGTATAAAGGCCTTAAAGAGCAGCGGATCGATGTCGATCACTCCGCATTCCCTCCTGTAGAGGGTGGCTATAAAATACGCCTGTGGTATCTCCTGCCTGTCCTAAGAGGCGTCTGGAAGGGTTAACTCCGAGGGGTTCGCAACTTGGGCGCGGGGGTTCACTGGTTATTATGCTCTCGAGTCCAATTTCATGTCCTTCGTGGCACTTTCTTTTCTTTCGTCGACACCTCCAATCATCTCTTCCATTTTGCTTTCTCATTACTGTTGAAAAATAGTCAATATGGCTGTGGACTAATTCACCAAGGCGGCAGCGAAGATGGCGCCAGCATTGTCACCATCTTGGTGTGACGTAAAGTCAGTTCCAAGAAAAGAATCCAAACGCGCGGGTGGCCCGTGGACGGCAACAAAAAAATCTGTACCAGGCCTCTTCGTCGTTGAATGATCTGGAAATAGACACGTATGTTCGGGAATATCTCCCTTATTCTAGCTTGTACGGCAATTCGTATCAGAAAAAAGATTGAAGAATAGATTTTATGGCTTCGTACACATTCTACAGGTTGTATCAGAACTCAACGGCAAAACCTCAGGAATGGAATCCTCATACAGTGTAACAACATGGATCCCGGAAATGTATGACTGCGAAGTTATCCGACCCTTAGTTGGCCACCATGCTCTCCTGACTTCACTCCTTGAGGACACGTGAAGTCTGTCGTGTATTCGACTGCTGTTGATGATGAAAACTCTCCGCGTGCTCACTGTGACAGCCTTTCTGTGAATATGTACAGTACCAGGCATTTTAGCTCGCGATTGGCACTCACTGCGAAGACCGGTGGAGGCTTGTATTCAGGCAGGAGGACGTCACAGTGAACAGTGTGTTCCAGCTGGCGTTACAGTCGTATTCGTAGTAACAGCGCAAATGTGCTGGAAGTGTGGGATTGTAGTAATATTACTAAAGATCGCACAACTCTGTAATTATCCATTTCCCACCCCACGCAGTCATAAAATATTTTTCCTCTCCCTTTATGAAGAGTCCATTCCTCAAGGTATGCCACTAATTCTTGATCCACCGTTTGGATAGAATCAATAATTCCGGAGATATTTAAAAGTTTATGAAACTGTAATAATAGAGAATATCTCCGTTGTTGTAATTGTAACTATTCGTAATGTAAAAGTGCATCAGTCTGCCTCTGTGGTGTGGTGGTTAGTGCGAATAGCTGCCACCCCCGGAGGCCCGAGTTCAATTTCCGGCTCTGTCACGACATTTGAAAAGTGGTAAGAGGACTGGAACAGGCTCTATTCAGCCTCGGGAGGTCAAATGACTAGAGGGGCTTCGATTCCCGCCTCGGCCACCCTCGAAGTGGTTTTCCGTGGTTTCCCACTTCTCCAGGCAAATGCCATTATGCTACCAAACTTAAGGCCACGGCCGCTTCCTTCCCGCTTCTTTGCCTATCGCTTCAAAATCTTACCACTTCCAACAAGGCCCCTGTTCAGCATTACAGGTGAGGCCACCTGAGAGAGGTGCTGGTCCTCCTCCCCAGTTGTATTCCAGACCAAATATCTCACGCACAAGGACGCTGCCCTTGAGGAGGTAAACAGATTACATTATAAATATTATTCCTAATAATAAAAATAATAACATTTTATATTCACCTATGACGGATTGACAATTCTGAAAGGGTCGAACGCATTTTTAACAATTTTAACTCAAAATCAAAAGCATCACTTTCCTAGTACCTAAACGTCAAAAGAGATCTCGAAAAACTGGGCCTACGGCCAGAAAACGCCCACAAACGGGACATTTTCAGAAGCAGCATCTTGATTTTCCGAAATGAGAAACGGACAACTGTGCAAAGTGGTCGAATGAACGCCGTGTTCGACACAGACAGACAATGAAAACCTACTGGATTCAAATGAAAATTGAATAAACGCCAGAATGTATAATGAAACCTATCGTGGTCCCTATGTGGCCGATTAGCAAACTAATAAATAAATAAAATAAATAAATAAATAAATAAATAAATAAATAAATAAATAAAACATTAATACCGACTCCCGATAATTGTAAAAAAGGACAGGAAATGTATTGTTATTACTATTTTAATAATAATATTATCAATAATAATAATAACCTTCTTTATTAATCAGTTTATCCTCCAGTGTTGGTTTTCCCTCGGACTTTGCGAGCGATACCACCTCTGCCGCCTAAAGGGCAGTGTCCTGGAGCGTGAGACATTGGATCGGGGATACAACTGGGGAGAATGACCAGTACCTCGCCCAGGCAGCCTCACCTGCTATGCTGAACAGGGGCCTTGCGGGAGGATGGGAAGATTGCAAGGAATAGACAAGGAAGAGGGAAGGAAGCGGCCGTGGTCTTAAGTTAGGTACTATCTCGGCAATTGCCTTGAGGAGAAATGGGAAACCACGGAAAACCACTTTAAGGATGGCTGAGGTGGGAATCGAACTCAGTGGACCTCCCGAGGATGAGTGGATCCCGTTCCAACCCTCGTACCACCTTTCAAATTTCGTGGCAGAGCCGGGAATCGAACCCGGGCCTCCGGGGTGGCAGCTAATCACACTAACCACTACACCACAGAGGCGGGCAATAATAATACTAATAATAATAATAATAATAATAGTGTTTTTCCGTGTTTTCCCATCTTCACTGCAGGTAAATGCTGGGCCCAATAAATAAATAAATAAATAAATAAATAAATAAATAAATAAATAAATAATGTATTTATTTAACTTCCATTACAACTGCTAACATGCTAATGGTTTTAACAGACGTCAGGGTGTCAGAATTCTGAGTAGGGTACCGAAAGTCATCGTCATGGAACTGCCGCGTTACTTGAACATCTTGAATTGCCGCCGACCTCAACCACGATCGAACCCAGTAATTTAGAAATAGGAGGGAACATTACTAACCTATTGCACCACTGAGTTTAGTCGGTGACGTCATCACATATCTGACTGTTGAAATAAAGAGTTGTTACTAGCGAACAGTTTCCACCTCAATTGCCTTTTTATCTTACGCTTTGTATTTTTAAGCCAGACTGTAAATATTTTAGTTCCACTACCACCACAAACAGTCAATAAGCCTTTCTGGACAGAGTTTATTTTATAATTATCGACTCTTAACTGTGCACCAACTTCATAAAACTTTAATGGTATGTACATTGGTGGTTATAAAGACACAGAGCTACGCTAATGAAATAAAACTTTTATGCTTCTCTCTTAGGTTTACTTTGTAAAGATGAATAACTCAATTCCAGCTTGTGCTGTGCCTCTCACTGCACAGACCTAGATTCCACACCGGGAAGGATAAAGTTAAAACTTTCTCAGGTAGGTCTGTTCCAGCACACAGCTGAAGGGCTTAACTGCTTGTTCAGAGAACAGATAGTGCCCATTTCTGTGAGAGGACTGAATAATAGCATTAATAATAATAATAATAATAATAATAATAATAATAATAATAATAATAATAATAATAATAATAATAATAAAGAAGTCAGGTTCCTCGACTGAATGATCAACATTGAGGTCTTCGGTTCGTAGGGTCCCAGGTTATATTCCCTGCCGGTTCGGGTATATTAATCGCATCTGATTAATTCTCGTGGCTGAGTATTTGTGCCTGTCCCAACACTCTCCTCTTCACATTCAAACAAAACGCTACACTACAAACCACCACAGAAACACGCAATATTGAAAACATCCCTCCATATTGGTCTGGTGTCAGGAAAGGCATCCGACCGTAGAACAGGGCAAAATCCACATGTGCGACAGTTCGCATCCGCGAACTCACAGGTCTGGGGAAAATCGGGAGAATAATAATAATAATAATAATAATAATAATAATAATAATAATAATAATAATAATAATAATAATAATGGCCTTTTCCACAATTCATTGTGATCGGCACTTCTTGTGGATTTGGTGCAGTTCTTTGGTCGGATGGCCTTCCTGACATCACATTAAGACTATATGGAGATATTTTTTCATCGTTCCGTGTTTCTGTGGTGGTAGGTAGTGTGTTGTGTTAGGTTGCGTTATACATATTCTAAGTGAAGAGGAGTTTGTTGGAAGAAACGTCCAGTGCTGGAGCCAAATGAAATATCCATGCGCAGTTAAAATTCCCGGCTCGGCTGGGAAACGAACTCCAGACCATTAGAACCGAAGGCCAGTACTGCGACAATTCAGCGAAAGAACCAGATGATAATAATAATAATAATAATAATAATAATAATAATAATAAAGCCAACGAATTGACTGCGTGGTAGGAGCACGTAGATCTAAGCACGCATTCGGGAGGTGGTGAGTTCGAACCCAACAATCAACAGCCTTGGAGATGGTTTTCCATCGTTTTCTATTTGCTTCATTTTGCCGAGAATCGAATACGAGCCCTCCGGATAAGTGGTAGATACACCACGGGACTGGCTCAAAAAGTCAGATATCGAAAGGTGCCTAACATGTTGAACAACAGCGATGAAAGTACAAGTCCGATAAAGGACATCGCCATACTCGCCGGACGATCATGGCGTTCATTTCATAAGGCCCTGGTTTTGATTTCCGGTGAAATCACTTGGCTCGGGGACTGGGTGTTTTTCTGTCCCCCTCCCGACATGATGTCCCATGGAGCCGATCAGCACGCGGCGCCCAATCAGCCACAGGGCCCAGCACCGCCTCAGCAACCAGCACCACCACTCACTCTTCAGGATCTCACCAATGTCGTCAACCAGCTGGCCCACAACATGCGAGCGCTCACGGATCATTTTTTAGACGACAACCAGCCACTCGACGACTCGGGAGGAGAGTTGGAAGAACCGGAACAACCGTGGCCCTTTCGGAACCTACGACCGACCACGTACAGCAATAAATTGTGCTCCGCTCGTGAACTTGAGGGTTGAAATCCTTCAGCAAGGGCCTCGACACTCCAACAGATCAGAAGGTCTACCAGATTGCTACAGCGCTGGAGGGCATGCTCCACACCCTGCCTGCGGGCCGGGACCATCACGATGTCACGACCATACTATGGTTCCTCTCGGCATGGTATGTTCTCGACCCGGCCCAGAAAAAGTATGCCTTCAATCGCGCCAACCTCCTCTACATTGCGCTATCCAGGGCTATCCTGCTTATTGCTAAGAACTGGCACCAGTGGTGATCTTGATGCTTTGCGTACCTTTCTGTCATAATTGCCTGCACTTAATCACTCTTGCGCTTTGTTTTTGTAACAGATTGCTTTCCTAAGTACACCAAAGAATATAATGAAGGGTTACTGTGGTCAGCGTATGCGTTGGCATCTCTATATTATCGAACCGTGCTGTTTAGCTTTAACACTACAAAATAGTTTAACCTCCGTGTCTCAGGTGGCAGCTCGTCAGCGTCTCACCGCTGGGTTCCGTGGTTGAAATCCCGGTAACTCCATGTGAGATTTGTGCTGGAAAAGGCGGAGGAGGGACAGGTTTTTCTCCGCGTACTCCGGTTTTCCCTGTCATCTTTCATTCCAGTAACACGCCCCAATATCATTTCATTGCATTTGTCAGTCATTAATCATTGCCCCAGAGGAGTGCGACAGGCTTCGGCAGCCGGCATAATTCCTATCCTCGCCGCAAGATGGGGTCTTCAGTCACTCCATCCCTGACCCGGTCATTGACCGGAAAACAGGTTGTAGGTTTTTATTTTACAAAACAGCTGTTTCTTGCCTTATACAGGTTGTGTGTTATTAGTAGTATACGCAGTCATAGATTGTGACATGGGAAGTAATTCAGAGATTGTATGGTAGTTAAATGAACCTTTACCAGAAAACTATGAGGTAGGGGCTTGATCCTTCGAGATGAAGACAATTTCGTGTTGTACTCTCATTATTCCTAAGTGCACTGTAAAGAAACTAAATTAGTTTAATGAGATATGTTGTTTCATTTGAACCAAAAAATGCTGGAATATTTTTTTTTTTGTCCATTGTCATAGGCGAAACTAACTGTGAAGCACAATAGTACTCCGAGTATGTACTGAGGGGTTAATTCTACTGTAGATTGAGAGCTAGAAAAGAATTTCCTTAGCTTCGTAAGATCATCTAAAAATACGACAGAAATCCTGGTGACGATAGCCAAGCATTACGCCTAAGGATATCGTCACGCTATCCACATGACACTCCAATACATACAAGCCATCTCAGTGAAGATCAGTCATGTTGGCAGGCCACTGGCCTAAATATTCAACAAGTTCTTTCCCTACATCATATTAGAATTTATAGCACAAGAAGTAATACTTATTCTATCAGAGTAAGTTCCTGTATTGGCGCCTAGAGTGTATGCGGCACTGCAACACGGCGTACCCTTACACAGCTCCACATTGACCTTCAAAATAGTCGCCGTCTGCCAACATAGGAATCACTGCTGAAAGATATTGGCAGAAAATCCTGCACGGCAGCTCTTGTGTAGTGATGATTTTGGCGAAATTAAATTCATGCCAACTTAGCCTAACTTTCAAGCGTGGAAAGAAAATGAAATCGCACGTGCAACGTCAGGAGAGTACGGAAAGTTTGGGGAAAACGCCAACCTTGCCAGTTCTTTTATGACAAGCACAGAGAGACGGACAGGGGCGTTGTTGTGCAGCGACAGCCAGCTCTTCCTACGCCACAACTCTGCATGCTTACGACGAATTGATTTCGAAGACGGTGAAGTTTCTACTTACAGCTGTTCTTGTTGTTAATTACTCCTTGTGGGATGAACTATATGCGTACAACTCATTACGAGTTAAAAAATAGTTCAAGCAAGACGTTGCCTGTTGACCTGTTATCGCAGTTTCGTTCGTCGTGCCGATATGGTTGTTTTAGGTTTAATCTTCTGAAACCATTCGGTAGTGGATTTGCCTCATTATTGGCAGAACTTTATGTTTGTCCGCGGTTCACACTCCGACATTGTCGAGGTCCGCCGCTTGTATTCAACCACCCTTCACAAAAGAGACCGTAGTGTTGCCGATATTCTACGAACACAACTGTCTCTTGCTAGGACGAGTAGAGAACTGAAATGCAATCTATTCGCGGTGGTGCACCACAGCGACACTCTGTGGCCAGTCCAGAAATTTAATGACTATACTTAGTTTTACTACTTCCATTATTTAAATTCTGCCCCAGTACCTACACAGAAATCTATCTCAGTGCTTAATTTTTAAATTTGTATGCATAGTTTATTCATCTGGGTTAATATGTTTGATTAAACCGAGAAGATGGACTATGAAGAGTACAGGGTATAAAATTAATCTAGAAGTTGGCTAGGAGAGTGGAGTTCTAAACTAGTTCAACACAAAAGTTAAATTACCTGAAGGCTACAGGAATACATTCCTGAACAGGTGATTAGATAGATAATCCGTACTTTAAATATACTCTCATACTGTGACGTTTTTTCTTTCTTTCCTTCTTTCTTTCTTTTTTCTTTCTTTCTTTCTTTCTTTCTTTATACAGATCTGCTGCCCAATTAAACTGGACAGAATTCTTTTCTTTTATATTGTACTTCAACTTCATAATAACGGAACTATGTCTAATTATTTTAAAGTTTAATGATCACATTGAGCGGCAGGGAATATTGGATACTAATATGGAAAGACTTTTATGACATGATTTCTCGTTTATGATTTTGCACTCTATAGGCCTATTTTTTCACGCCTGAAAAAGAACGTATTTTATACAAGCTGTTGTACCTTCTTTGATAGAGTAGTATTCGTACATCAAAACAGTAAATGTAGTTTCACAACCAGACTAACATTTCTTCCGAAACTTTCAATACTTTGGCCAGCCAGCAGTTTGGGGGTAGCGAGCCTGTTTATTACCCAGAGACGCCGGGTTCGATTCATAGCTAGGTCAGGGATTTTTACCTAGATCAGAGGGCCAGGCCAAGAATGAAGTCCCAGTGTATTCGTCACGCCGACTATGCGTCACCTGGTAATCTGCAGGCATTTGGGCTGAGCAACAGCCATTCAGTAGTCCAAGGACCTTGAGACAGCATTGCAATAGTATTATTTTCTTCAACGTTGTGATAATCCGCCTGGTGGCTACATCGCTACGGCGTCAATTCCTTATGGTCTGTTAGCCGGTTCGATTTCCGTTGGTGAACACAACTTTCACCATAATGCCCGCCGAGAGATTAGGAGAGTGTGGTGGTGGTATACAATTGCTAATCAGTAGCTTACGTTCTAAAAGTCTAGATTCTGTTCCAAACCTCGTTGAAATATTCATATGGAATGAGGGCTTATGACGCTGTTCATAGTGATCCCCCCGTCTTGAGCAGACTGCTTGGTGTTATTCGACTGGAGTAGACTATGTACCAACATGGGGTTTCACCCTCTCCCTACCTCATTATAATCATCTCGTCGTATCCAGACGCGCAAGTCGGTTATTCAAATAGACGGACCAGCACCGGGCGAGCCGTACATGTCCTCGGACACTCCTGGCACTAAACACCAGTTGCTAAATTGTATATTTTCCATCAAAGTCTGTTTCAAAAGAGCACAAAATAGCATTCTTCTCATCTCCTGTTTCTTTTTTTTTTGCTTTACGTCGCACTAACACAGATAGGTTTTATGGCGACGAAGGGCGATGGGATAGGAAAGGACCAGGAGTTGGATGGAAGCGGTCGTGGCCTTAATTAAGGTAAAGCCCCAGCATTTGCTGGTGTGAAATTGGGAAACCACGGGAAACCATCTTCAGGGCTTCCGACAGTGGGGTTCCAACCCACTATCTCTCGGATACAAGCTCACAGCTGCGCGCCCTTAACCGCACGGCCAACTCGCCCGGTAATGGGGTTCGAACCCACAATCTCCCGAATGCAAGTTCACAGCTGCGCGCTCCTAACCGCATGGCTAACGCCCTCGGTCTTCTTCTTCTTAGCCCAAATTCTTGAAGTGTTTCAGTCAATTACGAAGTGGTTTTCGGAGAGTGAGACATTACAGGCTACCTCCCCCGTGTACCTGAATCTGTCAAAACGTATCTGCTATAGGCGATATGTAAAAAATAAGGTACTATGCAAAACGTTGCTTGGAAAGTGTATATATAACCCGAAGAAAGACACTTAGTAGTAGTAGTAGTAGTAGTAGTAGTAGTAGTAGTAGTAGTACGCCTCCGTGGCTCATGCAGTAGTGCACAGCCCTTTCACTGTTGGGTTCCGTCGTTCAAATCCCAGTCACTCTATATGAGATTTGTGCTGGACAAAGCGGACGTGGGGCAGGTTTTTCTCCGTGTACTCCGGTTTTTCCTGTCATCTTGCATTTCGAAAACACTCTCGAATATCATTTTATTTCATCTGTCACTCATTAATAATTGCCTCAGAGGAGTGCGACAGGTTTCGGCAGCCGGCACAATTCCTATCCTCGTCGCTAGATGGGGGCTTCATTCATTCCATTCCTAAGCCGGTCGAATGACTGGAAACAGGCTGTGGATTTTTATTTTCATTATTACTATACGGTGTTGCGATGGTTGTACGAATCCTTCGCTGACCTTTGGTTTAGAGGGCTTTAAGTTGGATTCCCAGCTGGGCTTGTGATTCTGTGTATCGTTAATTACCCTTGCTCGGGGAATATGTATTTATGTTCGTCTCATTAGGCATCTCTGAATATACACAAAACATACCGAACTATCAATCACCACAGAAATCAGCAGTAGTCATTACATCCTCCATCCCCTCCGTATATAGGTTTGGCGTCAGATCTCAAAACTGGACCATATCCACAGAAGCCTGAGTGCCAGATAGAGGGAATGCTTTCTCGACATCCAGGCATACCAGGGCAGAGAGCGTTTTTCCTGAGTCTAAGGTAAGAGGAGAGTGAGAGGCAGATATATGAAAGACAAAGTGCCGACTTGAAGAAACTGGGCAAAGTTCAAGAAGAAAAAGAAGATAAGAAAAAGTCTGTATTGTGCTGTTTTCTAACAGTGATGTGCTGCAGTGCACGCTGGAAGAATTCATGATACCTCACAACCAAAATGGTCACATCTCACGTGAAAATTGTGAGAATGATCGTTGATGCAAACGGGGAGAAAATTACTATCAATGAAATGGTGAAGGCTCGGTTAGGAGTAAAATCTATGAATGAAGGTGTGTGAATTAACGAGGACATGTTTCATAGAAGTACAAAGAACTACCACTGAGGACAAGGGAAGCAGCTCTTTGACAGTTATACACTGCGGGTAATAATAATAATAATAATAATAATAATAATAATAATAATAATAATAATAATAATAATAATAATAATAATAATAATAATAATGTCATTGATTTTACGTTCCGCTAACTACTTTTATGTGTTTAGGAGAAGTTTAGGTGCTGGAATGTTGTACCGCAGGAGTTCTCTAATGTGCTAGTAAATTTACCGACACGAGGTTGATGTATTTGAGTACTTTCAAATACAACCAAGTTGGGCTCACAAGACCAGCCCTCTATTCAGTCCGGGCAGAGTACAGGATACCACAGTGGAACTGTATTTGTAAATAGGAGGTTATGCATAGTTCATTTACGTGGACGGCAGACTGAACGCTGAAGTTTATAAATATGTATATACGTCAAATTATTTCGCCCATGTAACGTACAGTAGGTATCTTATTTCATACAAAGTTGAATTTCTTTACTTTCCTGTAAATAATGCTAATGAATACATTATGCTTCGTTCAGGGCCTAGCATCCTAACAGTCGATGCCATCCATGAAAGAAAGTCCACAGTGTTTGCAGTCATGAAATGAATTAAGCCCCCATCTAGCGGCGACGATAGGAATTGTGCCGGCTGCCGAAGCCTATCGCACCCCTCCATGAAAGAATGTAGATCATTCAAGAGTCAGTCGACAGATGTAGGCAGAAGTTTAGTGCCGTCAGTAAGTTCAATATCGAAAAATTCCACTTTTCACAATGTTCTCAGTAATGAAATTCGACAGGGTGTGATTTTTTTACAAGTTCCTTTATGTCGCACCGACACAGTTATGGCGACGATGAGTTAGCGAAGGGCTAGGAGTTGGAAGGAAGCGATCGTGGCCTTAATTAACGTACAACCCCAGCATTTGCCTGGTGTGAAAATGGGAAACCACGAAAAAAACCATCTTAAGTGCTGCCGACGGTGTGGTTCTATCTCCCGAATGCGTGCCCCTAACCTCAAGGCCAACTCGTTCGGTCCTCTAATATTTTACTTCTGTTTGTTTTAGAGCACACCACACATCACGCAACATCGCTGCGGCTGGTCCACACTTTAACACTTATGTTGCTGTAAATCTTCATCTAACTGACTTTATCTGAATTGTATTTCTAACTTTACGAAGAGTTGCATCAAACGTGATTGAGAAATAAGTGACAGAGAAAGCGTATAAACATCTCAGAATTTTTCAACGCAACACACATTCATGTTTCACTAACGAACATTACCGAACGATTTCTTAACTTAGGCAGCTGAAAGAAACAAAGCTACATTTCCACACCTACTGTTGCATCCCACTTTACGGAGAAGAGGTAATGAGTGAAATATCGACGTACACGTTTCAATATAATGCCATTTTCTCTAACAAATACGGATCAAACAACAAATCACTGAGAAAGTTTGCCGTGAAGTTAGGGTCACGCAGCTGTGAGCTTGCATTCGGGAGAGAGTCGGCTCAAACCCCACTGTCGGCAGGCCTGAAGATGGCTTTCCATGGTTTCCCATTTACACACCAGCAAATGCTTGACCTGAACCGTAATTCAAAACACGGCCGCTTCCTTCCCACTCCAAACCCTTTTTATTCAATCGTTGCCATAAGACCTATCTGTGTCGGTATGACGTGAAGCAAATTGTCAAAAAAGGTCAAGAACGTTCCAAGATGACTAAAATATTGTAGAGTATTGTATGGAAGTCCCACCTGTTTGAAGAACTCAGTATTTAATGACTTGAGCGCATATTAATATTTTCACAAAATTCTTCTAAGCCTGTATTACTGACAGTCTTTAAAATGGGAAGGAAACTGTGGGTACAGTGACGTATGTATAAATCTGAAGCACGTCCGCTCTCTAGGGTAATGAGGAGACAATTGACGTACATTTATAAAACTAAATCCATGACACTACAGCCCTGAAGGGCCTTGGCCTACCAAGCGCACGCTGTTCAGCCCGAAGGCCTGCAGATTACGAGGTGTCGTGTGGTCAGCACGACGCATACTCTCGGCCGTTATTCTTGGCTTTCTTGGCCGGATTTACGTACATTATTCTGCAATATTCTCATCAGTAAAACGTTCATAGAGTACGTTATAAATCTATCTGACCTTGTGGTTTTACTTCGAAACCATTTCTGCACTAATCCTGTTCACGTTGTCTGTTAATCTGAGGCTAACATCGGCAGTGCTTTCAGTGAGTCTCAACACCAAACAATTTGTGACTTCCTTGATATCACCTTTCCTTCACTCCTGGCAGAGAACGGGGAAAAGATAACTTTTTTCTGAAGTTTTCCAATGTTAATTTTGGCTCGGTAAATTGCCTTCCCGTCTGGCTGAGTGGCTCAGACAGTTGAGCTGCTGGCTTTTTGATCCCAACTTGGCAGGTTCGATCCTGGCTCAGTCCGATGGTATTTGAAAGTGCTCAAATACGTCAGCCTAGTGTCGGTAGATTTACTGGCACGAAAAGAACTCCTGCGGGACAAAATTCTGGCAATTCGGCATCTCCGAAAACTGTAAAAGTAATTAGTGGGTAAATACAATAAAATTATTATTAATTACTTTCCAAGATCAGAAACGACGCAAACTGTCTCCGGTTTACACAAACTAATGTATGTAAATTGCCTCCCTATTGCCTGGGAGAGCGAACGTGCTTCAGGTTTATAAATGCGCCACTGCACCCACATTTTTCTTCCCATTTTAAAGGCTGTGAGTAACACACGATTAGAAGAACTTCGTGAAAATATTGTTGACGATGATGATTGTTTTTTAAAGCGGACTATCTGCTAGGTCATCCGCCCCGTGAAAATATTATTATCCGTTCAAATCATTAAATACTGAGTTCTTCAAACAGTAATGGTTATGAATTTCATGTTTTTGGTCCGTATTGAACTGAGAATAATATATAAGTAATAATAAAAACAAGGTAAACGTTTCCACCTTTTCAATACTAAAATATATTCACAAAATTATAAATTACACGGTACTAGTTTCGACCCATCTAGGGGTCATCATCAGCCGTATTGGAGCAAAGATCACTTTTGGCGAAATCCTAAGAAAATGTTATTTTAAAGAATAACAAGTGAAATGAGATGTTATTATGGTAATAGTTAATAATACAAGGAATATACATACTAAGAGGTTTTTAACAAAGAATAAAGTATAAATGGGGTGTTGTAAAAATTATAATCATGGAAATCAGTAAGTTCTTGTATTGAAATGACATATATAAAATTATATATGGCTTAGGAAGAGGGCTTAAGGTGGGGCTGAAGGGTGCGGGAGAAAGTGTAATTGTCTTGGAAAAGTACCTTTGATTAAATTTAGGATTGAGTTTAGGTTGGCTGCATTATTGTTTCTGAGGAAAGTGATAAATAGATATTTGTTAAAAACCCTTTTTTTTTGCTAGGGGCTTTACGTCGCACCGACACAGATAGGTCTTATGGCGACGATGGGATAGGAAAGGCCTAGGAGTTGGAAGGAAGCGGCCGTGGCCTTAATTAAGGTACAGCCCCAGCATTTGCCTGGTGTGAAAATGGGAAACCACGGAAAACCATCTTCAGGGCTGCCGATAGTGGGATTCGAACCTACTACCTCCCGGATGCAAGCTCACAGCCGCGCGCCTCTACACGCACGGCCAACTCGCCCGGTATGTTAAAAACCTCGTAGTATGTATATTCCTTGTATTATTAACTATTACCATAATAACATCTCATTTCACTTGTTATTCCTTAAAATAACATTTTCTTAGGATTTCGCCGAAAGTGATCTTTGCTCCAATACGGCTGATGATGACCCCTAGATGGGTCGAAACTAGTACCGTGTAATTTATAATTTTGTGAATATATTTTAGTATTGAAAAGGTGGAAACGTTTACGTTGTTATTATTATTATTACTTATATATTCTTCAAACAGGTTGGACTTTCATACAGACAACACTTACACGCTCAGTCCAAGGAATCTGTTGAAGTGCAACAGCATTACTTTGTAAAACAATATTATTTGAGCAAAAAGTATTTACTCTTTTTGCGAATATTAAAACACTTCAGGCAATTTGAATTGCGAAATTACCAGTGAGGCAGTGGGTTCGTCAATTGGATTGTCACACGCTTGCAAGATGCTGGCAGCTGTAGATCATTTCGTATTAAGAAAAAAAGTATTGCTCTTATGACAACATCTTTTCCGACTCCGACGGTATTAAGTATCAAGGCCTTCGGAGTCTTTCATTTTTACGCCCTTGATGGCCCTCGTCTTACTTTGGCTGATATCTTCATTTTCGAAGTGTCGGACCCAGTCATTTCTTTCCTCTCTGATTAGCGTTAATAGAGGATGGTTGCCCAATTGTACTTCCTCTCAAAACAATAATCACCACCACTACCAACAACTACAACAGTGGTAATCTGTCAGTGATTCACAGCGTAACGGATTATGCGTTACAGTTACCAGAGTGACACAGAAGGAAAATGAATCAAGGCAACAAAGCGATGGCTGTTACCGTCATTGGACTTCCTCCCAGCGAATGTATTTATTAAATAGAAAAGCTTCACTAGTTATTTCAATAACGCAGGAAAAAACAGATTTCTTTCTTTCTTTCTTTCTTTCTTTCTTTCTTTCTTTCTTTCTTTCTTTCATAATACAATCTAAAGTACATTAAAGTATTCCTTAATCACGCGAAAATATAGGTATCTAGGAGGGGGTGTGTTCACTCCTTGTAGGTTCATAAGAGCAATACTATTTTCTTAACATGGAATGATCTGTACTGTGGCATAGAGACACCATAGCAAGCCTCGTTTGTAGGACAATGCAGCGACAGGAAGGTACGTCGCTCCGTTTAAATAAATGCCTGCCTTTGGCTATTATAAACACACGCTGCCACAGTAAAGCAAATTGCTGGTAATTTCACGATTGAAAAATCCTAAACAGCTTGAATAGCCGGCTATAAAATCCACAATCAGTGAAATCAAATCGGTATTCCCTTATGGGAATTTAGCCGGCTTCGCGATGTAGTGGTAGCGTGCCTGCCTCTTATTCGAAGACCCGGATTCGATTCTCGGCCAGTTCAGAGATTTTTACCTGGATCTGACGGCTAGTTCGAGGTCCACTCAGCCAACGTGAATTGAGGAGCTATCTGACGGTGAGATAGCGGCCCCGGTTTAGACACTAAGAAATAACGGCCGAGAGAATTCGTCGTGATGACCACATGTCACCTCGTAATCTGCTGGCTTCAGGCTGAGCAGCGGTCGCTTGGCAGCCACCGCGGGGTTTGGTTAAATGTGGTTTAGTTTTACGTTCAGGAGCCAAGCAACATAATGAGTAAAAGTTTGGTATAATCCCCAATATTTACGTCCTACAATAGTTTTGCATGTAACCTCGTCATTCCTCGTAAATTATCCCTAATTACAATTTGTGACAGTCTTTCCCAAAAGCAGTTATTACATTTTATCGATAAGTTATGGAACAAATAGCACACGATCACTACAAAAGTGTAATAATAAATTTATGGATAATACAGCAATAAAGGCTTCATAAATGAACAAGATATAGTAACCACTTTAACTACACATACTAGTATCTTGGTAGAACGGTGTCGTCCCGATTGCGAACAAGTGGGAAATACCAAGTTGCCCAACCCCGCTTGACTAGAAACGTTGACTCAGATATGAACAAAATTCAAATTTGACGGGCTGCAGAAAAATTAACCCTCAATCGGTACACAAAGTTCTGGTACACACAATTAGAATACTGGGTAATACACAAAAAAAGGATAAAGCATGTAAGAAAAAACCCACTTGTTTCCATATAAACTGACTATTTCACTTCTTATGTATTATTTTAATAATAATAATAATAATAATAATAATAATAATAATAATAATAATAATAATAATAATAATAATCAATATTCTAAAGGCTAATGCCTTGTCGATGCAACCACTCACTTCTTTCATTGGCATAATAATAATAATAGCGGGCGATTTGGCCGTGCGAATAGGGGCGCGCGGCTGTGAGCTTGCATTCGGGAGATAGTGGGTTCGAATCCCACTGTCGGCGGCCCTGAAAATGGTTTACCGTGGTTTCCCATTTTCACACCAGGCAAATGCTGGGGCTGTACCTTAATTAAGGCCACGGCCGCTTCCTTCCAACTCCTAAGCCTTTCCTATCCCGTCGTCGCCATAAGACCTATCTGTGTAGGTGCGACGTAAAGCCACTAGCAAAGGAATAATAATAATAATAATAATAATAATAATAATAATAATAATAATAATAATAATAATAATAATAATAATAATAATAATAATAATAACCTATTGATAATACAATTCTCACTAATGCACCATAAACAACTACCCCACTAGGTATGTTAAACAATAAAAAAAGATTATCTTCTAAATAGTAAGATTACCTCAAACTAAATTATTAAACATGTTCAATAAGAAAAATATTTTTATAATATGGTTAGGTTATCTAAAACATCCCAATGTACCCGTTAATGTTAATGCTACTAGAACAAAAACTACATATGAGACTGTTTTGAAAACTGTATCTGTTTGATGTACAGACGTGCACATTAATAGTGTCCCGACGTAAACAATCAACACTGCCCCACTCCAGTACAGAAAAGAAGGGGAGAGAGTGAAGGGGGTAGTGTCGAAGGCCACTCCAGTACCGAGAAAGAGGGGAGGGAGTGAACGGATAGTGCTGAAGGCAGGGTGTGTGTATTGCTATACATCCACCACTGTGCCCCTTTCAATCGCAGCAGTCTTGTAGCGGGCTGTCTACCTGCCACAATGCGTTAAGCGTGGAGGTGGGGGTATACCATGCTTTGTTTATAGCGGGACACCATTTCTGTGCTCGCGTGTACCTCACGTCAACACTAATCTCTTGTTCGCAATCTGGACAGGGTATATTTTGTTGTTCGGAATCTGGACGGTTTTTGCCTTGTTCGCAATCTGGAATGTATGCAATCAAGACACAACCGGTCGAACGTTCTTCTCAAATAAGGAGAGCAACCCCTGCTTTTTGTCCTCTGTAATTCCTTTTATATATATCTCTAAGCTTCATTGAGTTTCACACAAATAGATATCAGCTTGTTGGCGTCTTGAAGATACGACCTGCACAGTGGAAAATTCTCCGTCTTCGTAAGAACTTTTATAAAATAATATCCTGGGTGCCGTTTCTGTACCATCAGCACTTTTATACCTGACAGTCTAACCAGTTCATCTTCCACGGTCTTGATGAAGTTCTTGATACCAAGCTGCATGACAAGATTTTTAAGATCAAAGAAATCTTTGTGACCCTTTTCCTCCGTATAATATCCCGTTTTATTTGCTCTCATGATAATAGTCACGCACTGGCACATAGACAGGTCCAGCTTTTTTACATCTGCTGATGCGTCTTTCAATGACTGAATAGGCTTTGCCACCTTC
This sequence comes from Anabrus simplex, assembly GCF_040414725.1. Classification (NCBI taxonomy): domain Eukaryota; kingdom Metazoa; phylum Arthropoda; class Insecta; order Orthoptera; family Tettigoniidae; genus Anabrus; species Anabrus simplex. Next base: position 59,596,924 of record NC_090272.1, on the reverse strand, counting down.
AATTTGGGTGTCTCCTTCCATTAGAAATGTATGAATAATTGATCGTATAGACTCCAGTTTCGAAACGTTATGAATGCACAAGGCAACGACAAACTTACCCTTATATTGTTCTGTAATAATAATAATAATAATAATAATAATACCGGGCGAGTTGGCCGTGCGGTTTGAGGTGCGCGGCTGTAAGCTTGCATCCGGGAGATAGTGGGTTCGAATCCCACTGTCGGCAGCCTTGAAGATGGTTTTCCGTGGTTTCCCATTTTCACACCGGGTAAATGCTGGGGCTGTACCTTAATTAAGGCCACGGCCGCTTCCTTCCAACTCCTAGACCTTTCCTATCCCATCGCCGTCATAAGACCTATCTGTGTCGGTGTGACGTAAAGAAAATAGTCTAGCAAAGAAAAATAATATTAATATTAATAATAATAATAATAATAATAATAGTCCGCCTCTGTAATGTTTAGTGTGATAAGCTATCGCCCCCAGAGGACCGGGTTCGATTTCCGGCTGTGCCACGATATTTGAAAAGTGCTACGAGGGATGGAACAGGGCCCACTCAACCTCGGGCAGTCAACTGAGTAGACGGGGGTTCAATTCCCACCTAAGCTATTCAGCCATCTTCGAAGTGGTTTTTCGTGGCTTCCCATTTCTCCTCCATGCAAATGCCGGGATGTTACCTAACTTAAGGCCACGGCCGCTAGCTTCCATTTTCCTTGTCTACCCATTCCAATCTTTCCATACCCCCACAAGGCCCCTGTTCAGCATACCAGCTGAGGCCGCCTGGGTGAGGTACTGGTCTTCTCACCAGTTGTATTCTCCGGACCAAAAATCTAATGTCAACGGCTTAAGAAAGAAAGAAAGAAAGAAAGAAAGGAAGAAAGAAAGAAAATAATAATAATAATAATAATAATAATAATTATTATTATTATTATTATTATTACGTACAATGCAACTACGACACGGTCAATTGGCATTTTACAGTAGAACTGTGTCCCGTAAACCTAGAGCTGTCCTATATGCAGGACGACAAGAAAATCTGGGTTTTAAAGAGAACAACCATGTCATGTCATCGAACACACGTACTGTTAATCCATATGATTTAATTTTGCTAACATTAGTAGCCATTTTACGCCGTTTGAAAATGATCATACCACAGGTGTGTCCGTATTAAGAGCCTACCTGTAATACACAGTCATATCCCTTATGGAAATGTGTGTATGTGATGTGCATTTAGCCACTACGTTAATACAGCTAACACACTACTGCACTAGTTAAATGGGTGATAAAAATAAACATAACCCATTCACTCCAGTGGAATTTGCATGAGCTTTCCTGCAGGTGCTCACAGCACGGTATAATTGTCTAAATAATACTCCGTCCGCTGGCGCACCGTGTTGGCTTGTCACCTGCGCCCAGCGAGATGGAGACTAATGACAGGCAACATGTTATAACTCCGCGGCTCTTGTTAGACCATCTTGCTTCATTTGGTGGCGCTCAAATGAACTCTGATTATCAGGTCACATTGGCTATGCAGTACGCGTCGAAAGAGGAACAGCTTTTTTAACTTCTCAAATCATGGGCCAATTCTTAAATAAATAAATAAATAAATAAATAAATAAAAAAATAAATAATAATAATAATAATAATAATAATAATAATAATAATAATAATAATAATAATAATAATAATAATAATAATAGCTTTGATCCATCCATTACACAAAAAAGGCAGCATGAAGAACATCAACAAATACAGAGGAATATCTTTGCTACCCGTGACTTACAAAATTCTATCACTTGCCATCCTGGAGCGTTTGGAAGCACAAGTCGAACATCAAATAGGTGAACACCAAGGAGGGTTCAGAAAAGGTCGCTCAACAGCTGAACAGATCCAAAATCTCAAAACGATCATCAGATATTGTACACTAAGGTCCAAGCAGTATGTGTCTGCCTTTGTGGACTTTAAGAAAGCGTACGACTCCATTGACCGGGAAGTCCTGCTAAACATCCTAAATGAATTTGGAGTTGATTTGAAACTACTGGCATTAATTAGAGCCACCCTGACCGATACAAAATCCAAGGTGAAGTTCCACGGATGTCTCTCGCATTCCTTTGACATCAAAACAGGAGTCCGACAAGGTGATGGGCTATCCCCGATACTCTTCAACTGTGTTCTTGAAAAGATCATCAGAACCTGGCGGGTGAGATTACAGGAAACCAACTACAGTCCATTGAGAATAGGAACCAAATCCAAGGGGATTGCAACAGACTGCTTAGCATTTGCCGATGATATTGCTGTTCTCTCAACCGACATAGAAACCGCTAGAGCTCAAATTGAAATTTTAAAGGAAATTGCCGAACAAACTGGTTTGCAGATATCGTTTGAGAAAACAGAAGTAATGACTAACATCAAAGAGGCTCCACCAAAACTCCATACAAAATACGGGGACATCACCCGAGTAGACAAATTCAAATACCTGGGTGAGATCATCATGAAAAATGAACTGGACAAAGAAGCACTTCAGGAGCGAGTACGCAAACTGGAAATAGCCTACCAAACATCCCGCACAATCTACCAAAAAAATGACTTTCCCAAAACACCAAGATACGTCACTATGAAACAGTTCTGAAGCCAGTAGTTCTATATGCAGCCGAAACCCTGTCTCTAAATGCCAACAAAGGACTCCTTGAAGACCTGGAGAAAAGAGAACGCAAAATTGTGAGAGGAATCTTGGGATCAAAGTACAGAAATGGAATCCATCAAAAGAGATCCAACAAGGAAGTTTACAGCAAAATAGAGAAAATTACTGACACAATCAGAAAAAGACGGGCACGATTTTACGGTCATCTGAAAAGATACGGTCATCCGAAAAGAATGGACAGAAGAAAGTTAACTAAAGAAATCTTTCATTTTTTTGATTCAAACCCCAAAACCACAATTCTCTGGTTTAGAAATACCAAAGAAGACCTGCAAATGCTACATATCTCAGCTGAAGACGCCTTTAACAGAGATCTCTTCCGCAAGAAAATATTGACGAACGGGCTAAACCGAGACGAGCAACCGAAGAGAAGGCACGGAGCCCCTTGGACAGAGGAGCGTAAGCAGGCCCACTCACAAAGAATGAGGGAAATTTGGGCTCTAAAGAAGGCCAAGTTCAGTGTCAAATGCAACAAGACTTAACGTGGTCCTTGATGGCCCCAGCGAATTATATATAATAATAATAATAATAATAATAATAATAATAATAATAATAATAATAATAATAATAATAATAATAATAATAATAATAATAATAATAATAATAATAATAATATTTTACTTCTGCTGGCAAAGTTAGGGATGTACTCCTTCCTTACACTTAACCAATCTTAACCTAGAACACTTAAACATTACTACTACAGTACTACCGAGCTCGATAGCTGCAGTCGCTTAAGTGCGGCCAGTATCCAGTAATCGGGAGATAGTGGGTTCGAGCCCCACTGTCGGCAGCCCTGAAGATGGTTTTCCATTTTCACACCAGGCAAATGTCGGGGCTGTACCTTAATTAAGGCCACGGCCGCTTCCTTCCACTTCCTAGGCCTTTCTTATCCCATCGTCGCCATAAGACATATCTGTGTCGGTGCGACGTAAAGCAAATAGCAAAAAAAAAAAACTACTACAGTACTTTTAACTGACGCAAAAAAATGATAACAAGATAATGAAAAAATATGAACTGTAATAATTTTAATAAAATAACGTCCGCGTCTGTGGTGTAGTGGTTAGCGTGATTAGCTGCCACCCCCGGAGGCCCGGGTTCGATTTCCGGCTCTGCCACGAAATTTGAAAAGTGGTACGAGGGCTGGAACGGGGTCCACTCAGCCTCCGGAAGTGAAATGAGTAGAGGTGGGTTCGATTCCCACCTCAGTCATCTTCGAAGTGGTTTTCCGTGGTTTCCCATTTCTCCTCAAGGCAAATGCCGGGATGGTACCTAACTTAAGGCTACGGCCGCTTCCTTCCCTCTTCCTTGTCTATTCCTTCCAATCTTCCCATCCCCCCGCAAGGCCCCTGCTCAGCACATAGCAGGTGAGGCCGCCTGGGCGAGGTACTGGTCATTCTCTCAAATTGTATCCCCCGACCCAATGTCTCACTCTCCAGGACACTGCCCTTAAGGCGGTAGAGGATGGATCCCTCGCTGAGTCCGGGGATAAACCAACCCTGGAGGGTAAGCAAATTAAGAAAGAAAGAAAGAAATGATAAGATGATGAAAAAACATTAACTGTAATAGCTTTAATAAAATAATACAATAATTAATATTAACGAATAATCATATGAAAAATCCACAGCCTGTTTCCAGTCATTTGACCGGGTCAGGACTGGAATGAACGAGGATAGGAATTGTGCTGGCTGCCGATGCCCGTCGCACTCCCCTGGGCAATGATTAATGACTGACAGATGAAATGAAATTATATTGGTGAATGTTGCTGGAAAAACCTGTCCCGCCTTCACTTTGTCCAGCACAAATCTCACATGGAGTGATTTTTATTTTCATTTCGTCAAAGTCCACTGGAAGAGAAAAGAAAGTCAAAGCCACGTAAATTTGTTTACTTTTGAAGGCTTTTATTTTTTCTCTTAATTTTTGTTCTTTCTATCAGTGCACTATCAAGTGCGCATACAAACCAAACCAAACCAAACCCCATGGCACTACAGGCCTTGAAGGGTCTTGGCCTACCAAGCGACCGCTGCTCAACCCGAAGGCCTGCAGATTACGAGGTGTCGTGTGGTCAGCACGACGAATCCTCTCGGCCGTTATTCTTGGCTTACTAGACCGGGGCCGCTATCTCACTGTCAGATAGCTCCTCAATTCTAATCACGTAGGCTGAGTGGACCTCGAACCAGCCCTCAGGTCCAGGTAAAAATCCCTACCTGGCCGGGAATTGAACCCGGGGCCTCTGAGTAAGAGGCAGGCACGCTACCCCTACACCACGGGGCCGACAAGTGCACATACAGTATATAGAATTTTACTAAAATCTCTCAAATCTGTCGATTTCAATTCTTGTGCATAACGAACGACCAACTACGGTGACCCAGACGTTCGTAAGATTGAGGTCTCTAAGGATGATAAGGTATTGTAACATAATGTTTAAAGAGGAAATCACCGGGCGAGTTGGCCGTGCGCGTAGAGGCGCGCGGCTGTGAGCTTGCATCCGGGAGATAGTAGGTTCGAATCCCACTATCGGCAGCCCTGAAGATGGTTTTCCGTGGTTTCCCATTTTCACACCAGGCAAATGCTGGGGCTGTACCTTAATTAAGGCCACGGCCGCTTCCTTCCAACTCCTAGGCCTTTCCTATCCCATCGTCGCCATAAGACCTATCTGTGTCGGTGCGACGTAAAGCCCCTAGCAAAAAAAAAAAAAAAAAGAGGAAATCGTTCAGCAAACTTCCGCGTCTTCGGCGTTTATTTACGTTTATTAAATGAATATCAAGGGTTAAACATTTCCTAGTTTCTCAGATGACACAATATAGGCATATTGCGAAGTTAGCTTCTGGTAAAAATCAATATTATATTTCCGGAGCTATGATTCCTAAAATGCTTTTATAATATTTCCAAAAAAGTATTATTTTGATTGTAATAATATGCATTTAACGTCCTTACAAATAATAGTGCCGCCTCTGTGGTGTAGTGGTTAGCGTGATTAGCTGCCACCCCCGGAGGTCCGGGTTCGATTCCCGGCTCTGCCACGAAATTTGAAAAGTGGTACGAGGGCTGGAACGGGGTCCACTCAGCCTCGGGAGGTCAACTGAGTAGAGGTGGGTTCGATTCCCACCTCAGCCATCCTCGAAGTGGTTTTCCGTGGTTTCCCACTTCACCTCCAGGCGAATGCCGTGATGGTACCTAACTTAAGGCCACGGCAGCTTCCTTCCCTCATCCTTGCCTATCCCTTCCAATCTTCCCATCCCCCTACAAGGCCCCTGTTCACCATAGCAGGTGAGGCCGCCTGGGCGAGGTACTGGCCATACTCCCCAGTTGTATCCACCGACCAAGAGTCTGAAGCTCCAGGACATTGCCCTTGAGGCGGTAGAGGTGGGATCCCTCGCTGAGTCCGAGGGAAAAGCCGAACCTGGAGGGTAAACAGATGATGATGATGATGATGATGATGATGATGACAAATAATAGTGGTCACAGGAATCATCAGAGTGCTGCAATCGAGGTGAAGCGTGTCAACAAATATGACACAGGCTTCTCGTACCTAAATACTCGTGAAGGTTTATCGACTTTCCTGTGAGTTCAGTCTCATATTTTGTTATAGCAGATATACGCGTCTGCAGTCTGATACTTTCGCTATCTACCCCTTAAAGCAACAGTTCCCACCATTTATCTAATATTCTTATTTACTTTTGTAAAGACATGCGCTGTCTTTACAAACATTATTTATATATTGTTCTATCTTTTAGCGTTGCTCTCCCAGTTTTTGTACATGAATAAAGAACTCCTATAAGCTAGAACTGGACTCCTTTCGCTTCGAGGATTCTTATATTTAAACGATTGTTCGTCATCGTGTCCTTGTACTTCTCGTGTCCTATATAGCTTACTACTTCAGATTCTACGTTATGTTTCATTGCTAATACCCTATTATTATTATTATTATTATTATTATTATTATTATTATTATTATTATTATTATTATTAAAATGTTCAAGTGTCGCATACAGCCCATGTTGTGTATTGGGCTGCCAAGGCATCTGTTGCCCAGCTAGATGATCTTCAGGGTGATTAGGAAGGTAGAACGCTCCTTTCTTAGCTCTTTGCTCAAAACGCACATTTGTTCATTTAAAATTAGAACTTATTCACTCTTACACTTGAACTTCTAAATGTGAGCTTGTATTGGTAAAATAATGGGTTCGAACCATACCGTGGACAGTCCTGAAGATTGCTTTCCGTGGTTTCCCATTTTAGCACCAGGCAAATGCTCTGCCTGCACCTTAATTAACGCCACGGTCGATTCCTTCCCACTCCTAGCCCTTTGCTATGCCATAAGACCTATCTGTGTCGGTGCGACTTAAAAAATTCACTTCTAAATGTAGGGTACATTATGTATTAACAGGCGGACTGGTTGACGCCTTCACTGTCCCAAGTGTTTAAAGAAGTACAAAAAAAGTACTATGGTTATTCTTTAAATAATTTAACACGTTTTATACCCTGTTCTTGCGCGTTAAATTCCCTGTTCGTGGATGTGTTGAACTCGATATGTAAAAGGTTTCGCGTGTACAGCTACATTTAGTTAAATGTCAAACATGACTACACGCTGTGATAGCATGCTGAGAGATCCTATATTACATGTCGCCCACATATCATTGGGAAACAATGCAAAAAAGGAACAGCGCAATTGTTTGTTGTTGTTGTTGTTGGTTGTAATGAATTGGTCACATGGATATCGACTTGAATTCTTAGCCGCTAATGAATTCTCACTCCCCTTCGTGACTGTTGAGTATTCAGCCCGAAGGCAGCTCGGTATTGGAGCTAATGTGGGTTAAATGAATGAGGGTGAATGAAATTGGGTAAGAATTTGGAAAGAACCATTCGGCTGTGGCAAACCTCCCGGCATTTGCCTCGAAATGAAAATGGGAAATGGCAGAAAACCATTTTCAGGACAGCCGTCGGTGGGGTTCAAACTCACGCATCTCCCGACTTCAGCTTCATAGCCGTAGCGCCTTCACACCACTGAGTCTAGCCAGGGGTAAAAGGAATTCAAAACCTGCTTACTGTATTTGGAGGTAAAACTAGATTCGGCCACTGTAAATTTATGATCATAATTTCTTCTTCTCGTGCCTTAACCGGTCCGGCTTATCAGGCCTATTGTAATTTTGTTCACAGATATTTGGAACAGCTGGGCAAATGATAGTTCAAACCACTGACGGAATTCTCTCAGCCAGGAGATTCTATGGCGCCCAGAGCCCCTTTTCGCGAATACTTTGCCTTGCATTATGAGCAGGAGTAATCGGTATTATAATACCGTCATTATTAAATTATTCTCACTGGCGTATTTTTGGATATAGAGAGGATATTTGGTATTAAATAATAATAATAATAATAATAATAATAATAATAATAATAATAATAATAATAATAATAATAATAATAATAATAATAATTGTACTCGTTGGAAATTGTTTTACTTACTATAGATTTCAAGAGATGCCACGGTTAATCTATTTTTTTCAGCTTTATTTTTTCTATTTTTTCAGCTTTATGCCTGTCACCCTTTCCTTTATACACAGCTGCTACCATAGCAACTCTGCTTCATGCAAACAGTAATCAAATAAGTACCTTATATATTTTACTATATCCCAACCCATTGTTTTCAGTATATCCCCTGAAATCTTATCAATTCCAGCTGCTTTCCTAATTTTCAAATTTTGTTTCTTATTATATCGCTGTTATCATAGGTAAATGTTAATACTTCGTTAGTATTAGTCACGTCTCCTATCTGGACATTATCCCTGTAACCAACAATCTTTACATTGTTGACTGACTACTTTTGCCTTTTTGAAGATCCTCGCATACACACTCCCCTTGTTCATCAATGATTCCTGGAATGCCCTTCTTGGAACCTGTTTCTGCCTTAAAGTACCTACAGTATACATAGCCTTCCATTTTTCACTAAAATTTGTATGACTGCCAGTTATGCTTGCCATAATGTTATCCTTAGTTTCTTTGCTAGATTCAGTTTCCTAGTAAGTTCCTTCAATTTCTCCTTACTTCCACAGCCATTTCCAACTATTTCTTTCCAACCTGCACCTCCTTCTTAGTCTCTTTACTTCTCCGTTATAATATAGGGGGTCTCTACCATTAAACTACAAACCTGTTTTCACATTCCTCAACAATTACTTTAAACCCATCCCAGAGTCTGTTTACAGAGCCCCTCTTCGCGAATACCTTGGCTTGAATAATGAGTAGGAGTATTCGGTATTATAATACCGTCATTATTAAATTATTATTTACCGGGCGAGTTGGCCGTGCGCGTAGAGGCGCGCGGCTGTGAGCTTGCATCCGGGAGATAGTAGGTTCGAATCCCACTATCGGCAGCCCTGAAGATGGTTTTCCGTGGTTTCCCATTTTCACACCAGGCAAATGCTGGGGCTGTACCTTAATTAAGGCCACGGCCGCTTCCTTCCAACTCCTAGGCCTTTCCCATGCTATCGTCGCCATAAGATATATCTGTGTCGGTGCGACGTAAAGCCCCTAGCAAAAAAAAAAAAAAAAATTATTATCACTAGCGTATTTTGGGATCTCCAACATGAGTCCATTAACGCACTAGAAACCAATTACATGAGTTGTAATATTTAAACCTTACCAATGACTACTGATCTGGACGAGGATAGAACCTGCATCCTTTGGAACAGACTGAAACTGGCAACTGAGGTCAGGAAAACGCGACATATTGTTATGTTAGAAAAACTGGCCGTTTAGACTTGTCATCAGCCTTTTGATGATCAATAATGAAAGTAATTTCTATTTTAGAACTTCCATTTAATGTACAAATAAAAATTAAGCGTGTAGACGAAATGTATGAAAATCAAACTCAATAAATATTTGGAACAATTGGGCATAAGTCGAAATATGAGGACGGGCGTTCAGAATTAACGTTACAACGACGAAAACACCTCAACAAATTTGACAAACCGGTTTTGTAACAATATATCTCATTCCACCCACCGTTGTTAATATACAAATTATTTCAGTTTAAGTTGTGTACATATATTTGACTTTGATTTTCTAAAATACTAAACGAAAATCGTTTAGTTGTGGACAGATCTGCGGCACGTTGACAATATATATATATTTTTTTGCTATTTGTTTTACGTCGGACCTACACAGATAGGTCTTATGGCGAAGATGGGATAGAAAAGGCCTAGGAATGGGAAGGAAGCGGCCGTGGCCTTAATTAAAGTACAGTCCCAGGATTTACCTGGTGTGAAAATGGGAAACCACGGAAAACCATCTTCAGGGCTGCCAACAGTGGGATTCGAATCCACTATCTCCCGGATGCAAGCTCACAGCCGCGCAACCCCAACCGCACGGCCAACTCGCCCGGTGCCAACATTATTACCAACGTTTGTTGGGGTAAGCTGAGTTGAGATAAATGCATACCCTAAATTCCACTTTTGGATTTTAAATGTATATAACTAGTTACAATACCAAAATAAGACTTTTTCTGCATGTTGACTGGTTAATTATGTGAGACTACTTCTTCTCGAGCGTATGTTTTGAGAATACAAGTTCGAATTCTCTATTTCAAAATTTATAAAGTTATATTTTCTATAAAAATCTTCAATTTAGTGTGTTAGGGTGTATAGGAAGCAAAATGACAGCCATTATAAATTCATCACTAGAAGTAGAAAACTAAAGACAAAAACTGGCGCTAACTCACATGTATTAATATGCAAGTTACTTAGACTGCAACAACTCACCTACCTCTCATACTAGTTCTGACGGGACGAGAAGAACCCCTCGTGCTTTTCGTAATTAGTTACGCGGTATTTTTATGACTAAATATGAGAATGAAGAGAGTATACTTTTAGCTCTTAAACTGACCACGTATTTATTCCAGTGAAAGATTATAGATATACAACGTTAAATCTGAAAGAATGGTTAACTTTGATGGTTAGTCGACAACATTACTTCCGGAACTGGCCTTTACACTTATAGTCAGTGGACTACACACGAGACATTCAGAGTTAAATGAATGCAAGGTAACTTTCCCAAACTCCATCAGAGATGGCACAACGAGTGTCAAAAGGACAAAAATATTATCAACCACGGACGCACTTGCCCCTAAAATGATCTTGCTCCATCTCATCTTATATGTATACAAAAAAACTCTGGTAAAAAATGGCATGTGACCTTCGGAGAGGCCTGATGGTGGTCTTTATATTTGACGCCGTATGGGCGACTTGCGCGTCTGTAAGGATGAGACCTTACCTAAGACGAAATCTAATGCTGAAAACGTCACAAAAACCCACCCTCTAGTCATAGGAATTAACGAACGAAAGTTAAAATCCCTGACCGGGCCGGGATTTGAACATGGGGCCCCTTGAACCAGAGGCAAGCACGTTAACCATTTAGCCATGGAGGCGGACAAAACTCTCGTAATACCCGAAAGCCAACCGAAACTCGTTTTAGACGCACGTGAGCCTAATGGTGTGTAACACTGAACAATAATTATTTATCACAGCATTTCTGAACTTTACGACCAGCAAACCGTAAGACGTCTTCCTTTATTAACGCTGCATCCCGAAGTCAAAGAGATACCACTATTCCTCACGGTTAGGTGCGGCTTTCTTTCAAGTTCCACTGCCATCTCTTGCTGCGTCCCCTTCGAGAGTATTCTCTTAACGTTTGTTGGCCTCTCCTTGCCAGCACTGTTCATTTCGCTCATTTAATAACAAATGATGTAGTTATAATTAGTACGTCAGCGCAACTTTAATACCATGCAATGTATTTTATGAAGGTTCTCCCGTTTAAAACTTCCTAAGTCATTCTTCAGCTAATACGGTTAGCAGCAGATCTTTGCATCATGTTCTAGAACTGGCCTTTTCAAAGATGTGTAGGCTAAAAAGGACTTCCTGACCCCAGGGCAAGAATTTTGATTTCTTGGAAAATATGGCACCTAGAAAATTCCAGAAGGAAATAGAAATTCTAATATTTTCTGATTATATTACTTTTATCAATTCTCCAGATGATCTAGGAAATTTGGGGTATAGTATGAACACATTCTTGGATGTGGAGTTTAATCATAGAACTATTTCTTCTATAACAATGCGTCAGAATCCGGTTATATCAACAAACACCTCAATCACATGAAAGAGCCTAAATCTTAGAATCGCTTTGGTCCTGTGTGGTTTACAATTCATTCCTATTGTGTGACGTGGCGAGTTACATTTTTATCTTGGCTAGTCAGGAATGAACGGAATGTAAAGTTATCTACTATATCTCAGAGAGGATCTAATTTCACAAAAGTGGCATATTTATTATAGTGTTATCGTCATCATCCTTTTTCATTGTTAAATGATATTTTAAGTCCCACTGACTCAGATAAGACTTATGGATGGGATAAGTTAGGGCTAGGTTTGGGACGGAAGCGATCGTGGCCTTAATTAAGGAACAGCCTCTGCATTTGCCTGGTGTGAAAATTACAGTGAACCATCTTTACAGCTCTTGACTACGGGATTTAAACCCACCATATCCCGAATATAAGCTCACAGCTACGTGAACCAATCCGTGCATCCAAATCACTTGGTCATAATCATTAGATAGGTATATTCTTTCAATTTTGATACTAACGATAAGAACAGTGGTGTAAGTCCTCCAGAGGTCTGGTGCACGTCTTTCAAACTGACATCTATAGCTTATTTCGCATCTGATTAATATTGAACACTGCACACTCAGCCAATCCCCAAGACAGAGGAAAATTCCCCAACCCGGTCGGTGATCGAACCCGGGATCCTTTGGACTAAAGGCCAGCATGCTGACCATTTAGCCTTAGCCGGACGGTACTAACAATAAGGGGGATTGTTGGACACTCACGCCTTACCTGTAACGTTATTTCAAGAGCATGGAGTTTATGAGATGCCGGTGTACTAACATTTTCCCCCATAGCTTGCTGGAAGCCACTGAGGCGATATTGCTGTATTTAAACATCCTCAAATACCAGTGACCTCATGTGGAATCGAATCGTCATTCTTGAGAACAGAAAGACAACGACTAACCGACTGTGCTATGCGGGTCGCTAAGGCGAGATGTTCTTATACTGGAATAACTAGACACATAGCCTTCTCTTGATTCATAGAACGTCATTTGCACACAAGAGCTTTCACGTCAAGCGCAATTAAAGCCGACAGCATGTAGATAAAACAAGTAAAATTCAAACTTAATAAATATTTGGAGCAATGTGCTATAAAACATGCGCTACTAAAAATTAATGTTAGTGTAAAAGTTACTGTCTGGTTTCTTGATAGAATAATCAGAAGGGGCCAGGTTCGATTAATGACCGGGCCGGGGATTTTACCTGTGTATTGTAGGTTATTTTATCTGGCTCCGAGACTGGAAGACTTTTGTCTTAATACACATCTCTTCAACCTAATACAACACACCACACTACAAACAACGAAAGAAACACATATTAGTGAATACATTCACTAACGTAGGGTTGGCGTCAGGAAGGGCATTTGGTCGTAAAACTATACCAAACTCTCATCAAATGCCGACCGCAATAAATTAGGAAGAAGGCTACAAATATACACACCTCAACCAAAGTTTGAAGCCTCCGCGGCTCAGGCGGCAGCGCGTCGGCCTCTCCGTGGTTCAAATCCCGGCCACTCCATGTGAGATTTGTGCTGGACAAAGCGGAGACGAGATAGGTTTTTCTTCGAGTACTCCGGTTTTACCTGTCATCTTTCATCCCAGCAACACTCTGTACTATCATTTCATTTCGTCTGTCAGTCATTAATCATTGCCCCAGAGGAGTGCAACAGGCGTCGGCAGCCGGCTCAATCCCTATCCTTGCCGCAAGTTGGGGACTTCAATTCATTCCATTCCTGACCCAGTCACTGACTGGAAAACAGGTTGTAGGTTTCTATTTTCAACCAAAGTTTGACATATCAACTTTAGAACAAGATATCCTGATTCCAACAACTCTGCTCATATGCATAAACTTTCTTCAGCTCATCCCAGCTATTTCTGGGGTCACTAGAGCCACCACGCTCATTTTGATCTTGGCCGAGATCTAAATAATGATTTGCTCAAATTATTTTTAATGTTGAAATACGCAGAGATCATTTCGTCTTTATTTTATAAAATACTAACCATAAGCACTTCACTGTGAAATGACTAAGTAAAATGACTTTTAGCGCTGTTATTACTTAATTCCATTTTTGTTGTGGTATATTTATACAATACTCATCAGTGCTGAAGAAATATAATTATCCAAATAGATACACTTGCCTGTCTAAATCTTCTCGGAGATCGGATTTATAAAGCTATCTTTTACACCAACGGGAAGTCAGTGCAGTATGATGTTGAGCTATAATACTATTTATAAGAACATTACTCTTAACTTATTTATTAATTCACGTGAATTTACTGGTGACTACATCGAGCTTATAAATTAATAGCCTACTCTAGTTATGAATAGAAGGAATGAAATTTAAATAAATAAATAAATAAATAAATAAATAAATAAATAAATAAATAAATAAATAAATAAATAAATAAATAAATAAATAAATAAATAAATAAATAAATAAATAAATTAAATAAATAAATAAATAAATAAATAAATGTTTTGTAATTAGCTGCACATTAAGTGCGTTAACATGAGGATGAATGTAGTACGGCGTTGAAACCCAAATAATATTACCAAATAACCAGTTTCTTCTTCATCCTTAAGCGCTGCATCCCTGAACGAGTCAAAGCCTCCTTCGAGAGATAACACTGTTCCTTATGGTTAAATACGGCTTCCCCTCAGTTTCCAAAGCCATCTCTCGTTGCGTCCATTCTGATACTTTACTTCTAACTTTTGCTAGCCTTTCCTCCCCAACACTGTTCACTCGAGCAGTTTAATAACAATTCTCGTGAAAGACCACAGTCATTTTAGCCACAGAATATAACATGGCTACTCCATCTAAATCCGCTAAGCTGTGTAAGTTTTTACTACATCGTGTGAACCTAACTACTGATATAATAATAATAATAATAATAATAATAATAATAATAATAATAATAATAATAATAATAATAATAATAATAATAATGTTTTTCCAACCCTTGTCCCGTTCTCTGCGGGGTCGGGTATGAGGTGAGATGAATTTGTCGTGGTAGGTTTTTTACGACAAGATGCCCCTTCTGACGTCAACCTCATCAGAGGAGTTCATGAGATGAAATGAATGACGTGATATATGACAGGAGGAAGGGAGAGGGTGAAACCCGGTGCCGACACATAGCCTACTCCTGTCCAATATTACTAAGGGGTAGACTTAACGTCCTCATCTGACGGACGAATCACCATCAACACCGTCATATGCCCTCACTCCATATGAGCACTGCGGAGAGGTTTCGGAATTTAATCCAGGCTTTTGGCACGCAATCTAGTGATTAGAAATTGTATACCACCAACTCCCCTACCGCCGGGTTGAGTGGCTCATACGGTTAAGCCGCTGGCCTTCTGACCCCAACTTGGCAGGTTCGATCCTGGCTCAGTCCGGTGGTATTTGAAGGTGCTCAAATACGTCAGCCTCGTGTCGGTAGATTTACTGGCACGTAAAAAGAACTCCTGCGGGACAAAATTCCGGCACCTCGGCGTCTCCGAAAACCGTAAAAGAGTAGTTAGTGGGACGTAAAAAAATAACATTATTATTATTATTATTATTACCTCCCCTACCCTGCCGGTCAACATTCTGATGGCGAACATTTTTTCGACCAACGGGATTCGAACCGGCTAACCACGGTGTAAGACCGTTTAGACACTAACGCCTAAACGATCATGGCCACTAGGTGGAATAAATAAATAAATAAATAATAATAATAATAATAATAATAATAATAATAATAATAATAATAATTGCTATACGTCCCACTAACTACTTTTAAGGTTTTTGGAGACGCCGAGGTGTCAGAATTTCGTCCCGCAGAAATTATTTTACATGCCAGTAAATATACCGACACGAGGCAGACGTACTTGACCACCTTAAAATACCACCATACTGATCCAGAATCGAACCTGTCGAGTTGGGGTCAAAAGGTCGCGCCTCAACAGTCTGAGCCATTCACCCCGGCAACAATTGATACAGTTCATGATTAGTTCTTACAAGCAACTTTAATAATATCCTACAATAGATTTTGCTCGAGTCTTCTCTTGATCCAGAATTAAAGGTCCTTCCTACTACAGAGCTTCCACTGAAAATGCAATTAAAGCAGAGAGCATTTGAAGGAAACAAGTGGCACACGAATCAAACTAAATTAATGTTTGGAAAAAACTGTGTATATTAAATTATGGGGATTGATGATTCGAATTGAAGTGATGTGAACACCTTAACAATTTGACGAACGAGCTTTAGAACAATGTATCCTGGTCCAAGCACCCTTTGTGTGCATGTTGTTTGTATGTTAATATTGTATATTGGCCTTTATACACACTGTGCTACTATTAAGGACTTCTTTTAGCTAGACGTTAGTTTAAGTTTACATTTTGTGAATACTAAAATCATGTAATAATTGTTCACATCACCATCATCGTCATCATCATCGTCATCATCATCATCATTTACTTTTATTCTCATGTTTATATCGTTACAGTATACAGCATCGCTTAGTTTAATTATTTTAAAGCTGTGAGCTTGCATCCGGGAGATAGTAGGTTCGAATCCCACTATCGGCAGTCCTGAAGATGGTTTTCCGTGGTTTCCCATTTTCACACCAGGCTGTACCTTAATTAAGGCCACGGCCGCTTCCTTGCAACTCCTAGGCCTTTCCTATCCCATCGTCGCCATAAGACCTATCTGTGTCGGTGCGACGTAAAGCCCCTAGCAAAAAAAATTTCTTTGTTTTAATTCTGTAATGTAAATATTGTGTTTTCTGGTTATATGAAAGGGAGGACCTAATGGTCTTAATATTTCCATTCTAAATAAAACTATTCTGTTCTAAATAATTACATTGGGCATGGACATTTTCGTCTTTGTTTTCTAAAATACAAGTTATAAATAAGTAGCTGCACTCTGAAATTACCTCTGACGAACTTTTACCATTTAAAAATGTTTCACAATGGTACTATAGAACGAACCGAACCCGAACCTTTGCCTGCTTAAATCTACTTCCCACTTAAACCGAGAAAGTTAATTCTTAGAGCTAAGTGAGGCCAATGCCAAGCACCAACAATAATACTTACGACACTATTCCTTAACTCAATTCCATAGGAAATCTAAGACTATCACCCATACCCATCGTGTTCTTCATCCGTAAGCTCTACGTCGCTGAGTCAAAGCCTCCTTCTAGAAAAGGATTATTGCTTACGGTTAGATGCGGCTTCCTCTCGGTTTTCAAAGCCCACTGTCGTCGTCGTCGCGTCCTCTTTGACACCTTGCTCGCCACTGCCCATTTGATAACAATTTTGGTGCACGGTTACTGCCACTTTGTCAAATAATATGGCCATTCCATTCAAGTCTAGTAACTTTATGAACTACTGAATCATTCTGTCATGATTAGTTATTTCACGGAACTTTAATAACGCGCAACAGATTTTTCGAAGAATGTTTCCCTTCAAAACCTCCAAATTATGATTAATCTCAGACGGACAGTACCAAATCTCTGAACCGTAGTCCGGAGAATGTCTTTGATCGTTCTACGAACGACACTTTATTCCA
This sequence comes from Anabrus simplex, assembly GCF_040414725.1. NCBI lineage: Eukaryota > Metazoa > Arthropoda > Insecta > Orthoptera > Tettigoniidae > Anabrus > Anabrus simplex. The sequence continues at coordinate 59,579,533 of NC_090272.1, read as the reverse complement.
TATGAGTTACGTGGCCTTAGAAAAATCTGTGCGAGGGTTAACCGAAACTCAAACATCCTCCCACCACATTATCCCTTCATCTGTAGAAGTCACCAAATTGCATCAAAAGAGTGTTGGAAAGGGAGAACAAGAAGTTGATATATTAAAAAGTAATGGAATATATTCAGAAAGCATTCGGGCGATGTGAGAAATATCGGATAACTGTTATATTTAAGCAAGTTGTTGAACATTGGTATCTAGGTGATAGCATCGCCATTTATGACAGAAGTAAGGATGAAATGAAGTGTACACAAAAAAACGAAGCTTAAGAAAGGAAGCATACATGTCCTAGTAGTTATGTTTCTGAAGACATTAGTCTAATATGGAGCACCGCAAAGAAGTGAAACATACAGAAATACTGGTGTAGAAAGGAAACAATTTAAAGATTATGCAGGTAGATAATTCCCAGAGGAAGATATTCCGAACCAACTTGACGAAGGTAGAACGATTTGGTGGAGTTGGACCAGAAGAGATAAATTGACAGGACGTACATGGAGACACCCACGATTTTCTTCAATTGATTACAGATGGAATTATGGAGATAAGAATGGTAAGGAGAATTTAAGAGATAAATATGATAAACGTGTTAGAGCGGATATACGATCCAATAGCTACGTAAATATGAAAGATGAACACAGTAGAGCGTGTTACGGAATGCTGTATGAAACCAGGATATGGAACGACAGTTCAAATGGCGAAGGTGATACGAGCATATTTTTCCAAAAATCAATCAACCTATCGAAAAGTACTTATTAATTCTGCAATATACCAGATTTGCGTAACAAACTGAGGATGCGTGGCACAGTATTACTCCTTCACAACAAGAAAAGTGAACTGTTACCGTTAAAGCCATTTTACGTGGTTTTAAGTTTTAACTTTTCCTTTCTAGAGTCCTGTCAAGAGCACTTCAAGAAGTGTTGAAAGAAAGTCACTGAAATAAACTAATTATATATCCAGAAATATTCCTTGTTGTACACAAGATACTATTTAAAATTTCCATCAAGATTAGTGTGGTTATACGCAGCTAACTCGGAAAGTAACCATAGACAAATCCGTCAAAAATTTATTTCAATTTCAGAGATTTTCCAAAATATTTTTTTAATGTAAAATGAGTCTAGGTTGGTAAAAAGCTTAAAGAAAAATAAGTTAAATGCAAACTTCACAAAATGAAAAATTTCAAACAATGAGATTATTTTTATTAAGTTTATACGGATGTTGGAAATAATATTATGGAGACTACTTTTAAAATGTTGCGACGTCTGCTTTATTTACCGTAGATGATAACCAAATCACTTCTTACGAATGTAACCTCAGTTCAAATCCCGGTCAATGCTAGTAAAATTTTCTACTTTAAACGTCATCTCCCAGTAGTTTCGAAGGTCCCGTGTATCGTAACAAAAACTATGAAGTCACATAATTTCTACAAACTTCCCTCAGTATATTCGTCTATTGAGTTATCCATTGAGAAATCGCAGCATGTTCATATAACCAACGATAGAGGATTCTCCACTATTGCACATTAAATTTTATAATAATAATAAACCTTGGCGCAACAGCCCCACGAAGGCCTGCAGATTATGAGGTGTCGCGAGGTCAGCACGGCGAATCCTCTCGGCCATTATTCTTAGCTTTCTAAACCGGGAATAATAATAATAAGAATAGTTTTAAGTCCCATTAACTACTTTTACGGTCTTCGGAGACGCCGAGTTGCCAGAATTTCGTCCCGCAGGAGTTCTTTTACGTGCCAGTAAATATATGGACACGAGGCTGACGTATTTGAGTATTTTCAGATACCATCGGAGTGCGCCGGGTTCGAACCTGACAACTTGAGCTCAGGAGGGCAGCACTCTTCTGCCTTGATACTCAGCCCGGCTATCAAAATTAATATTTCCAATAAATGTTATACTTAAACAATTAATGTTATTCTTCATGTTCGCCAGGCTGAGTGGCTCAGACGGTTGAGGCGCTAGCCTTCTGACCCCAGCTTGGCAGGTTCGATCTTGGCTCAGTCCGGTGATATTTGAAGGTGCTCAAATATGTCAGCCTCGTGTCGGTAGATTTACTGGCACGTAAAAGAACTCCTGCGGGACAACATTCCGGCACCTCGGCGTCTCCGAAAAACCGTAAAGTAGTTAGTGGGACGTAAAGCAAGTAGCATTATTATTATTATTATTATTCATGTTCTCTAACCAAGAACTAAACTGCTAGCCCAATTAGATTTAACGGAGTAGACAAACTTAAAAAGTCACTAAAATACCTAATTAATTATAAATACATGTGATTAACGAAAGAGTAAAAAGTTGGAAAGTAAATAAATATGCCTCCATATTTGGTGACGAAGTGGGCTGAAATTACAGTAAATTTAAAAAGCCGTATCTACAATTATTAATTCGAAAATCGAGAGTAATATGTTCCAGAATATAAAGTATATTTTTATAATGTAAACTTGTTGGAATCGTTCCCCATCCCATGTAAAGCAATGACGAGGTCTCTTCGCAACAATCTTGTTTATAATCCGCACGCTTAACTTGAAGTTGTGCGATAGACTCATTGTCTACAGAAAACTGTTCTAAAGGAAGAGAATAGAAGTAGCAGCAATCTGGTAACAATTCCTAATTTTTTGGAAGACAGAAATTTATATAGACAGCAATCAAGCATGCTTAATAAGGGTGTATAAATATTTTACTTACATAGAGTTGATGGTTTGTAGGTGTATTATTCCTTAAAATGGTCCCAAACTGCGTTGTTACTCTTCAATACCTGGTTTGCTGCATTCGACCGTCTAACAAGAGAGTCTCTTTAATTTTATAACTTAACTGTGTATCGCTCTTTAAAATTCAGTTCGTAACTTCTGGAAAACTACTGTTTAAACATTACACTGCAGTCAGTTTATAGAATAATACGGTAGTTTCTTTATATGTTTATCCACTCGAAGATACGCTATATCGGAACTGATACAATTTTTTTCTTTCACTATTATTATTATTTATTTATACTGTAACAAAATCAGTGGAAATTACATTGAATTATTGTTAGAATTACATATAATGCGGATAGATGGACATTTAATAGTTTTATAATATACGAAGTGGTAAATTATTTCAGGAAGGGATGAAACTAATAACTTGGGAAATCTCGTTAGCAAGAATAGATGAACGTGTCAGTGCAATTCATGTACACGGAAATGTTGCCGACGGACAAGCCGGTGGTGTTCGTCGATCGGACGTCGCCCGGTACCGGTGTATACAGTCACACGCGGAAGGTAGAACTGCTGGAGCGTTCCTCTTTGCCGCGCGCACTTGGCTAAAAGCGCCAGGCAGGACTGAAGTCCTATTTCCCTCAGCTCAAATCGCCCGGCCGCCAGAGGGAGCTAGCAACGCCACTAGCGTCGCCGTGGTATTGCGGCCGCCGTCTCAACTAATACACCGTCCGTCCATCCATCCCTCTCTGTCGCGCGGAACGTAGCATCCTCCTAATTGTACTATTAAGAGCTGCTACGTCTTGGCGCATTCTGTAGGCCCGTCTGTTTGTGTTTCTCTCCAAATAGCCTCTTGCATCCTTTGACTGCACACTTAAAAGCGTCGCACCGCGCTCCTACACACCTAAGAAATGTGTATTTGTTGTTTATACACGACTAGAGAAGTCATTAGCATGGAATTTAAGGTGTAATAAATGTCACGAAACTTTTCTCCTTTTCAAAAGAGTCCGACGTTTCTCTAGCATACACCTATCATTATCTTCTTCTCCCTTCCTCCTTTCATCTCCTTCTCGTATCTTAACTACTCCTCCTCCTCCTCCTATCTGTTAGCGGCTCTCTTACTAGGTATCTATAGCGGCGCAAGATATTATTATTATTATTATTATTATTATTATTATTATTATTACCCTCCCGGGTCGGTTTTACCCTCGGACTCAGCGAGAGATTCCACCTCTAGCGCCTCAAGGGCAGTGTCCTGGAGCTTCAGACTTTGGATCGAAGGATACTACTGGGGAAGATGATCAGAACCTCTCCCAGGTGGCCTCACCTGCTATGCTGAACAGGGGCCTTGTGGGGGATGGGAAGATTGGAAGGGATAGACAAAGAAGAGGGAAGGAAGCGGCCGTGGCCGTAAGTTAGGTGGCATCCCGGCATTTGCCTGGAGGGGAAGAGGGAAACCACGGAAAACCACTTCCAGGATGGCTGAAGAGGGAATCGAACCCTCCTCCACTCAGTTGACCTCACGAGGCTGAGTGGACTCCGTTCCAGCCCTCGTACCACTTTTTAAAATTTCACGGCAGAGCCGGGAATCGAACCCGGGCCTCTGGAGATGGCAGCTAATCACACTAACCATTACACCACAGAGGCGGACATTGTTATTATTATTATTATTATTATTATTATTATTATTATTATTATTATTATTATTATTATTATATCTAGTATGTTGGCCGGCAGAGGAGGGGAGGTGGTGGTATACAATTTATAATCACTAGATTGCGTGCCAAAAGCATGGATTACATTACAAACCTCTCCATAGTGCTCATCTGGAGTAAGGGGATATGATGCTGTTGATGGTGATCCTTCCATCGGATGGGGACGTTAAACCTTTAGATGACTCCTTGGTTCTATTCGGCAGGAGTAGGCTATGTGCCGACACCAGGTTTCACCCTCTTCCTTCCTACTGTCATATATCATGTAATTCATTTATTTTCATCTCATTAACTCCTCTGATGAGGTTGACGTCAGGAAGGGCATAAAAACCCACCCCGACAGATATTTTTCACCTCATACCTGGCCCCATAGAGAAGCAGAATATACTGGGCGAGTTGGCCGAGCGGTTAGGGCCTCGCAGCTGTGAGCTTGCATCCGAAAGATAGTGGGTTCGAGCCGTACTATCGGAAGCCCTGAAAATGGTATTCCATGGTTTCCCATTTTCACACCAGGCTGTACCTTAGTTAAGGCCACGGCCGTTTCCTTTCCAATCCTAGGCCTTTCCTGTCCCATCGTCGCCATATGATCTATCTTTGTCAGTGCGACGTAAAGCCAATTCGAAAAAGAAAAGGAACAGGACAAGGGCTGGACAATCGAACATTATCTAGTAGTATACAGGGTGAATTAAAAGTCAGCGTACAAGGAAGTAGGTGTTCATTTCAACTGTTTGTACACGCATGTACAGAAATGGCGTGCCGACGTGAACAATCAACACTGCCCCACTCCAGTACTGTAAAGGAGGGAAGGGAGTGAACGGGTAGTGCTGAAGGCACCGTGTGTGTATTGCTTTACATCCGTCATTCACAACGGTCTTGTAGCGGTTGTTTACCAGCAAGAGGTGGGGGACGCCATGATTTGTTTATACTGGGACACCATTTCTGTGCACGCGTGTACTACTTGTTACTACGTGCCCGGCCAGAAAGGAAAAAAGTGGGGTGTACCGCATTAGAAGAAACAAGTTGTTTTAATTCTAGGTAGAACAGGAATTCCTGTCCCGGCCAAGACGGAATGTGATGGCTTAGTACTCTCGTTTACAGGATAAGGAAGAATATAGGAGAGTGTGATGGTGCTACTCAGGGAAATATAGTTGCTCACTTCAGATGACCGTCAGCCATAAGACACAGCCTGCACGGTTGCTAGGTTACACTTCGTGTTACATGATACTATTTCGTTACACATATTTTGGATGTCCCCCAGCTCATATTTATGTCAAAAATATTTTTTCTACAATTATTTGTTTTTCGTCGCACCGTCACAGAGAGGTCTTATGGTGAGGATGGTATAGGAAAGGTCTACGAGAGGGAAGGAAGCGGCCGTGGCCTTAATTAAGGTAAAGCCCCAGCATTTGCCTTGTGTGAAAATGGGAAACCACGGAAAACCATCTTCAGGGCTGCCGACAGTGGGGCTCGAACCCACTATCTCCCGGATGCAAGCTCACAGCAAAACATATACTAAAATACATTGCAATCACATGCATGGCACAATAAACCAGAAGTGCCCCACGCACTATTCGATATCTTCTTACACGTAGTACGCTGCGGATATCCAAAATATTTTCTTTAATATTATTCATAGAGAAAATTCATCCCATGATTGAACGAACTTGCCCAACGTTTTCAGAGCTTTCCATACAGTAGTTACAATTGATTCTCCTTATTCCAGTTTTTCCTTCACTTTTTTTAGCATTTCCTGTCCACACGGAAAACTCACAAATAGTTTTCTACTTACAAATACAGGAATATGTGGGTTTTTCGTGTGAACAGATTTGTTTTCCACTTACAAAACCCCCTGTGGGTGGGGACGGTGGAATAATACCCACGGTATCCACTGCCTGTCGTAAGAGGCGACTAAAAGGGACCCCAGGGGCTCTGAACTTTGGATCGTAGGTCGGCGACCGCTGGGCCCTGAGCTGACTCGTGGCATTATTTCCACTTACTTGTACCAGGCACCTGACTTTCAACCATCCTATCAGACCTCCCTTACTCATCTCTTGTTCTTTTCCGACCCCAAAGGTATTAGGTATTGAGGCGTAGGGAGTCTTTTAGTTTCACACCCTTCGTGGCCCTTGTCTTTCTTTGGACGATACCTTCATTTTTTGAAGTATCGGATTCCTGTCATTTTTTCAGTCTGATTACTGTTGTATAGAGGATGGTTGCCTAGTTGTTCTTTCTCTTAAAACAATAATCACCACCACCACCACCACAACGACTTCCACTTACAGAAAACAAATTTTCTCTTCATTTCACCAGATTAGTTAAGAGCAGGAATACCAACTTGACTACTGCCCGGTTAAGTACCTACCTACTGAAAGCTCTCTCAGTCCACGAGATGTGTTGCGATGATCTGAGGTGCAGAAAAGGGTGAGGAGTGGCCGTGGCCTATAAAAGGAACTTTCCCAACATTCGCTTTAGTGAGAAGAACGGAAAAGCACGGAGAACCATTGCCAGGATAATCCACCATCGCCCGAATGCAGTGTTCAGTTTGAAGCCTTAGGTGCTTGATGTGCCTGGCGTGAAGAGTTGGAGCGATAGATATTACTGCGTCCCCTCCAAGCAGGAGTGAAAGTGGCTGCTGGTTTCTGAATGTAGTAAGGGAAAACTGTACACTCCTGAGTAGCCCATACAGCGAGCATGTCAAGGTCACGCGGTGACTGACAGCTCTGCGTGCACCAGAAACAGTGTTATAAGTGCTAGCCCAGGTGTTATCAGATAGCGCAAACCTGAAGTGGTGTGCATTACACATTCATAACTTCTAAACTTATTTCATATACAGACGTACGTAATTAAATGTCCGCCTCCGTGGTGTAGTGGTTAGTGTGATTAGCTGCCACCCCCGGAGGCCCGGGTTCGATTCCCGACTCTGCCACGAAATTTGAAAAGTGGTACGAGGGCTGGAACGGGGTCCACTCAGCCTCGGGAGGTCAACTGAGTAGAGGGGGGGGGGGGTTCGATTCCCTCCTCAGCCATCCTGGAAGTGGTTTTCCGTGGTTTCCCACTTCTCCTCCAGGCAAATGCCGGGATGGTACCTAACATAAGGCCACGGCCGCTTCCTTCCCTCTTCCTTGTCTATCCCTTCCAATCTTCCCATCCCCCCACAAGGCCCCTGCTCAGCATAACAGGTGAGGCCGCCTGGGCGAGGTACTGGTTATCCTCCCCAGTTGTATCCTCCGACCAAGAGTCTGAAGCTCCAGGACACCGCCCTTGAGGCGGTAGAGGTGGGATCCCTCGCTGAGTCCGAGGGAAAAACCGACCCTGGAGGGTAAACAGATTACGAACGAACGTACGTAATTAAATGAGTTCAACATGCCGTTTGGATAAAAATGCGCGAAATAGCGTGCTCTGTAATCACAGTGTACCAGGAAAATACATAATTACCCCTCACCCGCATCCGCGAATGGTTATCCATAGTGTTGTAAACATTTAACCACAATGTATTACACCCAGGCTATTGAAACTGATATCCTGACACCTGGCACCAGAACCCCTACACAAGTTTATGAGGGATTTTCTCTTTTGTCCTTTGTTCCTTCCATTAATTGCGGGGAGGAGTCAGTTGGACTCAGGTCATATACAGGGTGAAGCGAAATTCGCGCACGCGGGCGTCGCAGCGTGATTCCTCACATGTCAGCAATAAAAATATGTATCTCACAAAAGATCGTGCTGCGAGTATATCTGGCAACACTGTAACCACATGTATGGTAATTACATCTGTCAGCACACATTAGTCGTACTGTACAGTTGGTGCAGTGGTTAGGGTATTGGGTTAGCATGCACGAGTTCGAGGGTTCGATCCTGGGTTGAGGCGCATTTTTTAATTTGCTAATTTCCATCGGACATTACATACTGTAATACAGTAAGACATCGTTTCTTAGGTCACATGTATCCTACATTTACAATATTTAGTAACGCTCAACACGTTGTAACACGTTTGGTAGATGAGGTGGTGCGTATAAATTCATGCCCACGACGTGGAAAGGGCGTCTTTCAGAACTGACCAATGAAAACGAATGTTCGTGCATTTCTAGGATCATAGTATGTAAGTGTCCGCCTCTGTGGTGTAGTGGTTAGGGTGATTAGCTGCCACCCCCGGAGGTCCGGGTTCGATTCCCGGCTCTGCCACGAAATTTGAAAAGTGGTACGAGGGCTGGAACGGGGTCCACTCAGCCTCGGGAGGTCAACTGAGAAGAGGTGGGTTCGATTCCCACCTCAGCCATCCCGGAAGTGGTTTTCCGTGGTTTCCCACTTCTTCTCCAGGCAAATGCCGGGATGGTACCTAACTTAAGGCCACGGCCGCTTCCTTCCCTCTTCCTTGTCTATCCCTTCCAATCTTCCCCATACCCCGCAAGGCCCCTGTTCAGCATAGCAGGTGAGGCCGCCTGGGCGAGGTACTGGTCATTCTCCCCAGTTGTATCCCCCGACCAAGAGTCTGAAGCTCCAGGACACTGCCCTTGAGGCGGTAGAGGTGGGATCCCTCGCTGAGTCCGAGGGAAAAACCGAACCTGGAGGGTAAACAGATGATGATGAAGATGATAGTATGTAAGTGCTAATGGTTTCTAGAGGACCCGTCGCAATCGCTGTTGACGATTAAGTTGCCGGATACCATACCACCTGGACTACATTTACGAAATAAAAAACATACGCCTCAAACCAGGATCGACCCCTCGACCTCCTTCATAGCAAATCAAAACTCTATCCACTGCACCAACTATACAGCACGACTGACAAGCGCTGATAGAGGTAGTTACCCTACATGTGGTTACAGTGTTGCTAGATTGCCACTCTTCAACGTCCTTTTTCTCCTGGATATACTCGCAGGATGAACTTTTGTGAGAGACATTTTTTTATTGCTGGCATGTGAGGAGTCACGCTGCGACGCCCGAGTGCGCGAATTTCGCTTCATCCTTTATACGGCTTTATGGTCTCATGGCTATTTATATATCATCATTCCCCCATACCAATGTCAAGGGTCGCCCAATCACAGGAAAAATAAGAGTACACCCGAATAAATATCAATAAACATCATACTTTAGAAATTACGAGCAAAATTATCCACACTGCCATACAGTTTGTATCGGCCAAGTCACTAACTTTGCTGATATCCGCAATCATGCAGGGCTCTAGCCATAGGCAGTGAAGTATAAAACAATAGTCTTTCTTTTTTGGGGGGCTTAAGTTTATAAAAGCATTACGTTTTGTTACAGAAGCGGTATAGTAGTGGCACAATGTTAGGTATTATTCTGCTTCGTAATTATTCACAAGAGAGTTGAACATTAACAAAAAAAAAAATAGGCTATAATAAAAGTAGCATCTATTCAAGCAACCACGTTGATACGGAAGTATTAAAAGCCAAACTAATAAATTACTGTATCAATCCTTATGCCACAGAATTACTGATGAAACATTGAACCATTATTTGTTGATCAAAACAGGTAACTGGAGCCTTTTACAGGTGATACAGTATTTTTTTTATTTTGTGCCTGTGTTCGTGTCATGAGTCACAGACATATAGATTTTGACTGGCAGGAGCAGCAGGATTCTGAATCCGGAAGCGTGCGCCCGCCGCCATCTTTCGTCACTACACTATCCCTATGCATTAATGTAAAGTACTAACCGAAACGAGAATATTGGACAGGAGATAATTAAAATAATTGACAGCACATCGAAATAATAACAATAATACTGATTAATTAGATCTATTAGCTCCTTTATTTCATTGTTAAAGAAAAGAAACATTGGTATATCAATATTCACAAATGCTTAAACTTCGCCATCCTCTTAAAACCGATCTATGGTCAGATCTGTTTCCATTCTATTCTCTTACAGCATGATTCACACGTATTTTCTAGAACAGTGGTAAAATTATGCCAATAAGGCGATAAACATGCGTGTCCGTCAAAGCATGTGAGCTTAACATTGAAAACAAATTTTGTTTCATACAAATGAGCTATGGCTTCATTAGGTATGTTCCATTTCATGACTGAGCTTAAACCATTACATGCATTCTCTCTAAAATACATCTCTTTGAGCTTTCATACATGAACAACATCCTTCGTAGGAACATAAAGATTACCCCCATTCTTCAAAGAAACAAATGGATAAGGATTTTCTTTTTGTACAGCTGCTTCCTTACAAATATCACATTGTAGAGAATTGACTAACATCTTTACCACAAATCCTAAGAAATATTATATAGTATTATGTGACAATAAACCTAACACCTATCGATTTATGCAAGATTACTAATCCTTCACATCTAATTTTAACAGCAATTTTGACATCCTTACAACATACCCTTGAAGAATAGAAGAGACCAAGACCATTATTATTTAATTACTAATATAACCAAAACGAAAAGTCAACCTATAACTAAGTGTTGCAGTAACATTATTATTATTATTATTATTATTATTATTATTATTATTATTATTATTATTATTATTATTATTCGTTTCGGCCGGCTGTGGACCACGCTATTTCAACCGTTTGCACCCTTGAGCTTTAATTCTTTGCCAGTATTCCCGCATTCGCTTTCTGTGAGCCTCCTTCCTTTAATAATAATAATAATAATAAATTATTATCTTCAGTTGTAATGCGGTAGAGTACCATTTAGGTAGCCTCGAATAGTTATTTTACACGAGTAGGCTATGTGCCGGCACAGGGTTTCACCCAATCCCTTCATATCGTACATTTTCTCAGTCATTTCATTTCATTAACACCTTTGGTGAGGTTGCCGTCAGGAAGAGTGTCCGGTCATAGAAACTCGCTACGAAAATTTATCTCACTTAAAATTATTACTTATTACTACTGCTATTATTATTATTATTATTATTATTATTATTATTATTATTATTATTATTATTATTCCGCACTCCACAAAATATACATCGGAAGGAAGTTATCTCTGTCTTCTACATAATTAGGCATCTTTAATAGTAAATTTAATAGCATTAATAACTAGACAACAAGTGCACATGAGCACATGTGAGCCACTTACCGGTGTATGAAACTCCTGTTCTTCTTTCTTCGTGAATAGGAAAAACCACGCCCAAACACTACGCACGTATTCACCATTCAACCACACAGTAGTCTGCCGAAAATAAAAGTGAAATGTGCGTAAAAACAACATAAATCAAAACTGCACGTAACACAGTAACATGTATGTGTACAGTGAATCTGTAGTGACTTAAGATGGCGGCGAGGGAAAGTTCCCAGCTTCACTAGCACCTATGCCATGAAGTACAGCGCTGTCAGTGTATTTACTATAATACGTCTGTGTCCTGACTCAGCAACGTGGGGAAGTACAAGCCGACTGAGGGGAAGCGAGTTTCGCTCTTGTGCACAGGTATTCCTAGCATGGGCACTACGTTTACGGCGGGCAAGTATTGACGCCCGTGCCATGGAGGACTCGAAATACAAGAACGTTTGAATAGGAACGTGTTGTCTAGGACGAAACCCTACGGCGATATGACGCCTGCATTGCATGTGGTGCGTGATAGTTCGAACAGCTTTTGTAATCAGCATCCAGTGTCTAACTTCACTGAATACAAACGAGTGTCACTTCATTGATTGTCAGTTCTGTACTGTTTTGGAATGTAGAACATTTTTGGAAAAAAGTATGCAAAATAAATTGCCTCTTATGTCGTTCTTAACATTTTCAGGCTTGCCCTGATGCAGGATTTCGGCTTATACTGTCTGTGTGCGGGAATGTGGTGGACCCTTGTCCCATTTCTCTGCGGAGTTGGGTTTTAAGTGAGATGAATTTTCGTTGCGAGTTTCTATGACCGGACACTCTTCCTGACGGCAACCTCACCAAAGGTGTTAATGAAATGAAATGAATGAGAAAATATACGATATGAAGGGAGTGGGAAAAACCCTGTGCCGGCGTATACCCTACTGCCGTAAAATAGCTATTCGAAGCTACCTAAATGGCACTCTGCTGCATTACAACTGAATAACGCATTCATCTGTGGGCGTTCGTGGTCGCCGGATATCACCCCATGTTATTTATTTGTGTGGGTTTTCATTAAGGATCATATTTTGTTTACAACCACTTGCGAAAGTAAGTTGTTGATATGCGCGCACGCATCAAACCAACATTCAGAGAGATTGATCTCGACATGCCAGGTAGAGTGTGGCAGGATATGGAATATTGGCTTGATGTGCGTCGTGGGGCACGCACTGAGCATTTGTAGTGGCATAAACAAAACGTGTTCACTTGTTCTTTGCATATGTACACTTTCTCTTTGCTTGCGTTTTATCGGACTACCATAATTAAATACAAAAATTAGGAACATCATTTTATATATATATATGTACAATTTTCTTTACGTCACACTAACTTGTGGTAACGATGGGATAGGAAAGGAGTGGGAAGGAAGCGATCGTGGTCTTAATTATGGTACAGTCGGGAGTGAAAATGGGGAACCACGGAAAACCATCTTCAGGGCTTCCGACAGTGGGGTTCGAACTCACTATCTCCTGAGTGTAAGCTACGTTCTGTTCCTCGCGGCAAATATCGTTTAGAATTGCCTTGTAGATCAATGGTTCACGTGGCATATCTTTCTGTTTTAAGGAGCAAGTTCTTTCCTGTTTCACTGGCGGGCCTGGTGTGAAAATAGAAAACGATGGAAAACCATCTTCAGGTCTGCCTACAGTGGGGTTCGAACTCCTTAACTCCCGAATGTAAGCTGATAGCTACTTGACCCGAACCACACGGCGAACATCAATGGTTTGCATGGCATAAGGAGTAAGTTGCTTTCCTGTGTCACTGGTAGGCCAGGTATGAAAATGGTAAAGCACAGAAAACCATCTTTAGGGCAGCCGATTTTAGGGTTTGTAAACGCCATCGCCCGTACGCAAGCTTACCACGCAGACAGCTCACTGAGTTCTCGTAAAACTGGAGGTACCGGGTAACGTCCAACTGCAAGGTTTCTTCAGTTTTAGTTGCCTGATATGTCTATCCACACGACACCTCCAAATCTGCAGGTCTTTGCAATGAACAGCGGTAGCCTTGTAAGCCATGGCCATTCGCTCTGTTGTGCCATAGGGTTTGGTTTTAATCTCGAGATTCAGCATATTGATTCAGTGCTTGAGGTTCGATTACCCGGATTCCTCACTGAACGACACGACATGCTCGATAGCTTTTAGACAGGTAGTACTTCTGTGAGAAGCATTTCCCATTACACGTACTGTCGCTTACGGTCCCGTGATGGCAGATAATCCTCGCTAACATTTCCATTTCAATCTGGGTATTTAATTGTTTTCCTGGCCGGAGTACAACTCTGCTTATCTCAAGTGCTTTTCTCTCCGAGATGGCCTTAAACTTGTAAGACGCGGCTAGTCGATCACCATCAACAAGCTGAGAGCCGTGCTTTTACATCCGTGATTGAAATGCAGAGTTACTCGCTGAATGAAGTAGATCACTGCCAATAACATCTTCGAACTTGTTTTGTCCTCCAAAACTTTGCTTATTATTGTAAGATATAAACCAATCGCGGAAGATTTCTTCTTCGTTCCCTCTTTCCTGCTCCCTTGAATTACTTTTACGACGAGGACGAAATACAGCAACTAACACGATAGAAGGGAAATCAGCACAGGACGTTCAAAAGGTTGTGTTCATTTTATTGTATAAGTTAATTCTTCTCTAATTGTAAAGGCAACGAAACGGTTGTGGTGGACAAGATTAGAAAGTTTTTCGAATGTTTTGAAACATATACTATAACCCGTTTATATATTATTTACCATAGGGCTAGAGGCTTTAAATGAAAATATTGAGAAATATGGTGTGAAAATCAGAGTGGTGAAAAGCATAACAGAGGTAATTACAAGAGGAGAAACAGAAAGAAAAGGAATCGTTAGTACCAGCGGACAAAACCTTGAGGTTGTTGAATGCTTCAGAAAATTTGGGAAGTGACATAACGCAAGATGCAAGGTTGGATAAGGAGATCAGCAGAAGCGTACAAGTGGTAAAGACTTTCTACCAGAATGTAAGGAACTTCGTGTGAAACACAGAAGTTTCTATGAAAAGTAAAGAGATAATGTGCTAGATGTACCTATACCCCTATATTAACGTATGCATCGTCCGACTCGTTGGCTGAATGGTCAGCGTACTGGCCTTCGGTTCAGAGGGTCCCGGGTTCGATTCCAGGCCGGGTCCGGGACTTTAACCTTCATTACTTAATTCCAATGGCTCAGGGGCTGGGTGTTTGTGCTGTCCCCAACATCCCTGCAACTCACACACCACACATAACACTATCCTCCACCACAATAACACGCAGTTACCTACACATGGCAGATGCCGCCCACCCTCGTCGGAGGGTCTGCCTTACAAGTGCTGCACTCGTCTAGAAATAGCCACACGAAATTATTAACGTATGCACCAGGGACTTGGATATTAACAGTAAGAGATGAGAGTAAAATTCAGGCCAGTAAGATGAAGTTCCTGGAGAGTGTGGTAGGGAAGACATGGAGAGACAGAGTAAGGAATATTGAGGTCACAAAAGAGGCAGGAAAACTGAGTGATAGGATGGAGAAGAATACATCGAGGTAGTTTGGACAAGTTATGGGGATAGAGGAGGGAAGAATACCAAAACAAATGTTGGAGGCTAAGATAGAGGGAAAGAGGGCAAGAGGGAGGCCAAGAGAAAGACGGATAGACTCTGTCAAGAACAGTACAAGAAAAATAAACTTGAATGGAATACAATACTGAAGGGGAGTGGTGGAAGGAGAGGCAACGGTTGAGAAGCATCATCAAAACCCCGATCTGGCAGGAGCTCGACAATGATGAAAATTATGATGATGGCTACACGATTAAAAGTAGATAAAAATAAACCTAATCAGCAAGGTGTCGATATTTTTACTAAAAGTAAGTAGTTAAGAATTAAACACTTGTTTTTTTTATTTATGAAAACGTATTGCTTAGAATACGCTTCCTGTCAGCTAAGTTGCGAATTTCCACCGACTGAGTCATTTCATTGACAATGAAAATCCACAGCCTGTTTCCAGTCATTCTACCAGGTCAGGAATGGAATGGATGAGGCCCCCATCTAGCGGCGAAGATAGAAATTGTGCCGGCTGCCGAAGCCTGTTGCACTCCTCTGGGGCAATGATTAATGAATAAAAGATTAAATGAAATGATATAGGAGAGTATTGCTGGAATGAAAGATGACAGGGAAAACCGGAGTACCCAGAGAAAAACCTGTCCCGCCTCCGCTTTGTCTAGTACAAATCTCACATGGAGTGACCGGGATTTGAACCACGGAATCCAGTGGTGAGAGGCCGGCGCACTGCCATCTGAGCCACGGAGTCTTGAGTCATTTTAATATAAATAAACATTAGTGTTTGTGTTTAAGCCTATGTATGTGAGCTCACTGGACAAAAAATTAGGCACCCTAGTGTGCACGCACAGGTGGATCGTTAAGCCTGTAGAGATGGCGCAGCGAACGAGTTCCTTGCTCAACTGCACGCGCACTGCCTCTACGTGAGCATAAGACAGTAGCGTTCAGTGAGACATTGATGTTTCAAGCGGACAATGGGTAGACACAATGATGTGAAAGTGTGGCAAAAAGGGGCAATCGTGTTTGGCTGTGCCCATGGCTTTGCGGTATGTGAAGGTGCTGGATTCGTTGGTGTTTCGCAGCGGACTGTTCAACGTGTCTACACTCAGTGGTGTACTTCACGTGGCCAAGAAACACGGCGTCAGAATTGTGGTCGGAAGGAAGGATCCTGACTGAGAGGGAAATTAAATCGCGTATGGCTTTTTGTGCCGGGAGTGTCCGAGGACAAGTTCGGCTCGCCAGGTGCAGGTCTTTTGATTTGACTCCCGTAGGCGACCTGCGCGCCGTGATGGGGATGAAATGATGATGAAGACGACACATACACCCAGCCCCCGTGCCAGCGAAAGTAACCAATGATGGTTAAAATTCCCGACCCTGCCGGGAATCGAACGCGGGACTCCTGTGACCAAATGACAGCACGCTAACCACTTAGCTATGGAGCCGGATGACCAGAGACGCGTTTCACGGCTTGTGAATCAAACTCGCTTCCAAACCCGACAGAAATCGCGCCAGTCGGTGAATGAAGGTCCATCTCAACCTGTTAACGAGAGAACATCGTGACGAGAACTGTATGCGATGAAAATTTAATAGTCGGACACGGGCCATTGCTCATACTGGCATATAAATCAATCTGAGCGTCATTAACTGGCTAGAAATTATCGAACGTGGACAGTAGCAAACTGGTGGAACGTAATGTGGTCTGACGAATCTCGTTTTTGCCTGTATTCCAATGACCCACGTCGTCGTGTGCACCCAAGACCAAATGAAGCATTTCATCCTGGATTTATGCAGGGTCAGGTTCAAGCTGGAGGTAGGTCTGTAATGTTTTTGGGGTTTTCTTCGTATCATTGATTGGGTGCGCTCATTGAGATGACCACTAACGTGAACCAGTATGTTTATTTAAACATTCTGGATGATCAGGTGTTGCCTTTCAGTCAACACTGCATGATGCCCCGTGGTAACGGTCTACTGCACTTTTACCATGAACGACATGGCACCTTGTTCTTTGCCATCGCGCAAACATTATCGAACTTAGTCGGTATCGAAGCCGCGATCCAACACACTAACCATGCACCTACCAGCAACGACTATCGCTAACAATGGGAAATCGCGGAAAACCATTTTCAGGTCTGCCGACGGTGGAATTCGAACCCAGAAGAACTGTTAGGGCGTTGGATGCTGCACAGATTATCAAATTTTTACTCCAATTAATTGTCCTGAAAGTGCTCCGTCTGCCCAAGAACCAAGGACTCCAAGACCATGGCGGTGTGCTCAGAATGCAAAACGTTTGTTTTTTATATACCACTGCTTGGTGTTTGGTCGTGTTTGTGAGAAGTGAAAATGGTGATTAAGTTCAAAGATGATCGAAGGAAGAACGTCTGAAAAAATAATAAAATGAATTTAGCACTTTTCTTTCTTAAAGTTTCACACAGTTATTTTCATTGTATAACCTTATTATCGAGAGTATCCTGTGCCACGAGGTTCATTTTACTCATTTGTATTTCCAGTTTTTCAGTTTTTAGTAATACATAATTATAAGATGTCAGAGTTGTGTTTCTCTTCCGGGGTACTGAGTGTCCCAGCATACCATTAATGTTTTTCTTTTCCAGGGTTAAATGTTTGATCGGTCCAGGACTCGCAGTGTGGTCGCTGTCGTGAGACGCTGGTAACGATGTCACTAGGCTGTCTTGCGCTCCTGGTTTAATGAACTGGAAATAATTCAAGTTCCGAATATAGGGCTGGAAATGTTCGTATTCGTATCTCACCACTCCAACCACTTACGCGAGCTCATATTCCTCAGAGAACAATCCTTGTGATTTGCATTGCTAGGAAATCTTTCTAAGCGCTCTCCCTGTGAAGCACTCTACGGCCCATATCTCCTCGTCCTATCATATTACTACCGTGAAACTCGAATCCATAAAGTGAGACAGGATAATGTGTCTTCCTTCTTTTCTCGCGCGCTAGGTTATTGAGTTCCAGAATATCAGCTATCGAAATAGGTAAAAGATAAATAGAGCAAGAAAGGAAAGTAAAAAAAAAAGGAAAAGAACTGGATAAAGGGGAATAAAATTCTTAAAAGACAAAAGGAACAGTACATGAGACAAGAGACCCCCTTTTTTTATTTATTTACTGACTGAACCATTCTTTGCTCGTA
Source organism: Anabrus simplex (assembly GCF_040414725.1). Lineage (NCBI taxonomy): Eukaryota > Metazoa > Arthropoda > Insecta > Orthoptera > Tettigoniidae > Anabrus > Anabrus simplex. The sequence goes on along the minus strand of NC_090272.1, from coordinate 59,561,314 downwards.
ATTCTGGATGTGTTATCACGTACACTATACACAGATGGAAGCCGCCTGAATATATAGTGACCTAGCTTTCAGGTCAATGTCCTACATTTAAAGGTATATATAGTGCTAAAAATATTATACCTTTCGTGTGGTGCTGATAGCCGGCCCCATGGTGTAGGGGTAGCGTGCCTGCCTCTCACCTTGAGGCCCCGGGTTCGATTCCCGGCCAGGTCAGGGATTTTTACCTGGACCTGAGGGCTGGTTCGAGGTCCACTCAGCCTACGTGATTAGAATTGAGGAGCTATCTGACGGTGAGATAGCGGCCCCGGTCTAGAAAGCCAAGAATAACGGCCGAGAGGATTCGTTGTGCTGACCGCACGACACCTCGTAATCTGCAGGCCTTCGGGCTGAGCAGCGGTCGCTTGGTAGGCCAAGGCCCTTCAAGGGCTGTAGTGCCATGGGGTTTGGTTTGGTTTGGTTTGGTGTGGTGCTGATAGGAATCTCATCTACAGTGTGTTTTATAATATCCGTGTACAGTATAGATAGCGATGAATACTCGTTCTATAGTGGCTCGAAGGAGGCTATTTTTTACTATTACGGCTTCCTTATAAACTCCCTCTCTGGGTGAGCATGGTAGAATAACATCCACAGTATCGCTTGCCTGTCGAAAGAGGCAATTAAAAGAGGCGCCAGAGGCTTCTTACGTGGGAGCGTGGATTGGCGACCACGGGACCCTTAGCAGAGTCCTGGCCTTGCTTGTGCAGTCCGGCTCCTTTCCTAAATGGTTAGCGGGCTGGTCTTTGGTCATAGGGGTCCCCGGTTCGATTACCGGTAGAATCGTGAATTTTAACCATCATTGGTTAATTCCGCTGGCACGGAGGCTGGGTGTATGTGTCGTGTTCATCATCATTTCATCCTTCTCACGACGCGCAGGTTGCCTACGGATGTCAAATAAAAAGACCTGTACATGTCGAGCCGAAGTCCTCCGGACACATCCCGGCACTGAAAGCCATACGCCATTTCATTTCATTGCTTGTGCCAGGCTCCTTACATTTATCTATCCTGTCTTAGTCAACGCTTGTTTTTTTTTCTGACTTCGTAGGTGTTAGATTGCGACACCTAAGGAGTCTCATTTTCACGCCCTTCAGGACCTGTACAAGAAGCTGGAAGCGGATGATACGTATCTCGTGGACTGAAAAAGTAATGAATGCTGAGACTAAACAAGAAGACCGAAGTTCTCCTTTCCATCAGAAAGCGGAATCTGAATATTTCGGACAAGTGAAAGCGGAATGAAAAGAACAGAATCCTACAGTTGGTGATACAGGAGAAAATCTCGACTTAGTCGAAGAAGAATCTCCTGGCTGATGAACCTGAGGAAATGGTTCGAGATGACATGATGACACTTTTTCATGTGACAGACTTAAAGATTAGAATATCCATGATGGTCGTCAATCTTCAATAGAGGACGACACGGCAAGAAGAGGAAGAAGAATTGAATCGGATGTTTGAGAAACGACACAATTCCAGGAAGGTGTATTTTCCAGTTATAGAGAAAAGGTGTTCCTGATACGAACTAAACATGCAAGGATGGTGACTGCTACATCTTTCGAAATACCGAACTCCTTAGAGAGATAGAAAGAAACGGAGCCTGGTAACTGAAACTGAAAAACGGAAAGTAACATTTATTGGTCACATTCTGCGGCATGAAGAGTTCCTTTGTAACATCATGGGAGGAATAATTGCCGGGAAAAGAGGAAGAGGACGGTCCAGATTGTCTTATTTCAAGAACCGGCTTCTGAGGATGAACTGTGAGACCTACACTGTCAAGGAAGGGTACAGGCACATTTTGAATCTACCCAGTGTGTTGAATAGTAGATGTCAAAATATGTATACCATGCAAATTAAAGCTGCGATGGGCAAGAAACATAGGAACTACGAGCTGCTAAATATAGACTATGAATACACATAAAGTCAGGAATCCTCGAGCAGATTAGTCCAAACGCGGTTGAATATTGTAAATGGACGAGCAAATGCATTCAGTAACGTTTAAATACCGGAAACATACATTACGCACTCATGACAATTCAAGTGCAGTAGACATGAAGGTCGATAAGTAATCCGTGGTCTAGACATAAACATCTTTCAAATAGAGCACATCGAATGAAGGGAAGCTGAATACAGTCATCTTCGAAACATTCTTGTTCCAAACTACTCACGAAATAGTATTTGGAATGTGTCTGAAGAGATCCTGGATGTTCATCGGTGTAACCACATTAATTTGAAGAAAGCAAATACGATTGTTAAAATTTATTTGTCGAAAATTGGAAGTGCGCAAACGATTGAATGCGAAGGAACTGTTCTCTCTGCTAAACTTTAACTGTGGACGATAACACTATCGTATCTGTGATGAACCGTACCATACTTTTGCACGGGCGGGAAAAGGAAACGACCGCTGGTTGTACCAATCCAGTACACTTTGCGGGGATCAACTTCTTGTGAAATTCAACATCCTCTGGAACTGTCTCATTGTATAGAGCATAAACCTTATTTGTTGTCCAAGAATCAACCAAAAGAAGAATTCGATTTCTGCTGTGCAAATCCAGACATAACACCTGTTCCAGGAATACTTTCAAATTCCGTTTTGTCATGTTCGGTAATTTGCTAATATATGCTTTCACACTGGGTAATTCCAGTGTCGTGTTTGACGAAAATTTCCCACGGGGCTCCGAGAGAAGAACATACATGCGTGGAAGAACAACAATAGATATTACCATGGATGAATGGGTAGTTGTGACTGAACCCATTGTATCATACATTATCTTTGCTCCCTTAACGAGAACGTAGCTCTTCAAAAATCTTGACTGATCTGCATTAATTATCTGCTCTGGTGTAAAACTATACTCTTCAATGAAACGCCTTACTTCCGTAACAAACTCATCAGCTTTCTCTTTTACACTGAAGAAAATGGAAATTGCAACACCCAGAAGGAGTGGTGCTGCATTTCTGCAATTGAACATGCAGGACGAGTGTTCGGTCGTGATTCGATTGTTACACTTTCAGGTCTCTCTGACCTCACGTTTGGACAACAATCAATACAGAATGTGCCCACCACGAGCTACTATACATTGATGAATTCGTCGAGGCATGGAGTCAATAAGGCCCTGGATCGCTTCCTGAGGAATTGTGGCCCATGCTTGCTGCACTGCACGGGTCAGTTGTTCCAGAGTTGTGGGTGGCTGAGGACGGTTGGCCAGTTGTCGACCCATCACGTCCCACACATGCTCAATAGGACTGAGGTCCGGGGATCTGGCGGGCCATTCTAAGGTTGTGATGTCGTGGAGACCTTCTCTAGAGATGCGTGCAGTATGAACCCTGGCATTGTCCTGCTGAAACATCCCATTAGCAACGTTCGCCATCATAGCGACAACCACTGGATGAGTACCCTATCAACGTACTGTCGAGCAGTCATAGTGCCCTCAACAAGCACTAATTGTGATTGCACATTAAAGCCAATAGCTCCCCAGACCATAATGCTTGGTGTTGGCCCTTTGTGCCTCTCGAAAATAAGATCTTGGCGGCCCCTCTCCCCGGTACGTCGGCGCACACGATTCCGGCGATCACTGCGGGCAAGACAGAAGCACGATTCATCACTAAAGACGACCCTATGCCATTCGTCGACGCACGTCGATCCTTCTCGTCACCAGGCCTGCCTTACACGTCGCTGTTGTGGGGTCAATGGAACACCTTCTGCAGGGACACGGGCTCGTAAGCCAGCTGACGCAGGCGATTACCAACTATTTGTTGTGTAACGTGGGGTGCCACAGCTGCTCGAACTTGCGCTACTGTTGCATGGGGTTCCATCCAGGCCATCCGAATGATGCGACGATCCTCTCTTACAGTTGTCTGTCGCGCAGGGCCTGTGCCAGATCTACGAGTGTGGATACCTTCATTTTACCACTGCTGCCATACACGGTGTACCGTAGATGCCTGTCGGCCAACGCGTGCAGTGACAGTCCTTAGCGATAATCCAGCCTCACACAGCCCAATTATCCGAGCCCTCTCAAACGGCGACAGTTGTTGATAGCGTGCTCTTCTGTCGTCGAGGCATGGTTGACGGAGAACACTTCACTGCACAGACTGCAAGTCAACTACGCTACACCAGAGTCCGTATACTGGAGTTGATTCCTCCTCGACCAATCACGTGGGGAGACCTGTAGCAACAATCCAATGGGTCTGAAACTTCGATCGTTTAAATACCTACATGGCGTCGTTCCATATCTTGAAAATCAACACAAACGACAAATGCGTTCATGGTGTTGCAATCTCCATTTTCTTAAGTGTATATCAGCCACATCAACAACAAATCTTCTGCCAACTTCATGCGTGATCTTGCGAGAAACAATCTTGTTTATTCCTTTGAACCGCTGCAGCCATGATTTGAAAGCTTTGAATGTTAAGGTGTTGTTTGGATCAATTTGTGCTTTAAAAGACATAGCCCAGATTTGTAGCGTGCGGCCGTGTATAATTCCATCTTGTTTTTACATTGCAATGAACTAATCACGTACCTCGTTACGTATACTTTCTTGTAGTACCTTCCTGTTTGTACCATGTCGTTTCAGCGTCTTTTCGAAGATTTGCAAAACTGTCTTGCTTTTTATTTGTATTTTTAGTGCAATTACGATAGTGAATTTGACTCTAAGAGACGTCTAGGGCTAATCCAGGAAGGCACTATTGTGGAGGATCGTTTCCTCTTGGCTGCTTCGTCCAGATTTTGTAAACATAGTCAAGTAACCTTCAGGAAATTGTGTTCTATTCCTCGTTGGTAGTGGTGGATAATACGAGGGACCACTGCTCTCATCACTGCCAGAATACAGGACCGCTTTCTGAAGTCATCTCATTTTCTAGCCGTATCGCTGGACCATCCACAACATGTCCGACTCGTTGGCTGAACGGTCAGCGTCCTGGCCTTCGGTTCAAAGGGTCCCGGGTTCGATTCCCGCCGGGTCGGGGATTTTAACCTTAATTGGTTAATTCCAATGGCACGGGGGCTGGGTGTATGTGTTGTCTTCATCATCCTCATCACCACGCGCAGGTCGCCTACGGGAGTCAAATAGAAAGACCTGCGCCTGGCGAGCCGAACCCGTCCTGGGATATCCCGGCACTAAAAGCCATACGAAATTGTATTTCATTTCATCCACAAAGTCACTTTCAGTATCTTCTTCATCTACTATAGGAGTTCTATACTCTTCAAGAAGAACGTCTTCATCAAGTGGCTGTTTTCTGATCTGTTCGAAAACTATGCGATCAACCCTAGTTTGATTTTCCTCCGAAATACCGAATAAATCCACTAACAACTTAACGGTCCGCCTTGTGGTGTAGTGGTTAGTGTAATTATCTGCCACCCCCGAAGCCCGGGTTCGGTTCTTGGCTCTGCCATGAAATTTGAAAAGTGGTACGAGGGCTGGAGCGGGGTCCACTAAGCCTCGGAAGGTGACCTGAGTAGAGGTGGGTTCGATTCCCACCTCAGCCATCTTGGAAGTGGTTTTCCGTAGTTTCCCACTTCTCCTCAAGGCAAATGCCAGGATGGTGCCTAACTTAAGACCACGGCCGCTTCCTTCCCTCTTCCTTGTCTATCCCTTCCAATTTTCCATTCCCCCGCCAATTGTTTGAATCTATTTGCCGAAAATTGGAAGAGCGCAAACGATTGAATGCGAAGGAACTGTTCTCTCTGCTAAACTTTCTGTGGACGATAACACTATCGTATCTGTGATGAACCGTACCATACTTTTGCACGGGCACAATTTGCGGGGATCAACTTCTTGTGAAATTCAACATCGCATAACAGGTGAGACCTCCTGAGCAAGGTACTGGTCCTCCTCTCCAGTTTTATCCCGACCTAAAGCTTCGCGCTCCAGGACCCTGCACATGAGGCGGTAGAGACGGAATCGCTCGCTGAGTCCGAGGGAAAAACCAACCCTGGAGGGTAAACAGATTAAGAAAGAAAGAAAGAAAGAAAGAAAGAAAGAAAGAAAGGAACAAACAACTTAACGACCACAGCTGGTTCCATTTTGTAACAGCCTATACCTACAACAGGTCATATGCACCTCTAATACGTAACTAGCAGATCGGGTCAGCGTCTACTGCTTTCTTTGCACTCCATAATCCCCTCCCCCTACTTCCACTTCCAGCGGTCAATAGCACGTCAAATTACACCAAATGTCATATCTGATGTTCTGGAACATAAATAAGTCTCAAGATGTTTGCAGCGACAATGTAGAATATGATGATGAGACTACTTGACCATCATATTTTAAGAATTCAACTGCTGAGCATTGGTGGTTCTGTGGTAGAATGCTCGCCTGCCCAGGTTCGATTCTCGGCCGATGTACAAGATTTTTGTCCAGCTCCATGGCTAAATGGATAGCTTGCTGGCCTTTGGTCACAGGGGTCCACGGTTGGATTTCCGGCAGGGTCGGGAATTTTAACCATAATTGGTTAATTCCCCCGGCATGGGGACTGGGTGTATGTGTCGTCTTCATCATCATTTCATCCTCATCACGACGCGCAGGTTGCCTACGGGTGTCGAATCAAAAGACCTTCCCCTGGCCTCTCCGGATGCAACATGCCATTTTTTATTTTTAGAATTCAACTTTAATAGATTGTTGTTAATTGGCCTGGACTTGTGCTGTTTCTCAAATCAACGTAAATAATTTTCTTCTTTTCTACATTTAACAGTTAATGCCCATAATATTCATTTATGTCGTTAAAATAACCAATTTAAAATTGATAGGAGCTTTAATTAGTTTAACGGCCGTAGCCGTGTTGAAACACCGGATCCCGTGAGATCTCCGAAGTTAAGCAACATTGGGCGTGGTTGAGAAGTGGATGGGTTGCCACGCGCTGTTGGTGGGGGGTAAGGGACTGGAGGAGCGGAAAGGAACTGGGCAACCTACCGTACGTAAACTCCGGCTCAGGTACACCTCTGCGGAGGTTCGGACCTGCCTTCGGGCAGAACACACCCTTACCTTACCTTAATTAGTGTGTTTTTAATAACTTGTCTGTCTGTTAGGTCATCAGCCCAGAGGCTGGTTGGAGCCTCAAACAGCATCACCAAAGGCTATGCAGTACCAAAATGAGGCGTACTAGACAAGCTGAGGAGTGAGGTAGTTTGCCATTGCTTTCCTCACTGGGCCAGACAGTGCTATTGTAGCACAACTAACCCTATGAGCAACACCTTTCATGACACTCAGACACACTGGTTGTGATCTGAATGTCATTAATCAGCACCACCCATACCCCAGCAACTTCCATATTGTCACAGCCATGGATGAGACTGGGACTTCAGTGGAAGCTACACTTTGCTCTGGTCTGTGCCAAGAGATGGATGAAAAGTACTGTATCCATCAAGAAATGACAGCAGGCAGTTTAATAACTTATTATGACTGTAATGTTATGTGCTTCAGAAAACTTAAAACTTACGACACACTATTGCTACATCATGTTAATGTTTTGTTGCTAACATTTCGAGACAGAGGCACAGATGCTTTCACTCTACTTCGTTTTCCACATTCTTCGTAATAGTTTCTCCTGGACATGTGTTATTTCTCAAAATGACATGATTTTAAAATTGCGATCTTACGACAGGAAGCCATTGGACTTGTGTCATTTCCGTGTAACATGATGCACTTAGGTTTGAAGTATGTAACTATGTCCGCCTCTGTGCTGTAGCGATTAGTGTGATTAACTGCCAGCCCTGAGATTCGCGGATCCGATTGTCGACTCTGCCATGAAATTTGAAATGTGGTACGAGTGCTGAAGCGGGGTCTGCTCTGCCTCGGGAGTTCAACAGAGTAGATGGGGGTTCGATTTCCATCTAAACCATTCTCGAAGTGATTTTCCGTCGTTTCCCACTTCTCTTCCAGGCAAATGCCGCGATGGTACCTAACTTAAGGACACGGCCGCTTCCTTCCCTCTTCCTTGAATATACCTTCCAATCTTTCCATCCACCACACAGCTTCTGTTCAGCACAGCAAGTTGTATCCCCCTCTCACGCGCTAGAACACTGACCTGAGGCGGTAAAGGTGGGATCCCTCGCTACGTCCGAGGGAAAAACCAACCCTGGAGGGTAAACGGATTAAGAAAGAAAGAAAGAAAATATGTATCTATTTTCATGAGACAAAATTACCAAGAATTGGACTTGTGTTGTTTCTCAAACAACCGATTCAATTCATCTACGAGATATTGAGCTTCCCCTTCCTTAGAACTGTGTGGCACTGTAGTGAGAAGAGATTTTGGATTCTGAACTTCTGTTAGTAGTTTCTCCAAACGAGGTTACTATAGTGGCTAGTGACACGCGCTCACACTCTGATTAAACATCTTCTCACTCCTGTATGCAATCAAGAACTGAAGGGTGGATTGTCAGAACGATGGCACATCCCGGTATAAAATGAGGCAGAGTGCTTTCTCATGCTCGTTAATAAGAAGTGTCAGCAGAAAGGGTAGATCAGATGAGCTCAGTGGTTTCTACTGTGGACTAGTTACAGATTTTCAAATCAGTAATGAACCCATCAGGTGAATAATTTGACCTTATTGTGAAGTGGGAACGTGAAGGAACGATCACAAATATTTATGGCCGCGTAGGTCGCGTATAATGACAGACATGGATCGTAACTGGGCGTCAAAAGTGGTTATTGTTGTACGTCCGGCGCCATGGCTAAAAGGTTAGCATGCTGGCCTTTGGTCCAAGGGGTTCCGGATTCGATTCCCGGCTGGGCCGGGGATTTTAAATTTCATTAGTTAATTCCTATAGTTCAGGGATTTCATCATACGTTGGGCCCCATCATCACAGATGAGCAGGTCGCCTATGTGTGATGTGTGACGTATGATAGGTTTGTGTTGTGGTAAGAAGGCTTGTAACATTGGCATTTTACTGTACAGCTCAATAACACTGTTGTTCTTATAACTAATTTTAAGTTATTATTATATTTTTGTTGTTGTAGAGTAAATGTATATAATATTTAACTTTTAACTCATGTACATAAATAACTCTTTACGCCCATACTTGTATTTCCGTTACTTTATCATGTATTGTTTTTTTTTTTTTTGTGCATTGATTATATTTTTCAGTTTGTATGTGACATTTTCCCATTCATTTTTCACTTTTATGCTCTGGATTTCGTTGTATCTTATTTTTATTTGTTTAGCTTTGCTTTCATTCTTCATTATATGTTATCCAAATGTGTTATATAGCTTAGTTATCCTTGATTTTGTAGCAGAATAGTACATTTCTTTTACATATTATCTTGTGATTTACATGGTTAATGTAGGAGAGGGTCACGAGATCTAACTTCGTCACTCTTAAAGTAAAAATAAATAAATAAATAAATAAATAAATAAATAAATAAATAAATAAATAAATAAATAAATAAATAAATAAATAAATAAATAAATAAATAAATAAATACGGCGTCAGCTCAAAATACCTGCACCAGGGCTTTCCGGAGGCTACACGCCCTTATTATTACTGTTGTACGTGACTGTTAGTTTCGTAAACATAGCTTGTGCGGACTCCCGTTTTAGGTTGAAATCGGGCCATAGGGATATGACATTTCCAACATGTATTGACTGGGATTCGAACCATGACCCGCTTGGCAGGAACCTAGGGACAATTTCACTCAACTACAACGACTTCTGAGAGTTAAAAGGAACCAAATATTTCTCCCGTGAATAGAATAGAATTTGTTCAATTACTACGTTCCGAGACATTGTCCTGTTGGTGGGAACTGTCCCGCCATTTGCCCGGAAACCATTCTCAGGACATCTGACGGCGGGTTTTCTCAGCTTATCCAAGTTATTTCTGGAGTCACTCAGCCTCATCTTAGTTTTGGCCGGGAATATCATTGCGGGGTCCATGTGACTTGTGAGGTGAAATTCTCAACTCAGTATTGACTAGATTGGAACCAGAACGTTCTGGGTGGAAACCCGGGTCCTCACCCACTGAACTAACCACGCCCCCTTCAATCTTCCTCGAATATTATTCTGTAATAAAGAAATTTTCAACTTCTAGCCTGTGCAAAAGAATGTAGCTTCTTTACCTTCAAAATCACACTATTTTGACAAGATTCAATTCTTAACTACCCCGGTACCACAATAAGGACATACATACCCTGGTACGGTCTGAGAGACCTCTGTCAGAAATTACATTTAATATTAAAAATAGCCATCTTTCCTTTGTTATTTGAGAATTTTATTATCGAAAAAGACCCATTACAAAGTTATACTACAATGTAAAAGTGGAATATTGTAAGAATAGACGAAAGATCATTTTAAATATTATATCAAGAAAAAAGAACACCCTTTTGCATATGTTTGCTCCTATCCACGAAATAAACATTTCCAATACGCTGGAGACGATATTTACGCATATTTGTAAAGCCAATACATTAATAAAACACAATTTCAAAAGTCTGTTTGAAATACACGTTGCTTTCTTCAAAATGACGAGCACGTTACATGCACATGTTTTCAGACTTACATCACAGTCACGTGTTTACCCTGTAAGTCCTGGAAGTTTTACCACAATGTTGTGCTTCCTTGTTCTGGAGTGGCTAAAGCATGGAGAGGAACTCTTAATGAAAAGGTTTTATCATAAAACGCTTTTGGAGCTGTGCTGAAGTCACCAGTATCATCAGATAAATTGCATGAATCATCACTGCTATTTTCAGAATTTTCTCCTCCTACACATCCGTCTTCTTGTTCTGAAGCACTGCCATGATCTGAAGTCAAACATATGTCCTCTCGTCCAGATACTCCATTTCCCGAAACATCATCTATCCACTATTGCATTATTTTATCAAAATTACTGTCACCAAACGAAACGGTTTCCGACTTCCCCACTGCACACCGTATTGCACCTACACGCAAGTTATACCTAGCGAACAACTTGGTGGTTGTCAGTGGCGTATGCTGGCATCAAGACGTGGACTACCACTAGACTTAGGCTACCCCTTTTCGATAGTTGGATTAGGAAACATCAAGCCTTAAGCATTCTAAGCTGCAACCAGCAGCCAACGGAGCTGCCTGCTGTGTTGTCAAGGCTGCTTCACAAGCTACTGCCCTGGCCTCTGCCACCGTCAATACTCAACACCTGATCGATCGAGTTGGTAGCCTAAGGTTTAGCAAATTGAAGTCCAGCTTTGAGGCTAAATGGACAGAATGCTTGCCTTTGGCCCGACGGCCCCGGTTCAATTTTCAGAAACAAACCCCTCATACTGTTAATTCCCCTGGCTTGGGAACTGGGTGTTTATGACGTCTTCGCCATTCATTTTATCCTTATTAAGTAACCACCAAGCCTATGTAGATGACATGCACCATTATTATTATTATTATTATTATTATTATTATTATTATTATTATTATTATTATTATTATTATTATTAACATCATCATCATAATCGTTAAATAACAATGTTGACTTTTACAGCAGTCGTACCCATCGTTCAACGGTTAATTATCTTCCTCGGAAGATCATTGGTGGTGTCAGACCCATGATCACGGGTTCGATTCCAACCAACAAAAGAGAACACTAAACCTGAAAGATTGCGTTTTATTTTAGCAGATCTACCAATACAAAGAAAACTATATTACTCCTATAACAGCAGCCCTGCAGTGTCTTCCTACAAGGATGTAGAAGTAAACGGGAGTGAAATACCAGCACTCCGTTATACATATATTTAAGACAGAAGGATGAGGTGAGGAAGTATAAACGATGAGTAACGCATGGTGATAGCAGTGGCGATCTGACGGACCGAAGCCTAGCACAGCTATCCTCCGCCGGTCCCCGCACCTGTAGGCAGACAGCAGCAAGCCGCGTGAGGCGAGTCGATGGGAAGGGACGAGAGTCTGGGCTGCAACATCAGTCTCCGAAGCCTTGTTCTCAGAAATACGTGCGACGTGTTTTCTCATTCCTTTCAAGGTTTGCAAATGGAACAATATGTCAGATGCTTACAATATAATGTGCTTTAGATTTCCATCGCTCGCATTTGAGGTTTGGGCTTCACTGATAGCATTGGTAGCCCTCACTATACGTCACTGGTGATTTTTTCTTCTCGACTGGCTGTTATTTTGAATTGCCGAGCTAAGCGATTACAAGGGCGGATGAGTCCGCATTAACTACGGAAGGGGAGTTACCGAAATATTAGGAATCTCGCGCGGCCTAGGAGACCGAACCCGGGGAGTTGAGACTTAAAGCCATGACCCCCGGAACATGACTTGGATTCTCATTTGATCCACAAGAGAACACTGTTACACACCAAACCTCCAACACATCGATGTCTTCCAGAACGACACAATAGTTAACAGGATGTTAAACGCAGAATAGCTGCTGCAGTACTGATAGTACACATCTCATCACACAGGGTAAAAAAGTGGATTCGTCCCTGTGTGTCCACACGAACCGCTGTGAAATGCCAAGCAGATAACATTCATGTATTTCTCGCTAGTTGTGATAAACCGATATCTCTTGTATTTCGTTCGAACATATTTTTATAACCTTAATCACTGCTGAATATAACTCTGTGATACTTTTTATTTTTGCTGAGAGGATAAAAATGCTACGCGAATATACAGTTGTGAATTCATGTTAAAAGTTAATTTTAACATACAACAAGTGTACTTTAAATATTATATTTTAATTAGGGTTTTAAAAGCTTTATAATCCTCGACTGCGCGGATTATTTTAAATATTGGTCATCCATATTTCACAGGTTTCATAAATGTTTACACCCATTCATTTTACTTTTAATGCTTTTGATGTGCCACGCATTATGTTGCTGTAAGTGCGATTTTCAAGATTTTTAGTCTGTTGCTACACTGTAAGGGATGAATATCTCGTAGAATTGTCATTCATTCTTTCTTTTTTAATCCATTTACCCTCTAGGGGAGTGTCCTGGAGTGTGAGACTTTGGGTCAGGGGATACAAATGGGAAGGAGGGCCAGTAATTTGTCCAGATGGCCTCACCTGCTACGCTGAACAGGGGCCTTGTGGGAGGATAAGAAGATCGGAGTGGATAGACAAGGAAGAGGGAAAGAAGCGGCCATGACCTTAAATTAGGTACCATCCAGGCATTTTCCTGGAGAAGAAGTGGGAAACCACGGAAATCCACTTGGAGGATGACTGAAGTGCGAACTGAATCCCCCTCTACTCTATTGACCTCCAAAGGCTGAGTAGACTCTGTTTTAGCCTTTGTACCACTTTTCAAATTTCGTAGCAGAGCCGGAAGTCGAACCCGGGCCATTGAGATTGGCAGTTAATCACACTGACCACTACACCATAGAGACGATAAAAAGATATTTTTTGTTAGTGGCTTTAAGTCGCACCGACACAGATAGTTCTTATGGCGACGATGGGATAGAAAAGGACTAATGCCCGGTTTCTGGAACGTGAGATATCGAACCTATAGCGGTATCGAATGGTTAACTTGTGTTTTGGCGTTGCACGAACGTAAGATACAGCTATCGGTTCGATAAATCGCTTGCTAACTTAGAGGGCCCTGAGCAGGAGATATCTATTTGTTAACTTGGTGGACGCGTGCGCAGTACTTCAGTATCAGCAGCTAACCTTGTGTTTGTTAAAATTTTCTATGGCTTTCTCATCTTCTTCGGACGAAGAAATTGTAGAAACGGTCAACATTCTAGAACGACCACGATTATATCAGCGACGGCTTAATATTCTAATGAAGTATACAGTAGTGAAAACTAATTCAAAGACAGATTGAGGCTAAACAAATATACTGTCACAGGTTTGGTAGAGGTTATAGGCGACAATTTGCGTCCTGTTACGAATAATTTTCCATTGTCCCCTGTTGATCAATTTAATTAGGATACCCTTTAAGATTCAGTACTACTGAGTCTTATCATATTTGTATCGGTGACTGCATTCGTGCCCATAAAAGCACTGGTACCAGTAACTGAGTATAACAGATAATTACACATTTATCGCTGTAGGCCTACTGCAGGCCTACTTGCATTGGCAGTGAGCATATACTTTTATCGCGGGATTGTTTTTAATTAACGATATTACATTACATGGAACTAACGAGTTATATAATTATGTTAATTTTTTTTTGCTAGGGGCTTTACGTCGCACCGACACAGATAGGTCTTATGGCGACGATGGGATAGGAAAGGCCTAGGAGTTGGAAGGAAGCGGCCATGACCTAAATTAAGGTACAGCCCCAGTATTTGCCTGGAGTGAAAATAAGAAACCACGGAAAACTATCTTCAGGGCTGCCGATAGTGGGATTCGAACCTACTATCTCCCGGATGCAAGCTCACAGCAGCGTGCCTCTACGCGCACAATTATGTTAATTACCCGATATATATTGTTATACTGTGATCAAACAATGTTCATATTTTGTAATAACAGGGAAGAGATACGGTATAAGCATAAGGCTCAGTGCAAACTGCATTGTGTGTGGCATGTGCCACTCGTGTGCATATTTCATTAGAAATCCTCAAACAATGTCAAATTCTTCTGACAGCCCTTAAACACCACGAAACTGACATCCACGTCTGCAAGAACTAGTCGAATACCCATTTCTTGCTACATGGCAAAGAGGGGATAATAGGAGCTGCACAGAAAGCTCAAATGCGATGCATTACTTGTGCGCATGCGCCTGACAATCTAGGGAACACACCTAATGCACAAAAACAAAGCAGTACGAGGGGTGGCATCTAGTGTGTATTTATGAAACTTGATCAACGAGCCAATAGTTGACAGTTCGATAAGTTAGCTGCTGTTTCGCTGTGCAACGCAGCGAAGATTTATCGAGTCGACAGCTGTAACAAAGCAATAGCTATCGGAAAGATATCTCACCATTCCAGAAACCGGGCATAAGAGTTGGAAGGATGCGGCCGTAGCCTTAATTAAGGTACAGCCCCAGCATCTGCCTGGTGTGAAAATAGGAAACCACTGAAAACCATCTTCACGGCTTCCGACAGTGGGATTCGAACCCATTATCTCCCGGATGCAAGTTCAGAGCTGCGCACCCCCAACCGCACGGCCAACTCGCCCGGTAAAAAAAAATTATTAGTATTATTATTATTATTAAATACACAACAATTTGGAGATATGTTATCACAGAGGCAATCACTGCTTCAAGGGGTCAATCGCAAGGGGTTTTAATCTTGGGGGTGCAGGTTGGCAACCACGAGTCACCTACCTGAGTCTGGCAATTTGTCGCCTACTCGTGCTCTTCCAACTCGATCGTCTTTAAGTTAACGAATCTTGAGATCTTTCATTTTCGCGTTTTTCGTAGCCCTCCACTTGCCTCCACCCTCCCCCTTGTGAGTGTGGTGGTAGGATACTTACGCGGTGTCTGCTACATGTCAAAAGAGGGAACTAAAATGGGGTCAGGGGTTTTCAACTTAGGAGCGTGAGGTGCCAACCATTGTTTCGTTAGCTGAGTCTGGAATTACTTCCACTTGTGTCAGGATTCTCACTTTCATCTTTCCAGTCAGACCTCCCTTGGTCAACTCTTATTCTCTTCCGACCCCGACAGTATTAGCTTCGTGAGCCCTAGAGGGTCTTTCGTTTCCACGCCTTCTTGGTCCTTGGCTTCCTTTCATTTTTCTGTAAGCTTCATTTTTCAAAGTGTCGGACTCTTCTTTTTCTCTCTGACCGGGCGAGTTGGCCGTGCGGTTAGTAGCGCGCCGCTGTGGGCTTGCAACCGGGAGATAGTGGGTTCGAATCCACTGCCGGCAGCCCTGATGATGGTTTCCCGTGGTTTCGCATGTTTACACCAGGCAAATGCGGGGGCTGTACCTTAATTAAGGCCAAGGCCGCTTCCTCCCCAGTTCTAGCACTTTCCTATCCAATCGTCGCCATCGTCGGTGCGACGTAAAGCAAATAGCAATTTTCTCTCTTATTACTGTTAATAGACGAAGGTTACCAACTAGTACTTCGTCATAAAACAATAATTACCACCATCACCAAACCGCCAATAATCCTTTTCCTGACCAATCTTCCAATTTATTGGGGTCAATGTTTGATGTTTACCCGGAGACTCCGGGTTCGATTCACGGTCAGGCCATGGTTTTTTACCTGTAACCGAGGCTGGTTCGAGGTCCACTCAGCCTACGTGATTGCAATTGAGGAGCTATCTGACGGTCAGATAGCGGCCCCGGTCTAGAAAGCCAAGAATAACGTCGGAGAGGATTCGTCGTGTTAACCACACGACACCTCGTAATCCGCAAGCATTTTGGCTGCGCAACGATCGTTTGGTAGGCCTAGGCCCTTCGGGGCTCTTGCACCATGGGGTTTGGTTTGGTTTTCCCTCTTACTGAGTGCAGGAATACTCTGAAATTGATTTCTTATATATGGAAATAACATATTATTCATAATAAATGTATTAATATTTTTGGTAAAATTTTTAACTGAGCAAATGCTAGTCTAGGCAAGGGAGAAATGTTCAGTTCATAGGCACCTACACCACTACGGAACCCTATTGCTTTTAACTCTCAGAGGGCGTGCTAGCCGATTGACATTATCGCTAGCTACTTGCCAAGCGGTACATGGAACCGAGTCACCACCAATAGTGTAGCAATGAAATTAACTTACACTCATAATTACAACAATGTCAATACAATAAACAGTTACATGAACACATCATATTGCAAGAAATTACCCCAAAAGAAAAAAATCATGTAAAACAACGGAAGAAGAATAAAAAAATACATTAAAACAAGGAACAAAATAACATATACAAATTAATAAATTATTTACGAGTAGTTTGTATGTTGATCAGTCAGCCTGAAGGCGGGTCAGTAATGCAATGAATGCAGCCCCAATCTAGCGGCGAGGATAGGAATTGTGACGGCTGCCGAAGCCTGTCGCACTCCTCTGGGGTAATGATTCATGACTGACACATCAAATGAAATGATATTGGAGAGTATTGGTGGAATGAAAGATGACAGAGGAAACCGGAGTACCCGGATAAAATACTGTACCGTCTCCGTTTTGTCCAGCACAAATCTCACATGGAGTGACCGGAATTAGAATCATGGAAGCCTGCGGTGAGAGGCCAGCATGCAGCTTCCTGAGCCACGGGGGCTCCAGACTGGTCAATCAAAGTAACAAATTTGTTTCAGTCCGTACTAGAAGTACTGTTAACATTATGCCTTGCCAGCAAAGGCATTTGAAAGCCGTTACCCATTCTGTTCATTGTCAATATTTACCGTGGTCATTTTGGTATTATTTTTCATGTTAGACAATCGATAAATTATGAAGAAATAACTGCCAAAACGAGATTAAATCCACGACCCTGCCAGGAATCGAACTCGGGACGCTCCAAACCGAAGATTACTACGACGGCCATTCAGCCAAGGGTTTTTTTTTGTTAGTGGCTTTACGTCGCACCGACACAGATAGGTCTTACGGCGACGCTGGGATAGGAAAGGCCTAGGAGTTGAAAGGAAGCGACCGTGGCCGTAATTAAGGTACAACCCCAGCATTTTCCTGGTGTGAAACTAGGAAACCACGGAAAACTATCTTAAGGGCTGCCGACGGTGGGATTCGAACCCACTATCTTCCGGTTACAAGCTCACAGCTGCGCGCCCCTAATCACACGGCCAACTCGCCCGGTTCAAGGGGGTATGATAGGTTTTTGTGATTGTGGCAATTATTATTATTATAGTGTAAATGTACATAATATTTAGCCTTTTACACATGTACATAGATCACTTTTATAGCCATACTTAAATTTTCATTTACTTTATTATGTATTGTACCCGACATAGTCAGTCTGCGAACACGAGACACCCCAGGGGTGCTCAGTTCGGTGGCTGTAGGCTTATAAAATAAATGAATGTGGCAGGATTATCATAGGGTTCATCGAATAAGCACGTTCCAGGTATAGAACAAATATGACACTTTTATTTAATTAAATAAAATATTGGCCATCCTGAAGTCTGTGATTATGACTATGATCACTACGTTATGGAATTTAATATGGCTCTTGATGTAATAAACCTAGGCGCAAACAAATGGGATGGTACACGGCAGTTGTTTCCCTAATATTCTAACAGAGTGTTTTACATAGTTAAATTTTTTTATCGTCTTTAAAGTTATTACATTATTTATTTAAAGTTGAATGTAAAATTGTCATTCAGAAAAATGAGGTCTGGGCCAAGCCTTCATCGACAATCTGGAAAAAATGCAGTAATTGTAAGAATGAATATAATAAAGAAATATCCAAGATTCAAAAGTTAACCATTATAACAAAAATAAAATTTACAGTCGTTATCTTAACAATTTTGTAATTATAAAATGAAAAGTTGAATTTGCCTTGGTTTTCTCTAAGTTAATCCGAGACGTCGGACATACCTGTTCACGTCGTCTCACATCTCTTTTCGTGAGAATTAATACTGAACGTTAAGCATCTGATCAATCATTAAACAAAATAAAACGCCTTCTGGGCTTGCGAACGTAAGTAAATGGGGAGAATATCATCCATGTGGAAATCCCGTCCACTATCAATCGATAATATCAAAGTGTCACATATTTTCAGAACAGAACACATAGAAAATAATTCTCTAACTACTAACAAATTACTACTTCTACAGCTAACTACGGAAATTATCAAGAAGACTGTGATTACTAAGAAGAAAATATCTACATTATGTACATGTCGACGAGTGTCAATCAACCGTATTACTCTCCTGTTAACAGATTTATTGAGTTCCAGCAAGATTGAGTTGCCTCATGAGAGCGAAAAATTGTATCGACGAATGAGCTGGCATAGTCACGAATCAAATATTATTTAGATATTTCGTCGAAGACCTATTCTTCAGACCTAAGGCCTTCTCGAACATTCACCTGTACCTTCAACTTGAAATTATTGAATCACTTGAGAAAAGTTGGGATATTCCCACGAATTAAGAAGTACATCGATTAACATGGACTTTCATTTTCTTCATCTGAAGACACTAATATTAGACTACACTGCATTCATCTCGAATTAATCCATTAACATGTGAAAAGCTCAGTTTCACGAAGATTCATGTCATGCGCAATTATTCCATATACTCTACACGTACAGTGTACTACAATGACGACTCTAACTTGTCGCACCCTAATCTCAAATATGTGTAACCGTGAAATATCAGGACCTACCATCGTCCTACAAATACATAATATCCACTTAAATGTGTCTCGATGATTAATTACTCCAACCAATTATCACATGCCCCCAATGCACATATTCCCATTAAATTCGTACATAGAATTCAGACTCAATATCCCGATGACACGTTATCTCAAACAGGAGGTACAAGTAGAAGTTTCGTTACAAGGAAAATATTGAAAATATGGACAAAATATCCTACCATTAAATCCATCGGACATAAATTAATTCATATTCGTGACGAAATTCACTCAATAAGCAAAGATGGTATCGATAACACATGGATATCTCTATCAGAACCCTCACTGTCAAATTCATGGCCACATGGTCATTAAGTAATCGCATGTGTCAGTTTTACGACATATTCGAGCAAATATACAACCATAAAATGTGTCAAAATAGCTTGCTAAGAAGAAAGAAAGAATAGAACAAAACTACATAGAACAGATATAAATGAGACGTAATCGACTTAACTTAAGGAGAAATCTTCACGTCTGGAAGTCTGGGTTCTCAATCAGCCATGCTAGGATGAAAGAATCTGCATCCCGACGCCGCCGACGGTGGTCGAAGGTTTAGAACTTCATGGTGAAGCACTGGTAATCCATAATGCGAAGTTCCGTCCTCTTCTGGAAATGATCGCGTCCACGTCTTCCGCGTCCACTCGTGAGAAAGCTGAAACTTACACAAAGTGCTTTAGAACAAACTCCAAACACACACGTAACTGTATTTTGGAAATGACACGTACTTAAGGGATTAATATCTGCACATTCGACGTCTGATCACAGCACTGTTCTAAGTTGAATACAATTATCAGAGGTGTAGAGCACAGGAGTGAAGACACTGTTCTTGACGACAGTATCCACGACATTCCACGTTGAAAATCTTGCTGTCACGGGCTCGGAGCGACTGACGATGATAGTCCAGGAACACGTCAGTGTGTGTGAGAGTGAGTACTCTTATCACATGACTTAAATATCGTGTCTGGTGCACATGCACGGAAGTAAAGTCAATTTAGATACTAAATTCTTCTACCATATGAACACACAACTTCATCACCATTTTAGCCACAAGGTCGTGTAAATTATTTCAAAAATTTTAGTTTTTAATTTATATCCTCTAAATGTGCTATTATTTATCCAGTTTATTTTAATTTAATCCTTGAGCCTTCCGTAATTATGCACGTCGCCACCAAAGATATTATACGTATTTCATTCATATCGTTCCTCGCAATTACAAGTGACACACGCTGGCCTCCTTCTTTCTCTCGCCAACCTTCATTTTTTTTATTTTTATTCTGTTAGTCAACCGGCCGCCCTCTTCACGTGAAAAAAACTTGTTCTCGTCCTCGCTCAAGGTCGCGCACACCCCATCTCGCCGACAAGCGAACACAAGCCAGACCAACACCTGTTCAGTCAGCTGTGGCCTCACGGTCACAGTATTGTGTTCTCCTTATTATTCCTTATATTTTTCAGTTTTTATCTTATTTTTGCATTTTGACTTTGTCTCCTTCTTTTTACTTTTATGCTTCGGATTTCTTTTATTTTGCTTTATTCCATTTTATTTGTTGAATTTTTCTTTCTTTCTTCATTATGCGTTGTCAAAATCTGTAATCTTTAGCTTATCTTAGATTTTGTAATAGAATATATATATTTTGAGGAAAGCAACGGGAAACTGCCTCACTCCTCATTTCCCTAGTACGCCTCTTCAGTGACGCCTAAGCTTTTTATGACAGCTGTTGGCGGAGCCGCAGAGGATAAACCAGCCTTCGGGCAGAATACCCAACATACAACATATATATTTTATATATGCATTATCTGTAAATTGCGTGATTAAGTGTAAGAGAGGGCCACGAGGCCTAACCTCACCATTGCTAAACTCAAATAAATAAAATAAAAGATAAGAACTATGTCTCTTCAACTAGTACCGAGATGCTGCAATTTCGCCCTGAAAAGGATATATATATATATATATATATATATATATATATTACATGTCAGTAAATATATTACTTGAATTTAAGACCACTGTCTCTTCCTTCCCACTAGTAGCCCTTTCCTATCCCATCGTCGCCATAAGACTTACCTGTGTCGGTGCGACGTAAATCAAGTAATAAAAATAAATAACAGAAAACAGAGTGTGCTACAAAAGAGTCAAGCTGTCTTATGCAAAGGCGTTGAGCACTTAAACAACTGTACCCCTCAGTCATCCTGTTATCGAGATGAATGACTGCGGGCACGCTACGCTCACGGATGACAGATTCTTAATCGTAAGATGGCAGATGTATTGATCGCAAGATAACATTGCTCCACGTAGAATAGAAAGACAGCGCACTTTAAGGCTATCGCGTTGCTAACAAGCTTCAACTTCGGAAAGTTTCTGAAGAGCTTCTCTCAAGTTGGTTTCATTAAAATCTTAGGGAGTTGAACTGGGTATAGAAGAGTAAGATGTCTAGTAATTTTGTGTACTTCCTCGCTTTGTGACTAGAAATAGCTGACTGTAAGTACACTCAGTGTAGGATGAACTCTTCTCTTCCTGAACAGAATATTTAAGTCACACATATCGCAGGCCTCCGTGACTCACGCGGCAGCGCACCGATCTTTAATTAATTAATTAATTAATGCTATTTGCTTTACGTCCCACTAACTACTTTTACGGTCTTCGTAGATGCCGAGGTGCCGGAATTTAGTCCCGCAGGAGTTCTTTTACGTGCCAGTAAATCTACCGACACGGGGCTGTCGTATTTGAGCACCTTCACATACCACCGGACGGAGCCAGGATCGAACCTGCCACGTTGGGGTTAGAAAGCCAGCGCCTTAACCGTCTGAGCCACTCAGCCCAGCGCACCGATCTTTCACCGCTGGACTCCATGGTCAAATCCCGGTCACTCCATCTGAGGTTTGTGCTGTACAAAGTGGAGGCAGGACAAGTTATCTCCGGGTGCTCCTGTTTTCCCTGTCAATTTTCATTCCAGCAACACTATCCAATATAATTTCCTTTCATCTGTCAGTCATTAATCATTGTCCAAGAGGAGTGCTATAGGCTTCGGCAGCCGGCACGGTCCCTATCTTCGCCGCTAGATGGGGGCTTCATTCAGTCTTGCCGGTCGCACGACTGGAATCAAGCTGAGGATTTTCATATCGCAGGCGATCCGGTGTGTTTGTAACCTACCTTCAGACTGGAATGAAGTAGGACATGTTCCATCTAACAGTAATAACAATAATAATTTCGAGTGGCTATTTCTAGCAAGGAATCACAATCTAAGGAGAGGAGATCACTGTTATGAGATTTGCCGATGGTATTCTTATTTTATCCGAGTCTGCAGAAGATCTGCAGAAAAATGCTCAATGGTATGAGCACAATCTTGTAGAATGAGTATACGATGAAAATAAATAAATCAAAAACAAAAGTAATGTTATACAGTCGAACGAAGTCAGAAGATGCAGGGAATATTAGATTAGTAAATTCAAATGGGCTTGGCGAAACGATACTAGGTAGATAGATTTGTTTATGATCAACAGGTTATTTTCCTAATTACAGATAATTCAATAAAACATAATATACAACTACAGTATAAATAAATGACACTAATTTCCTAAAATTATAACCAAGTTTAGACTAAACCCAGAGACCTTTATATATGCATATTTACAACATCTGAAATAAATAAATAAATAAATAAATAAATGCTATTTTCTTTACGTCGCACCGACACAGATAGGTCTTATGACGACGATGGGACAGGAAAGGCCAAGGAATGGGAAGGAAGCGGCCGTGGCCTAAATTAAAGTACATCCCCAACATTTGCCTGGTGTGAAAATGGGAAACCACGGAAAAACATCTTCAGGGCTGCCGACAGTGGGGTTCGAACCCACTATCTCCCGGATGCGAGCTCACAGCTGCGCGCACCTAACCTCTCGGCCAACTCGCCCGGTAATAAATAAATAGATGAATAAATCTCCTTAAGTAATTATCATTATTAAACTAGGCCTACATCTAGAGACATAGCCTAAACATATTTTACAGAGAGGACCTTACATTCATGATGCTGCTAAATCTACAAGTCACGTGAGACCGCCTTGAGAGGCATGCCGAGAAATGAACATCGAACACAATCGCACCGTGGGGTTCAACCAGTGTCATTGCAGCTCACTTGCTATGGTGCAATCCTGTCATCTTGAAAGTCCGTGTTTTAATCCCTCCCCGGGCGAAGTTACTTTCCTTCGATTGGTTCGCTCTAGCCCAAGCGATTCCAACTGAGGTGATCCCACGGCCCCGGCTGGCCCCGGCTGGCCGCGGCTGGCCCCGGTAGCAGCCCCGGCGCTGTGCTGAAGCACCGTTGATGTGATGGGAGAAGGAGGGGAAGTGGAAGAGGCATAACCACAGGGCGTCAAGTCAGCGCGCAGCTTATGAAAACAATATTTTTTATGACAGTTCTTTGAAGACATACACACACAATTTATTCTGTACATACAGTGCGTTTGCCTTAATGTACATTTAGCGTTTAAGTCTTTTTGCGGCAACTAATTTACCAATATAGGGTACAATCGATTTGGCAGTAGAAATTCTGAGTTCAGTCTCTAAGTTAGCATCAGACAAGGAAGTCTACTTCTCCATTTATTTAAATTCAGAATTGAAAACATCTGTTCGCATGCATACGTCGTACCGAATATTGACGTAAATTTCAAGGCAAGTGCTCGAAGTCTGGAAAATTCTTATGGATGAACACCTTTGTAAAAGGAAATTAAATCACCGTTGTACTGGTAGTACCTATCCTTTAGGACTGCGTCGCACTGTAGTTTTATCAGCTCTGTTTGGAAATATGATGGTGATTTTTCAAGACGCGCTGAAAATGGGGTCATAAATATTTCAAGTTGAGGTGCCATATAATACATTTCTTTGAATCGGGCATTGAATTCATAGTACAAAGTCTGTAACGACGTCTGATAGACCCCAATATTTTCATGAGTAGACAAATGTGATGATTTTAATGAAGGAAAATTGTCAAAATTGCCGGCTTCAATCTGATTTTTCAATAACAAACTCTGCATTTTGAAAGCTGTAATTGTATCACGTATGATGCTAATCCATTTGTTTCTCCCCTGCAATGAAATATTTAAATCGTTCAAATAAAACGTTATGTCCGCCAAGAAAGCGAGGTAAGCTACCCATTGTTTATTCCGCAAAGTTGGTAGTGGAGAACCTTTCATCTCCATGAACAAAGCAATTTCTTCAATTATTGTAAAGAAGTTTGCTAGCACTTTCCCGCAACTTAACCAGCGCACAGTACAATAAAACGGAATGTTGCTACATTCTACCCTGAGATATTTTATAAAATTCTTCGAACTGCCGATGGTTCAAATATTGTTTTCTGCAGAAATTTACACATTTTGACACAGAATCCATAACAGATTTAAAGTTGCGAAAGTTCTTTGCGCATAATTGTTCTTGATGTCAAACACAATGCACCGATAATACTGGAGGTAACCCAGCATCGCGCACCTGCGTTTTGATGCGGCCTATAAAACCTTGCCCATCCGACGACTTCGCTGGTGCTCCGTCAGTAGCGACACGAGACAGATTTCCGGGTGATATCGTTCATTGCGTCTTCAACAGCTGCAAATATATCTGAGGAGAATGATGTCCAGTAGTTCCTCAGTTATAGCGAACTCTTTTTCGACTCCCCTGACGAAAATAGATAGCTGTGCCCTGTCACTTTTGTCAGTAGTCTCATCGAGAGCAATCGAGTACTTCTGGAAAGTGCAGCATTTGTTACGCAATTGCTCTTTCTAGTCAGCACTAAGTTCCTGTACACGACGAGAGATCATTTCTTGACCAGATTATCGCCTCAAAGTGGGCCACAGCACGTGGACACAATACTTACGAGTACTGTATTAAACATTCTTTTACAAATTCACCATCAGTAAAGGGTCGCCTACTTCTTACACTTTTCAGAGGAACAGTAACCCATAACTTGCTCGAACTGCGCCTTCTAAAGTGTTGGGTTCAAGTGTCTGTGGGAGAGGGATAAAAAATAATTATCTTTTTGTTTCCTTTAATAGCACATCTAAGTCTAATATCTAAACAGTTCTTATTAATACAACCCCCAAAACGAAAACAAATCCCCTAAATTGCATGTAAAACAATTCCTAATGAGTAAGTTATTACTTATCCCTGAAGAACTCGGCAATTCCGATTTTAACTTAGCAATTCTTTTGGTTCTTGCCGCGCCAACAATGTCACCATAGGTTGAAACATGTTTATTGTGGTAGTGTAGTCGAACGGTTGAAGACTTTACGCTTAAAATGACAAGACAAATTAAACATTGAGCTTTCCTTCGGTATTGAGAACAAAATGCCGCCTCTGTGGTGTAGTGGTTAGCGTGATTAGCTGCCACCCCCGGAGGCCCGGGTTCGATTCCCGGCTCTGCCACGAAATTTGAAAAGTGGTACGAGGGCAGGAACGGGGTACACTCAGCCTCGGGAGGTCAACTGAGTAGAGGTGGGTTCGATTCCCACCTCAGCCATCCTGGAAGTGGTTTTCCGTGGTTTCCCACTTCTCCTCCAGGCGAATGCCGGGATGGTACCTAACTTAAGGCCACGGCCGCTTCCTTCCCTCTTCCTTGCCTATCCCTTCCAATCTTCCCATCCCTCCACAAGGCCCCTGTTCAGCATAGCAGGTGAGGCCGCCTGGGCGAGGTACTGGTCATACTCCCCAGTTGTATCCCCCGACCAAGAGTCTGAAGCTCCAGGACACTGCCCTTAAGGCGGTAGAGGTGGGATCCCTCGCTACGTCCGAGGGAAAAACCGAACCTGGAGGGTAAACAGATGATGATGATTGAGAACAAAATATGAATCCACCCATGAAGGAGTAAGCGACATTTTTAACGAAGATGAAACCAACTGCTCCGCTATCAGCTCTATCGAATAGATTCCACTGAGAATGACACACACACACAGAGAGAATGAGAATGAATGTACTGTCTCTTACGCACATACGCACTGGAGTAGGTGGGGAAGGAGGGGAACGGTGCTGCTGAGTGCAGCGCTGGTGCGCCCCAGCACGAAGTGCTCGTGTTGGAAAGGCCTGCTCTAGCCGGTCTTGAGCCACGTTCAAATTTAGCAACACCGCCTCACAAAGCCCATTTGAATTTGCGCGCGAAGCGACTTGATTGGCTAACTTCAGCAGCTGATAACAAGACAACAGAGCGAGATATCGAATTGTTTTTGGTTTTTTTTTTCAAATTATTTATCAGCTCGACAACTGCTAAACGCTCATATATAGCCTGTTCACGCTGTTTACGACCACCCTACATTGAGAGAAATCCCGATGCAAATAACCGAACTCTACATACTTGCGCACTGTCCTCGTTTACGACCGGAAGTTCCTTTGTACCAACACGTGACAATGTTTGCGGAGAAGTGGAGCTCGGAAACTGCGTTCGCTTTCTCATTCTCCAATAGCAGTGACGCAGCAGCTAGGGGTACTGTCTACTCCACGTGGAGTGATACAATGCAAAAACAAAGAAACTTAAAACACGAATGAGTTCACTGGGAAATATGATGAATACCTGAAAGAAGGAATTATCAAAAATGTACAAATTGTAAAGGCAGGCTTCTAGTTTCTTACTGAATTCATTATCCGATTCGGTGAATATATCTATTTCTTTTGTTACAGTGTTATAAAGCGTTGTCATTTTTACTAAAGGTGAATTTGACTGATGCAATGTTTTTGACCTTTGAACGTGAAATAATTGGTGCTGACGTGATCTTGTCTGCGGAACATGCGTTTTAACAGGTCCAAGGAATCAAATCGTCCTATTACAATTTTTCTTAGTATTTCTATAGAAATTAGGGACCGTCTGGTTTTCAATGAAAGAAATGAAGTATATTCCTTAGTAGCTGGGTTGATGTGACGAAAGAACAAAACGTATTGAAAGTTTTGAAATAAAGATAACGTAAACTTGTTTTGTACAATTTCAATAGCATTCACTTCTTGCTTTGTATACGGGCTCCAAATTATTACAGAATATTCCAATATGCTCCGTACTGAGGTAATATATAATTCATTTAGTACAGAGGGCTGGGTAAAAGGTCTCGAAATTCTTATAAAAAATCCTAGCATTCGGTTACGGTAGCATTCTTTCTTAATGTATTCATATGATTGTTGAACGTTAGCTTTCCTTCAAAAATTATACCAAGGTCTTTAAAAGTTAAAACCCCATCCAATTTTCTCCCCGTGTATGATAGGCTGGGACTTCAAGTTCCTTCCTCCTGGTAAACGTAATGTATTTACATTTACTAACATTCAAAGACAAATGATTAATATCACACCAAGAAGTGACATCATTAATGTCCTTTTGCAACTCGTCCTGGTCTTGGTGGTCGCTAATGTATTTGAAAAGTTTCAAATCATCTGCAAAAAATAAACAGTTAGAGTGTCAAATATTGTCTGGTAAATCATTAATTAGAATTAAAAACAAGAGAGGTCCAAGATTTGAACCTTGCGGAACACTAGAAGGACTGATAAAATTATCTGAAATTTCATTGTTAAAATAAAAAATACTGCTGTCAATTTTTTTAAATATGAACACATTAACTGCAACAACTGTTTAAGAAAACATGTTTATACATTTTTGTAATTAAAATTCTATGGTTGATTTTATCGAATGCTTTTTCGAAATCCATACAAAAACATCAGTCCTTCCGTTGGTATTAATTGTATCATACCAATTTTGAGTATATCCCAAAATATTGGTGATAACTGATCTGTTGGGTACAAATCCATATTGAAATTCAGATAGAGCAATCTTAACATGGTTATAAATCTTATTATGCAATATATGTTCGTATACCTTAGCTAGGGCGTTGATAATGCACACTGGACGATAAATGGATGTCGTTACAAAACTGCCTGTCTTAAAAATGGACGTAACTTTAGCGACTTTCCATTTCTCAGGAAAGGATGAAGTGCGAATATAAAGGTTAAAAGTGAAAGTTAATTGATTAGCCAATAAATCGGCACAAGCCTTAATTATATATGGAGGTATGCCATCGGGACCACTCGATATTTTAGGCTTTAATTTACCATTAATAGCCTTTTTCACCTCTTTAACAGATATTTCACTGCCATGTAATATATCAACAGAGGGAAATAGAGGAATGTCATCCAAAGCCAAATTATCCAATACCTAATTAAAATCTGATTTGACGTAAACTGACGAATTCAGATATGGCCGAATGGTCAAAGCACAAAGAATATTGTATAGAAATAAGTGTTATAAAATAAATTACGAAGGTATCTGTTTTTGCGTACCGGTATTAGATGTTCATAAGGGGCTGCCTGGCCGAGGCGGTAAAGGCGTGCTCGGTTCGCCCGGAAGGACGTGGGTTCGAATCCCCGTCAGAAAGTCGTAAAATTTAAGAAAGAAGATTTCCACTTCCGGAGGTGCATATGGCCCTGAGGTTCACTCAGCCTGCACCAAAAATGAGTACCAGGTTAATTCCTGGGGCAAATGAGGCTGGGCGTAGAGCTAACCACTCTGCCCCATCAAGTGCCGAGGTTACGGATAGTGGAAGCCTTTACCTTCCACTCCTCCAAGGGCCTTCATGGCCTTTACGGAGATGACTTTGCTTTGCTTTTTTTTATTAGATGTTCATAAAACTATTGAAAAGACCAGGCAATACAATATCACTGCGATAGTCACATCTAGATGAGTTAGTTGACCTATTTGTAAGGTATGCTGCAGGGCAGCACGGGTCTGCTAGTGAAGATTTATTTATTTATTTATTTATTTATTTATTTATTTATTTATTTATTTATTTATTTATTTATTTATTTATGATAACATCACTAACCAACACAACCAAAAAATACAATCATACGAACAGCCTCCGTATGTATGGTAGTATACATGTATGTATGTGTGTATGTTCAGTCTTCAGCCCTAAGGCTGGTTGGATCTTCAACAGCTCTGCCATCAGCTGTCATAGATGGCCTAGGCATTACTGAAGAGGCGTACTAGGGAAATGAGGAGTGAGATAGTTTCCCGTTGCTTTCCTCACCGAGCCAGAAGTTGTTATTACATATCAGTCTGCCAAGCCCACTGAAATGCATGCACCAAACGACCCTATGAGCAACGTTTTCACACCATTCATAACAGGGACTGGCGCATAAGGAATGGCATTACTAGCATCGCTCATACCTCAGTCACCTTCATATTGTCAAAGCCAAGGATAAGACAGGGACAGATCAATGAAAGTAACAAAATTGCTCTAGCCCATACCAGAAGACATAGTGCACAGTAAACACTAGGTCCTGCAAGCAAAGGCAGACATGTATATATAATAGTAATAATACTAATACTGATACCAATACTACTACTACAAACCAATACTACTACTACTACTAATAATAATAATAATACACATGGAAAAGTCTTCTGAAATGCCATGGAAGCCAGCTAAATAATAATCATAATCACTGCAGAAAGGGGCCGTTCTTTCAAGTACAAATTTAGACAGCAACGAAAATATGACTGGTAATATATCTTTCCGTATTCCTCATAGCCTCGAGGAATACATTCAAATCTCCTATCTTGTTCCATATAACTTGGCATCTTAAAAATCGGTGACATTGAAAGGAAAGAAGTGAAGATGCTTGTTCCGAGACAGCTCGATTTCCCACTTCCTGGGACAAACAGTTGTATACATCTTCACAATCTTGTAACTTAAGTGTCATGTTGTGTAGTATCCAGAAACGGAAAGGCTGTGCAATATCCCTCTCTCTTTCTTTCCATTCACCGTACCACCAAATGTAAGAAATACTTTATTGTGCTTCACCATACATTCTTAACGTCCTCAACCTACAGCATTTCACAAATACCGCAAACAGTACCCGCTCTAACAGTCCGTAATATCTTTCTTGATGGAGGAACACCCATAGGGCAACTCTAGATAGGTACTGGAAAGAGCTCGTAAGTTTGTGTTTCTCAATAAGGAACTCGAATATTTTCTTGAAGTTACTGTTTTAATGAATACTATTTTCAAATTTGTTGCCCAAAAGTAATTTTCATTACGTTTTCGTTTCAAATTTACACTACGTATCTTCAAATTCAACTTTTATTATTTTAAGAATTAGCTTCATGTTGCACCGAAACAGATGGGTATTATGGTGACGATGGGATACGAAATGGATGGGAGTGGGAAGGAAGCGGCCTTTGCCTTAATTAAGGTACAGTCACAGACAGAATTTGCCTAGTGTGAAAATGGAAAACCACGGGAAACCATCTTCAAGGTTGCCAAAAGTGGGATTGGAATCCGCTATCTTTCGAATGATCCAGGCTGAGTGGCCCAGATGATTGAGGCTCTGAACCCCAATTTGGCAGGTTAGATCCAGGCTCCGATCGGTGGTGTTTGAAATATCCCGCGGGACTAGCTTCCGGCACCTCGGCGTCTCCTAAAACCATAAAAGTAGTTAGTGGGGCGTAAAGCAAATAGCATTTATTATTCTCCCGAATGCAAGTTGACAGCATTCTTCAGGTGTGTCCATGTTTTATGCTTCAGCATGGATCTGACGAATGAGGGAGGGAGAGTGAAAGCTGGTACCGGGTGGTTCTGAGGGCTGTACTGATTTCCTTGCTTGAAATGAAGTTTCTGGACACGAGATTTTAATGATCAGTAGTGTACAAACCCAGTCCCTATACAGGGTGTATCAAAAACTATACTTCAACTCCTAGATATTATGGAAGGAACCGAAATACACTTATTTTTTTGTAAATGACCATGGGGCTGAAACTAATTACTGACCGACAGAGCCAGCAACTGTACTATAACGGTTAAAATTAGTTGGTTATTACTCTCATTAATCAAAACCATCAATATTACATATTCTATTGAACCATGGCCTCAGAATACAATGCATGTACTGTAACAACACGTAGTACGTGTTAGAGCAGAGAGGGCGAGAGTATGAGACGCCAACTGAATCCGAAGAAGAGTTACAGCTGCGTACCTTTTACAGCTCATGCCTAGGGTCTTATAACGTATACGGCAGGCAATGGTACGTCCTAGCAAAGCGTGTGTTGAGGCAGGAGGATGGACTTTTGAACGGTTTATATTACAGATTTCAATGAAATTAATACGGAGCACCACGTTTCAAAGGCATCGATCCAATTTATATCCTTCATAGTCCATGATTCAAAACTGTTATGCTGAGTACCGAGCATGGTACCTTACATGTTTTCTAACGATGAGATGGCCAACAGCATGGCGAGTTACATAAAACTGAAGAAATAGGTGCGGTTGATTCACCTGGTATACATCCAGTACTTGATTTTTATTCTCAATCACCTCGAAATGTACTTGAACTCTTCATTTCAGACCTATTCTTACTTAATAAAAGTTTTAGTTTTTGTCTCTCCTATCATACGTAGAAGTTTGAGTATTGAATTTCGATATACCCTGTATATATTTCCGCAAGTGAAAGAAAACTGGCGGAGTTCGGTATGTCGCACGACACTCCACATCATACTTCTACTGAAATTGTGCTTATAAGTGTCACATTTCATTAAATAAATAAATAAATAAATAAATAAATAAATAAATAAATAAATAAATAAATAAATAAATAAATAAATAAACAAATAAATAAATAAATAAATGTCCGCCTCTGTGGTGCAGTGTTTAGTGTGATTAGCTGCCACCCCCGTAGGCCAGGGTTCGATTCCCGGCTCTGCCACGAAAAAGTGGTACGAGGGCAGGAACGGGGTCCGCTCAGCCTCGGGAGGTCAACTGAGCAGAGGAGGGTTCGATTCCCACCTCATCCATCCTGTAAGTGGTTTTCCATGGTTTCGCACTTCTCCTCCAGGCAAATGCCGGGATGGTACCTAACTTAGGCCACGGCCGCTTCCTTCCCTCTTCCTTGTCTATACTTTCCTATCTTCCCATCCCCCGACAAGGACCCTGTTCAGCATAGAAGATGAGGCCGCCTGGGCGAGGTACTGGTCATTCTCCCCAGTTTCATCCCCCGACCCAATGTCTCACGCTCCAGGACACTGCCCTTGAGGCGGTAGAGATGGGATCCCTCGCTGAGTCCGAGGGAAAAACCAACCCTGGAGGGTAAGCAGATGTAGAAAGAAAGAAAGAATAAAGAAATAAATAGGCCTAAATGAGTGAATAAATAAACAAGTAAATGGCTTCCTAATAATGGGTACAAAATGCGAAATTGAGCAGCGGTCACTAAAGCAGGGAAAGAACTCATAGGTCCGGAAACCAAACACTTCGGGGACAAGATGTGATCATATTATAAATTTTCTATGCTTACTTTTCCAGGTACCAGGCTTCATATTGGACGTCAATAGCAGCGCGTATTTGTAGCGGTATTTGAAGCCGTAGTCGTGCTACCTTACACATTTTCTAACGAAGAGATGGCCGAAATCCATGACGGGTTGCATAAATGCGAAGAAATAGGTGCTGGTGATTCACCGAGTACATATCCAACAGTTGAGTTTTAATGCTGAGTAGCTCGGACAGTAGAGCGCTGACTTTCTGAGCCCTACTTTGTAGGTTCGATCCTGGCTCAGTCCGGTGGTATTTGAAGGTGCTCAAATATGTCAGCCACGTGTCAGTAGATTTACTGGACAGTAAAAGAACTCTCGCAGGACAACATTCCGACCTCGACGTCTGCAAAAACCGTAAAAGTAGTTATTGAGACGTCAAAAACAAATAACATTATTATTATAAAAAGTTGAACTGATATGGAGATTTTGAATTTTGGCCATTTCTGAGATATGACCCTTTTTTTCTTTTTTTCTTTTACTTTTGGCTTTATGTCGCACCGGCAATGATAAACCTTATGGCTACGATGGTATGGTAAAGGGCGGTAAACGGTGGTAAAGGAAGCGGCCTTGTCCCTAATTAAGGTATAGCCCCAGCATCTGCCTGGTGTAAAATTGGGAAACTACGGAAAACTATCTTCAGGGCTGCCGACAGTGGGATTCGAGCCCAGTATCTCCCGGCTGCAAGCTCACAGCTGCCCGCCCCTAATCACACGGCCAGACTGTTACGTTTCTCAAGCTTCATGTTCCAAATAACACGCTCTACGTTGATTGTCAATATGAAATCTTGTATTTGAAACAGTTGCCATGTCACATCACATTGAAATGGGTTCTGGAGAAGGCTAAAATTGGCACCATATATAAGTTACGAAAACAATACAAAATTGCCGTCATATTTTATGAGTTTAGTGATTAAGCATACTGCATGTCGGTGAAGTGAACGGATCTTCACTATTCTGGAGTGGGCAACGACATTACCTCCATCCATAGCCACAACTCTTGACAATTGAGTTTGTGGAGCTACAAGAGACAAATTTTGTTCGTGGAAGATTCTCTGTTGTTATTCTTAAGGCGGAATTATTTCTCAATAAACAGTATCTCATTCAATGAGGTAAAAATTGTCAGTTTGTTGCAAGTATCATCATCATCTGCTGTGCTAATTATGTCTGTCGACCCTCTGTAAATCATATTCACAACGTACATTAAAATAAATCAATCAATGAATATTCAAGATAAACTTAAATATTATAACTAAGCGGTCCGCCTATTCAATACAATATATAACTTATTATATCTAGTACATGTTTCGTCCCCTAAGGGGTATCATCAGCTAATAATAAATTAACATTAATATATCAGAAATAAGTATTATTAAAATTGGAAAGACACATTAAAATTTTTGACATTTAAAATAAGATCTTCGAAATTTTGTTAAAATTGTAAGTCATAAGACAGATAAAACAGTTAAATTGTCCATATTTCTCTTGTTGATATTCTTGGAAAATACCAGTTTTGCTTATAAAATCTTAAGATATGAATTGTTGTAAATAGCACACTTGATTTGTACCTCTTGGTGAAAGATTTGTTGAAACTTAATAAGCATTCCTTAGATGGCATAATAAATTTAAATGCTTCAGAATTTTAAGTCAGCTCGGGGCCGTGATGGTAAAGTTCTGTGTGATAATGGATATAATTTTATTCCTTATTATTGGCCCCGATGTGCGGAGAAGGACTCACTTCTACCGAGGTAAGTGTTGTAACCGTACAACAGGGTTACAGACTCCATTCTGTATTTATTATTATTATTATTATTATTATGATTATTATTATGATTATTATTATTATTATTATTATTAACCCGATTCATTAGATTTTATATATTCTGTTTCTCATCATTTAGACTGTAATAATTAGGTATCACGTATATTATTGTATTTCATCATAGGTTAAGTGAATATGTTTGTAATTATTCTGTATTGTAGTAAGTGAGATTTGTTGGTTTCATATTGTCATGATGTGGCTTGTAACTTTGGCTAGATGAGCTGGCATAGTATTTTGCAATCGAGGCTATGTTTAACTGGGAATGTTGTGTACAAGGAGATTTCCCGGTGACGCATTCGGCCTAGTCATTCTTGGTCCGCTTGGGTACGCTTAGACAGCGCGTGACTGATGACATCAGTGCGTGGACACGTGATTGCGACCATGTGTCAGTATTCGCCAGCTACTGTATGTGGAAGTGGAAGGGATGAACAGTGAGTGGGGAGATGAGTCGTCATCGCGAGGTGATATAAAGTCAAGGCGACGGTGGGGAGAGGTATTCTGTTCTTACTCAGTTCATAAGCAGTTCATATCGTGCAGATCATATGTAACAGTCAGATGTATCAAATGGAAGAAGTGGTCTTAGTGTGATGGTCAGAGCTAAGAGTTGTGTTTGAAGAAGTAATAATCGAGGAGGTCTACAAGTGGTGGTTGTATCCGAGCAGAGACGGGTACTATGCTGATAAAGAAACATCATCTTCTTGTGAGGATGGACTTCACAAGGTGCTTCAAGAATATTTTACAATTTCTTATAATATATTGAGTGGACGTAATTACATTGGAGCTCCCTACACGCGTACATGGTATGTAGGCCAACTCCTTGTGACATAAGAAGATTACAGCAGACGGCTCCCGACTTCAGCTCACAGGTTTTCCCAAGAATTTCAAGTTCAACAGCGGTGTATGCAGACAACAGGTAATTAAAGCATCAGACATGTTATGCATTCATAATATGAAGAAGAGTGTAATCAGCGGCGATATCACATCTCACTTCAAGTTCATGCCAATAGCTTTTTTGTTTAGATTAAATTTTTCTTTTCTTTGTACCGCAAATCTCACGATATATTTCTTTTGTTAAATTAAAAGACGTAAATGATTGTTCATTGTGACGTAAATTTAGTCATAAACTCAGTTTTATTTTTAATTATAATAAGTGATTCCAGTTCCATGTACAATCCTCAATTGTGGAAATGCAACAGTAATTTAATATTGTCCTGATCCATATCCCTGTATATTGCCAGATATGTGAGTTTATCACCTCACGCCTTGAGATAATTGATATAAGAGGTATGCTCTACCGAATTTTGTTGTTTTTCTTAAAAAAGCAACTGGCGCTCAAACAAATGTTATGTATATTGTGTGAAGGAGATGTAAGTATAAGAGTAGTGGTTGCAGTAGCCACAACGTGTCGCCAGCAACGTGGGACTCGAAAGGTTCAGAAAAGTGTTTCTGAATGGCAATATACATGGATCAGTTCTTTTAATGAGTACGCACATGTTAAATTCACCGAGTAATGTTAGGAAGGTCATTTTGTTGAAGTTTGTATTTAAGGGGTAATGTCAGAGGAATTGCAAGGGGAAATAGCTTTGAGATCGCGAAAAATTAGTAGGAAACCGAAGATGGACAAGGATAGCAATATGCAGTCAGGTGATGAGGCTGAGGTTATTGTGTCCAAGGAAATCCAAGGTGGTAACATAAATAGGAAGTTGGTGACTAAGTTGGGACCTGCTGAAAGTCAGAAAATAGTAGAAAGTGAGGAAAACGCTGTCACGCAAGATCAAAGTAAAGGGGTGATTGACCTGGGTTTATTTAATTTGCTGATGTCCAAAATGACTGAGCAGAATAATATCATTAGTGAGAAAATTGAATCTCAGAGTAATATTATGAGTGAGAAAATTGAATCTCAGAATAATATTATGAGTGAGAAAATTGAATCTCAGAATAATATTATGAGTGAGAAAATTGAAGCGGTCATTAGTGAAAAAATTGAAGCTCAGAGTAATGCCATAAATAGTATTAATAAGAAGATTGATGATGTTAGTAATAAGATAGATCATAAGGTGTTAGAAATAAGTAAGCAAATTAATAATTTAGAAAGTAAGGTAAATAGGGAGTGTAGTGACATCAGAGCTGAGATGGAATTGGGTCGGAGCAATCTCCATACGGAAATAGAGCAAATTAGTGAGACATGCATCAAACAGATTGATGAATTAGGCGCGAAGATCGAGTCTAATAAAGGAGAAATCCATGAGTTAGTAGAAGAAAGGTTTGAAAAGATAACCAATACAGTGGGGCAAGAAACTAGGAAATGTATTAGTAGGGTAGAACATGTGGAAAGAAAACTTGGAGAAGTAGGTGATCTAGGGAGTGAGCAGAAATCATTATCACAGAAGGTGAGAGAATCGGAAAAAAAGTTGGAGGAATTAAGAAAAATTCAAGAAAAGACTGAGGAAACAGTAGAAGAAAAATTTCTGAGTTGCCAGAGAGTACTCCAGCAAGAAGTGCGTGATAGTAAGAATGTACGTGAGATAATTGTAAATAATGGTTTAATCACTAGAGATCATGATTTACCTAAGTTTTCTGGGAAAGAATTTAACCCGATGGAATTTATGAGAGTAGTAGAGAAGAAATTTGCTGTTCAATTAAGAGACAATATTATTAGCTGGGAAACTGTATTGGAGATCTTATCTAATGCTTTCGTAGGAGAGACTAAGTCTTGGTTTCAAGTATATAAAAGCTCGATGTCTAGTCTAACTGAATTTAAGGAGAAATTCATGGCTAAATTTTGGAGTGAAGGTGTTCAGAGTAGAGAGAGAGAGAGAGTAATGTTTGGCAGGTATAATTCTAACGAGGGTGTTAGAATGACTGAATACTTTTTGGCTCATGTTTTGGTGTGGAGAAATTTAGAATGTATTGGATCTGAGGCTGATATAGTAAGATTTATGGCTAAGCACTATCCCGATAGAATAAGAGAAGCTGTTTGTATGCAAAGAGTGGAGACTATTAAGGAAATGGAGATTTTGTTGGAAAGTTTTGATGCTTTAGGTAGTAGCTTGAATAATAGTAGGACACTAAATAGGAATGTAGAAGGAAGGGGTAACCAATCTAATAATCAGGACAGGACTATGAATAATCGTAACTACAGAAGAGAATATCAGGAGAGACCTAATAATAATTTCCACAGGGAGAGAAACTATCAAAATAGTTCGGAAAATTTCAGGACTGGGAGGCGTGATTATGGTAATCAACCAGAAGCTGGGAGGCGGGAGAATACAGGCCATAATAATAATACTAATGACGCTAGAGGAAATAGGCAACAGGGGAGGCCGACTGAGGTGTGTAACCAACAAGTCGTAACCGAACCAAGTACTTTAAACGCGCAACGGACTGTATAAACAGGTCACTGAGACAGTCCGTAAATGGTGAGTTCACGTATAAGGTAGATAAGTATGTTAATGTCGACCAGCCTATAGTTGTAAGTGAACATGATTGTGACCTAAGTAGCAATAATTCAAATGTTTTAAGTGACGACTTAATCGTAGACAATAAATTTTATAAGTGTAATTTAAATTTAGATATAAGGCAAGATTTGTTAAGTGATCTTATATTATGTAATGAGGATAATTTAAGTAGTGTTACTGTTACACCGACGATTGAACTGCTGATATGGGGCAGAAAAGTTAAGATTTTGTTGGACTCTGGTAGTGAGAAGTCATGTGTAAATTCCAAGCTGTATGAGGAAGTTTTGAGAGAGAAGTATGAGGTAGCGGAAATTCCAGTGAGGAATACGTTCATCGTAACAGCTGTTGGAAACAAGTCTCAAAGAGTGAATAAACAAATAGCTGTCCCCATTAGCATAAGTGGAGAATGTATTTTCCAACCATGCTTAGTTGTGCCTAATTTAGTTTATGCCGTTATTTTAGGTACCGACTGGTTAACGTGTCACAAGGCTAAATTAAATTTTGATCTGTGTAATGTCAATCTTATTTGGGGAAAGAGTAGCAGGGAAGTCAGTTTACCATATGATGTTTTGTCAGAAATTAGTGCGAATAAAGTGTGTTCTAGTACGGAAGGATCTTGTGAAATTCCTAATATGAGGAAAAATATTGATGTCTGCCATGTGTCTATACAGAGAGATTCTAGAGATGAATTGTATGAGACAGTGGAGAAATGTAATTTAGCGGAAAGTCAGAAGGACGAATTGTGTGAATTATTGATATCACATAGTGATGTTTTTAGCGATCGGCCTGGTAGAACACATCTTTACGAACACAAATTTAATGTTATTGATAACTCAACTTTTGTAGGACCGAAATATCCCATTCCGTTAAAATACGCTAGCGCTGTTGAAGAGCAGATTGACATTATGCTAGATTATAATATAATTGAACCATCATGTAGTCCTAATTTAAATCCACTTGTTATTATACCTAAGAAGGATAACACGGTAAGACTGTGCATTGATGGCAGATTAATGAATATGAGGATAGAAGCCGATCAGCAAAGGGCGGAGACGGTAGAGGAACTTATTCAACGTTTTGAAGGTAGAAAATGGTTTTCTACTTTTGATTTGTCGTCATCTTTCTGGCAGATTCCACTTAGAGAAAGTGACCGTCCACTTACGGCCTTTGCATACAAGAATTGCTTGTATCAGTTCGCCAGGGTGCCCTTCGGGACCCGTACTTCTTCTGCAGCATTAGTTAGAGCCATGAATAAAGTATTAGGGAGAGATACGGATAGTTTTGTGACCATGTACATCGACGACATTGTTATAGCATCCCACACGTTTGACGAACACATGAAACACTTACAGATTGTTCTACATAAAATCAGGGAAGGGGGATTTACATTAAAACTGAGTAAATCGACATTGTGTTCACAACAGATCACATTTTTGGGACACACTGTATCTGAACAGGGGGTTAAACCGGAACAGACGAGATTAGACAAGATAAACAACACTCCTACTCCACGTAATGTTAAGCAATTGAAATCTTTTCTGGGAATGTGTAATTACTTTCGACGTTTTGTGGGTAAATATTCTGCGCTGTTAGAGCCGTTTCGTGAGCTATTGAAAGGAGGTGCGAAGTGGAAGTGGAGGAAAGAACATGATGAGGCTTTCCAGAAGTTGAAGGATGGATTTAATGAAGCTGTTATGTTGAGATATCCTATGTCAGATCGTGAATTTATTCTCATGACTGATGGTTCAGAGAAGGGAGTTGCTGGATGTTTATGTCAGAGAGATGATAACGGCAATTTAGGCATAGTTTCCTTGGCAAGTCGTGGGCTCAGTATGGCAGAAAAGAGATATACGATCACTGAGATTGAATTTCTTGCAATTATGTATTCATTAAGTAAGTTTAGAATGTATGTTTTAGGTAATAAATTCGAGATATGGACTGACCATCAGGCTTTGGTATTCTTAAATACTTATAAATTAACTAGTAATCGTATGACTCGTTGGATTTTAGCCATAAGTGAATATGATTTTAAGATACGTCATATTAAAGGGAAAGATAATGTTATGGCTGACTTTCTCAGCAGGTATCTCCCTAAGGAGGAAAATACTGTCTCTTTAGAGGTGAAAGAAGGTATTTTGATTTGTGTTGGCTCGATGACTGATAATACGGCAGAAAGAGATAGACTTCGTTATCTGTTGTCCGAGCAGGAAAGAGAAGAAGAGTTGGCGGGACTGTTGACCTCGCTTAGAGATAAGGAACCAGGTACTGTTCTAGTGAACGGTAAATTTACGTATAAGTTATGTAATGGTTTTCTCACTCGGAAATGTTATTCTGGGAAGTTCAATGTATGTGTACCTAAAGCCCTGCAAGAAGATATGATTTGGTTTTATCATAAGGAGCTGGGTCATTTTGGAGCAAATAAGGTCTTGTATGCTATTCAGGGTAACTTTGTGTGGAGGAATATGGGAAGGCACGTGAGGAAAATACTCCCTACGTGTGATCTCTGCCAACGCTCTAAGCACCCGACTAGACTTCTAGAGGGGCCCAGGCAGGCTGTTATTGTTGACAGACCCGGGAAGCTTATTAGTGTTGATCTGTTTGGACCGTTAGTTAAATCCAGATATGGTTACCAATTTGTTTTTGTCTTGATTGATGCCTTCAGCAAATATGTCAAGATGTACCCATTGAGGAAAGCTACAGGGAGGGGTTGTCTCAAACAGGTCGTGGACAGATATATTCCTGAGTTCGGATGTCCCCTCAGAATACTATCTGATCATGGCAGCCAGTTTATTTCGAAGATCTGGAATACCAAACTAAATGAACTGGGGATCAAAACTATATTTTCATCGGTACGTTGCCCGCAGAGCAATATGGTTGAAAGAACGATGCGTGAAATAGGACGTATATTTAGGGCATATGTGCATGACAAACACAACTCGTGGTTTTCACAGTTGAGTAATGTCGAACGTTGGTGTAATATCACGTTGCACGAGTCCACTGGATTTACGCCCTATGAAATTCATCACGGCAGGAAGCCTACTGATGAAATTGCGAGTATGCTAGGCTTGGACTTGGGAGAGGAGAAAACTAAGGATTTTTATATCCAGCTGGCTAGGGAGAATTTAAAGAAAGCAGGAGATAAACGTATTCGCCAGCAGAAAAAGACTACATTGGATGAATTTGAGCTTGGTGACAAGGTTTTACTCAGAGTGCCACTCCCGTCATCAGCAGAAGCTGGTCAATTTTCTAAGTTTTTCTTGTTATATCAGGGATACTTCACCGTAGTGAAACGGATTGGGAAATGTGCTTATTCATTAGAAGACAAGGAAGGAAATATCGTAGGCACATACAATATAAGAAATCTTAAGAAATATATCATGTGAGTTTGTTGATTAATTTTCATTATTATGTTAATTCACCATGTTTTATGAAGCTGGCATTGCGAACAGGACTTCAGTGAAATTAGCGTGTGTTGTGATATTAAGTGAGCACGGCAGTGCAATAAACTCCAGTGCTTGGAGACAGTGTATATAATAAAATGTCTTCGAGAATTACTTTTGAACACTCAATGAACGTTTGAAACGACAGAAGTGAGAAAGAAATGTAATCTGTATGTAAATAATACTGTATAATCAAAGTGAAAATGATAAGTGATCAATGTTTTATATGTGTAACAACGAACATCCAGATGGATGATACTATGTACCCAATTTTGTAAAGGGCATTTTTATACATGTATATATGGTGTACTCGATTTCAGGTGATTGTGTATATATTTCATGAATCAATCGATTCATTTCATCGATTATTTCATGAGGGAGGCGTTCTGTAACCGTACAACAGGGTTACAGACTCCATTCTGTATTTATTATTATTATTATTATTATTATGATTATTATTATGATTATTATTATTATTATTATTATTAACCCGATTCATTAGATTTTATATATTCTGTTTCTCATCATTTAGACTGTAATAATTAGGTATCACGTATATTATTGTATTTCATCATAGGTTAAGTGAATATGTTTGTAATTATTCTGTATTGTAGTAAGTGAGATTTGTTGGTTTCATATTGTCATGATGTGGCTTGTAACTTTGGCTAGATGAGCTGGCATAGTATTTTGCAATCGAGGCTATGTTTAACTGGGAATGTTGTGTACAAGGAGATTTCCCGGTGACGCATTCGGCCTAGTCATTCTTGGTCCGCTTGGGTACGCTTAGACAGCGCGTGACTGATGACATCAGTGCGTGGACACGTGATTGCGACCATGTGTCAGTATTCGCCAGCTACTGTATGTGGAAGTGGAAGGGATGAACAGTGAGTGGGGAGATGAGTCGTCATCGCGAGGTGATATAAAGTCAAGGCGACGGTGGGGAGAGGTATTCTGTTCTTACTCAGTTCATAAGCAGTTCATATCGTGCAGATCATATGTAACAGTCAGATGTATCAAATGGAAGAAGTGGTCTTAGTGTGATGGTCAGAGCTAAGAGTTGTGTTTGAAG
Organism: Anabrus simplex; assembly: GCF_040414725.1. Taxonomy (NCBI): domain Eukaryota; kingdom Metazoa; phylum Arthropoda; class Insecta; order Orthoptera; family Tettigoniidae; genus Anabrus; species Anabrus simplex. The sequence goes on along the minus strand of NC_090272.1, from coordinate 59,519,033 downwards.
AAGTAATAATCGAGGAGGTCTACAAGTGGTGGTTGTATCCGAGCAGAGACGGGTACTATGCTGATAAAGAAACATCATCTTCTTGTGAGGATGGACTTCACAAGGTGCTTCAAGAATATTTTACAATTTCTTATAATATATTGAGTGGACGTAATTACATTGGAGCTCCCTACACGCGTACATGGTATGTAGGCCAACTCCTTGTGACATAAGAAGATTACAGCAGACGGCTCCCGACTTCAGCTCACAGGTTTTCCCAAGAATTTCAAGTTCAACAGCGGTGTATGCAGACAACAGGTAATTAAAGCATCAGACATGTTATGCATTCATAATATGAAGAAGAGTGTAATCAGCGGCGATATCACATCTCACTTCAAGTTCATGCCAATAGCTTTTTTGTTTAGATTAAATTTTTCTTTTCTTTGTACCGCAAATCTCACGATATATTTCTTTTGTTAAATTAAAAGACGTAAATGATTGTTCATTGTGACGTAAATTTAGTCATAAACTCAGTTTTATTTTTAATTATAATAAGTGATTCCAGTTCCATGTACAATCCTCAATTGTGGAAATGCAACAGTAATTTAATATTGTCCTGATCCATATCCCTGTATATTGCCAGATATGTGAGTTTATCACCTCACGCCTTGAGATAATTGATATAAGAGGTATGCTCTACCGAATTTTGTTGTTTTTCTTAAAAAAGCAACTGGCGCTCAAACAAATGTTATGTATATTGTGTGAAGGAGATGTAAGTATAAGAGTAGTGGTTGGAGTAGCCACAGTGTGCATCTGCTTTAAAACAAGTACTAGTATTCTATTCAAATTTTAAATTACTTTTCACATAGTAGTTTCGGCTTTCGAAGACAGACTGAAATACTTCTTTTTCTTCTTCTTATTCTGCCTCGTTATCCTCATAGCTGAGGATCACTTTCCATTTAAGCCGACCTTCTGCTTCTCTGACAGAGGTCTGTAGAGGTATTATGGTGATGTAATCTGGTCCACCCACCAAATTGCTGTTCTCTGGTCCGTTCCCCGTCTATCTTTATTTGGAAAACTAGTTTCTCAAGGCGAATCGCCTGCCGAAAGTATTGTAAAATACGACGTCGTCAAATAGTGGATAACTAAATGGGCCTCACATGATCCCACCACCGAAGCCGGTTTATGCGTACAGTTTCTCCCATCGAGTTCATTCCTAACTTATCCTTTATCTCCTCATTACCAGTACGCACCTGCCATTCTTCCCACCTGTTTTTACCAGCAAACATTCTCTCTACTCTAATGTCTGTTACTTCTAACTTGTGAATAAGAAATATACTATATCCTCAGTCCATCCAGCTTTCACTCCCGTAAAGCAAAGTTGGCCTCAAAAGAGACCGCTATAAAGGTAGTTTCGTCCGAAAGCTGACTTTCTTCTTACATAATACTGTTGATCGCAACTGCGAGTTCACTGCGTTAGTTTTGCTGCACCTTGATCCAATCACACTTACTGCACTACTATCCCGGGAGGATACACATCCTAAATACCTGATATTATTTCCCTACCTGCTCCAGCTTTCCAATCCCAACTTGGCATTCAGTTCTCTTAGATTTCGTACCTACTTACATCAACTCAGTCTTAGAAAGGCTAATTTTTACATCATACTCATTGCACCTATATTCAAGCCAAGAAATTCGACTGCAGGCTTTCGTCACAATCTGCCATTAAGACCAAGTCGTTGGCATAGGCCAAACTCCTTACCACATTTTCACCTAACTGAATTCCAGCCTGCCACTGAATACCTTTCAGTAAATGATTCATGTAAACTGTGAACAAAGAAGGTAAAAGATTACAGCCTGGTCTAAACCCTTGAACCAAGAACTCATTCTATCATCAATTCTCACTGCAGCGCAATTATCTCCATAAATACCTTTGATTGATTGTTTGAAGAAAAAAGAAGGAAGACAAGTAATGGGATCTATTATACTGCCATTCAAGAGTTATTTAATTTTATGTCTGTACCTTCGGGTCGCAGCATATACACAGCCAGCCTGAGGATCGAAGTCTGGAGGGACTGTACACTGTATTGTACGTAGGACACAATTGAGTTCTGTCAGAACACAGTTGACTAATGAAGTTGTGCACTAGTCATCTTCATCGACCTTCAGTGGCCCACTTTTTATCAACTACTGAGTAGATCTATTGTGTGGTTGGAGGGTGCAAAACAACGATGTAATGAGCTCTTCAAAGTGTTGCCTGAAGGACGAAGAATTTCGATCCCTCGAACAATGGAGTAAAAATTAGAGATCGTGATAAGAAGCAAACGACTGCCCAATGCAACAAAATTAAAACCGACCTCCGAAATTAAATTACTTCCTATACAACGAGGAAATAATATGATTTGAAAAAAAAAGGATTAGAGTAGGGAAAAATAGGAACAGACAGCGCTTCAACACGGAAGCGTTGGTTTGTTAATTACGGCAAAGAAATGAAAGAGTTTATTTGTTTGTATTTCATTTATTTGCCGCACAGCATCGTTACATTTTAGAATACAGGGGTATGGAAAGACTCACAACTGCACTGTCGTTTCGGAATTGTTACGTTCCTTGTTCGCTCCACTTTGTAGTTTTGATACGTTCTCAGGAATATTTCTTTGTTGACCCAGTGCGTGCAAAACTACACCTTTCCAACGATCCAAAACAAAGGAAATCACCCGGCATTCTGGCAGCCTTTTTTGAGGACGTCATCAGCACAAATAGGATTTCTTTTCGGTCCTTTATTCCTCCCTCTTTGCAAATATGTTATGAAGTTAGCTCTGCATTCAATGTTTTCTATGATTTCAAATATGACTTCAAATCCGTTTCATGAATTTTTTGAACGTAATACCCAGTATGGGCGTCAAAAATACGCGTCAAAAACATAAATACTAAAAAATCATACAATGCTTTTATTTTTTGTTCAGTGAACTTATAACAGGTGACAAAAGTATGTCTAAGAATTGTGATGTTTGGGACATCACTGCATGTATTAAATTATTGAACTATATAATTAATTGATAAGATGTATGTATTTAATCACTGGTAGATCATTTTTAGATTAATATATATAGGGTTTTAATCATCCATTTCACATCATCATTTCATTTCTTTGCATCGCGGCTATAACGTATTCTGAACGAACAACTTTTTGTGTGAAGTATTTCAACATCATTCGTATTAATAGCTTGCAGTAAATTTTCCAATAGCCGTCGTGAGGTGACCAGAGTCAGCAGGCTAATTTCAGCCCATTACCAGGAAATGTACATTATCAAGCTTACGAGAGACCGTACCCCTTCCATACTACGAAAAGACAGTTGGAAACTTATTAATGCCTACTTTTCGAAGTTCAGTACTTGACGCTTCATTTCCGCGGGAAAGTTCAGCCTATGTGAATGGACGTAATGAAGCAACGTGATGGATTCACAGCAATACATAAGAGAAGGGATGAGACCTCGAATCTTACTGGACCATGTGATAGTCTATAGGTGATGGAGGGAGATTTTGAAGGCTATATACTCGACGACCAGAGCTGGAGAGGACACTCGTATGCACACTCAGATTCAGATTCAGATTCACATTCGTACTCGTACTCTGGGAAGACACTCTTACGACGATTCTACGTCTGCACATCGGAGAAGATTTTAAATTAGTTCACTTCGCATCTACTCAAAAGTCACTCTCATTGGGACCTGTTATCACAATGACGAGAGGTAAAGTCAACGGGAGACCGGTTTTGACTAGTATAGAGCAGGAGAGCTTTTGTTACGAATTTAGTTATGCTACTGTTCTGTAATACGGAAGATTACAAGTGTATTCTCTCCATGAACATGGTGGTTTTGCTTTTAAAATTAGGACTCATTACGACTTTACGTAAGGAGTACAGTAGGAAGTGTTAAAGGCAGGAAAGTCATAGTACAGCTAGTGTACTATACACAAAGCAGAAGTAGGACTGGAATCCAAAAGAGATGACGCCGCCTGTACGAGAGATCCATCAATCATCAGCTTCTACATAACAGAGTCTACAAATGGTGAGCTAATGGCATAAATTACTGCAAGTTTTCGCGCAACAGTTCATTTTCTTAGGGTTAATTTAATTCAATTTTTCTTTTATTTCCGTAAGTTCAGATTTCGTTAATACGCCGTTACGTCACGTTTTTCATCTTAATAAATAGCTGTTTTAATTTGTATTTGCTGAAATTATTATTAATGATCCTTAACTTCCAAGTTAGTGTACTTAATGGATAGTGTTCCGTCACCCCACCCCTGGGAGTTAAGAGTCTCATTACGTGTTGTTATTATTATTATTATTATTATTATTATTATTATTATTATTATTATTATTATTAATTATCAGCTATCCTTTTCAAGCCATAAGCTTGAAGGCTGGCGCCCATGGGATATTGTTTATGGAGAAACAATGATATATTACTTATTTATATTAACATTAAGGTGACCCGACACGTCACAATTTTGTCACACATCTGTGGGCAGAGTGGGTACGTCACAGAATTTGTAAATTATTTCTTTAGAGGTATCAATAAGACAGAGAAATAAATCCGGCAATTTTAACACTGGCGAAGAAGGTATTTTCAACGCTCCTTAATTTAATCTCGTGCTCCTTCTCCAAACCTAGGTAAATCTCTGTTCACAGTGCAATTTGTCTTCCGACATGGGCTAGAGTAGGCAGCCTCAACTCAATGCCCTGTAAGGTCGTAACAAGGTGCCCTATTGTCCGGAATTCTGTAGCAGGTACCGTGCTGAAGTTAACGTTAGCATTGCCGGTCCGTTGCATACTTGTTTATGCTTGAGCAAATTAACCTTATTCTAACGTTAACATTTAATATATACCGAGCTCGATAGCTGCAGTTGCTTAAGTGCGGCCAGTATCAAGTATTTTGTAGATAGTGGGTTCGAACCCCGGCGGTTTCCCATTTTTACACCAGACAAATGCTGGGGGTATACCTTAGTTAAGGCCACGACCGCTTCCTTCATACTCCTGGCCCTTTTCTGTCCCGTCGTCGCCATAAGACCTATCTGTGTCGGTGTGAAAATGGGAAACCACATAACACCATCTTCAGGGCTGCCGAAAGTGGGGTTCGAACCCACTATCTCCCGAATGCAATCTCACAGCTACGTGACCTAACCCCCCGCAGCCTCCCGCTCGGTCAGATGGTGGAAATCAAAGCAGCCTTGGAGATAAGGACTCACGTACAGCACTTCTCCAAAAATGTGTCCCTAGCATTGAATAATTTCTCTAGATCCTCTATATATTGGGATAAAATGATAATTACATGAGCAAACCTTAGAATCTTCACCTTGAAGTTCTTTTTCTAAATATCTTCCTGATTTCATTTTCGGTCCGTTTATATAGACGTTAATTGCTATTTAGTCATCAATTCAAAGGCTGATTTGATCCTCAAAAAACACCACCTGTGGTTATGCGGTTATAAGGAAACCACTAAAAGCGTTGGCGGCACGAAATGAGGAGTAATGGGCAATAAGAGGAGTGAAGTAGTTTGCCATTGTTTTCTTCACTGGTCCAGAAAGTGCTATTGCATCATGACTGACCCTATGAGCAACCTACTCAGCCCCGCCAATACCCCAGCAACTTGCGTGTTCTCACAGCCATAAATTATACTGAGACTTCGGAGGAAGCTACAGTTTGTTCTGGCCTGTGCCGAGATATAGATACAAAAATACTACACCGATCAAGAAATGGTATCAATTGACATTAAACAGGAAGGAGAGAAAAATTCCTATTTTGCCTCACCCTTTTCTCTGGATAATATTGCTTTTCCTTAAATCCTGCTTATATGCATACCACATTAGCTACCACCCTCTATGTTAGAAGACATTTCGTTGCAGAAGAGGAGGAAGTGGCGTATCAGCGTAACGGGTACAGAGCACAAACTGTAAGACATAAAAAAAGTATTATCTTGATCAAAAATATCCTGAATGATGGCTTGGGCAATGAAGACCTGTAAGTTGGCCCACTCTCTTCCCGGATTTGACACAACTCTATTTTCTGTAGGGAAAGCTGAATACTGAAATATGTCCGACTATACCGCAAGACACGAAACAATGAAGACCTGTAAGTTGGCCCACTCTCTTCCCGGATTTGACACAACTCTATTTTCTGTAGGGAAAGCTGAATACTGAAATATGTCCGACTGTACCGCAAGACACGAAACACTCTACTGACAACGTTTATAAGACAAAGAAATAAATAAACAAAAAATAAAAAGTTAATCCTGCTTTCAACTTCTGTGTAGCAGGGGTTACGATTTCAAGCGTCATTTTTGAGCCCTAATTTCGTTAAAGTTGCTGCGTATAATCCAAAAAAGACTGGATGAGATAGTCTACAGGGATCTCATTACAAACCCATTCCTTCGAGATTTGTACCATTTTCGTCGTGCCAGAAACGTATCCCTCCAACGGCAATGGATACAAGAAGATTGAGCTACAGTCCACATCGCCTAGGAGAAATCACAAATTGCAATGACACATTGAAGATTGTCCTATTTCTCGTGGAAGTCTATTCCTGTACTTTCATGCTCCCCGGATCTCACTTCCCCCACGTGCCGACATATGGGACATGTTGAAAGAAACCGTTTTCAAGACATACGACCCTCCTACAAATATTATCGTATTACGCTAGAAGATAACGTCATTTTTGTGTCCTTACAACAACCTTTGTTCACTAACATGCTCGCTAATTTTCACAAAATTTATGAACACTTTGTTGCACGTGATTGTACACACTTTGCACACATACTGTACCATCATAATTAAATAACATTTCAACTCGTTTATTTTGCAGCATACTATAGTTAGTTAAGGTGTAGTGATGGGATATTCGATTCATTCAACTGATTAGGTTCATTTAAATCCATTCACTCGATACAATGATCCGATACACGGTACATTAGATTCACCGTCCCTGATTCATCTGGGTACTGGCAGACATTCAATTCGCCTGCTATTATGTGGTCTTCATTCTACGAACTGCTTTAGTATGAATATGATCTAGCTTTCAGATTTCTCTTTAGCCAACTCGGCGCATAACGTTACTCCACCAGTAGCAACTAAATGTCCAGAATTATATGAAAAAACAAAACAGAATTGTATATACAAAATATTTCTATTCACAATAACTACATATTAATATAAAACAATTTAGTTAAAATGAAATACATGAGAAAATTATTTTTGACGCACATAGATAGGTCTTGTGCCGACCATGGGATACGGAAGGGCTAGAAGTGGGAAGGAAGCGACCGTGGCCTTAATTAAGGTACAGCCCAACAGTAAATCATCTCCAGGACTGCCGACAGAGGGGTTCGAACCCACCATCTCCCGATTTGCAAGCTCACAACTGTGCGACCCTAAACGCACGGCCAACTCGCTCGATACAAGAAAATGACTTTTCTGGTTCAGAGATACTTTCTCATTAAGTTACATTATACATAGTTACTGTTAATAATAATAATAGGCAAAACGCATTTTTAACAATTTTGACTGAAAACAAAACAAAAATCATTAGTACTACCTGGTTCGTTAACGTCAAGAAACATCGCGACAAAATGGGCCTACCAAATGGCACGCAAAAACGAGACCTTTTCAGAACAAACGCTGTGACTTTTGGGACTTTCTGGGATGAGAAAGGGATAACTGATGAAAAGTGGTCGGCTGAATGTGATCGTCACAACGATTTAACGAAAACCTATTGGATCAACCGAAAATTGAATAAATGCCAGAATGTATATCAAAACATATCTTGCTCTCTAGTTCGCGGGTTTGAATAATACATAAATTAATTAACAATGATTATTGATTACTTGATTTTATACACTAAACTGATGTTTTCTACAGTGCTCAGAAAGTTTGTGCACTGAAACAAAACGGCTGAATGAAAATGCATATCAGGAATTATGTCAGATTTATCTTCAAGAACATTATCTTGGACACTTTTTCTGTGGTAAATGAGGGTATTCATTTGAAGTGAGCTGAGAGCGAGAGTCCGCTATAAAGACACAAGTGTACGATTGTTTCAGTGAGCCACGGCTCTTTAAGTCTCGCCCGCAGCGAAAGTTCGGCTACTCACTAATGTCCCGTGTCAGTGAGCATGCTGTCTGCTGTGATTCTGCCGACTCGTGTGTGTCATGAGTTCGCTGTTGCTGTGATTCGATTCCCTCGGACAGTTAAATATATCAATGCACTGCTTCGGAGCGTACACTCAGTAGCCACCTCTATTGAGTTCTACCGGGCGAGTTGGCCGTGCGCGTAGAGGCGCGCGGCTGTGAGCTTGCATCCGGGAGATAGTAGGTTCGAATCCTACTATCGGCAGCCCTGAAAATGGTTTTCCGTGGTTTCCCATTTTCACACCAGGCAAATGCTGGGGCTGTACCTTAATTAAGGCCACAGCCGCTTCCTTCCAACTCCTAGGCCTTTCCTATCCCATCGTCGCCATAAGACCTGTCTGTGTCAGTGCGACGTAAAGCCCATAGCAAAAAAAAAGTTGAGTTCTGTCTCTTCTGATGCCACTTAGCTTCGCTAGATGACATTATTGCTGCCATTATACCAAAACTAATCTGTTGAGGACAGGCAATACATTTGGTCTTTAATTTCTTTCTTTCTTTCTTTCTTTCTTCCTTAATCCGTTTAACCTACAGGGTTGATTTTGCCTCGACTGAGCGAGGGATGCCACATCTACTGCCTCAAGGGCAATGTTCTGGAGCGTGAAACTTTGGGTCGGGGGCATACAAATGGAAAGGATGACCAGTACCTCACCGTGGTGGCCTCCCCTGCTATGCTGAACAGGGGCCTTGTGGGGAAGGAAAGATTGGAAGGGATAGGCACAGAAGAGGGAAGGAAGTGGTCGTAGCCTTAAGTTAGGTACCATCCCAGCATTTGCCAGGAGGAGAAGTGGGGCAACCACTTCGAGGATGGCTGAAGTGGGAATCGACCCCCTCCCCCTAATCAGTTGACCTCCCGAGGATAAGTGGACCCCGTTCCAGCCCTCGTACCACTTTTCAAATTTCGTGTCAGAGCCGGGAAACGAACCTGGTCCTCTGGGGATGGTAGATAAAACCACTACACCGCACAGGCAGACATCTTTAATTTTTTTTTGAAATTATATTTTCTTAGCACCAATATGCATTGCTCGGTTTAAGAAACATAACGCTAGAAAACGACTTTCCGATCGCTTTTGGAAGTTCTATGTGGGCTATGTTTGTGAGCCCCTCTCTGAACTTCTATTCAGTGGGGTCGTTTCTGAAGTATTTGCGGTGGGAATTTCGGGTGACGCATTTGGTATAACGTTCATATGAGCATCCTTTTTGTCTTTCATTCTTTCTTTTACATGGCACAACAGCCCCGGAGGCCAAGGCCGACCAAGTTCGAATGCCTGCAAATTACGAGGTGTCGTGTGGTCAGCACGAAGAATCCTCACAGCCGTTATTCTTGGCTTTCTAGACTGGGGCCTCATCTCACTGTCAGATAGCTCCTCAATTGCAATCATGTAGGTTGAGTGTGTCTCGCACTAACCCTCCGATCCAGGTTAAAATCCTTGACCTGGACGGGAATAGAACTCGGGGCCTTCGGATAACAGGCAGGCACGCTACCTCTCCACCACGGGATCGTCCATATGAGCATCACCCAATTAAAATAATGCAAAAGCCACGAAAATGACAGTCCTGTTAGGGCCTACTAGGGACCACGTTCCAATTTCAATTCTTCATCCGTTGTTGTTGTTCCTTCCTTTTCATCCAATATTCCTTCATTGTTTCACTATGTTTCTTTTTTCTTTCTTCAGACAACTTTGTGCCGTTTTTCTTTGCCTCCCTCCCTTGGAATCCTTCCATCTTTAAAACTTTCTTCCTGAAAATTTCTCTTTCCATTACTTCTTCTTCTTCTCTGATGTTCTTTCTTTCCAAGTCTTTTTTGATCTCATGAATCCAGGTGGTTGTTGACTTTTTCTTCCAAATATACATGAAGATATTTTTGGTTGGTCTATTGTCGTCCATTCTGTAATATGTCCAAGAAATAGCAGTCTCCTCTTCCGTCTGTTATAGATATGTTTTCTATGTTCTGATAAATTTCGTTATTACTTTTTAATTTCCAAATTCTGTAGTTTTTAGAGGGCCTAATATTTTTCTCATAATTCTTCTTTCTAGAAATTCCATCCTTTCAAGATTATAATTGAGTATTAGGCAATCACTGGCATATAAGCATTCTGGTTTCACAACTGTGTTGTAGGGCTTTATTTTAAGATTTTTAGATAAACATTTTTGTTGTATGTAATTTTTGTTATACCATTTTTTGCATCCTTGCCTCTATTATTATTATTATTATTATTATTATTATTATTATTATTATTATTATTATTATTATTATTATTATTATTATTATTATTATTATACTGAGAAAAAACTGCATGCTGTCATTTCTTGATGGATACAGTACTTTTTCATCCATCTCTTGGCACAGGCCAGAGCAAAGTGTAGCTTCCACTGAAGTCCCAGTCTCATCCATGGCTATGACAATATGGAAGCTGCTGGGGTATGGGTCGTGCTGATTAATGACATTCTAAGCACAACCAGTGTGTCTGAGTGTCATGAAAGGTGTTGCTCATAGGGTTAGTTGTGCTACAATAACACTGTTTGGCCCAGTGAGGAAATCAATGGCAAACTACCTCACTCCTCATCTTGCCTAGTACGCCTCATCTTGGTACTGCCATTGGTTTTTGTGGTTTCCCTATAACTGCGTAGCCTTTGGTAATGTTATTTGAGGATCCAACCAGCCTCTGGGCTGATGACCTACCAGACAGACAGACTGAGAAAAATGTTTGAATGGACTCAGGTCTTCTTATACGGGAGCGACGCGAAGATTTATGAAAATTTTCCGGTGAAGTTAGAGTAACTTTGTCCCACAGAGAAGGCATACAACGCAGTTGAGGAAAAACATTAAAATCCAACTTTTTCAGCAAGGAAAGAACTGGAAGTTTCTGAGTGGAAGAGACATTGTTCTCCGGTTGTGGAATTCCCTGAGGGTTATTAATCAGACCAGAGTAGTTCTGCATATGAATAGAGAAGATTCAATTGGCGGAGAGTCCACAGGGTATAGCAGATAGCAATGCTATTCAATCAGGGATGGACAATCTCCATAGACATTTAAGTCAATATTTGCTTATATGAAGCCAAATACGGACATACGACTCTGTTAATTGGATTGTAATACAGAGGACAGACATGTATCACTCATTTCATTACTGATTAATATAATCATAATTTTAACGATATTTACTCTTTCTGATTCTAAAAGCACTACATTTTAATGATAATTTATTGAGCACATACATTCTTCTGGTAATTTCAGCATTAAACATCCTTTTGTGGTATGTGATTCATTGTTTCAAGAGGACCAAACTTAAAAAAATGTCGGTCCATTCTAATATTAATTGAGACAGAGATTGTTTTTCCAACCACTGTTGTTGGTGATTGTGCGTTAGTGGTCAGCGTAGTGACCTTCGGTCCAAAAGGTCCCGAGTCGATTCTCGGTCAGGCAGGCGATTCCTGCCACACCTGCTAAATTCCTCAGGATCGGGGACTCAGTTTTCGTGTACGTCGTAATAAAAAGAGGCTTTAAATGTGAAAGTACCAAGAGTTCTGACACCGAGCGAGTGGCGTCATGTAACTGTCAGCTTGCGTTCGGAAGATAGTGGTTCGAGCCCCAGTGTTAGCAGCCCTGAAGATGATTTCTCATTTTCACGCCAGGCTGTACCTTAATTGAGGCCACGACAACTTCCTTCCCACTCCTAGCCCTTTCCTCTCTCATCGTCGCCATAAGACTATCTGTGTCGGTGCGATGTAAGGCAAATTTCAAAAAAGTAAGAAGTCCTGATGAATTAAATATTCCCTCTCGTGTTCGAATTTTCCGCCAGGACCGAAGCAGGAGACCACCGTTGTATCAAGCAGCCGTTAGATGGTTATAGCGGTGATGGTCCTTTGGGACCACAAGGGCGTGCGTCTGACTGATTTCCTCACCAGGGGAGTTATGGTGAATGTTTGCCAGTTACTGTTACTGCGGAGCGTTTGTGGGCAGCAATTCGCAGAAAATGACCTGAACTTCTCTCAACAGGCGTCGTGTTGCTGCATGACAACTGTGAGTATTCCTGACTCTCTTACTAACTTTTGAAACACATATATTATATATAAAACTGCATTTAACTTGAAAATCTGAATATCTGCATTTAAAATGGAAATTATGAAAATTAACATTCATTAAATAAAATACACACTCGTCGGACCTTGTACTCACACTTACTTGTTACCTGCTTACTTACACATACGTTATTTGAAGGGCGCCAGCTGTCACTCAGTACAGCAATAATAGAATGAGACTCTTGACTATCTCTAGGGTGTGGGGTAATAAGCTTACTTTTGACAACATACCATATAAGTTCTGGGAAAAGGAGATTGGCGTTCGGTTTCCCCATTAATTTTGAGGTTAAGATATTTTACTGTCAATGAAATGAAACTATGAATTCGTTTGATAGAACAATATATATTCTTTAAATAATATATCAAAAAATAGTGAGTCTTGTTGCGATAAAACAGATGAGAATATGAAATTATGACATTGCAACTGAAAGAAACTAGGCATGAATTTGAATTCTTCTTGACCGGACATTTAACAATTTATACGAAATATTTCCCTCACTGATTCACTTGACTGTACCTTCAACACTTTTAGTGTAATTACGACGTATTCCTTCGATCTGGTGTTTACTGTAGATGTGTCACGCCTAACGTGGTGATGCATCCTTGTGACTGCTTCTTCTCCATATCATCTGACTTCATTGTAAGTCAATATGGTATTACCTCTTGGTAGGTCCAGCGTTGCCCTCTCTGACTTCATGGTAAGCCCTTGCGTCCGTGTCTTCCACTAAGTGACGGACCAACCAACTTTTGGCCTCACTCTCTCAATGACCAATAATTAATGGCTCACTGAGTCTTCACCATCTCTCGTTCACACTGGTTGACTAACCAACTAATGCCTCTTGATCTAGTAGACTTCTTCACTGTACTGCATCCGTATAACTAATGACTGACGCTACAATATTGTAACAGTAAATTTGGTACTTCGGTAGAGATGAGACGCAGGGCGTGTACCAGTCGCTGAAGTGCATACAGAGGGAGAGGGTTTGTTTAAATGAAATCTAAGAAACTTTTGTTCCAGAGTTTATTAAAAATTGAAATTAATATCACCTCTGTACAGCGTATACAGTCGAAAAAGTTCCTCGTCCTATGGCTGGCGATGTCCTTGGATTCCGGCAGCTCCATTTTCCATAGCAGCGAACCACCATTCGTCCCCCGATGGAAGTTCTAGAAGATCTATTCGGTGCTTTGAAGATCCATGGCGTCGAGGTAGTCCTTGTAAATGGTGAACATGAATGAACATCGTTCAGCTCTGGGGCGAGTTAGTGCAAAGGCTGCTTCTGCACAGATGATAGAGTGTTTATAAATGCTTTCAACAAGTCCAAACACAAATGTCTCGGTGAAATGTCACTTAACTTTATCACGTGTCAAGTGAAAGAAACATTCACAAATAAAGTCCACTCGGAACTGATTGTCAAGTTTAAGTTACTGAAAGTTTGTTGCACCTATTACAACATGAAGTAAGTTCATTGAAGCACTGTTCAATTTAAATGAAATAAAGATGTTCCGCTCGTGAATCAAACTCGTTCACGTGTTGAAACCAAAAGACGAAATTAACTGAGTACTGACAGTCCTTGGTTTTGACTGTTCGTAAACTAAATGTACACTGTTCATTAGAATGGAAATGCACTGTTCATTAAAATAGAGATGCGCTGTTCACACCTGCACAGTTCACAGTTCACAGTTCATGACCACAGTTTACGGATTGGTAAATTAAATTTGGATTAAACACAGTTTATAACTTAAAGTATCGAGTCCTCGGCAAGGAGCAATCAGATTCAAGTCCATAAAATTTCAATTTCGAACACTCGAAAATGTTTGCGGGTCTCGGACACTCGTATAGAGTAACAGTCAATAAATAATGTCCAGACGATACACAATTCACCTCACGTCCTATCGGAGTAAAAGGTTGTCACAATATAAGGAAATCTGAATAAGTCCACATTCAACGTGACTATATTAAAGTCCACGAACTTGAAACTTAGCAGCGGCTTCACGCTCGATTACCACACCCGCGAACTGACGGTGCGAATACTACAGTCTAATGTGCTTATAGAAATCCCGGCCACAAACTGGTATCACATTCTGCAGCGCACTGCTGCTCACTATAACATGCTGCAACACACACTCACATTCACTGATCTGCTGAGCGAAGCAGCACGTATTTATATTTGATCCGAAACTCGTAGAACATTCTCCATCAATCCAGGCTTTGTAGTGCAGCGAGGCATGCTGTGACGTCACCCGCTCACTACGTCACACGCGCGCAGCTCTTGCTCGCTGTCGAGTCAGTTCTTCGTAAGCGGTCCGGAGCATAACACGTAAGTTTAAGATTTTCATAACGGGGACTTAGTCTGTACCGCCGTTAACGGTACATCTCCCCCTCCTCCTGGGGAAAAGAAAATTCGATAGGATTTTCTTTTAATGATATTCTCTCCTGAAATATTTCTTTAGGTTGGCTGCATTGTAAATGCCCTCGATGCTTCCATCCAATTTCTTAATTTTGTATGCCCCGTTCTCGAGAACCTCTGCAATCCTATATGGTCCTACATAAAGCGGGCAAAACTTTGCATAAATGCGAAGTTCGGGATGTGAAACAGCTGGTTTTCTTATCAAAACATAATCATAGACCCTAAGTGGTTGTCGAAACGCGCGGTTTCGGTATCGGTTCTCTCTGATTCTAGCAGCGTGTCTGAGCTTCTCCCTTGTTGCGTCCACGCGAGTCTGATGAGTAATTGCTGGATCTTGAGGTGATGGTAATACTTGGTCCCATGGCCTGTCAGGCATGACATCTCTATGTACAGTCATGGGGATGTCCTGCGTAGACTCATGAACAGTTGAATTTACACATTGCTGCATCACGGGTAAGACTTCGATCCATTTCCAGTGTTGAGTTCTGCAATACAGACGGCAAAACCTTGCAATCTCGCGCATGATTCTCTCAGCGGGATTAGCCTCTGGGTGTCGAATAGAATTCATAATGTGTCGTATACCGAGTTCTTCAAGTACTGTTTGGAACTCCATAGATGTAAATTGGGATCCATGATCGGTGAGTAGGAACTCCGGTTTTCCCATCTCTGGAATAATGTTTTTCTTGATCCTTCGGAGGATGTTTCCAGCATTAGCCTTCTGTATGGGCAGTAGCAACGTATACTTAGAGAAGACATCTACTGCCACCACAATGTGCCTGTTGCCGCGGTTCGCCTTGGAGTGGCCCGTATAGGTCTAAAGCCAATATTTCACCAGGTTTTTCGGGAAGAAGTGGCTTTGGAAACTCCCTCAACAATCTATTATTAGGCTTAGTTCGTTGGCAGACATCACAAGTTCGGAGAACGTTTCTAATATCACGTCTCATGTACTCCCAAGTGAACTTTTCCTTTATGATCATCATTACTTTATCCGTGCCGGCATGTCCAGATATTGAATGACAGTGCCAGATAATGTTGGACCTTAAGCGTGGAGGAGCATAAATTCGGCGTTTGGTTTTGGCATGATCAAGATACTTATACAGTAATCCATCATGAAAGCAAAAAAGATTGAGCCAACATTGAGATGCGAAAATAGTCATCGTCATTTGCAGGAATCAAACCCTTAAAAAATCTAATCAATTCTCGGGACTTCCTATCTCTCCCCTGTGCTTGGGGTAAGTACTGTAATTTCCTAAGAAATTCCTCATCTTCGTTGCTCATGACTTCTATGTGATGACTAGTGACGACATCGACCGGATTGCGGCTTAAAGCATCAGCTAGGATGTTCTTCCTTCCTGGTCTGTGGATAACAGTTATGTTGAACTGGTGAATAAAGAGTGCCCACCGGGTTACTCTCTCGCTAGTTAGATCAGAAGACATGATAAATGTGAGGGCTTTGTGATCCGTGTAGATGGTCACGGGATACCCATATATAATCTTCCTCCAGTACAACAAGGAATATACAATAGCAAGAGCCTCAAGTTCCGTAATAGTATAGGACCTCTCATGTGGTCTCAACTTCCTGCTCATGAATGAAATAAAGATGCGGACATCAGGCTTCTCAGGATCGATTTGGTATAGTGCCGCGCCGATGCCTACGGAGCTGGCGTCGCACTCAATGCAAAAGGGCCATTCAAAGTTAGGATATGCTAACTGTACGCTTCCCTGAAACATCTTCTTTGTTTCGGAAAAAGCCTCCTCGCATTCTTTTGACCATTTCCACTTATTATTTTTCTTGAGCAGCAGCTGCAAGGGTGCTACCGTTTTGGTGTAATCTGGGCAATGCTGTGTAAAGAACTGACATAGTCCCAGAAATTGTCTCACATGTTTAATTTTTGTGGGTTTCGGGAAATCCAAAATACTTTGAATCTTGGCCGGATTAGGCCTGATCCCGTCTCCACTAATGAGGTGACCCAAGAACAGTACCTCTGTCTTAAAAAACTGGCTTTTACAGGCATTTATCTTAAAATTTTTGGTTTTGAGTTCGTCGAGTACCTTATTAACGTCTTCAATGTGTTGCTCTAAGGACTCCGAAGCTATTAGGATATCATCAACATAAATCGTTGCGATTTTTTTAATCTCATCGGATAATTGATTCTCAAGAGCCCTGATGAGAACTGCCCCTGAATTCTTGATCCCGAAAGGGAGACGGTTGAATGCATATGTAATGTTTTCGAAAATAAAGCCTGTGAATTTCCTGCTATCCTCCGCCAATAAGATGTGAAAATAAGATGACGTCATGTCCATAGTAGAGAAGAGTTTCATGCCTCTAAATTTTCGGATGACATCCCTGAGTGAAGGTGGGTGGTCATGTTCCAATACAAGCCTGTCATTGAGCATGCGCGCGTCTAGGCACAAACGCAGACTGCCATTCGGTTTTTTTACAATAGCCAAGGGGTTTAGATACGGAGTGACACATTTAGAAATGATACCATTATTTTCCATTTCCTTTATCACAGTCCTGGCTTCTTCTCGGTACTTCTCAGGAACTGGATAGGGCCGTTTTTTATAAGGAGAGGTGTCCTTGACGTTCAATTGTTATTCAAAATCTCTAATAACGCCTGGTTTGTCATCAAAAACTTCAGGGAATTTTTAAAATATTTGTCGAGTTGCTTCTGCCACGCGGGAATCGAACTCTGGGCTTTCAGCCGCACTGGTGAGAAATATGAAGTGATCACGACCTTCGTCGAATATATCCTCAAAAATGGGCACTTCCTGGCCCTCGACGGGTCCCTCTTGACCGGGTCTACCCTCTTCGCAATCTATTTCATCGGCAGGCAAAGCATCGCTCATCTTGCCTCCGGTTTCTATGAATGGGGTACCCAGACCTTGGCACTTCAAATTATTACAGTCTACCAGCTGCAACTCTACAGAGTCGATATTAAAAAATCGTATGACGTTGGCAGGATAATCAATGATTCCCCCATACTTGGCTAGGAAATCTGACCCTAGGATGACGTTGAACTTCATTGGCGAAATAACTAGGAATATATGCTCGAACTGGACACCTTCAATGTCAAATGTAACAAAAGCTTGAAATTTACATTTGATATGCCTGTCCGGTACTATCCCTTTAATTTTAATCTGTGCGACTGGTATCAATAACATGTCTTCTCCTCCCTTCAACATTTCAATTAACCTCTCAGACATTAACGAAGCTTGAGCTCCAGAATCGATTAAGGCAGTTACATAAAGGGTATCCAAAGTAATACTAATAACTGGAAGGCTTCGTTGGACCTTCGGTGTTGTAGGAGTGGGATCTTCATACAAGAGATCCGAGTCATCCAAGTACCAGTAATTAATATTAGTGACACAAATTATTTCCCCTCTACTACGGTTTTCAGGCAATCTTATTGTTGTGTTGTCGAAGTTTTTTTTTATTGCGCCTGTCGACTCAGGGTTGGTCGCAGGCGTCGTGTTCTGTCTTCTGGCATGCTCTTGATATTCTAAAGAGGTAGCGCCAGGTAATCCTTCATCCCGGTTTCGATTCTGGATATATTCGCGAGTTTCTCTCCATCTTCTTTCGATCTCGGCTCTCGGCGAATCTCTATCTCGAGTAAGTGATTCGGTAGGTTTCTTCCACGTTTGATTACGTCTATAAGGCGCACTTTGCCTGTATGGACGTCTCCTGAATCGTTGGAAATGAGATAACGGATCTCTCCGTGGTTCTACTTCCTCACGGGGTTCGGGATTCGATCTCGGCGGGTTATTAACTTCGACATGGTTAGTTGCAACTTCTTTCGTCTTAGTAACCCTAGGTAGATTTTGTGTATGTGCAGTGTCAAGTTTCCTTAATAAATCATCAAGTTGTTCTAGGTCTTGAACATTGGCTGCCACAAGAATTTCTTGTACATGCGCCGGAAATTGTAAAGTTATTACCTGTATTAACTCCTGTTCTGGCAAAGGAGGATCAAAGAATTGCATCTTCTTCAATTGGGAAATGAGAAAATCAGAATATCGTGAAGAATTAATAGCTGTGTTGTATCTCCTAGAGTATAATTGTAACTTAATCATATGCTGAATTTCCGAATTCCAAAACCTCTTCAACAAGGCTTCCTTGAATTCATCATAGGTTTTAATGTTAAATTTAAATGCTGTGTACCAATTTAGTGCTTTCCCTTCCAATAATCTAGAAGCTATCCTCAATTGATGATCGGATCGTACTTTATTCTCTTGAAAGTACTCTTCAATATTGAGAAGGAATTCTTTCGCTGTGTACTCTTCCTTTCCGGAAAATTTTGTAGGTTTATCGTCTGATAATTTTAAAACAGTGGACATGCTAGAAGTATCTCCGCTAGACCCTTGACACTGGTGTGTAGACACCTCCTTCTCCACCTGAGAGATTCTATTATCAATCGTCTCTATTTTTCCTTGCAATTCGACCTTGATAGTCTTAACTTGCCCACGGATGGAGTTTTCCACACTCTGGACTTCCTTTTCGAGGTCCTGTTTCACTTCATTTACATCGCGGCCTATGCGAATGATTTGAGTATGTGCGCTATCTAATTGGTTTTTTACATGCTTATTGGTTTCCTCCTGCCTTGTTTTAAGTAGATTGACCTCATTATTTATTTTCTGAAAGTTAGTCTTAAAAGATTCATGGATGTTATCCTGAATAGAGGCTATTTTTGCTTGTGCCTGTGATAACTGACCATGGGATTCCTTAAATTCTGCCTTTAAGCTTTCAACTTCTTTAATCAATTGATGTGAGGTGGGAAATGAAGCTTTTAAGTCTTCAACTATTTGTAGTTTAAGGTCCTGTTTTACTGTTTCTAAGTCATGGGTGAGGCGTTCGTTTATTTCCGTAAACTTAGAATTAATCTTCGCATTAGTTTCTGAGAATCGTTTTTCAATCTCGGAACCAGCTTTAGTAAGCCTATTTTCCAAATTAGCATTAACTTCGGTAAACTTGGTATTAATTATTTTAGTTACTTGTGTGATACGACTTTCTAAGTTGGCTGTAGTTGCGGTACTGGTCTCATTGATACGAGTGTTAATATCATTAATACGAGATTCTAAAGTGGTACCTAACTGAGCAGTTGCAGCATTGACCTCATCAATACGAGTGTTAATCTCAGTAATACGAGATCGTAAAGTAGTACCTAATTGAGCAGTTACGGCATTGGCCTCATTAATACGAGCTTGTAAATCAGCACGTACTTGAGCAGTTGCAGCATTGGCCTCAGTAATACGAGCTTGTAAATCAGCACCTACTTGAGCATGCGATTTGGCGATACGTTCATTTAAGCTAATCTTAAGAGCTTCAATAGCCGCTAAAATATTTTCCATTTTGATGGTAATATATTTAAACCAAGCAACAAGAAAATCATAAATCACTTGAAAAGAATTCAGATATCACCATTATTGTCCAATGGTTAAACGTCCATGTTCAAAGTCATTCAAACATTCTTAAAAGAAAAATTTCCAAGACATTTAACACACAAGAATTATCCCATATCATTGATAACACTTCTTATTAGTGAGAAGTTAAATCGTGTTAGAAAGTTCACTGTAATGTCAATGGTTATTCCACATAAAGCACTGGAAATGTATCTGAATTAAATTACTAAGTCACACGATTTTAGTGCGATTTTGTCTATCACTGCACTTCTTAATTACTAGTACTTCAAAATTGAGCTTAGAATGGTTAAGTGTCAATTTAATGTCTGCTGCACTCATAATTAAGTTCTCATATTGCTGAAGCGCTAATTTCTAATTTTACTGCACTCCAAATCGGCCCCGATACGACTGGGGCGCCAATTTCTACCCCTCTCCTCTGTAACAGTAAATTTGGT
Source organism: Anabrus simplex (assembly GCF_040414725.1). Taxonomy (NCBI): domain Eukaryota; kingdom Metazoa; phylum Arthropoda; class Insecta; order Orthoptera; family Tettigoniidae; genus Anabrus; species Anabrus simplex. Next base: position 59,498,534 of record NC_090272.1, on the reverse strand, counting down.
ACTTCGGTAGAGATGAGACGCAGGGCGTGTACCAGTCGCTGAAGTGCATACAGAGGGAGAGGGTTTGTTTAAATGAAATCTAAGAAACTTTTGTTCCAGAGTTTATTAAAAATTGAAATTAATATCACCTCTGTACAGCGTATACAGTCGAAAAAGTTCCTCGTCCTATGGCTGGCGATGTCCTTGGATTCCGGCAGCTCCATTTTCCATAGCAGCGAACCACCATTCGTCCCCCGATGGAAGTTCTAGAAGATCTATTCGGTGCTTTGAAGATCCATGGCGTCGAGGTAGTCCTTGTAAATGGTGAACATGAATGAACATCGTTCAGCTCTGGGGCGAGTTAGTGCAAAGGCTGCTTCTGCACAGATGATAGAGTGTTTATAAATGCTTTCAACAAGTCCAAACACAAATGTCTCGGTGAAATGTCACTTAACTTTATCACGTGTCAAGTGAAAGAAACATTCACAAATAAAGTCCACTCGGAACTGATTGTCAAGTTTAAGTTACTGAAAGTTTGTTGCACCTATTACAACATGAAGTAAGTTCATTGAAGCACTGTTCAATTTAAATGAAATAAAGATGTTCCGCTCGTGAATCAAACTCGTTCACGTGTTGAAACCAAAAGACGAAATTAACTGAGTACTGACAGTCCTTGGTTTTGACTGTTCGTAAACTAAATGTATACTGTTCATTAGAATGGAAATGCACTGTTCATTAAAATAGAGATGCGCTGTTCACACCTGCACAGTTCACAGTTCACAGTTCATGACCACAGTTTACGGATTGGTAAATTAAATTTGGATTAAACACAGTTTATAACTTAAAGTATCGAGTCCTCGGCAAGGAGCAATCAGATTCAAGTCCATAAAATTTCAATTTCGAACACTCGAAAATGTTTGCGGGTCTCGGACACTCGTATAGAGTAACAGTCAATAAATAATGTCCAGACGATACACAATTCACCTCACGTCCTATCGGAGTAAAAGGTTGTCACAATATAAGGAAATCTGAATAAGTCCACATTCAACGTGACTATATTAAAGTCCACGAACTTGAAACTTAGCAGCGGCTTCACGCTCGATTACCACACCCGCGAACTGACGGTGCGAATACTACAGTCTAATGTGCTTATAGAAATCCCGGCCACAAACTGGTATCACATTCTGCAGCGCACTGCTGCTCACTATAACATGCTGCAACACACACTCACATTCACTGATCTGCTGAGCGAAGCAGCACGTATTTATATTTGATCCGAAACTCGTAGAACATTCTCCATCAATCCAGGCTTTGTAGTGCAGCGAGGCATGCTGTGACGTCACCCGCTCACTACGTCACACGCGCGCAGCTCTTGCTCGCTGTCGAGTCAGTTCTTCGTAAGCGGTCCGGAGCATAACACGTAAGTTTAAGATTTTCATAACGGGGACTTAGTCTGTACCGCCGTTACCGGTACAATATGTACCCACCTTATATAGACGTTGGTTGACACCGCTACGTAATCTCCAGAAATAACAATGACATACTCCCACAACGCGGCAAATATGACATACAGTTGTGAAATAGCTCGGGGCGGCTGACTCTCTGAGCTCATATCTAAATAAATACGATGACGTAGCCATGGAGTGGCGATGACTTGGCAGAATCGGCAACAATATTGCACAATGCACCAACGTCACATCCAATCTCTGATATATACAACAATTCTCACTGTACAGGTATTGAGTGTTATTCTACACATACGTATATATGCATACATCTAAGTACAATCTTGCAAGCAACAGGCAATTGCAAAATCGAATTGAATAAAACGGATAATTACAATAATAGTAACAATATCACAGATAAAATTATAATAATACTGACATAATAATAATAATAATAATAATAATAATAATAATAATAATAATAATAATAAAATACAGATAAAATCATACAATAATAAAAATACAGATATCATCTTGTAACGGGATTTGAACCGTTACACAACTTTAGACCAAATGCAACGAACAGCACGCATGAATTACCGCGGTGTTTCCGGTACAGTTGAAGAAATCACCTGGGAGGTGACCCTAGTGTACCGCTAAATATGTGCTTGCACAAGAACAGTGATTATACTGAGTAGTAATGCGTATCAGTGCCCTGCAACAGTATGCCTTGATACCTGTCTGTAAAATAAAGTTTCTCCGTGTAGACCCTTGTTACTTTATCTCTTGATATCTTGTACAGTCGCTCAGAAAAGGAACGAACTCGTGGTATTTAATAATCTTCGCATTTGTTACTTTATTTGACTTCATTTTATTTATTATCAAAATATAACTCACCTTCCATATAAATAAAACCCTGGGAATACTCACAACGAACACTATATCTTTCTTTCTTTCTTTCTTTCTTTCTTTCTTTCTTTCTTTCTTTCTTTCTTTCTTAATCCGTTTACCCTCCAGGGTTGGTTTTTCCCTCGGACTCACCGAGGTATCCCACCTCCGCCGCCTCAGTCTTGCAGCGTGAGTCTTTGGGTCGGGGATACAACTGAAGAAGAGGTTCAGCACCTCGCACAGATTGTAAGGGATGCAGAAGGATGAAGGAAGCGGCCGTGACCTTAAATTAGGTACCATCCCGGCATTTGGGAAACCACGGAAGACCACTTCGAGGATGGCGGGAATCAAACCTCCTCTACTCAATTGACCACCCGAGGCTCAGTGGACACCGTTCCAGCCCGCGTACCACTTTCAAATTTCGTGGCAGAGCCGGGAATCAAACTATGGCCTCCGGGGGTGGCAGTTAATTACACTAACCAAAGGTTCAATGGTTTCTGAGAAAAGTGTACCTCTGAGGATGGGAAGTTCAGGACAATCTACTTACATGTGATGGTGGTGGTGGTGGTGGTGGTGGTGGTGGTGATTACTGTTTTAAAAGGAAGTACAACTGAGCACCCATCCTCTAGTAACACTAATCAGAGGGTAAAATGGGAGAGGTAATATTGATAATTTTACGTGGCAATTCAAAAATTGAAGGTGTCGGCAAAAGAAAGGGAAGTTCCACTAAAAACTGAAACCGAAAGACTCCCCAAGCCTCGGAAGCCTAATATCGGCAGGCGGGTGTTACCATGAATGTTATTCTACCACCCCCATCCACAGGAGTGGTTCATCAAAAACTAGTGTAACAATTTCGGCACTATTCCCTGCGCACCATTCATGAGTCCTATACTAGTTATATCCGAAGATCGTTCTTCCCCTTATAATATTCTATGGTTGTTTCCTAAATGGCTTTCTTTACAGCTTCCACTTCTTCAGGCTGACTAATGTGGGACTCAAAGATAGATAGATAGATTTATTATTTTTATTTAGATCTACAGTAATAATACCCATTTGATCCGTTATAAATAAAAATAACAATGTCCAGCCTAAGCCAAAATTCATACTCCATCAATTAACTTTCTAAATGACCTCTTACACAGGCGGATGTCCAGACCACATGTAATGGCCAACCCTATAACCCTCTAATCTGACAACTAACTTGGTGGACCCCTACACAGGCGGAATACCAGACAACAATGCAAGGTTCCACCCCTAGCTAAATCTGCTAAGCTGCCTCTAGCATGGACGGATGACCAGCGCACATGCTAGGGCACCCCCTACATCTAAATTAAGCCTATAACTAATTACTTGCAACATTCAATCTATACTAATTCTATCCTAGTACCTCTTATCATTAACTAATAAATCAGTCCCCAATACTATCTCAATACACATAAATACACCTTCAGTTGAATAAATATCCTCTAAACTTCGCTATCTCTCTAATATCCATCCATCGAACTCAACAATCATTCACTTCATTTCCAGCCACATATCATTACATATCTACCTCTTATCATGAAGACACCTTTACTAGAATAAATACCCACTAAACTTCGCTACCTTTCTTATCATCCATTCGCCATCATGCCCCTGCAGAGTATACACGCAAACGTTTGCACATTCCATTCCTCCTACATTTCCTCTACTTGACTCTCTCGGGGTTGCTGATTCCATGCTTCAGCGGTATTATGAATGTCACAGACATTATACACGCTAACCTTAGCATATTCCATTCCTCCTACATTTCCTCTACTTGACTCTCTCGGGGTTGCTGATTCCATACTTCCGTTGCACTCAGATTCTGCTACTACGTATTCTACTCATGTTGCAACTTTATCACTGCACTACCTATCTGTTCCTGCTCATCTTATTCAGCTATGCTTAATCTAATTAAATAATCATCTACAACCAACTTTGCTTACCGATTTACCATTAACTAATAAATCACTTACCAATACCATTTAAACTTTGCTACTTCTCTCAAAACGAATGGTAAGATCGTGTTATTATGGCCTTCGACTTTACAAACAATGCTCCAATACGTAATGCAAGTCTATCCCTTTGACCCTTTTCCTGATATGGAGTGAAATGTTATTTTAATACTACTACTACTACTACTACTACTACTACTACTAATAATAATAATAATAATAATAATAATAATAATAATAATAATATTTGTTTTACGTCCCACTCACTAGAGGAGAAGGTCCAAATATGGGCTAGTGTTGGTATTGGGGGTGCACGATTCTGTAGCCTGGCACAGGGTGTTGGATCTTATGAGGCTCAAGGCCACAAAGCAGGAATGTAAGCGACGTCAGTCTGGTACAGGTAGTGTTTCGTACATTCCGTGTTAGATATATTTCATAGAGTCACCCCAGGCGCTGCTAAAAGTTTTACAGGTAAGAGTGGAACATTCCTTTTCTTGTCATTCATCACAATAAGAGATATCGAGGTATGTGATACGTGCTCTTAAATATCAGAGCTTTTATTTGGGGAAATACATGAGTTTGTTTTTAATAACTGTAGACCATCTCAACTCTTCAAACATCATTGGCGTTATGGTCTAAATTTGGTCTACCGTGCGTGGTTCTAACGTGGGCTAGTGAGGGAATTGGTTTAAAGAGGCTCAAGAGGTGGTGTAGAGAGTCCTTTTGTCATTTCACCACTTACTACATTATCGAAGAAAACTAGTAACCGAGAACCTAAAGCGAGTGGTTCTTTCCTAATATCCGGGACTCCTTACAAGTCTCGACTGTCAGAGTCAGTTGGGAAGCTGACAGCCAAACCTCAGCGAAACATGAGCAGCAGCATGCTAAATTTTGATCTAGGAACAGAAGGTGAAGGAAGAAAATTGAGGGTCACAACGATGACAAGGAGGAAGGCAGGGAAAAGCATACCTGGAAAAGGCGAAAATACATTCCAAGGACAAGTAAAACGGAAACTTAAAGAACGAAGTTCAGATTCTGATTCGGAAGAGTTTGTAGACATATCGATGAAATTGGATATGATGGAGATAGTTTTATGGATTATCCTCGGGGAGATTCAAGGCCGCCAGATGTAAGTTTTGGGAGAGAAAATTTTCCGAAGACTCTTCCTGTCAATTGTGGATAATGTGTTTTATGTGCTGCATGTGGGCACACAGTGAGTGTGCGGGTGAAGAAAATGAACAATACATTTATGACTTTTGTAAATAGTATACGCAGTATTACTGGAATATTTTATGTTTACTTTTTATTTGTCTTCAGTATCATTACTGCGATTATTTTATTTTCTTGTGCTTAATGCCTTGATTTCATTTTGTTTTTAAATCATTTTAAAAGTAGCCCATATTTTTACCACTGAATGAAAAACTAAGAAAGTGACACATTTGATTAAATCTTGATTTGTACTTAGATCATTGCTGCATTTCAAATGTTCTTGTTTGTATGCTCTGGCTAATACATCGAGTTAAAATTTGCAGTTATTTCTTCATTTCTGTCTACAGTGGTTTGCCAGTCATTTCACAGAAAGGAAATGGTAGCCCATATTTAGACCTTCTCCACTATAATATTTATATTTTTCGGAGACACCGAGGTGTAGAAATATTTTCCTGCCGGAATTCTGTTCTGTCTGTTAGGTCATCAGCCCAGAGGCTGGTTGGATCCTCAAATAGCACCACCAAAGGTTATGCAGTTATAAGAAAACCGCAAAAACCAATGGCAGCACCGAAATGAGGCGTACTAGGCTAGACTAGGAGTGAGGTAGTTTGCCATTGCTTTCCTCACTGGGTCAGAAAGTGCTATTGCAGCACGACTGACCCTATGAGCAACACCTTTCATAACACTCAGATGCATTAGTCGTGCTCTGAATGTCATTACTCAGCACCACCCATACCCCAGCAGCTTCCATATTGTCACAGCCATGGATGAGACTGGGACTTCGGTGGAAGCTACACTTTACTCTGGCCTGTGCCAAGAGATGGATACAAAAGTACTGTATCCATCATGAAATGGCAGCAGGCAAGGGAATTCTGTTATGTGCCAATTAATCTACCGACAGGAGGCTGACGTATTTGAACACCTTCACACACCACCAGACTGAACCAGAATCGAAGTTGCCAAGTGATAATCAGAAGGCCGGCGCTCCACAGTCTGTGGTGCTCACAGTAGCGGCGATTATGGGGGGTGAGGAGGGACATTCGCCCCCCCCCCCCCCACTTTCTGGGGAAAATATTACATTTTTATTCCATATTAGCTGGCTGGAACTAAGAATTAAAGGCATTATTTTAAAAAGCAATTTGTACAAGAGCTGGCGTCTTATGAGCTAATTCGTTCCTTTAATTATTAACAAAATTACTAGCGGAAATACTCAAATACTGTTCGTCTCAGCTAACAGATTTCTATAGCGCCATAGCAAATAGTGAGGAACGGTAGCAGGGGTATTTTTTGGCAAGGTCATGGACACTGAGGTATGAATTCACCACTTGCCGCGCGCATTCGTCAGTCTGGCAGTCTATTTAGTGCCTGTTAGTTTCTTAGTGTGTAGTCAAATATGAAATGATTTTTAATTGTATAAACACGCGTACTTATATTTAATAGTTGTAATAAATGTGTAATATAATTGCTTTGATGAAAGTTTTATTGTATAATATTGAATCCAAATCTCAAAAAACTATTATTACCGCACTTAAATTGGTAAACTGTCAACCTTTACCTCTGTCGAAATTCGCTCAGAGAGCATAAAAAACATTTCATTCTTCAATTACCGGGCGAGTTGGCCGTGCGGTCAGGAGCGCGCCGATGTGAGCTTGCATCCGGGAGATAGTGGGATCGAATCCCACTGTCGGTAGCCCTGAAGGTGGTTTTCCGTGGTTTCCCATTTTCACACCTGGCAAATGCTGGGGCTGTACCTTAATTAAGGCCACGGCCGCTTCTTTCCAACTCCTAGGCCTTTCCTATCCCATCGTCGCCATAAGACCTATCTGTGTCGGTGCGACGTAAAGCCACTAGCAAAAAAAAAATAGCTTTCTTCAATATTGATTTATATAAACCCGCCGTCCGCTATATCCCACAAACCCAGGTACTGTTTGTTGTCTGTAGCCTATATGTTTTTGCCAGCTCACTTTTACTTCCCAGTTGCCGCTGCTGGGTTCTCATCCCGGCCTAATAATATTTTTGGCATGTTTTTATGGTCGGATGGCCTTCCTGATGCTAAACTCATTTGAGGAGCTAATGCAGATGGAAATGAATGACGATGAATGAAATTGAGTAAGGAATCCGTTGTGGCCAAGGTATAGCAACTGTCGCGGCATTTACCTGGTGTGAAAATGAGAAACCATCGAAAACTGTCTTCACCGCCGCTACCTTCCCAATCCTAGCCCTTTCCCATCCTTACACTGTCGAAAACCTTGGATGTGTTGGTACGACGTTAACCCGATAGGCATAGCAAAAAATAGAATTCTTGACAGGTGGGCCCTATTCTCACAGACGAGCAGGTCGCCTATCGGGATTCAGCTCTAAAGACCTGCACTAAGTCTCTCCGCAGGTCACACGCCATTATTATACTTACTTTACTGACACTATCTAAAGCAATAGCTAAATCCTTCGGTGTGTTAAACAATTCAGCACGATCAGATATGTAACCACTCTCGAAAAACGCGTACAGCAATGCAAATTCAATTACGATACCTACTGAGAAACGCTAGAATGACGAAGATGTTGAAGTACAAAAGGAAGAACTGTTAAAAATAGCACTGAAGAAAGGAAATCATTGTCATTCTCTCCACATGAGAGTAGTGATTGTCCCACGCCTGGTCGAACAAAGTTAACAAAAGAAATCCTCTTTCACAGTTAATAAATATTGGTGAAAAAGAAACTACTCATCCGACAACTCTTAGAACGACTTTGTATTATTCCTGTTTTCTTTAACACCAATTTACATTTTAACACTGGGGAGAGAAATGGCTTCACAAATTCAAGTGGATGCATTATGTGTTAAGTTTAGACTTTCTGCTTCTTGGCAGCGATAACTTCCGCTATGCGTTATCTCGCTCGTATTACGTCAATAGCATCACTCCTGGACCAAAAAAAGAGCTTTCCAATACTCTAAACCGGAACTGCAGTATCTTCTACTGCGTTACGATACACCTACTTTGCATTTTGATTTCTTTATAAATAGTTCCATAGTTTACGGTTATTTTGTTTTTAAGTCTGGAATAAATTTACATTAAATTCTGAGTAAATCATGCTGGATGTATGCAGAAGAAATTTTTTTAAAAATTTATGGTCATCTCATGCGGTAGCAGCGATTGGGAATTAGAAGTGTGGGGGGGGGGCCGAGGAGGAGGGGTAGACATCTAAATTGAAAAGAAAAAAAAGTTATTTAATGGTATGTTTCGATGCCCTCTGAGCGACTTTCGATAGGGACGTAGGTAAGGGTTATTCTGCCCGAAGGCAGGTCCGAACCTCCGCAGAGGTATTCCTACGCCGGAGTTTACGTGTGGTAGGGTGGCCAGTTCCTTTCCGCTCCTCCATTCCCTTACCCCCCACCAACAGCGCGTGGCAACCCAACCGACACAGATAGGTCTTATGGCGACTATGGGATAGGAAAGGCTTAGGAGTTGGCCTTAATTAAGGTACAGCCCCAGCATTTGCCTGGTGTGAATATGGGAAACCACGGAAAACCATCTTCAGGGCTGCCGACAGTGGGATTCGAACCTACTATCTCCCGGATGCGAGCTCATAGCTGCGCACCCCTAACCGCACGCCCAACTCGCCCGGTCTCTTCTAGTTCTAACACTTGTAATTACATGTATGGAATAGGGCTTAATGTAGAATGTTTATGATACATTTTGTGGTTCTAATAATCATTACAATTTATTCAGAGATTCTTCACGGATATGGCGAATTGCTGTAAAAGCAGGTCTAGAGGTACACAAAAGTCCAAGTAATAGTATTTTTTGAACTGCACTGTTGTAGACACTGCATAGCCTGTAGGTTGGGGAATTTTTGTGAGCGGTTGTTCTGACTTGTTTATTCTGAAGATTAGTGAGGGAGAGTGTTGAATTTGGACAAGGCCGAAATAGGTTCGATTTCCTTTTAAGATTGGTAATAAGTTAGCTAAGGGCCACGATGTTTGAAACGTGTGTACGGCTTTTTGGTCCTTACAACTCGCTTTAAGAGTAGGATGCCAGGGTCGGTTAAGTGGCTAAGGAGGATTCTAAATTTGGTCATTTTTACTATTTTGTTAATCTGAGATCTAATAGATGGAATTCGAAGTTCAGGGTCGGTGCGGCTGTGGCCTATAATGAAACTGTCCCGACATCCGTCTTAGTGCAGGGGAATGGTAAACCACGGAAAATCATTCTCAGGACATCCAATGGTTTCGACGAGCCCCTCCGCCTCCCGAATGTAGAACCACCAGACTATTGAAGCCTATTCTACTCGGTCACGGTTCATCGTTTAGGTATTCTTCCTTATGGCGGTCTTGTCATGGGACGAACCTCTTCCACTTTTGCCTGTCCTGCGCCGATTTTTTTCATGTCCGAATAGCTATTTCCTTTGATATTGTCCTACATTTGATATCTTTTCCTTCCTATTCCCCGTTTTCCTATTCCTTCTTTCAGTAAACAGTCCCTCCTCAAACAATGTCCGATCCAGTTCATTTTCCTCTTTCTAATGGTTTGCAGCGTACTTCGTTCTTCTCCAATTCTTCGAAATACCTCCTCATTCCTTACCCAGTCTTTCCATTTAACTTGTTATATTCTCCTCCATACCCACATCTCTAGTGCCTCCAATCTTATCTAGTCTTCCTTTTACAATGTCTAAGTCTCTGCGCAATACAGCGCTATGCTCCAAATATAACAGCAAGTCTTTTCCTCAAATCTTTGTTTAGTGGCTCACAAAGTAATTTCAATTTTCTCTTAAAGCCTTCTTTTGCTATGGCAATTCTTTTCTTAATTTCTGTCATGTAATACATATCATATCTGATGGTACTTCCAAAATATTTGAAGTTATTGACTTGGTCTCTTTCTTCTGACCCTATAGGCCTACTAATACAAATTCTTCCTCTTTCTCCTATTATCACGGTTACTAACTTCCAACACGTAGCCCTTTACCAAAAACCTTCAGTCTGTTAGAGCAACGTTAAACCACTAACAAACACAAAAATCCCTCTTTATTTCCTTACGAAAGCCCACCACTTTTTGTAAAGACTACTTATTTCCATCGTATGCATTTAATATCTACGGAACGCACACACTGTATTACAGCGAAATCGATGTGCGAAAATTGGTTTTAAGTGCTGGTTCCCAAAGGATGATTGAGACTTTGGAGGATACTTCCGTTAAAGTTATAACAAATAAGGAATGTCAACGTAATGAAATAACACGATTCCCTTTCTAGCTCGCATTCAACTCCCGTCAGAATTCAGGAAATAATCGTGAACTTCGTTAGTGAGACGGCAGGCATCAAGGGATTTCGTAATTGCAACATTACCGTGTAGGAATTTGCCCATTTGCTATCGAGTGAAACAATAAATAAAGGGGAAGAATTCACTACTAAGTTTAAATTTCAATAACGGAATTTCTAGAACGATAGAGAAGCATCTCACCAAATAATAATAATAATAATAATAATGTTATCTAGTCTTACGTCACACTAAATACTTTTACGGCTTTTGGAGACCCCGAATTGCTTGAATTTGGCTCATAAGAGGTATTTTAATTGCAAGCTAATCTACCGACACGAGGCTGACGTACTGAGCATCTTAAAATACCACCGGGTTGAGCCAGGATCGAACTTATGAAGCTCAGCTCAGAAGGCCAGCATTCTACCGTCTGAGCTTCTCAGCCCGGGATAAAAAAACTCATCAGGAATGAAATGTACAACAAATATTTTAAGTTTGATGTACTGTTCATTGAATGACTGTATAATAATAATAATAATAATAATAATAATAATAATAATAATAATAATAATAATAATAATAATAATAATAATAATAATAATAACTGTACGGTCCCGGCTACCATGAGCAGGAATTTTGATTTAAGGCCATTTTGGCTGCCTTTGAGTCAATTTCGACGTTTTGTTTTACTCTACGAGATGAAAGAGAAACAAGAGATTTTGGGCAATCTATCGTTAAGTTTTAATCAACTTCGACGAGTAAATGCCAAATTTGTCACTAGGGATCTGTAATACGCCGGCATCGAACATCGAGTGTCGAATGACTTTTCATTTTTCACCCATCAAAAATCCGAAAATCCCACTTCTTCTCCTCGATTTGAGCACACGCACGACCTTGGAATTCCTTGGTCAGTTGGTCAAGAATTTTCATCAACAGCTACGGTAGATGGCTTCAGTGACGTGGTTGACTTTGGCTCATCGTCCAGACATTTCCGTGAACAGTTATGGTAAGCGTCTTCAGTAACTTGTTCTCTGAAGACCATTACCACAGCTATGGGCGAAACGTTGAGAAGGGAGAGTTCCAGTAGTCGATGGCTTTACAATCCATAAAATATTCATCTCTCTGTTTTATTAATATAAGTTTTTGTTTCGTTTCTGTATACAAATTAATTTATGTAGTTTAATATGATCACCTGCCTAAAGCAATCAGAATTTTATAACCAGTTGTCTGACTAAAAAGCATCAGTTAATATTAGCGTCAGATTGAGCACTGCATTGTTTTGATTCACCCTGACATGCTTTTAAATAAAATAACTGCAGGGTAGTTTATTAAGTGTTTGCCATTCGATCCAGCTGAACATGAAGAAATACCATTTCACCTTTCTGATTTCGGGAGCAACGTATCAAAACGCATAATGTTACAGCAAAGAAAGTTACCAGCAGGAACAAAAACTGACATCTTAAAAAACTTTCTTTGTACTTTACAAAAATTACTCAAGTTGAGCTGTTAGAACAATATGTATTTCTCAGTAGTGAAATAAAATTAGTTAATCTCCAAGCTGTGAAAACTTTTATGCTGGACTAAATGCGGTCTGTTATGTTTGACCTGTTTTCATAATGCAATTTCTTTTTTGTTTTCTATTCGGACGTGTTCTAGTTTTACGGTCATTTTCCTCTCCAGCTATCACACTTATACACTATACTATGCTGTTTATTTCAACATAACACGAAGGTGAAGTAATTACGTTTTTACTCTGTGGTATTTTTTTTCTGGTGGCTTTACGTCGCACCGACACAGATAGGTCTTATGGCGACAATGGGACCGAGAAGGCCTAGGAGTGGGAAGGAAGAAGCCGTGGCCTTAATTAAGGTACAGCCCCAGCATTTGCCTGATGTGAAAATGGGAAACCACCGAGCTCGATAGCTGCAGTCGCTTAAGTGCGGCCAGTATCCAGTATTCGGGAGATAGTAGGTTCGAACCCCACTGTCGGCAGCCCTGAAAATGGTTTTCCGTGGTTTACCATCTTCACACCAGGCAAATGCTGGGGCTGTACCTTAATTAAGGCCACGGCCGCTTCCTTCCCACTCCTAGCCCGTCCTTGTCCCATCGTCGCCGTAAGACCTATCTGTGTCGGTGCGACGTAAAGCAACAAAAAATGGGAAACCACGGAAAAACATTTTCAGGGCTGCCGGCAGTGGAGTTCGAACCTACTATCTCCCGAATACTGGATACTGACCGCACTTACGCGACTGCAGCTATCGAACTCGGTACTCTGTGTTTAACCGATCGGCTGCAGAGTGGGCTTTGGCCTACAAGTGGTCTCCGTTGGTCCGTGCTCCGACAGCTCTGCACTCCAACCAACCAACCGACCGACCGACCGACCGACCGACCGACCGACCAACCAACCAACCAACCAACCAACCAACCAACCAACCAACCAACCAACCAACCAACCAACCAACCAACCAACCAACCAACCGAGCAGAGGAGGGGTGGTCACGACTCTACTGTGGCTCTATGTCTCTGCATTTGGAAGACGGAGAGAGGCTGGTTTCTATCATCGGCTGTCCTGAGAATGGTCTTCCGTGGTTTTCCATTCTCCTGCAGTAAGGCGAATGCCGGGACAGAGTCTAGTATAGGCCACGGGCACCACCACTCTCACCTTCACCGAACATCTCCACCGTATCATATCTCATTCAATCAATCTATCAATACTGATCTGCATTTAGGGCAGTCGCCCAGGTGGCAGATTCCCTATCTGTTGTTTTCCTAGCCTTTTCTTAAAGGTTTTCAAAGAAATTGGAAATTTATTGAACATCTCCCTTGGTAAGTTATTCCAATCCCTAACTCCCCTTCCTCTAAATGAATATTTGCCCCAATTTGTCCTCTTGAATTCCAACTTTATCTTCATATTGTGATCTTTCCTACTTTTAAAGACGCCACTCAAACTTATTCGTCTACTAATGTCATTCCACGCCATCTCTCCACTGACAGCGCGGAACATATCACTTAGTCGAGCAGCTCGTCTTCTTTCTCTCAATTCTTCCCAGCCCAAACTTTGCAACATTTTTGTAACGCTACTCTTTTGTCGGAAATCACCCAGAACAAATCGAGCTGATTTTCTTTGGATTTTTTCGAGTTCTTGAATCAGGTAATCCTGGTGAGGGTACCATACATTGGAACCATACTCTAGTTGGGGTCTTACCAGAGATTTATATGCCCTCTCCTTTACATCCTTACTACAATCCCTAAACACCCTCATAACCATGTGCAGAGATCTGTTCCCTTTATTTACAATCCCATTTATGTGATTACCCCAATGAAGATCTATCCTTATATTAACACCTAGATTCTTACAATGATCCCCAAAAGGAACTTTCATCCCATCAAAGCAGTAATTAAAACTCAGAGGACTTTTCCTATTTGTGAAACTCACAACCTGATTTTTAACCCCGTTTATCAACATACCGTTGTCTGCTGTCCATCTCACAACATTATCGAGGTCACGTTGCAGTTGCTCACAATCTTGTAACTTATTTATTACTCTATACAGAATAACATCTGCAAAATGCCTTACCTCTGATTCCACTTCTTTACTCGTATCATTTATATATATAAGAAAACATGAAGGTCCAATAATACTGCCCTGAGGAATTCCCTTCTTAATTACTACAGGGTCAGATAAAGCTTCGCCTACTCTTATTCTCTGAGATTTATCTCCCTGACTGAGAGACGGAATTGCCGTCTAGAGGGCCGCCGTCCCATTCAGGCACGAAATAAAAAGGTTTCAGTGGTAGTAGTAGCAGTAGTAGTAGTAGTAGCTAACGGTAGCAAAGAAAGCACAGTCCCAAAATCTCGCTAATAAAATACTATATAATACATCCGTTGGCTGTTGTTGTTTATGTAGAGTTTTTAAATTTAGACCTCCAATTGCTAATAACATTTTAACAAGGAAAAACGTCGACGGGTGCAGAAACCGTCGGCTGTCCTAAGAATAGTATTCCGTGGTTTTCCATTCTCCTGCATTAAGGCTAATGCCGGGACAGTTCCTTGTATAGGCCACGGCCTCACCAATTTCTCCCTCCTCCAAATCACAAATCACCGTACCACTTCTCCTGGCCTGAGAGAGTGCGTAACCGTATGAATGGCACGCCTCTCACTTCAGGGGAAGAACGGAAATTTCGAGTAGCAGTAGTTGTAGTAATACAATAAAGAAATCAATTTTTTCTATGCGGAAATCAAATTATCATAAGTATGTCTCCCGGTCATGGCCATCCATCAACGGCTGCTAATTTCAGACGACAACCAGCCAGGTAACATTGTCTTACATCATTACCTGCACGGTTGCTAGGTAACATTGTCTGACCATCCATACCTTACATCATTACCTGCACGGTTGCTAGGTAACATTGTGTGACCATCCATGCCTTACATAATTACCTGCACGGTTGCTAGGTAACATTGTCTGACTATCCATACCTTACATCATTACCTGCACGGTTGCTAGGTAACGTTGTCTGACCATCCATACCTTACATCATTACCTGAACGGTTGCTAGGTAACATTGTCCCTCCATACCTTACATCATTACCTGCACGGTTGCTAGGTAACATTGTGTGACCATCCATACCTTACATCATTACCTGCACGGTTGCTAGGTAACATTGTGTGACCATCCATACCTTACATCATTACCTGCACGGTTGCTAGGTAACATTGTGTGACCCTCCATACCTTACATCATTACCTGCACGGTTGCTAGGTAACATTGTGTGACCATCCATACCTTACATCATTACCTGCACGGTTGCTAGGTAACATTGTGTGACCATCCATACCTTACATCATTACCTGCACGGTTGCTAGGTAACATTGTGTGACCATCCATACCTTACATCATTACCTGCACGGTTGCTAGGTAACATTGTCTGACCATCCATACCTTACATCATTACCTGCACGGTTGCTAGGTAACATTGTGTGACCATCCATACCTTACATCATTACCTGCACGGTTGCTAGGTAACATTGTGTGACCATCCATACCTTACATCATTACCTGCACGGTTGCTAGGTAACATTGTGTGACCATCCATACCTTACATCATTACCTGCACGGTTGCTAGGTAACATTGTGTGACCGTCCATACCTTACATCATTACCTGCACGGTTGCTAGGTAACATTGTCTGACCATCCATACCTTACATCATTACCTGCACGGTTGCTAGGTAACATTGTCTGACCATCCATGCCTTAGATCATTACCTGCACGGTTGCTAGGTAACATTGTCTGACCGTCCATACCTTAGAGCATTACCTGCACGGTTGCTAGGTAACATTGACCGTCCATACCTTACAGCATTACCTGCACGGTTGCTAGGTAACATTGACCGTCCATACCTTACAGCATTACCTGCACGGTTGCTAGGTAACATTGACCGTCCATACCTTACAGCATTACCTGCACGGTTGCTAGGTAACATTGACCGTCCATACCTTACATCATTACCTGCACGGTTGCTAGGTAACATTGACCGTCCATACCTTACAGCATTACCTGCACGGTTGCTAGGTAACAGTGACCGTCCATACCTTACAGCATTACCTGCACGGTTGCTATGGCTACATTTCCGTCATACATTTCGTCGGGTCACATTATATAAATTTTCGGATAAGCCTAAGCCATAAGACGTATGATTATGCCAAATGACTGGACGGACATAGAGTATTTTGATCCATTCATGCTAGAGGACAAAATGTTATACGTTATATTATACTACATTTCAAAGCACGGTTTGAAGGTTTTAAAGTACCTTTTGATATAATCTGATTTTATAGAAGTATGCAGGTCCTGTTGGAGATTATACTATTTCACATCAAACTCAATTTTATACACCTGAGGATAGCAAGCATTTAAAAGAGTTGTTCTTCATCTACTGGTCTCTCCTGTGGGGAGATACCACATCTCGTATTGAAGGTTACAAACAAAACTTGCGATTTACTCCGCTTACCACGAATGCATGTGGAGATAAAATAGAGTTGGGTGTAAGAGTAAACCGATTATAACCACCGGTAGCGAAACAAATTAGATGTATGTTGTGCGGGAGCCGCACAAGATCCCACCAATCTATATTTGGTCAACGTTACTGGCAGCAGTAACCGCGTTATATTTTACTGTTAGCCTTGGATTTTGCTTTCATCAATTCTGGTCTTTAACAGCTTCACTACACTACAGTGCACTACTACATCATTCTGCTCCACTCCACCACCCACAACATTCAAGCCTCCTCTATGTCTACAGCTTAAGATCTTCATATTCTCATTTAGAACAGATTGACGTTAGGCGAGAGGATAAAGATTTTAAAAATGCACCTTTTCTTTTCAAGTCCTGAAATGATTAATAGAGTTTGATCTTTCCAGTGGCCAAATCATTTTCAATATATCTGTAATAGTTTCATAGAAACAACGAAAAATATAAATAGGTGACAGCTCATCTGAAGCACTGCCATGCTTTCTCATTAGCACCGCCTCTGTTTGAATTATTTCAGTCCTTTTGAAAATTGGTGTCCCTACCAGCAGGCTGTGGTACAAGGCACTGCAGACAAGTTGAAGCATGAAATTTATCTTGACCGTACCATTATTGAGACAATCAAATCAGTTTTCAAGAATCATGTGGAAACAGAACTGTCGATGAGATGTGTTGGTAGTAACATACGATATAATGAGTCATTTAACTCTGACATTTTGAAAATATGCCCCAAAACGTTGTTTATCAGGAAGGAGAACTGTTCAGTGTTAATGATTCTACCATTACTTTTAATGATGGAATGAGAGTCAGAATTAAAGTGTTGCAGCAATTAAGGCTCGTGGTTGGAATATATTGTTCCCAGTTTCTTCGAGATGAAGGTGAGAATCGCATACGTTTGGCAAATAAAACGATTCTAGGAATTACAAAGGAAGCAAGAAAATGCAAAAAAAGGGAATGAGTTCGGAAGAGGAGGCCAAAATGAACCAGAAAGAGGACCGTGAGCATGCAGCAGGGAGTTTTAGCGCACATCAAAACCTCTGGTACGTTTATCACTGATTTTCTCAAGTTTAATGTTTTACACAGTGTTTGCATCATAACTCTCTCAATGTTTAAGCTACTGTACGATTTTGCATGACTGTGAACTTTGATCACAGTTACAGCATACACTAGGATTTTTTACATGACATGTACCATTGTTTCTTAAGTAATATTTTTCAAAAATTCGGAAATCTCTTCATTTTAATCAAAATATCGAAAATAAATATTGTTTAGAGATCCATGTACGGGATTCTAGTGCATGTTGTAAACTCAGGTCTTAATAACCAACACAAAACAAGAAACTATAACGAATTAAATAATTGGGGTAATTATTGTGTGAAAGAGCCTCCGTGGCTCAGGCGGCAGCGTGCCGGCCTCTCTCCGCGGGATACCATGGTTCAAATCCCGGTCACTCCATGTGAGATTTGTGCTGGACAAAGCGGAGTCCGGACAGGTTTTTCTCCGGGTAAACCGGTTTTCCCTGTCATCTTTCATTCCAGCAACACTCTCCACTATCAGTTCATTTCATCTGTCAGTCATTAATCAGTATAATTTTATTGGGACAGTTAGTGTAATATATGAGCGGACGATAAGGCTTCTTCGATCCTTGGTTTTTATATTTTAGCATCGGACCAGTTCGACCCAGCCTACTGCGCTAACCGTCGGACCAGTTCGACCTCACTAATTGGTTGATCTCCAAATCGCTATAACCACCGGACCTATTCGACAACACCCGCTCAGTTTACGAGTCTCGTGATGGTAGATTTACTGGCACGTAAAAGAACTCCTGCGGGACTAAACTCCGGCATTTCGGCGTCTTCGAAACCCATAAAAGTAGTTAGTGAGACTTAAGATCTATGATTAGAAATAGAAAAAGTGTAGCTTACTATAACAGTGCACCAAACATTCAGCACGACAACATGAGTACAAAATTATCTCCTGGCTTATCCTTAACCGGCTGGTTCAGAGGATACGAGACTAAGCGCATGCGCGTCCACGGCAACAAAGAACTATTCTACTGTTGTAAGGAGGGCAGGCATTTCTGATCGACTGCGTGGTCTTGTGCCTTTGAACTTGGAAACTATCCAATGTTTCATCTGGTTTGTGTTTCTTGAAATATCAGGACGTCGTGCCAGCCAAGAGTTCTTTTATGTTAATTAATGCGAACGCTGACATTTTACTCGGATCGCATATACTGCAGCATGTCGATCAAGAAATCCTTGCTAGGATATAATAATATCCATCAACATCTAATCTTTTGACTCCTACATACAATGAATCAAATTCAATTTCTTGAATATAAACATTGTTCACTACTTGTATGCCAACGGCCGTAGCCGTGTTGAAACACCGGATCCCGTGAGATCTCCTCCGAAGTTAAGCAACATTGGGCGTGGTCAGGAGTTGGATGGGTTGCCACGCGCTGTTGGTGGGGGGTAAGGGAATGGAGGAGGGGAAAGGAACTGGCCACCCTACCGCACGTAAACTCTGGCTCAGGAACACCTCTGTGGAGGTTCGAACCTGCCTTCGAGCAGTATAACCCTTACCTACTACTTGTAGGGTGCTGGTATGAGAATGTTTCGGTTCCAAGTAATGACCACTTCAGTGTATGGTGCGTTGCGTTCTTTCTCTGGTGTACTGGCGTAGTAAGCAGTTTCAACCCTTAAATGCACAGCATTGCATATTTGCAAAGGAGAATTTACTTGCTTGTTATGTCCGATTTACAATTTTGCAAGTCTGCATTTACTTCCACCTTGCAGAAGAACTCGCTAGGGGTCACTAGTGTATTAAAAATGATTTAATCTCTAATGTTATGATTTTCATGCTAATCAGCTGGAGTGAAGTGTAAACCTTAAACAGTTAAGGCAAGGCAAAACAAATTAAATGCTGCTTTCCTCAGAGAATTCGTGAGCACGGACATCCCCGAGAAGAATGGCAGTAGCTACAGTAATCGTACAGTTTTGCATATACCGATACATTAAATATGCAACACACTTAACATTTTGATTGATCCAAACAAATAAAAATTATTAATTTTGACAAATATTTTTAAAAAAAATTTCTGGTAATAACTTTTGGAATGAAACACAATAATAATTAAAATAAATATTTAATTGCTCATTTAAGGGTTAAAGCGGTTATGCAATGTAATTAGGAACACACGAATTTTATAAGACATAGCACCTCTACATTATTTGTCACTGGTTAATTGAATATGAGAATATATGTACCGAGTTCGATAGCTGTAGTCGCTTAAGTGCGGCCAGTATCCAGTAATCGGGAGATAGTGGGTTCGAGCCCCACTGTCGGCAGCCCTGAAGATGGTTTTCCGTGGTTTCCCATTTTCACACCAGGCAAATGCCGGGGATGTACCTTAATTAAGGCCACGGCCGCTTCCTTCCACTTCCTAGGTCTTTCCTATCCCATCGTCGCCATTAGACATACCTGTGTCGGTGCGACGTAAAAGCAAATAGAGAATATAATTATGTACTCAGAGTGACAATAAATATTGTAAAATTGCCATCTTAGGAAAACAATTTAATTCCTTCTAGGCTAGTTGCAGAGTGAGGTACCTTAAAGAATTTAGGGCGTGTGGAGACTATATGCCGAAGTTGAATGAACTGGAAGTCACAATTGTCCTACTTCGAGCTGAGACTGATTACAGCTTATGAAGAACAGGAGGGATTATCTTCCCAGAAAATAACAAGGACAATGATCAAATCTCCAAATATGATAAACAGTTTCCTTAAGTTCTTCTTCTTAAACTATTTATCCTCCAAGGTTGGTTTTTCCGTCGGAATTAACGAGAGGACCAGTACCTGCCATGCTGAACTGGAGCCTTGTAGGGGATGGAAAGATTGGAAGGGATAGATATGGAAGTCTGCATTTACTTCCACCTTGCAGAAGAACTCGCTAGGGGTCACCCTACCGCACGTAAACTCCGGCTCAGGAACACCTCTGTGGAGGTTCGAACCTGCCTTCGAGCAGTATAACCCTTACCTACTACTTGTAGGATGCCTTTAAGTTTGGTATCATACCGACATTTGCTTGGAGGAGAAGAGGAAAACCATGAAAAACCACTTCGAGGATATCTGAGGAGGCAATCGAACACTCCTTTACTCAGTCGACCTCCCGAGGCTGAGTGGACCCGTTCCAGCCCTGATAACACTTTCCAAATTTCATGGCAGAGCCGGGAATCTAACCCGGGCCTCTGGGGAGGCAGCTAATCACGCTAACCACTGCACCACAGAGGCGGGCATTTTGACTAATCTTTCTTTCTTAATCCAGGGTCGGTTTTATCCTCAGACTCGGCGAGAGACCCCACCTCTACCGCCTCATGGGTGGTGTCCTGGTGCGTGAGACTTTGCGTCGTCGCGATACAACAGGGAAGAGGACCAGTACCTCGCTGAGGCGGCCTCACCTGCTATGCTGAACAGGGACCTTGAGGGGGGATGGGAAGATTGGAAACGACAGGCAAGGAGGGTGGAACAATGTGGCCATTGCTTAAGTTAGGTACCGTCCCGGCACTTGCATGGAGGAGAAGTGGGAAACCACAGAAAACCACTTCGAGAATATCTAAGATGGGAATCGAACCCCCATCTACCGAACGAGTTGGCCATGCGGTTAGGGACGCGCAGCTGTGAGCTTGCAATCAGGAGTGTGTTCGAACCCCACTTCCGGCAGCCCTGAAGATGGTTTTCCGTGGTTTCCCATTTTCACACCAGACCTAAATTACGGCCATGACCGCTTCCTTCCTACTCCTAGCTCTTTCCTGTCCCATCTTCACCATAAGACCTATTTGTATTGGTGCGACGTAAAGGCAATTGTAACAAAATTAAAAAAGAACCTCCCGAGGTCCCTATACCCGTATCACTTTTCAAATTTCGTGTCAGAGTCAGGAATCGAACCCGGGCGGCCGGGGGTGGCAGCTTATCATACTAACCACAGAGGAGGACAAAGACATTACTAAGAAAGAAATAGAATTCGTTTGCAAGACCACAGAAGCTGATACTTGGACGAAAAGAGCCCAAGTTATTAGGAAGCTTAATGTGGATGTAACAACGCTGGAACGACTCTCACAAAATCCTTCAAACGCGGCCTCCACAAGTCTGCAGTTAGAGCAACATACTGAAATATAAGGCGAACCTTTGTGACGGTAACGCACATGGAGAACTGAGTTAAATGGGAATGCCTGATCTTCAATGTTGAAAAGAAATTCAATGTTGATGGTTCTGATGGTTGATCATGTGAATGGCATGACCTCAAGAAAGAAGAGCAGACATTTTCTATGTGAGACAGCAAGGGGGAAAGTCTCTTATGGTCAATTCAGAAAATGTGTAAGGGAATAATAGATTTTTAAAATAAATATTTTGAATGAGTATGGTGGCGGTGGTTACTGTTTTAAGTGGAAGTACAATTGGGTAACCATCCTCTATTAACGTTAATCAGAGGAATCAGAGGGAAAAAATGGAAGAAGTCCGACATTTCAAAAAATTAACGTACCAACAATAGAAATTGAGGGACCATGAAGGACGTGAAAATGAAAGACTCCCTAGGAATCGTAACCTTACACCTTCGGGTTCGGAAAAGGACAAGAGTCGACCAAGGGAGGTCGGATAGGAAAGATGCCTGACACAGTGAAGTTGAAACATTGCCAGTCTCAGCTAAGTGAACCATGATTGACAAGTCCCTCTCCCACGTTGATTGCCCCTGGCCCCTCTGTCAGCCACCTCTTATGAGAGGTAGGGTATACCGTGGATGATATTCTACTGCCCCCACCCACACGTAAGTTTCAAATATATGTTGCTTTTATATATTCGTATTTCCTATTTTCTCTCTGTGTGTACAGTACGTGTATTATATTTTCAGATCATTTATTGATTTAAAGATAAGAGGTATAGAACTAAATGAAGCCACAACACTAGTTGCAAATCGAGGATTGTGGCGACGTTTAGTAAATTGTCAGAGGCTTGCAGACTGAACGCTGAAAGGCATAACAGTTTATAATGATAATGTATGTATGTTACTCCATAATGGGAAAACCATTTCTTGTCCAATCTCCCTTCAAGATCCATACATAATTTTCTACTATTCTTCTTGTCTTGTTTTGCCACTCAACAAAACTAAATCCCCCATCTCTTCTTTTCATAGTTTCCTTTAATACGTTTGCTCTCGTCCGCCTCTTTGGTATAGTGGTTAGTGTGATTAGCAGTCACTCCTCCTCCGCCACGAAATTTTAAAAGTGGTACGGGGGCTGGAACGGGGTCCACTCAGCCTCGGGAGGTCAACTGAGTAGTGGAGGTGTTCGATTCCCACCTCATCCATCCTGGAAGTTGTTTTCCGTTGTTTTTCACTTCTCCTTCAGGAAATGCCGGGCTGGTACCCAACTCAAGGCTACGGCCACTCCCCTCCCACTTCCTTGTCTAACCCTTCCAGTCTTCCTACCCCTCCACAATGCCCCTGTTCAGCATAGCACGTGAGGCCACCTGAGCGAGGTATTGGTCGTCCTCCCCAGTTATATCCCCCGAACCAAAGTCTCACCCCCCAGGACACTGCCCTTGAGGCGGCAGAGGAGGGATCCCTCAGTGAATCCAAGGGAAAAACCGACACTGGAGTGTTAACAGATTAAGAAAGAAAGAAAGAAAGAAAGAAAGAAAGAAAGAAAGAAAGAAAAGATGTTTACACCTCATTGTGGTGAAGTGCTAAGTCGTAAACTTCGACAGACTTCTTGTAATTTGAAGTCAAAACAATGACAAATGAAAACAGACAGCGGTCTTAAAGCAGCTTATTTGTTTCCAGTGTCAATAAAAATTCATCTGCAGTTGGTTATTTTTTTTTCACAATTTGATCTACGTCTCACCGATACTGATAGGTCTTATGGCGACGATGGGATAGGAAAGGGCTAGCAGCGGGAAGAAAACAAATGTGGCCTTAAGTAAACCTAGTGTAAAAGTGTGAAACCACGGAAAACCACCTTCGGGGCTGCCGACAGTGGGGTTCAAGCCCACTATCTCCCGAATGCAAGCTGACACAAACTAGCCAGCCACTCGCTCGGGTATTGGTTTTGAAGGCTAGATCTGGACTCATGTACTGAAATCCTCATTTACCATATCTCAGATCTTCTGAAAGTGCCAGGAGGTGAACGGACGTAAAGTGTTGATATAAAGAGTGTGTGCGTGTGAAATACAGGAATGGAATAATTATAAAAAACAAAACTTATTCCTTTTATCTTAGAAGGTACTCCAGTTAGTTCACTTATCATTTTGATTTTGAGCCATGAAGTATATTAGTATATAAAATGTCCAACTTCTTCGCTGAATGGTCAGCATTGAAGCTTTTAAGTTCAGAGAGTCCCGAGTTCGATTCTCGGTCGGGTCGGAACTGGGGACTAGTTATTTGTGTTTTTCTCAACACACTATTTCGACAACACACCATATTACTAACCACCACAGAAACACGCAATAGTGATTACATCCCTCCACATACATTTGTTGTCAGGAAGGGCATCCGGACGGAAAACAGGGCCAAATAATTCACTTTTTTTTAATTTTTGATACAGTTCGCATACGAGACCCCTCAAGGTGTGGGAAAAGCGGTAGAAGAAGAAGAAATAGAAGTCAGAAATATAAAATGGGCTAACTGAACGGGAAAACATCGACAGAGGAGACGGATAGACAAATAGTAAGAGAGATCAACCCTTCATAACGTCCATTATCACCCATTGTTGCGCCTCTGCTCACAACATTGCCCAGCACTCGTCGATGGTTCCTCACAACTTCTATTTTCGGCGCTGTCAGCCATAATTAGCATGGATGAGTGCCAGACACACTTACACATCCGTCTGCTGAAGTGTCACATTTGTACTGCTTAGCCATTTAATTAGCATCAGCTTTTAAAAGAACTGCATAGAAAATGCGTGGTACAAAAAATGGGTAAATGTTAAGGAAGTAAATCAAAGTAATCCTCATGCAGGCTATAAAGGCCCTTGGAGAGACGAAAGGTAAAGGCTTCCACTATCCGTAAGCTCGGCACGTGGTGGATTAGAGTGTTTAGCTCTAGGATAGGCCTCCTTTGACCCTAGGAACTAACCTGGTACTTATGCCTGGTGCACATTAAGTAACCCAGAGGCCATGTGCCTCTCGTGAAACGAAAATCAAATTTCTAATATATTTTCGAATCCCTGGCGGGAAACTGAAACCACGTCTTTCCTGGTTTACTACGTACGACTTTACCGCCTAAAGTACAGTGTACTGGAGCGTAAGATATTGGGTCCGGCGATATAAATGGGGAGAATGACCAGTACCTCTCCCTGGTGGTCTCACCTGCTATGCTGAACAGGGGCCTTGTGGGGGGATGGGAAGATAGGAAGGAAGAGACTAGGAAGAGGGAAGGAAGCGGCCGTGGCATTAATTTAGATACCATCCCGGCATTTATCTGGAGGAGAATTGGGAAACCACGGAAAACCACTTCCAGGATAGCTGAGGTGGGAACCGAACCCAACTCTACTCACTTGACTTCCCGAGGCTGAGTGCAACCCGTTCCAGCTCGTACCACATTTCAGACTTCGTGGCAGAGACGGGAATCGAACGCAGATAATCACGCTAACTACTACACCACAGAGGCGGACAGAAAGTAATAATAATAATAATAATAATAATAATAATAATAATAATAATAATAATAATAATAATAATAATAATAATAACTGAACGGGGTTCGTTTAATTTGAATTTATTGATTATATTTTGCCACTGAAAAGCCTCCGTGGCTCAGACGGCAGCGCGTAGGCCTCTCACCACTGGATAACGTGGTTCAA
The DNA here is from genome assembly GCF_040414725.1 of Anabrus simplex. Lineage (NCBI taxonomy): Eukaryota > Metazoa > Arthropoda > Insecta > Orthoptera > Tettigoniidae > Anabrus > Anabrus simplex. The sequence goes on along the minus strand of NC_090272.1, from coordinate 59,472,904 downwards.
ATCCCGGTCATTTCACGTGAGATTTGTGCTGTACAAAGCGGAGGCGGGACAGGTTTTTCTCCGGTTACTCCAGTTTTCCCTGTCATCTTTCACTCCACCAACACTCTCCATTATCATTTCGTAGCATTTATCAGTCATGAATAAATTACTTTGGGAGTGGCAACCCCATTGTAATAATATGGGTCATTCATTACATCCCTGACCCGCTCAAAGACTGGAAAACAGGTTGTAGGTTTTCATTTTCATTTTGCCACTGAGGCTAATGAACTCCTTTATGTATCATCTACATTAAATATAATGTATAGGATTATTTCAGTACAAAATGAAAGAGAAACTTTAAATCATTAATATATACTGATTTAATACATCCATACGTTATATTTAATTAATCATTAACAATCTAAACGCAAACTTAAATTAGTACATTCTGAGGTAAGTGTAAGGTACTTTATAACAAAATACAATTTACAGGCGGTTAACATCAACTATTAGAATGGTTACGTATATTGAAATGGAATTTTTGATTAACGAGAGAGTGACTGCGTGGTTTGAGTCACGTAGCTGTCAGCTTGCATTCGGGAGATAGTAGGTTCGAACTCCTTTGTCGGCAGCGCTTAAGATGGTTTTCCGTGATTTCCCATTTTTATACCTTGAAAATGCTGTGGCTGTCCATTCCCTCTCACTTCTAGCCCTTTCCTGCACCATCGTTGCTGTAAGACCTATCTCTGCGATGTAAGGCAAATTGGGTTATTGATAAACAATTTCATAAAAAATTAAACTCGTCTCCTCGTTCCGAGGGAGTGCAGCTATTTTCAGGAAAACCCCATTTTTCAACCCTCCAGCCATTCTTAAATCTCTGTCATTGCCGGGAATCGAACATGGGTCTCCGAAGACGCAGATAATTACGCTAACACCTATGCCACGCAAGCGGACACTACTCTGTTGATGGGTGGTTAATGGGAGATGTAATAATGAAGGTAAGAGGGTCTCTAACTGAGAAAATCTACTCCACTACTGCATGTAGGCCTACCTACTGTATATAGATTCAATTTTAAGAGTCATTAAAACTTCCTCATAATTATTAGTAGGGCGTTAAAAGGAACATGAATATAGGCATTATTAAATATCTAATTTAACATTAGATCTATCGAAATAAAGGATATGTAACATAAGTGGTAGAAAATGCAATGTCCAATTGTTTTTGTCATCTACATATTTATCGAGATACTCACAAAGAAATTGTTCAGGCAAAGTCCCGTGGATCACACTGTGTATATGTCTTTAGGTTCACTTCATGGAGGATTTATACGAAGAACAAAAGCAGTGACCTCAGAAATAATTGGGACAGCCTGAAGAAAGTTAGAACAGACTGACAACGAGTTTCGCGAATCTTCAGTCTCAGCACGACGCCAGCGATCAGATGAACAACAGCACGTGACTGAGAAGCAGGGACAATTTCGCAGATTGGAGAAGGAACTGTACTTGCTATGCCTTTGTAAATCATCCTCATTCTGTCTCCAATTTATATAGCTCTATCGTACTTCACATTGCAGCCACATAGGCCACTTCCAGAGAAGAATATGAGTTTAACATGCCGTGTTAACCGTGAGAATGGAGCCAGACAATCGAACATTATTCTTATTCCTAATCTTATTCTTATTCTTATTCCGGATCCATGGCTAAATGGTTGGCGTGCTGGCCTTTGGTCACAGGGGTTCCGGGTTCGATTCCCGGCAGGATCGGAAATTTTAACCATAATTGTTACTTTCGCTGGCACATGGGCTGTGTGTGTGTGATGTCTTCTTCATCATTTCATCCTCATCACGATGCGCAGGTCGCCGACGGGAGTCAAATCAAAAGACCTGCATTTTCCGAGCCGAACATGTCCTCGGACACTCCCGGCACTAAAAGCCATACGCCATTTCATTTCATTTTCTTATTCTTATTCTTATTATCTGCGAGTAGTGCTTTGAATTATGATGTATTCAGTATTCCCCATCTTCCAGTTTCTGGGCCGAGGACCTTTCTGAAAATTCTTCTCCCTCTGACTTGAAGTTTTCAATCAAGCCTTTTCTCTTTAGTGGTATACACTCTAACATGGCATGCAGGGCTTCCAGGCGGATGACTGTTGTGCATTGTTCCAGTTTCAGATTGTGTGACAGGTATCGCTGTTTCTGTCAGTCTATTATTATTATTATTATTATTATTATTATTATTATTATTATTATTATTATTATTATTGAAGCCTCCGTGGCTTAGGCGGCAGGGCGCCGGACTCTCACCGCTGGCTTCCGTGGTTCAAATCCCGATCACACCATGTAGGATTTTGCTGGACAAAGCAACACTCTCCAATATCATTTCATTTCATCTGTCTGTCAATAATCATTGTCCCAGAGGAGTGCGACGGGCTTCGGCGACCGGCACAATTCCTATCCTCGCCGCTAAATGGGGGCTTCCTACATCCCATTCCTGACCCGGTCGAATGACTGGAAATAGGCTGTGTATTTTCATTATTATTATTATTATTATTATTATTATTATTATTATTATTATTATTATTATTATTATAACTGAAATCAGTTCGTACAATAATGAATTGTTATTTGGTAGCAGGGGTAGTACTACGAAATGCACCTCGAACCTTCTGAAAGGGTTAGGGGTATCCCCAGAAATGCACTCAACATCATAATAGTTATTATCAGCTCCTTAAACATTCTGCACCACCACCTTCATATTTCATAATTGATTAGTGTCAGTTAAAAAGATGCTATTTCCACGTTCAATATTAAATCAGTATTTCGTCCAAAAGTATTACAGTAGTTGAATATTATCGATTGCGATGGTCAATCCACAGTAACTGAATATTATCGATTGCGATGAGCAATACAGGGACCAGGAAGATGTAATTTCTTTGAAGCTGTACCAAACCCGATCATAAATATGTTCCATGTGCCTGTTACTTTACGTTCGTTGCGCTTATTATTATTATTATTATTATTATTATTATTATTATTATTATTATTATTATTATTATTATTCCTGTTCATCATCGAGCATTTTCCAAGTCTTAACATTACATCAGTCAGCGGTTTTGTAAAATTCAGGATCCCTGTGGTCACGCACAGTACATGTACTGATGTTCTTGTGAAAATATTATAGACTTTATTCAAACATAGCTAACGGCGTAGCCACGTTGAGGCATCGCGAGATCTCCGAATATAACAAACATTGCGCGTAATCACCACTTGGCTGGTTGCCAGTGAAGTGTTGACTATAGAACTGGAAAGGAACTGGTCACCCTACCGCAAGTAAACCCTGGCACAAGACGCCTTTAGCGATCTCTAGTTGGGGCAATGGCTAGGTCGGCAATGTTTAAGTTCAAATATAAAATGAACACTTCTATGATTACAAACAAAAAGTATTGGAATAATTCTAAGCATTTCTGTGGGAGAGTTGGAAATGACATGTACAAACAAGCAGTTTGCAGTTTCACAGACGAGTAATTGCATGCTATTATTTAAGCCTGGCTTTGAGGGGCTACTTATACAGAATGTAACAAAAATGTACGGCAAAAATTGCAGGACTTATTCCTCACACGTAAACGAAGAAATTTTGTTATACAGGGTGTAACAAAAATATACGATACAAATTGCAGGACGCATTCATCACACGTAGACGAAGAAATTATGTTATATGAATGTGGGTCCGGAAACGCTTTGTTTCCATGTTACACCTCATCTTCTCCAACGTATGAATCATGGGAAACATGTAGCTTTTGTTGCGTCTGGTAACGGTGTCAGTATCGTAGGTGCACTGCGAGTGTTGTGTTTTGTTTTACATGTCCCTGTTGCCATGCGACTTACGTCATTGCTTGTTTACAAGTAAAATTAACTGTTCCAGTGATCAGTACGACCTTGACAAGAATATATCAAGGCTCACGGAGGGCGTATTGAACACCTGCGAGAAAGAGTTGCATGTGGTATGCTGGTACGTTCTGTTCTTGTGTGTTTCCCTTGATTAATGAGTTCAAGACAATGCGGTGTAACATGGAAACAAAGCGTTTCCGGACGCATGTTCATATAACATAATTTCTTCATCTATGCATAAGGAATGTGTCCTGCAATTTGTGCTGTACATTTTTGTTACATTCTGTATAAACCCCTTAAAAATCGGCTTCTTACTTACGTATTCTTTAAACAAGTATAATTAAACGTTTTGCAATCTGGAGGCAGACTCGAATTAGAATACGTCGCCAATAACTGACGTGTCTGTCTGTTAGGTCATCAGCCCAGAGGCTGGTTGGATCCTCAGATAGCACCACCAAAAGCTATGCAGTTATAGGGAAACCACAAAATCCAATGGCAGTACCAAAATGACTGACGTATAGTTTAAAATTAATGAACACCCGTAACTAAAACTTCTCCTGCAGTGGATTCCTGTTCATCATCGAACATTATACCTGTCACCACTGCATTTCATGCCAAGGTATTCCCAAAGTGTCATCTATATATTTAAGGAATGTTCAAAGAGAAGAAAAAACAAGAAAGTCGCTGATGACGGAACATGGTTTTAATAGCTCTGAGGCGTACAGAGTTTAGATGTATTTTTAGATTCTTTTGAAGATGATATATATTTAGATTTTCCTTTTCTATTCCTCCTCGTCTTGAGTGAGATGATTCAAGTGGAGAGACTTTTTCTACGATGTCAGTCAAGCAGTGCGCTACTAATGTTATGCGTAGGGTGTTAAATGAAACAGAGAGGCATGTCGTGCGAATTTTACATTAATTATTCTGGCATCTTGTCTGTGTGGGCAGCGAGCTGTAAAACTGATGCAGATACGCTGAAGCAATCTGCAAACACATTCATTATGTGACAAATCCTATTGTCCATAAAGTGTATCTTCAGCGCAGTAAGACAGAGCGATAGTTTATCACTCGTGAAGGACACACGGGAACTAACTGAAAGCTTATGCATCGCGTTATGAAGTTCATGGATAACAAAGGAGCATTATAAACAATATGTCTCTCTCTGTGGTTCAGTGGTGGATTGTCGACCTCCGGGCGAGTTCAAACCCGGCGGAGGTATTCGGAGTTTCCATGGCGTGCGATGTCAGGATGCAATAGATCTCTGGTGATAAGCAACATTTGCTGTTTACCCGACAAAATCAATTTTTAAAAATTGGCGGTACGCTGTCACTATTTTAACGGCCGCACGGTTTTGAGGGTCTCTTAGACTTAATAATGAGAAATAAGAGACAAATATTGTGTGGATAATACAGTACATTTTATACTATAGAACGTAGTACACTGACCGCCATGTATTTTCGACAGGTATCCTACAACATTTTTTTACTGATTTATTATTTTCTTATTTTTCTAATTCTTTCTTTGTTTTACTTATATTTTGGCCTTAAGGACGACACACACACCCAGTCCCCGGGCCAGTAAAAATAACAAATTAAGGTAAAAATCCCCAACCCGGCCGGGAATCAAACCCAGAGCCCCTTGAACCAAAGGCATTCACACTAACCATTTAACCACGGAGCTAGACAAACAACTGAGCGTGCTAGTCAATACAGCGCCATGTTATAACAGAGTAACCATGTGACGTCAATATTTTCGCTTATTAAATTTGTTATTCTATTCAACTGACCACGACGTATTCACAACGACAGCAATTGAGTGCGCGGTCAACAAAGCGCCATCTTATAACAGAGTATGCGCGTGACGTCACATATTTAGCACAAATTTTGCCTTACTTTGAAGTGCTATTTCATGAAAATTGGCTTTCAGATATTAATTTTTTAATTTTTTTATTTTTCGCCACAGGTAGTCGCCTCTTTTATCTGTCAATTGAGACATTAAACTAACTAACAAACTAACTAACCACACGGTACTACAGCCCTTAAGGGCGTTGGCCTACCAAGCGACCGCTGCTCAGCCCGAAGGCCTGCAAATTAGGAGCAGTGTTGCCAACTTAGCGGATTTTCCGCTAAATTTGGCGGAATTAGAAGACTGCCGGCTGAGAAATGTACCATTTAGCGGACAGCGGATTTTTTAGCGGAATTCTAGATTTATTATAGCGGAATTTAGCGTTTTATCCATTTTACTTTTTTTAATTTGTACTCCAGTCTGTCTCTGAGCTATTTCGTATTTCTTGTCAGGAGCTAGCTGTCACATGAGGAAAATATGTTATTTGATTTGATGTTATGAGATCGTGGTATCATACATTTGTAATGCGTGGGGAAAGGTTACTTCTCTCTTAGCTGACGAATAACGACAGATGATGAAACTGTGAGAGAGTAGCATTTATATTTATCCTATGAAGGAAGACCATTTAATGAACTGACCTGTTCTGTGTGTGGCCCTTGAGGTAGGAGATTCACCTAGTTTGTACCCGGCACTAAAACGCCTACCAGTTTTAGCTCGCCGACTCTCAGGCAGGGGGTTAATCCCAGTGAAACTCACAGATCAGGTGAGTGCATACATTTATTTTTATATTATTATTATTATTATTATTATTATTATTATTATTATTATTATTATTATTATTATTATTATTGTTCTTTTATCGATTTTGGCCAGCTGTGGACCACGTAAATAACTCCTCTTGATTTAAATTTTCTTTGGCGCCAGTACTCCTTCATCCTCCTGCTTGCTGCTTCTTTCCTTTCAGCCATCCATTGTTCTTTCTTCTTGGTCGCTGTTTCTGGCTCTGGGAAACCCTTAAATGTGTGTAACTTTTTTCTGAAGGTGGTTCTATTGTGGATGTCTTGATGTTTGATGTTCATTCCTTGCAAATCTTTCTTCGCGTTAACAAACCATTTTTCGTAAGAGTTGCCTTTCCTATTGGGCTTATTGAAGTGGTTAAAGATTTTCTTAGCAAGTGTCTCATCAGGCATTCTTTAAATCTGTCCAAAAAATTTAACTGTTCACTTTCGAATGACAACTGAAATTATTATTATTATTATTATTATTATTATTATTATTATTATTTGAGATCGGATTTATTGTCGGAATTTTAGCGGATTTTAGTAGTATTTAGCGGATCTTGAAAATATAAGTTGGCAACACTGATTAGGAGGTGTCGTGTGGTCAGGACGACGAAACCTCTCAGCCGCTAATCTTGGCTTTTTAGACCGAGGCTGCTATCTCACCGTCAGATAGCTTCTCAATTCTAATCACATACTGTAGGCTGAGTGGACCTCGAACCAGCCCTCAGATCCAGGTAAAAATCCCTGACCTGACCAGGAATCGAACCCGGGGTTTCCGGGTAAGAGGCAGGCACGCTACCCCTACACCACTGGGCCGAGACATGAAACATAATCGTTAAATACTCTGGGCGCAATACGTGTTCTACTCACACACTAAAAGCGTCTTATTTTTTTTTTCCATGTGCCCGTTGTTGAGGAACGTAAGTCTACTCAAAACTCCACCACACATCTTCATCCAACAAATTCCGGCTTACTCTCCTTTCTCGTAGAGTGAAATGGAACGTCAAAAATGTTACGCAAGCTGCCTAAATGACGTCAAATTAAAATTCCCCCACATAGTGGTGGTGGTGGTAATGATTATAGTTTTAACGTAGTTATGTCTGATGGCTGGGGGGTCAAATTTGTGTAACGTGACGGAAGTGTATCCATAGCAACCGTGCAGGCCATGCCATCTGGAATTAGCAGCCGTTGATGGATGGCCATGGCCGGGAGTCATATTTATTATAATTTCATTTTCACAAAGGGCAATGTGGTTTATATTTTTTGTACAGAAAGTTCAACTGGACAACCATCTTCTCTTAACACTAATCACCGAGCTCGATAGATGCCGTCGCTTAAGAGCGTCCAGTATCCAGTGTTCGGGAGATAGTTGGTTCGACCCCTACTGGCGGCAGCCCTGAAGATGGTTTTCCATGGTTTCCCATCTTCACACCAGTAAAATGCTGAAGATTTACCTTAATTAAGGCTACCGCTTCTTCCTTCCCACTCTTAGCCCTTTCCTGTCCCATAGTTGCAATGAGGCCTATCTGTGTCGGTGCGACGTAAAGCAACTAAAAGAATATAACACTAAACGTAAGACCGAACAGGCTAACTCAGTGCATTACAGTACCGCCAGTAATAGCTGCTAGTTCTGTACTCGGGAGGCAGATGGCTTCGATTGCCGTGTCGATCATCCTCGAAATGGATTTCCGTGGTTTCCCATTTAAGCTCCATCGCGGTGTTAACTTGTTAAGGCCATTGTCATTTTCTTGCCATTCCTATCCGGTACAATAATTACACCTGCGCGGACAGACAACACCAAGTGACAGCGGTACGTGCAGCTCATCCCCATAGTTTACCGGGAAAAGGAGTATTTGCCCCTCACTTTCACTCGTATCTCTGGCAGTTAACTTCTTCCTTTTCTACCCCCGCGATGTTGCCCACAGAGTGATAAAATTTCGATAAAAGTACAATTCCGATCAAACTTAGAAAACTCGCCATATTTCATTCTTCAACGTTAGTACCACTTTACGTGTGACCGACTGTGAGAAGAGTGAAGCAGCTCGATTGTGATTGTGAAAATTAATACATCTGTTTCTATTAGTTTGCAAGGAAATGCCAATTTCACACTGCAAGGTGAGCGAAACTTCATTGCATTTCACAGTTTTGTAAGTTTGAAGCTGACTTTGCTGAGCTCTGAGATCTCTTGTTGAAGTGTTAAGTGCTATTTATAATAACACCACATCTCTACGAACCTCAAGACGGGAGTATGCTACTGCAAACACTATCTCTGTATTTATCTGTAACTAGTTTATGGATCCATTGTAGAAGTACATGCGGTATATTTTCTATCGGATGGAGTGGTACAATTTCTGTCATCGATACTTGCATTTTCTCACTGCAGATGCCGCACAGAAGGTCAGAGAAGAAAGTTTATATGAAATGATAAATTATGCACCTTCATAGACCTTCAGTCTTGCTTATCGAAGAAACAGTACCCTTGCCTAAAATTCCAGAGACTACTTCAAAGAATCAACCCAAAATTATTCACTATCGTATCGCCGAATGCAGCGATTGACTGGAACTCAGTACTAAATCAACACCAGATAATTCAACTATAATAGAAAATGTTTCAACTTTGAATGTTACAAGCGCTGTATCACCCGACGACTGTATGAAAAAATCTTACCGTCACTCGCAAGGAAATCCAAGCCCCCCAAAAAATGCAAACACTATCTCTTCATCCCTTTAACATCAACATTTTCAGATTGTTAACTTCAAAAGAATCTCTCTTTAAGGACGGCAATACAGTAAACATAAATCAAGAGATAACCGGTATGTCAAGCACAACAAATCTTCAACATTATAAACCTCAAGGAGAACATCCGAAAGACAACCGGTGTGGACTTTGTCATCTAGATTAGAACTGTGAGAATTACGTGATAAAAGGACCATAGATTCAATGCCAGGAGTGGTATCATGAAATATGTGTTGGGGAAACGGGAAAGATATACTTTGCTTATAGAAAATGTGTGCGATCCAATTGTACTTCGTGTGAACAGAATTGTACCACCAGCGGTCCATCTGCGATCAAAGACAGGCTAGTCTATTTCGTACAATTTTTATAATGAGGGATTATTTAAATGCTACCATCAATAATGTGTGACATTGTTTAAGGCGGATACTTCATTGCCAATGTAAGAGAATGTTGATTATACCCCAAATCAAGTGTGAGTGTACGATTAATTAAATTTTGATCGAAATTGTACCACCTTACCCTAATACAGAGTGATAAACCTTATAAAACGATTGCTTGGCCTTGTAGAAAATTTACCGCTCTTTCTGATGATTTATAATCATCATAACATATCAAGGACATTAAGTTAATATAATTATATCAAATATTGTCACAAATAATTATTACAAGGCCTATCATTCGCTGTAAGGTAATTTGGACGCCAATTTTGCAGATAAATAACTTATCACACGATCGACAAAAAGCCAATGATGAGAAAAGATGTTTATCTTTCCTTGGACTACCTCATGTTTTCCAACTCGTTAGCTGAATGGTCAGCGTACTGGCCTTCGGTTCAGAGGGTCCTGGGTTCGATTCCCGGTCGAGTCGGGGATTTTAACCTTCATTGGTTAATTTCAGTGACCCGGGGGCTGGTGTTTGTGCTGTCCCCAACATCTCTGCCACTCACACACCACACATAACACTATCCTCCACCACAATAACATGCAGTTCCCTACACATGGCAATACCGCCCATCCTTATCGGAGGGTCTGCCTTACAAGGGCTGCACTCGGCTAGAAATAGCCACACGAACTTATTATTACCTCATGTTGATAGACAATACTCTCTTTCCCTGGATAATAAATTATGCGTAAGAAGAAAGTTATAATTTTTAAAATTAAATAGGTAATACTTAAAATTCTCGGAAGGAAACACAGAAAAGTCTGAAATAGTTTTTAAACTAACCAGAGCTCGGTGTCAGATAGTATTCATAAGTTATGGCACTTCCGCCCAGCGCTGCATGTGGATGTATTGCCAACTTACTCCTATTCGGTTGAACCTGGACAGTCTTGGTACATGGGAGAATTGAATAACACCACCATCTGAGGATAGTGAACAAGCCTAAAGTAATGTATTTCAACTATTCTTCTCCTTCTTCTTGTTCAAGTGTCCTCGTGACATTGGCGATCACCATAGAGGAGGCACCCCGTTCTTTAGCTATCTTGACAAGTTGTTCGCTGTTGTTGATGTGTTTCCAGTCTTTGATGTTTTGGAGCCTTGACGTCGGTGGTCTACCATCTCCTCGCTTGCCTTCTATTTTTCCTTGTAATATGAGGTGTAGAAGCCCGTATTTTCTACCTCGTAGATAATAGACTAAATAAGCTGTTTTCCTGGCTTTGATGATGTTTGCCAACTCACGCTTAGCTCGGGGTCTCCTTAAAACTCCATTATTGGTTACAAAAACTCTCCAGGGTATTATGTGCATTTCAACTATTACTTCCATGAAATAATTATATTCGTGGAAACTTAAAATTAAATAGAAAAATCATAATGTATTATAATATGTGCATTTAAAACACGCTCTGAACTTTGCCCAATCATACCTACAGTAAATAATTGTACCATCATTCTATCTGTAGGGCATGACTTACAATTATTTCAGGTTTTTCACTGAAAACACATCATGTGAACAGAACAAGAGCTGACCGAGGGAGGCGAAATAAGAAAGATGTAAGTAAAGAGCCGAGTATATGAATAATACTGCGTGGCTATTGCTATAGTCATAATATTGAAAGATGTGTTATGACAGTTCTTAGAGTGATGTCTGTTTGCTGCCCGCCTTGTTGGGGAGAAGGGAGTGGGGGTAAGGTTGTCGTGGAAACGAGGGTGGACCCACCGCGGTTGCCATGGAGATAAACCTGCTAGCCGGTTCGTGTTGCTCGGAGTTGCCAAACCTCTCACTTCTAAGTTGTGTACAACATAGCACTGTGATCTGAAGGAACGAACAAGTGAGGTGAAAGTGAGGGGAGGGAGAAAGAATTGCAGGAATGTGGCAACACCGTGCAATGCTCTTCCAACCAGCCCTATCTGTCAAAACGCTTCTTTTTACATTACGGGTAGACCTACAGCCTGGTGCACTCCCTCGAGCGAGTATGAGCGGCACCTGCCATGTGTGGGAAACTGCATTGTGTTGTAGTGCAGGATAGTGTTGTGTGACTAGTAGAGGAGTTGAGGGCTGCACCCCGAGCCAGGGAAATTAACCATCTCTGATCCGCTTGGTAATCGAACCCAGACCCATCTAAACCGACGCTGACCATTCTGCCAAGTAGCCGGACACGCTACCGTGCTGTTTACCACTTTTAGTCAACTCTTACGACATTATAATTGCATTAAATACGTAGTATTCCAAAGGGGGAAGATCATAGTTTAATATCAACTAGTTTACCCACGCTGCTCTGCAACATTCGTTATAAACAGGTCAGATAACTCTTCTTGATATGCCTGTAGTAGTCACATTGTTATTCCTCCCCTTTCCATTAGTTTTATGGACATTAATACCGATATATAATTACTTATTCATTCGCAATGTAGTTTGTTACACTTCTTTCCATACAGTATTCACCATTTGGGCGTATCTGCATCTTAACATTTTCAAACGATCTTGTCAGAGATAGTGCTACATAAAATTGGCCATGCATTAATACTGTTTCGGATAAGTAGACACCCACTTTTCAAGAGTTTTCCCTTGCGCTTTATTAATGGTCATATAGAAGGCTAGTCGACTTGATACCTTTCGGTCTTTGCGTACGTCGATGTTTTCTATTAGCAGCATACAAGTTATTAGGAAATTTCTGCCATCTACTGAGTATATTTAGAAGCTGTGGAAGGTGAGAAAATCAGAGAGTATATAACACAGAATAATACTCTTCCATGATCATTGGAAGTGTATACTCTCTGGCTTGGCAGTAACCAAACATGGCTGCATGCAATGACATGACTAGGGATGAAATGAAATGAAATGAAATGAAATGAAATGAAATGAAATGAAATGGAATGAAGTGACGGGACTGTCCGAGGACAAGTTCGGCTCGCCAGATGCAGGTCATTCGATCTGACTCCGTAGGCGACCTGCGCGTCGTGATGAGGATGAAATGATGATGAAGACGACACATACACCTAGCCCCCGTGCCAGCGAAATTAACCAATTATGGTTAAAATCCCCGACCCTCGAACCCGGGACCCCTCTGACAAAAGGCCAGCGCTCTAACCATTTAGCCATGGAGCCGGACAGACTAAGGATGAAAATCACATACATCGGAATATTAATGCAAGTGTTAGTTGCTTAGCAACCCCCTAAGTACAGAATGTTTTGCGGGTTAGGGTAAGCCATCGCCTGCAATTGCTGAAGTGATCATTTGATGATTTGATTTTATGATTACTCAAAGTTAGTTGGACTTAAGAGACCTAGAAATGTCTCATGATATACCGGCAGGTAATTCCGGGAAGAATAAAACAGAAATGAAGCAAATCGGTCCAGTAGAACGGACGGACGGGTTTGCAAAAGCTGTTTTTAGCAAACTCTTTTAATACATAGGTGAATTTCGAAGATTCCTCCTCGAAATGGTTTTATGGTCTCCTCCAGGCAAATACCGGCATGGTACCTAACTTAAAACCACAACTGCTACCTTCCCCCTTCCTGCTCTATCCCTTCTTAAACTTGCCATCCTCCACAAGGTTCCTGTTCAGCATAGCAAGTGAGGCCTCCTAGGCGAGTTACTAGTCTTCCGCCCCAATTGTATCCCGCCGACGCGAAGTCACACGCTCCTGGACACTGCCCATGAGGCGGTAGAGGTGAAATCCCTCGCTGAGTCCGAGGGACAACCAACCCTGGACGGTAAACATGTTAAGAAAGAAAGAAAGACAGAAAGAAGAAAAGAAAGAATTCCGAAGTGACACACCTGATAGCAAATTGCTTCATATAGGGTTTAATGTGTGTGCAGTTAAATTGTCGTGTACTGAACTCGAGATATTTAGCCTGGAACCTTACTAGCAGAGATGGTTCCTGTAGAAGACACGTATAACCCACAATGTAAAGCAGAGATAAACCAGGCATCCCATATATTATATTTATAGGACATAAAAGAGCCATATAGACGTTATATGGGATGTTCTGCAAGTTAAATTCCGACACATCAAGCACCAACGTTTTAGATGGCTTTGTATCCGCTGTTTCAAGAGGCACTATGGAGTGACATCTTATCTACTGAAATAGTCCATAAACAGCGATAATCGTTCCTCCGGGTTGTTTAAATTAGGCCTAGGGACGTTACATTTACCGGTCACCTACAAATAGCCGATTGAAAGATAGTTAAAAATCAACCCTTATTTGGAATTAATTTTGGATCATTATCTTATATATTACTGTCCGCCTCGTGGTGTAATGGTTAATGTGATTAGCTGCCACCACCGGAGGCCCGGGTTCAATTCCTGGTCTGCCACGAAATTTGAAAAGTAGTACGAGGGCTGGAACGGGGTCCACTCAGCCTCAGGAGGTGAAGTGAATAGAGGTGGGTTCGATTCCCACCTCATACATCCTCGAAATGGTTTTTCGTGGTTTCCCACTTCTTCTCCAGGCAAATGCTTGTGATACCTAACTTAAGGGCACGGTCACTTCCTTCCCTCTTTCTTGCCTATCCCCTTCAATCTCCCCCACTCTCCCACAAGGTCTCTGTTCAGCATAGCATGTGAAGCCGCCTGGGCGAGGTACTGGTCCTCTTCCCTAGTTGTATCCACGACTAAATGCCACATGCTCCAGGACGCTGCCGTTGAGGTGTAGAGGTGGGATCCCTCACTGAGTCCGGAGAAAAACGAACTCTGGTGGGTAAACGGATTAATGAAATAATAAATAAATCTTATATTACTTCGGACTAGATAAATAGGCTGCCTACACCAAAAATAAGTTCCCGCGGGCAAAGGTGTCATCAGCGTGTGGCCCCCCCCATTCAACTTTATCCTCTCTTTCATGACTTTCTCGAGCGCGATGTTAAAGAGTATCATTGATGTGATGTTCGGGCGAGATTAGCTCAATGGCTTAACAGCTAGCTCACCAACCGGAAGGCTGAGGTTCGAACCCCAGCTGATTATGGATTGAGATTTTCATCTCAAAATTCACGTGGAAGTGCATGCGGTCTTAAAACTCGGGCCAACCGAAATAAGCCTGGTTAGCTCCAGAGATCCCAGAAGTAACTGGGATCAGCTGAAGAAAAAATAAATTAATAACCCCTGTTGTAGACTTAAGTAACGGTATGTTGTCGAAAGTATCGAAGAAATCCACCAACATTTTTGAAATATGTTTATTAAATATGTTTATTAAATTACACGGGCTCCTAGATCAGTTGTCTCTCGAGTAAGGTTGCGTTATCTGTACCGAGAAGGCATAACGTGGCAGTCTGAATGGACGCAGCGTAAATGCCGCATAACTGACGTCCAGCGCTTCGCAGCAATCTGGGCTGCGGCAGTCGGTTCTATGGTAGTACAAAAATATCAAATTATACCTATGCAGAGTTTTGTTATCTAATGAATGATGCATGTTACATATAACTACAGATATAGCAGACGATAAATGAATATTATCAACATGACAAAAAAAACAGGAATATGCGTCAAACCATAATTGACGTTCTAGTGAAACATTTCCAAGATAACCAGAATTGAGTTAATGTATTTGCTGTCAAAATCATTCAGCATATTCTGTATCTGAACACTGTACAAATTATACCTCACTAATAAACATACATATCACATTTATGGAATCACGCATTTCGATGAAATTCTGTTATGAATTCAAAGAATGATGAATCTATCCCTGGCTGTTAATTTATCATAAACCGTTTGAAATGCGATTTCAACACTGTTCTGTCTTGCCTTTTATCGCATTGCCACGTTATTAATTAGTCTAATTTTAATAGCACGATACGAAGTACATTAATCAGGATAGTATAATATTAAGTTGAGCCTGGCTTTCGAAATAATTTCGCGTTAATACACTTTTATAAATGACATGTATCCTTTCACTGTGGAAAAAAGGAGACTTCAAATTTTAATTAAAACAAATAGATAAAATAAAATTATAGAAATAGGTAAAAGCAATCAAGGAGCCACCGTAGCTCAGGCGGCAGTGCGCCGGCCCCTCACTGCTGGTGTCCGTGGTTCAAATCCCGGTCAATCCATGTGAGATTTATACTGGACAAGGCGGGGGTGGGAGAAGTTCTCCTCCGGGTACTCTGGTTTTGCCTTTCATTCCAGCAACACTCTTCAATATCATTTCATTTCATCTGTTAGTCATTAATCATTGCCCTAGAGGAGTGCGACGGGCTTCGGCAGCCGGCACAATTTCTATCCTCGCCGCTAGATGGGGCTTCATTCATTCAATCTCTGACCCTGTCGAATGACTAGAAACAGGCTGTGGATTTTCATTTTCATAAAAGAAATCAAGCTTGTATTTTTCCGACCTGTTGATACTGTGGTCACAGGCACGTGTTTTTAAATTATCCTGTACTGGCAAGACATAAAATGGCTGCTTGAATAAATGTTGAGTATTTTGTGGAATCGTGGCAACCTAAGTGTGCAGATACGCCAACTGGGTTTCTATAGATGTCGCTATTTCTGGACGGATAGGCCTATATACGAAGGTTGGGGGCAGTTGCGGCGATTGGGATTTAGAAGTAGACGGGCAAAAAATGTAAACACAACAAAGTAGCCGGGATTTTGGGATATATCGGGAGCAGGGGGTGTAAATACCTAAAAACCGAAATAAAACCAAGTTCCCAAATGGAATTCTGACAGAGGGGTAAACGTTGACAGCCTACCAACTTAACTGTGGTGATAATATTTGAGATTTTGAATCACCAAAGGAAGAATAACTACACATGTATTACAATTAAACAGAAGTAAGGCCTGATTACACAACTAAAAATCATTTAGTATTTGACTACACACTAAGAAACTAACAGACACTGAAGAGACTACCAGACTAACGAATTCGCTAGACAAACAGATGAATCGTACCCAAAGAGGATAGAATCATCATAGGATCATACCTCAGTGTCCACGACTTCGGTAAAAAGTATACCCTTGCTACTCTTCCTCACAACACATGCAAAGTCTCCACTACTTGCTGTGGTGTTATACAGATCGGTGAGCCACGGGAACGACTCTTCTTGCGTATTTCCGCTAACAGTTTCGTTAATAATTAAGGAAAATAAAGGAAATAATTAGTTGATGAGACAACAGGGCTTGTACAAATTGATTTTTATAATTCCTATAATACCTTTTTTCAGCCAGCTAAAATAGAATATAAATATAATCAACAACGAAGACCTAGAGTTGTAACTTTATTGCACTGCATAGCTACAAGTATTTGCCTGATGTGATTCAGAGTTTGGAAGAAGTTGAAGAATGTTAGGGAGCATTTGATGGATTTGATAAAGACAAATTATTAAATTTCAAGAACAATCCAGATGTGGAAACCTTAGCGACTTTGACTGAACTGCCTTTACGAGTTCTAACAAGATATACTTCATTGGTCTCTGTAGATTTCGAGCGGAGTTAATCTCTATGTATAGGAATCTACTAAGGTCAAAGCGCAAGCGACTTACTGTCGAAAACATTGATATGCTGTGTGTTCCTCGCCCCTCCCCCATCGCCGGTACTGGTTGGGGCATAAGTAACAGCAACTATTTATTTTTCTCACATTTTTGCGGTGTACCATACAATGGTCATATATAGGGAAAAGATTTTAAGGTGAAAAGTATGGTGAGAAAAGGGAGGAAAAGGTTCTGAAAATAGAAACAAAGGATGCAAAAAAGGTGTTGACGAAATCACGTTATTACATGAACTTTCATTATCCCATTCACTGGGTTCTAATAATTAATAAATTTGTTATATTAGATTGCACACAGCAGTTCAATGTTTTGAACAGTAAGTTGCTTGCGCTTTGAGCTTAGTAGATTCTTATAGACCCTGTTACCATGGTTGGTGGATCAGCAGATGTGAAAGAAGGTGCCGGGAGGAATGGGTCTAACTACAGAGTCAAAGTTAATTTAAAATTTTAACAAAGGTTATACTTTTTTTTCTTTCGTAAAAATTACAATAAGTAACAAAATCACAGGTACTAGTCTAGTTAAGACAAGATGTTGGCATAAACAGAACTTGTGTATTAAGTCCTCACTTACCACTTCCTGAGCTTCGACCTTATTTCTAAAAAGATCACCATATTATGCAAGGGCAGAACACCCCTCAATACACCCCTCAATACATTACTAGCTCCGTAATTTACAATGTCAAGCCTCCTAGAGGCACTTTTATAATACTTGAAAAGAGCAGACACGCTCTCAGATTTTCAGTCCTAGTCAAGGCAACACCATAAATATCTTTTTGGCCTTCCATGGCCCAGCTTACAAATTGAAACAGGGGTATCTCGTACCCAATCTACAGGGCCTTCGAGTAAAAGAAATAACCGTTAAATAAATGGCCCGAACAAAAAGGAAGGAGGCGAATACTTACACTCCTCTATGTAGCTTCCTGAAACCTAACTGGAACTAGGCCGATGAAACAGGGGCTATTCCCAAACTATGGAGGTGACCCGTATAAGAAAGACATTTTAAAACATTAAGGAAGAGAAGAAAATCGGTTACCAACACGTAGTCACCTCAAACCAAAATTAAGGGGAGCTCGAGAGGGTAAATCACTCTCTATCCCCGAATTACAGTTACAGATTTTACGAAGTTTTTACATAAACCGGCAGAAAATTACATGTTTAGAAAAGTAGGTTACATTGTAAATTTTTCGGACCTTTCCTGCGGGTTAAACTGCTGAGCTAGCAAGAAATAAAGATGTTAAACCGCCATTACCTTGCTTAAGACCTGCTGCCTGATAAAAGAGTCGCCTCCCGCCTCCTGCTTCACGTACACACACTTAGTTAGATGTTGATCAAGTGGCCAAGAGACGTGAAAATCAGCAGTTTATAAACCCTCGGGGAAAGTTCGAGACCTTTCATGGATAAAACAGCCACACCCTCTCAATTTTATTGGCTAGTTTAAAGTTACACACCAAATCGAAGAGGAAGCCTGTGGTTGGTAGGAAATTAATTACAGAAATTCTGGATTGGCTAAATTCAAAACTGGCGGAAGGGAAAGATAAACATTGCCAACCCCCAAAAGAATGAACGAAATTTAGTAAAGAAAAAACTTATGAGTACAATATTTCTTCAAAAAAGTTTCTTCACTTCGCACCAGGGTGAATGATCATAGTTTTTTAGCAGAGACATCTATGAGAGAATGTCCACACTTCTTGAAGAACGAAAAACAAAACACGTTGAAATTCACACAGTACTGGCAACTTCATGATCACAAAATTAAGGTAGTGACATCTTCTGAGCAAAAGTTTAAATAGGACTAGTTTCAAGTTCAGTGGTTCCCCAGCAGGGGAGTTCATACTGGCGCAAGATTTAAATGTGTGGCGTAGAGGTGTACCTCCCGGTTCAGTCCCCATATAGTGTGCCTTACTGGGTCGGCAGAAATATCACTAAAACAAAGAGGGGCATCATGTAATAAGCCACAATTTACCATATTTCCTGTCTTCTTTTGACCTGGCTAGTTCAGCAGCATCGCTCGCAGAATGTCCTTAGTTTGGTCTCCAAGAATCACTAAGTGAAATCTCTTAAAGATGTAAGTAGGACAGGAATTGCATTTAAATGAGTGAATGAGGATTCGAGTGAAATAAAATTTTGCAAAAAATGGTTTAATACGCTAAAACATAAAACTTTGATAAGAAAATAAATTCCCTTAGATAAATCAGTATAATTTCTACTACAATTAGTGTTGTTTGCTATCAAGTGGCAACAGGACTTTGCCTGCCTAAGCAAGTCTAGAACCATTAATCTTAGAATCTGTGTGCCAGTTACATAAATATTACACTGTATATTTAGATAACCTTGAACAGACTCGACTATCTGTGCCGTACTTAAACGTCCTGGCATATGAGATAAGCAACATAAATCTTCGCATATGGAAGGAAACTAAGATAAAAATTATTTCCAATTAATTTGGGACATATCATCCACAAGAATGCTTAGTTTAGGACTTCTTGATACCCCCAAAAAGACACTGAGGCTAATATGAGCCCGATCTCATAATCAAAGATGAGTATTGAACCTCTCAACCCCTAAAATGCATACGAGATTTCCCCTTAGCAATTTACAATCAATGACAAATACGAACCTTGAGATACAACAAACAACAACAATAAACGAATCACAAGTATTCCACTGGATCTGAAATAGACACGCAAAATACACACTGGTCTTGAGGGATTGGTGATGTAATCGCATCTCTGGGTCATCTTCCGCGGCGACTTTCATTGACCTTACCTATACTGCGGGAATGGCAAGGCCATCTTCCCCTCGCTGTTTCAAACAATAACATTCATATGTCTGAAGATACACATAGCTACACGGCAAAGCCTCTTTCAAGTCCGGTTATCGTCACATGGCTAATGGATCCCCTTCCTGCCTGACAGTATAAGGCAGCGCTCAGCTGAGCCAAATGTCATCCCTTCGCTAGGGAACAGACTGCGGGCGCTTACAACCTCCCGATAACACATAATAACATATCTCTCTGGTCTGAAATAATTTTCCTCCGACTCGTAACTCACAGGCCTACATGCTCGACCTCGCTTCAGGTCATCCAGAATATCCGAACTCAGTAAATCTGCATACCTGAAAATCTCATGCACGTTAACATAACATGCAATTCCTATTCTTTATGTCGCACTCCAGTAAGAGTCTCCCCATTCTGTACTTATAAGGCACCACACGCTTCCATAAATTAATCCCCAATAAGAATAACACTACTTTACATGACTATAGAAAATACCGCCTTCAGCTGCGTATTGGATTCTAGCTAGACTAATCCAACCGTTGTTACGAGAGAAAAATAACCCGGTTGCACTTTCTCATAAGACAATAATCACCGCCGCCACCACCACCCTAATTGTGTGCAGGCATTTTTATTCGCCATCATTTAGTCTACTTATGTGTCATTTCGCTGGTTTACTTTAGAGAACCCAGAACTCTATTGGACAAACTATCACTGTGCGTTTAACAATTGTCGGATAAACATCGAATATATCTGCACAGTCTTTTACATGCCGATATTACAGGACATCGAATGCCATTGAGACTTAATTATTCCGTTCAAAATTCAAATAAATTCTGTCGATTTTGAGGCGAGAAAAGTGATCAGGAGGAGAACCCTTTAACTTGATCTTCATTGGAAGCGGTGTATATTAATATTTTCATAACAGAGTAAAGTGCAGTATGCTATCCATAAGTGGACGTTGATTAAGGGGGGAACCAACACCTTTAACGACTAAAAAGCGCGCTTAATTACGTATTTTCTTTCTCAGCAGACAAGACCGAACTGAAAGTTTTCTCAATGCGGTGGCCCCAGCAAATACTGGGGGTCACTGTGCCAGAGTGAATAATATTAAATCTGACGAGGAAAATATGTAAATTGTTTCCAGCATAGCCATATATGTAAATTTCACGTAAAGCATGTCATTACAGAATATCAGGAATTCGAATTGGCGGCTGTATAATGTACAAGCATTTGCCATTTTCCTTATAACATTTATTAGTATCAATATTGTTCAACTATTCTTTCTAACATCTAGTTATCATTGTGTATTTACAAGTCCTAAAATAAGAATTAATATTTGAAATATTCATAATATTTACCGAGTTGTTCTGTTGAAATTTCCACCAAAAGTATTTATTTCGATTAAACTTTAAAAGACAGAACTTCAGTTCGACTACAGGTTGTTCGTATCTAAACACTGCAGAAGAGTACAGACTTTTCGCTGAGTAACTTGAAAACTCGTGGAGTTTTCGGGGGAACAGTTTTGAAAAACAGGTCTTACAGAAAACGAGCGGCAAACTCACTCACGTGTAGGAAAGCTTCTAGAATTTAAATGCCTAAGTTGAGTGACGGCCCTGCACTCTTCAGATCGTAACGTGGAAAGTACTATAGATATCGACGAAATTCCAAAACTGATTCGAAAAGGATACGTTATTTCATTGTTCATGAAATACAACATATTTAAATATGATAGTTTTGGACCCATAAAGGTGTTGGTCCCGCCTTGAGTAAACAGTATTCGGTACAATGGCAGGGACCACTGATGAGGTATCCTGAGTTAGAATCTACTTACAGTAGGGTGACTTGTTCTTTCCAAGTTTCCCCCAGACTACAGCATGTGGTGTACCCTCTTAGGAGCTCACGACGCTCAATATAGGGTCGGGCAGACCGGAACAGTCAGTTGTTCCGGAACATTAGGAGCTTGAGGTGTAGTGTTTCGGTACAGTGTGCCGGCACACGGCACACGGGACTGAAACTGCGCAGTAGAGAGTACTCCGTGAGGCAACACATGTTCCGCGTCAGCGGGAAAGTGCTTCTGTACCGGGCGTGATGTGTGTAGTTACGGCCAGCGTAAAGCTGCACGGAACGTGAAGGAACAGTCGGAACACTGAAAGTCGCGCCCAATAATCACGTTTAAAGGCTGTTTTTAGGTTAAGGCATTTTTCGTTCAGTATGAAATACATATAACACGGTTATAATGGTAGTATAGGTGCTTAAAAGTAACTAATCTAAGGATATTTTCACCATTTGAATGTATCCGCCTGTATTATGAGTAATTATTTCCGGATAAAACTTCACGGCACGTGAAAAAGCAGTCGGAACTCTGAATGAAATACGCACCAAAAAAAAACATGTCTAATTGTTGTTTTTAGGAGAAGAATGTTTTCATTCATTCTGAAATACGCCTTTCACAATTACCCTGGCAGTACATGTGTTTGAGATGTCACGATGTTATTTTCACCTATGAAAATATACTCGCACAGTTGAAGAAACATTCATCAGTGCACATGTTTACGTACATAATATAAAATCGGAACACGAAAATAAATACGAGGAGTGTTTTAAGGTCCGTTTGAAAATAAGTACACAACGGAAGGTTATTTCCAAAAAGTAAAGTTATATTCAGAAAGTACATACTTCACTCTATTTTTCGACATAGTTGCCAAGTTTGTTCAAACACTCGTAACCAATTTTAAGATACCCTCTTCATAGAAACTTGCCGCCTGCTCCGATAACCAAGAGTTCACTGCCGTTTTCACACCGTCGTCATCATTATAATGGTTGCCACTGAGGTGATGTTTGAGGTGGAGGAACAGATGGTAATCGCTCGGCGCAAGATCAGTACTGTAGGGTGGGTGGTCTAAAACTTCCCAGCCAAAACTGTCCAATAAATCACGGGTGTGACCTGCAGTGCGAGGTCTTGCATTGTCATGGAGAAGGACAATTCCCTTTGTCAGCATGCCGCGTCTTTTGTTTTGAATCGCTCTGCGTAGCTTTCTCAGGATTTGGCAGTATGATTCTGCATTGATAGTGGTTCCTCGTTGCATGAAGTCGACCAACAAAACACCATGCCTGTCCCAAAACACCGACGCCATGATTTTGCGCTGGGACAGAGTCTGTTTGGCCTTCACCTTTACAGGCGAGTGTGTGTGTGTCTCCATTCCATGCTCTATTGCTTCGATTCGGGCGTGATATGCAAAACCCATGTTTCGTCTCCAGTTAAGATCTGACTCAAGAAGCCATCACCTCTTTCGTCATAACGAGTCAAGAACTTCGTCGCACACTCAAATCTTTGGTTTTTGTGGTCCTCTGTTAGGAGTTTCGGGACCCAACGGGAGCACAGTTTCCTCAACTTTAGGTGTTCAGAATCAATGTTGTAAAGCACTGATCTCGACACGTCAGGAAATTCGTTTGAGAGACCTGTTATTGTGAAGCGCCTGTTCTCACGAATTTTCGTTTCAACTGAAGCCACCAAATCGTCTGTAATCAAAGAAGGGCGACCGGAGCGGTCCTCATCTTTGAATTGTCGTACCCACTTACGCACTTTGCTTTCACTCATAACAGTATCACCGTACACTTCGCAAATCTGTTGATGAATTTCTGCAGCAGACAAAAACCGTATCACTGACTAAACCTCACGCGGTGGCGGAGTTGATAGTCTTAAACATTTTGAAAGCACAGAACAGAACCGTACAGGTTAACTACAGAGCTGAAACTGAGCACAGTTGTTCCCGAGGCATGCCAGTACACGACGCACGCGCTCGTTGCGATATGCGCACGAACTACTAGTGTCTACAAAAAACGGACCTTACATAAAAAACACGCTTCGTATTAACCCATACAAGCAAAACACGAAGATAAGAATTAAAAACTATATACAAGCGGGACAAGAGATTAAAAATAACACTATACAAGTAGAACATGAAAATAAAACTTAAACGCATTATACAAGTAGAACACCAAAATAAAAACTGTGGATTTGAAATGTCTTGTCATTGTGCCGGTTGAAGATCCCTTTGCAGACAAAATAGAACATAAAGTGCATTTCACTCTGTCTGGTTTTATTCTAGTAAAAAGTCCTGAACATTACTCCGATGCGACATTATGCAAAGTTTATCGTCTTTCGTACGGTTATATTCCTAGGCTTCAGTGAAAACACTCTTACAAAACAGATGAAAACAAAACAGAATACATTACGCTATTCGCATGTACCGAAGGCAGGTTGCCAGTGCAACGGAACTCACGGAACAAAGAGGATGTGACGATGTGACGGAACACGGAACACTCCAGCACATGGCGGCACACAGCCGGTATCGGCAGTCAGCTACTAGGTGAAGGGCAGTGCATAGTGGCGCTTCTGACTGGACAGCGAGTTACTGTATCGGTCTCGCTTGAGAATGTTTCAGAACAATCGATACTTGGTGCCCCGGAACAGCAGAACCTAAATGTGCACCAGCATAGTGTGCCGAAACCGGGGCATAGTGCCCACGCCTAGGTCAATATTGTTTAACTTCGGAGTTCTGTCGTAATCTAGTGTTTCAGACCTTTCACTAACTTCGTCGTAACGTCAGTGGAAGTTTACCGCTGAATAATTTTCTACCTGTTGTATCCATCCTTGATGGGATTATTACTTAGTATGCACATGATAATATTTTTGTCGATCCTACAAGTTGTTCCGAAAATTCTCAGGCACGAGGGTGTGACTTGCGACGTGTGGTGACATACTTGTTCCCTGGCTCCCTGTGACTCTTTGCAGTTTCATCATTTCTGCATTAATGGTCCTCTTGGATTGATGTTCCCATTCCGGTCTAAAAAAGTATGAAGAAAATATTAAAATAATACAGACAGATTTACGAAGTCTTAAAACGTTGCTGGTATGATTTTCAGAGAGGCAGTTATTGGCTCTTGACTTCGACTTTGTAATCCCACCACTGATATTTCCTTTATTTTTCACTGCTTTGAAAATGCAATAGGGTCATCCATCAATTAAGTTTCCCTGTTTTAAACAACATACATACATACATACATACATACATACATACATAGTACATACATACATACATACATACATACATACATACATACATACATACATACATACATACATACATACATACATTATCATTATAGACTGTTATGCCTTTCAGCGTTCAGTCTGCAAGCCTATGAGAATTTACTAAACGTCGCCACAATCCTCGATTTGCAACTAGTGTTGTGGCCTCATTTAGTTCTATACCTCTTATCTTTAAATCGTTAGAAACCGAGTCTAACCGTCGTCGTCTTGATCTCCCTCTACTTCTTATACCCTCCATAGCAGAGGCCATTATTCTCCTAGGTAACCTATCCTCCTCCATTCGCCTCACATGACCCAACACCGAAGCCGGTTTATGCGTACAGCTTCATCCATCGAGTTCATTTCTAAATTAGCCTTTATCTCCTCATTCCGAGTACCCTCCTGCCATTGTTCCCACTTGTTTTTACCAGCAATCATTCTTGCTATTTTCATGTCTGTTACTTCTAACTTAAGATACCCTGAGTCCACCCAGCTTTCGCTCCCGTAAAGCAGAGTTGGTCTGAAAACGGACCGATGAAAACATAGTTTCGTCTGGGAGCTGACTTCCTTCTTACAAAATACTGCTGATCGCAACTGCGAGCTCACTGCATTAGCTTTATTTTACTTTGAATTATCTACCTGTTCTAGATTTGTATCACCAATCTGACATTCAATTCTGTTTAATTTCTTACCTACTGAAATCAATTTAGTCTTCGAGAGGCTAATTTTCATACCATACTCATTGCACCTATTTTCATGTTCCAAGATATTAGACTGCAGGCTATCGGCACAGTCTACCATTAAGACCAAGTCGTCAGCATAGGCCAAACTGCTTACTACATTTCCACCTAACTGAATCCCTCCCTGCCATTTTATGCCTTTCAGCAGATGATCCATATAAACTACGAACAGCCAAGGTGAAAGAGTACAGCCTTGTCTAACGCATGTACAGCAAGTACCCTGAACCAAGAACTCATTCTGCCATCAATTCTCACTGAAGCCCAATTGTCAACATAAATGCCTTAGATTGATTTTAATAATCTACCTTTAATTCCATAATCCCCCAGCATAGTGAACATCTTTTCCCTCGGTACCCTGTCATATGCTTTCTCTAGATCTACGAAACATAAACACAACTGCCTATTCCTCTCGTAGCACTTTTCAATTACCTGGCGCCTACTGAAAATCTGATCCTGACAGCCTCTCTGTGGTCTGAAACCACACTGGTTTTCATCCAGTTTCCTCTCAACGACTGATCGCACCCTCCCTTCCAAGATGCCAGTGAATACTTTGCCTGGTATACTAATCAATGAGATACCTCGATAGTTGTTGCAATCCTTCCTGTTCCCTTTCTTATAGATAGGTGAAATTACTGCTTTTGTCCAATCTGAAGGTACCTTACCAACACTCCACGCTAATTTTACTACTCTATGAAGCCATTTCATCCCTGCCTTCCCACTAAACTTCACCATTTCAGGTCTAATTTCATCTATACCAGCTGCCTTATGACAATGGAGTTTTTTTTTTACCATCCTTTCCACTTTCTCAAGTATAATTTCACCAACATCATTTTCCTCCTCAGCATGAGCTTGGCTGTTCGCAACACCACGAGGATGATTTCCTTTTACATTGAGAAGATGTTCAAAACATTCCCTCCACCTCTCCAGTGATTCCCTGGGTTCTATTATGAGTTCGCCTGAATTACTCAAAACACTGTTCATTTCCTTTTTCCCTCCCTTCCTAAGATTCTTTGTTACTGTCCAGAAAGGTTCCCCTGCTGCTTGACCTATCCTTTCCAGGTTATTACCAAAATCTTCCCATGACTTCTTTTTGGATTCAACAACTATTTGTTTCACTCTGTTTCTTTCATCTACGTACAAATCCCTGTCTGCCTCGGCCCTTGTTTGGAGCCATTTCTGATAAGCCTTCTTTTTACGTTTACAGGCTGCTCTCACTTCAACATTCCACCACGATGTTCGCCTTTTCCCATCTTTACACACAGTTGTTCCTAGGCACTCCCTTGCTGTTTCTACTACAGCATCCCTGTATGCCACCCATTCACTTTCTATATCCTGAACCTGCTTACTGTCTACTGTTCGAAAGATCTCACTAATCATATCCATGTACTTCTGTCTAATTTTCTCGTCCTGGAGATTTTCTACCCTTATTCGTTTGCAGACAGATTTCACTTTCTCTACCCTAGGCCTAGAGATACTTAGTTCACTACAGATCAGATAGTGGTCTGTATCATCGAAAATTCCGTGAAAAACTCGTGCATTCCTAACAGATTTCCTGAATTCGAAGTCTGTTAGGATATAGTCTATTATGGATCTGGTACCCCTAGCCTTCCATGTGTAGCGGTGAATAGCCTTCTGCTTGAAGAGTGTATTCGTAACAGCTAAACCCATACTAGCACAAAAGTCCAGCAAACGCTTCCCATTCCCATTAGCTTCCATATCTTCCCCACATTAATAATCACCCTTTCGTATCCCTCAGTTATATTCCCAACTCTCGCATTGAAATCGCCCATTAGCACTATTCTATCCTTGCTGTTGACCCTTACCACGATGTCACTCAATGCTTCATAAAACTTGTCAACTTCATCCTCATCTGCACCCTCACATGGTGAATACACGGAGACAATTCTTGTCCTAATTCCTCCAACTGACAAATCTACCCACATCATTCGCTCATTTACGTTGCGTGCAATGGTATTCCTGATAAAGAGCCCTACTCCAGACTCTGCCCTTCCCTTTCTAACACCCGTCAACTACACTTTATAATCTCCTATCTCTTCCTCATTATCTCCCCTTACCCGAATATCACTTACTCCTAGCACATCCAGATGCATCCACTTTGCTGACTCAGCCAGTTCTACGTTTTTTCTTCCATCAGCCCCATTAATATTGATAGCTCCCCATCGAATTCCATTTCGTTCGCCAAGTTGTTTCCAAGGAGTCCCTCGCCTATCAAATGGGAGTGGCACTCCATTACTCCCATAGGTCCGAGGCTTGCTTAAAATGTTCTGAGCTCGGTAAATTCAAGAAGCAGGATGTTACCCTACTTGGCCATAGTCCAAGTGAGGATCTCTCCTCTAACGGGTTATGGACCACCGGTGAATTGTATAGTCCTAGCCGCCTGAGCACAAGGAGGGCCATGAATCAGAATATGTCCGAGATGCCCACTCCCATTCCATAGCAACTGGTATCCCGACTCTCCGGACCACTTACTAGGCCACTCAGCCGTTGCCCATGGTTCACGAACTAGGACGTGACTACAGTAACCCACAAACATGAAACAAGCAAAGAAAAATAGCTACATGGAACACGTTATGGGCACGCGATACAGCAATGTTGGAGTTTATTGTTGACATAATCACCACCAGAATTGAGACACTTTTCATATCGTATCATTTTGTATCCCGTTATCGTAGAAGTCTGTCGTCTGGGAAGGGAAACAACATGTGACATTCGTCTTCATCCGTTCGTCCATGTGAAAATGCTGTCAGGAGGACAGGAATTTCTTGAGGTGCAATAAAAGATGAGAAGATCAGGACTGTACGGGGATGATCAAACACCCTCTCAGCTGAACTCCTGCAGAACACTTGCTGAGCACCGAGCATTGCCATGGATCGGCACAACACCTGCACCGAGCATTCCACACCTCTTGTTTTGGACGGTCCATAGCAATTGCCGTAGAAACTTCATCACAGACCGAACCTCGCAGGCGGCGGGAGAAAGGATACGAGCCGCCATTTTGAGCCACTTCAGCTGCGCTACTGACAACAGGAGGGACTTCTCTGGTCGGTATTTGATAGCTACGTCATAGATCTGTCTCGCACGCTCATAGTTTCTGGCTAAAAACGTTTATAGCACAAGTAAGGAAATAGGAAAACTTAATTTCTGGATTGCCTACATATATACAAGAAATACATTTTGTCATTAGCAATGTTCCTGTTGAAATATCCTTAAAAGTGAGGCATCGAATGTTTTATATTCCTCCTGAAGCACCACTTCTGCTGATTTTTAAAGCAATTTATACCTCACATCCTACTTACCATTATCCTAAATTTTACATTTTCACTCGCAAGTTCTTTTTAGCTTGATGCATATCCCATACCAGATTTTTCTGCGTGTTTTGACAATGATTGAAATATGCTAAACATACCTAGTACTTACACAGCTACTGAACAATCATGAAACGATAAAATTAACAATAGTTTCACTGAGACAGTGGCAGCGTGTTTTGGGGCACGTAGCTGTGAGCATGCATTCGGGAGATAGTGGGTTCAAATCCCAGTGTCGGTAACCATGAAGATGCTATTTCTTTGTTTCCCATTTGCACAAGAGGCAAATGCCGGGACTGTACCTTGAATAGGGCCACGGCCGCCTCCTTCCCGTTCCTAGCCCTTTCCTCTCCCATATTTGCCATAAGACCTATCTGTGTCGGTGCGACGTAAAGCAAATTGTAAAAGCAATAGCTTTATCTTGGATCTTTTACCAGAACTTGACATTGGCGTGATAAATGCATACAGTTTGTTTTACTGTAACTTATCTTCACTATACTCATATCTGTAATATCTGAAGCCATCACTTTTCAGTTTCAACTCAGTTAATATGAAACTGTTGAGTTCTTCAGTCTACCGAAACTAAATTTGAGTTAAATCAGGTGTTCCTTTTTCTGGAATAACACTGTTACGAATGAAACTCCATCTGTTTCGTTACTCTAATTTATTTCAGTATGACCTAATAAATGCACACAAACACATACATATTTAAACACACACAATTGCGACCAGTTTTGAATGGCCACACTTACTAATTACAAGTCTATTCACAAGTCGCTCTTCCTTATGACACCGCAGGTGGTCCGGCCCGTTGTTACGTGGGGACGGCTAATCCTTACTTTCACCTCCCCTAGTCCAGTCAACTCATACTGCAGCTATGTGCAGACTGCCGGATTTGAACATGGTGCCATTGGCTACAAAACACACGATGACTGTCGCGTTAGTTCGACTCCACAGATAATCCAGTAGTTAACAGAGTTACATGCAGTGAACAAGTAAACAGCTCAACAGTATTCAGCAGCAGGACGATACTCACAACAACGAACATTAACACAGGTCCATTTACCTTTACACTCGCGATAGCGGCTTCCCTCGCTGAGCCTCAGTTCACAGAAATACACGAACGGCCTTCCGTTCTTTCGTCTCCACCTACTCACTGGTCTGTCCGACACCACAATAACACCTCTGTCGCCCTCAGCACAGCCACCGAACCCCACCACACCGAGTCTCACACCGACTGCACCTCGGAGCCCAACTGCCACTCACTGTCCGCGGCTAGCCTCCCTTTTTATAGCTCTGGTGATTTGAGTCAGAAATTTCGCGATGTCACTAGAGGCAGAACATTCCCGTTGAATCTCCAAAAAAACTCACAGGTAAGCCGGTGGACGTGAACAATACACGGTAAGGCAGGCCCCACCCCACAAGCCGGCTGGGATATCCCAGGTCGTCTGAGTCACGAGCCCCTTCTTGTGAGTACCGAAAGGAGCTACCGTGGGGCTGGCACGTAACAATACTGTTACCGTATGTTTTTTGCAGGTAGTTTATAAATGTAATTACTCAAAATTAGCTTAATGTAAATTGAAAGCTTTTCAATCTGTTGAACGCACAAATTCAATATAAATATTACACTACTAGCGAATGTACCCGTGCTTCGCTACGGTATTCTACATTTTATTCGAATATCGAAGTAAATAGTGTACATGCAGTAAATAAGATCGTTTTAAAATTGCATGTCTCTTAGCGTTATCCGAGAAAGAGCATGGGGAGGTCCCCGTACGTTGTTTCCAATGTAAAGTGTTTGTTACGGATTCGTGATGTAACGGCAGGCTCACTTGCCTACTGGCATTCACAATCGAGTTGGGAAGTTTACATTATAATTGCAGGCCCCATTGCCTACTACGCGGACAGAATCGATTTGGGGAGTTTTCGTTAAAATGGCAGCCCCCTTTCCTATTTCCAGACAGATTACAGTTGAGGAGTTTATATTATAATGGCAGGCAATTACCCTACTATCACTCGAAATTGAGTTGTGCGGTTATCATTATAATGCCAGGCCCATTTTCCTACTGCCAGCCAGCTTACTGCCAGTCACACCAAGTTGGTGAGTTTCCATCAAAATAGCAGGCCACTATGCCTAATGCCAGTCACATTTTAGATGAGGACATTTCTTTATAATGGCGGGCACCCTTGCCTACTGCCAAACACAATCGGGTAGGGAAGTTTTAAACAAAACTGCATGCTCACTTGCCTTCTGCAAGTCAAATCGAGAAGGGAACTATTCATTACAATTGTAGGCCTTCCTTACTAATGACAGTTACACAGGAGAAGAAACCCTTTCCTACTGCCAGTCAAAGTCGGTGTGGGGAGTACTGATTACAATAGCAGACCCACCTTTTCTCGATCGCTAAAAATCGACATCAGTGAATATATATAGATCGACATGCGAAAGTATATGCGTGTTTACAATATTGAAGGCCTTCATTTACAGATTAACTGATACTAAACGTACGTCATATCGACAAAGGATTATACCATGAGACACGCAGGATTTAGTGGCCTAAATGGCTGGTCCTATGATATATCATCTATTCTTGGGTCAGATTGAGTTAGAAACGTGGAACAGGGTGAAGGTTTTGTAAGATTATCTCACAATACATTACTTTTCGGATAATTATGTGACAGCTACATACATAGCATTTGGCTCACATATGGCTACTGGGTGGGCCAATTTTCGTGAAGAGTTTGATGATTCTGTATTTCATATAAGTAATTGAAAGTATGAATTATGCATGTGAAAATTCCAAATTGACTTAACATCGATTAATAGAGAAAAATCAAACATAAAAGGGATACAGATACGGCAAGTCATAAGACCAAGGTTGTAGATCATTCCAAATTGAACGGAGATTGTGCAATCCGTTATGTTATAGGAATTTCCGAAAGTCTGCATCATCATTAAAATTGCCTGCATATTTCGATATTCTTCGGGGATAAAAAGTGAAAAATTTAATGATCTAGGATGTTTTCCGTTCGTTACAGGCTAAAACGTATAATTTTGTCGAATTTCAATTATCTTCTTTTTCTTCTGGCAGATTATGCTGCAAACTGGATTTTGGGCGAGGCGGGTAAAAATTAGGACTTTCAGGAAACTAAACCAAAAATTATGGAGATGGTCATTATTACCCCTTTAAATGGAAAGCTGTACGAAAATTTCTACAAAATAGTCAGTGTAGAGGCACACAGTCATTACGATTTGATTTATATAGATAAGGAATCTGTTCCATGTAAAACACCTTTTGGGCTATGTCCGCTGGACTTAACCTGCGAAAGTGACCATTCAGGATATCTCGCTTATTAATCCTCCTGACGAAAAAATGCACATGATAAAAAGGTTTAGAGGTGGAATTCCATCACGTTTGGTCGATTTCCTGTCAGGTTGGTCTTGTTCTGTATATATTGTGGAAGAGTAAAATCACCATTTCGGTTCCCTATAAACCGCCAGTCCATTCCGGAACATGAAATGTTATTTACGTTTAAAACCTACCTTTGGACAGGTGGATGCTAAATATAAATTTTGGTTCGAATGTCTTCAGTAGTTTTCAAGTTGTAAGGAATACGCTTTACACGCACCCGCTCGTGAGTTAAGTCCGATGGGACTTGTACAGAAAAACGGTCCGTTAATGATATCTCCCTTATTAATCCTCGTATCGAAATGATGCACATGAGAGAAAAGGTTTAGAAATTAATTTCTACCAAGGTAGGTAGATTTCCATTAAGTTTGGTTGTGTATGTTTTGTGGAAGTGCAAAATCACTGTTTCGGTTTCGTATAAACCCCCAGTCAGTTCAGGGATTTAGAAACAATATTTGCCCTAAAACCTATCAAGGACAGGTGTATTCTAAATATGAGTCTTGGTGGAAATATATCCAGTAGTTTGTAGCACTCGCGTACATACGGCGTAATTAAGGAAGAAAATAATACAGTTAAGAAAGTTGAAAGTAATAGAAAATGGATTATAACTGAGGACAGCCGGATAACGACAAATATGTAAATGCCAAATGAATGTATTGGAAAATCAAATGCCCCTCAGTAAATTATGCTAGTGTGAGTTATGGATACAATAAAGCGGTAACAGAGGAGAAATTTAGGTCCAGTGATTCTTAGGTAAACAAATAATACTAAGATGGCTAATGGTGTTATTACTTAATCTATTCGAGGGCGGTTATAACATCCAACGATATTCCGCCAGTATCCAGCAGATAGGCCGATTGACGCCTCTCTTGCCTTCTACCCAAGGAACAACCACGAATTTAAAAGCATGATAAGGAAAATGGCAATACGTTACTTCCCTGCTGGCATGCAGTCAGAGACGTTGCCATGGTAACCTGTAGGTTCATTTTCGGTCTGTCGGTCACTCAATGCAGAGCATGATACCAGCGGAAAATTGTAAATTTCTCCGTCATGTGAAGAGTAAGGTAAATTATGAACATAACGAAAGTTGTTTATAATGAAGAGACGTTTCACGTACGGTAAACTAAGTTTACAGAAAATCAATAGTGTAAGAGAAAATGGAGGAAAACCAGGTATACTCTAAATATGAAGTTTGGTTGAGATCTATCCAGCCGTTTCGACGTGATGGTGGAACAGACAAACAGACACGAAACGTAAAAACCACCGATTCGGGCTTGAGTTGACCTAAAACGGATAAATATCTGAAAAATTGGCAAAACAAAAGAAATTACGGACAGCGGACCCCCTACAATTTTATTTATATAGATAGATATCTTATCTGTAAAAGAACACAACATTAAGAAGTTAATAAAAATACACACTATTAAAGGAATGGTATGCTGTAGTATATTTATATTGAACTTGTGTGTTCGACAAACTGGAAACCTTTTAAGTTACAGTTATGAATATACTCATAAAGTAAGACTCATCTCTCTCTTTCATTCGCAGTCCGAAGATTGTTTGGCAGCAATTCTTCTCCTCCACTCCTCTCTGTTCCCTGATAGTCTCTTCATTTTTTCATATGATTCTGCTCCTATGTCTCCGTGAATCTGTTTCATGCATTGTTATTTGGGTCTTCCTCTGCCTCTTTTGCCTTATACCGTTCCTTCCATAACATTGATTATAAAATCGTTGTGCCTATACAGATGTCCTAATAACTGGCCTCTTCTCTTCATTATTGTTTTCAATAGGTCTCTTTTCTCACCAACTCTACTAAGGACTTCTCTATCTGTCAGCCTTGCCGTCCACAAGATTTTATGCATTCTCCTTCAACACCACATTTCAAATGCTTCTAGTCTTCTCTTATCGCATGTGCCAAGCGTCCAGGTTTCTGAGGCGTACAGTGCCACACTCCAGACATAGCTTTTTTCTTGGTCTCTGCATTTAAATGTCTTGATGTAAAAAGCACCCGTTTGTTCTTTACGGTTATTTTTGCTTGCGCAATGTCAGTTGTGGTGGCCGGGCTCTGTCTGCTTTGTGTTCATTTTCATGTTATACTTTTCTCTCAGGATCTTATTCATTCCTATTAACGCTTTCTACAGATTTTCTTCACTCTCTTCAATGATAGCTATGTCGTCAGCAAACCTTCTCATTTTTATTTCTACTCCATTGATCGTACTTCCTTCCATAACCTGTTTACATTCCTTCATTCCCTTCTCAATATACAAGTTGAATAGCACTGGAGAAAAATTGCATCCTTGGCATACTCCTTTCTTTGTGTATGCCTCTTGTACCTCACCCTTTATGTTTATGCCTTTTTGATTTTTGTACAGTTCATGTATTAGGCTATCCATCTGTCTCTGAAATCTAGATCAACATCAGTCATAATTTTCATCAACACATTCCAATTCACATTATCGAAGGCTTTTTCCAAGTCCAAAAATGCGACAAAGGTCCAATTTGTTTTAACATTAAAGTAGCCTCCCTTGTTCCTCTATTCCGTCTAAATCTAAACTGATCTTCATCTAAATTCTGTTCAGTTTTGTTGTTTATTCGGTCAGTTATACACTATTCTTGATAACATTGTACACATGTGTGATGATAGGCTCAAGATACTCTGTTCTTCACATTTTAGAGTAACTGGTTTCTTTGGTATTGGGAGTATGATGCACTTCTTAAAATCTTTAGACTCATCACCACTCCCTGAAATCGCTCAAATATAACCTTCCTTCATGCTTTCTTTATACTTCTGTGTAGCCATCTCTGAGGACAGCTGGGAAAAAACCACAAGACACATAATTGAACCGATTTTTCTAAAACAACACATGTCAGAAAAACAGAGTTTTGAGATATAAAAAATTACTATTTAAAGGGAGTATATAAAAAATTAAGGCACAAAGACCCTAAATAAGGATTATAGAAAATTAATGTTGGCTTTCTTTTATGAAAACAAAATACTGATTTTTAATATTTTACTTAGATCTTTCGTCTAGAAGTGACAGTTCCACACTTAATAAGCGTATTCCTGACTATACATACATTTTTTAAAATATGTGACATATGCAGTTTCAGAAGAATAAGAAAAGATTGAATTATCTTCACAATACGGTAAGTCATTCTTTTCTTTCTTTTTTGAAATTTGCTTTACATCGCACTGACACAGATATGTCGTATGGTGACGATGGGATAGGGAAGATCAAGTGGGAAGGAAGCTCCCGTGGCCTTAAATTAACGGAAACCACGGAAAACTATCTTCAGACCTGCCGACAGTGCGGTTCTAACCCACTACCTCCTGGATAAAAGCCCACTGCTGTGAGCCCCTAACCGCACGGTTAACTCGCCCGGTAAGGCGATTTATGAATCGTCCGTCGTCTGAGCAGAACATGTGATAAACAACAAAATTACAGCGTCAGAATTACCTCGGAAGTGGAGAAGAATGCATTGCCTGAAATGCGAGTTAACTCGTGTTTTTGAGACAGTGGGAGACATTTTGACATCCGAGTTAACTCAGGTATGAGATGGGCAAGGTTAAATGCCAGTTTTCATGAACATCCATGCACCCATATTGCCATGCTGCTGTTAGACAGACAACAATGAAACTGCACCCAACAAAAGCTGTTATTTGTCCTACTTGGCATAAAATCCGAGCATCACATTAATATTCAAAAGGCACAGACAGAAATACGGTTTATATATATATATTCATTCAGAAAGTCCATATCAAGCTCTTATTTTTCCCCAATTACACACAAAAGTTTCTTGATATAATTTGTATATGTTTATATATACATCCCCACAGCATTCCACAGCTGTTTTATGTTATTAGCAAATTCAGATTAAACTCCCTCGTGTACCGCTCTAGGAATAAATACATTCTCTCTCTCTTTTTCCGTAAAGCATTGCACAAATTCCTCGCATTGTACCGAGTTCACTATGAATACAATTAGCCTGGAGGTTTTTCAACTTTCCTTTTTACGAATTCATAGTTCTTGTTCGTGGAACACAATAAAAAGTTAATTTGCATAAACGTCGAGGAATTAATATAACCTAATATACATAATTTGTGATGTGAAACGAGTTTAGAATGAAGTACGAGTCTACATCATGGCTGACACATGGAACAAAGGTATATAAAAAAGAGTGGCATTTCTCAATCTACACCTTGCAGAGCTAGAAATAGTCTAATGATATACAAGGGTTGTTACGTAAGACATCTCTCCTACCCTTCCGATATAGGTGCGGCAATCCGCTATATGCATTTGAGCGCCCAGTTAAGGCCTGCAAATGGCCCCGCACACTCCTTGCAAATATACTGTACCAAGTTTCTCTCGAGCGCCGTACTTTCTACTTATAAATGTCCCGCATGCACAAATGTTGAATGGGATGTCTACCAACTGATTTTCACAAGGGCACTACTGCCAGCGCACAGGTTACGTCAGAATATGAAGAGATAACAAGCGGACGGTCGCTCACAACATGTTCCTCAGCGCTACCCGTCTAACGCAACCCCTTGGATTAGTAAACCTCTTAGTACTTGGCTGGTGTATGTACTAGTGTACAGTAGCACATTTGCTGTCTGCATATCGGCAATGGTTAGTTGGTTTCTTCAACAACGAATACACAGACATCATTTTAATCTGTGGAGAATGTGGTGAGAATGCAACCGAAGCTCCAAACAGACGTCTGCCTTCTATACATGTATTTCGCCCAACAGTATTAGTTTTTATTTCAAACAACCAACTATTTTATAGAGTGGAATGTCTACACGTGTATAAATGAACAAGTTATTCAATTTTCCTTTCTGCAGCTTTGGTCTATTTAATAAAGCACCCTGTTATGAAATGTTTGCAGTAAAATTACTGCTATTTGTTTCACAACATCCACAACACAGCACGTTGTAGCGCTCCTTCGAAAACAAGTGATTAGGCATCCCGTCCATCACTAATGCATGCAGGACAATTGTAAGTAGAAAGTATGGTACTTGCGAGCTGCCTGGTACATTTAGCCTAAGATCACGTCATGACGAAATAGTTGGTTTTTATAATTAGTACGTAGAGAGTTTGCCACTTGATTGCATCTAGCGCGGGAGTTTATTGTACAGAGCATAACACGGCACAGCCGTCTCTCGTACCACGTCCACACGCTCCTCACAAAAGACCTGCACCAAATTAATCAAAAATAATTACAGAAATAAAAATTGATACCAAAATATTATATTTTAGGTAGAAAATTATACTTTCTTGAGTGTAGTGTACCTGAGATTGTATTATGGAAAAATGTTGCTTTTCTTTTAACTTTATGTATACATTTATTCTACAACAATGTATAATTCCAACATTAACTTGGTGACGTAACAATAAGTCAACTCAGTTTGGAACGAGCTCTGTTTGCGCGGGGGTAATAACTAGGGCCTGGATGTTTATGACCTAAAATGTATTAATATATGACAAAAATATGGCTTAAAAGTTTTCTGGTCATATTTTTCAAAATCTTCAAAATCTTGCCGCTGTTGAAATTAACAGTATATTTAAGATATGTCTAGCCCCTCGGTATAGGAGGCAGTGCGTCCGCCTGTCACCTGGCAGCCCCGGGTTCGATTCCCGGCCGGGTAAGGCGTTGTTAATTGTAAATGATTAATATCCCTCGCCTGGGGACTGGGTGTTTGTGACGTCCTTAATGTTTCTTTCTTCACATTCAACACTCTACACTTCCACAATTACAATTACACGCAAGCTCATATCTTATGGTGCAAGTAGCGGCAAAAAGTCTACAGAGGCCAACGCCAGGAACAAATAAAAACTGAAAATATACTTTTATAATATAGAGCAGTTATTAATAATACATACGTATTAATATTAAGTTTTGGAATATATTTAAATTACTCAAACCAGAGGTAACTCTTGGCTCTGTAACATTTTGACGGGCCATCAGAAAGAATTACAATACGAAATTACGTACATTTTAAAGTTTTCAAAGAGGAATGATCTTCTATTTTCACGCAACATTGACTAGTAACGGGAAAAAGGTCGCCCAGCATTGCAGGATGTTTTCGGAGCATATTTGAAATACTTCGAAACATTGGAGTTCAATTGAGGCTTGCTATTCTGGCGCTTTATACGCATGTGTCTCTTTGTAGACAGTTTACCCTTCTAATTTACAAAAATGCGTATTTATGAAGGATAATTGTAAGAAATTACAGACAACAATTAGGAGAAGTGAAAAATCCGTATTTGGGACGACTCCAAGCAGGTACGCGAAAATGGAATACAAAAATATAATATAACATTTTTTTATTTTTATTTTGCTAGTTGCTTTACGTCGCACCGACACAGATAGGTCTTATGGCGACGATGGGACAGGGAAGGGCTTGGAGTGGGAAGGAAGCGGCCGTGGCCTTAATTAAGGTACAGTCCCAGCATTTTCCTGGTGTGAAAATGGGAAACCACGGAAAATCATTTTCAGGGCTGCCGACAGTGGGATTCGAACCTACTATCTCCCGAATACTGGATACTGGCCGCATTTAAGCGACTGCAGCTATCGAGCTCGGTAAAATATAACAAAAATACGAAAATTCACGGGGAAATTTGATCATAATATGAAAAAAATACCGGGAAATGACAAAAACCGTTAAAGGAATCAAAATATGACTTTATATGACCCATGAGAATTGTATAATTTTAG
Organism: Anabrus simplex; assembly: GCF_040414725.1. Classification (NCBI taxonomy): domain Eukaryota; kingdom Metazoa; phylum Arthropoda; class Insecta; order Orthoptera; family Tettigoniidae; genus Anabrus; species Anabrus simplex. The sequence continues at coordinate 59,433,689 of NC_090272.1, read as the reverse complement.
TCCTCGTAGATGAAATCATGCTTAACTTGTATTTTTTTCCATGGATATAATATACAGAAAAAATACCTATGACATGCCATTAACATCCCTGCCCTTGTAATAATACGGTGTACTTACACCGTGTGTAGTAATAGACTTCTCAGTTGTGCGGTTTTATATTTTTTAAACTTTATTTGAACATTTATTGATGTAATTTCGTTCGTGGAATTGTGTGTGTGTTGTAATCGAATAAATTATTATAACTGTGACTTCAGTATCGGTTATAGAATCTAGTTCTGTAGTTTTCGAAAAATTAACCCAATTTTAATTACGAATGGCTAAATGGTGTACGATTGCGTTGGCCGTTCAGCAGCTTAGCCGTTGAACTACGGAGGCAGTCAAATAAAACGTATTAAAACATTGGTTTTTAATTATCTTACAATCACGAATAATCCCTTCGTTCATATAATTTGACGATAATTGCATTAGTTCTACTAGCTCTAATAATTATATTTATATTAGAAAATAATGTTCCTAGAAGGAAACCATAATTTAATTCCATCGATTCTGTAATGTTAAAAACATTTAAGCTCATTAAATCTTTAGGCTGTTTCAATCGTGAAGTATCAGCGTTTCGCCCCAGTGTAGCAATGGGCTCACCAGTGCGCCGTTGAGACACCACTGTAAGCCTCCCATGTAGGATAATACAGTTTTTTTTTCATATGAGCCAATGGCAGGCATTTATATACTGTAAGTGGAGGCACATGCTTCCCCTAATGCACCGTCACTGTATTGTCCTACATAGAAGGCTTACACTTGTGCCTCAACTGCACACTAGTGCCAGCGTCTTGGAGAGGTGTAGTATTCCAACTGATGAGCGCATTGCTACACTGGGGCGAAACGTTGGTAATTCCACGATTGAGAAAGCCTACAGACTTAATGAGCTTATATTTATAATAGTTTTTGTTAGGCTTTGCCTTTCATTTGAGGAGGACCGAATTTTTATTTCGGCAGGTGGGCTCTTATTACATTCGTTACGCGCCTGTGAGCGCCAGTCGAATGTGCTCCTCAGTGCTAGCATTAAATTGGGTCCCAGTGCAGGAGCTAATTTCAAGGGTTAATCGAAAGTTAAGTTAGAAACTATTGTTTAATTATGGACGTCCGACTCCTTGGCTCAGTCGTCAGCGTTGAGTCTTTGGTTGAGAGGGTCCCACGTTCCATTCCCGACCGGGTCTGGGATTTTAATTGCTTCTGATTAATTCTTCTGACTCGGGAAATGGGTGATTGTGTGTGAATAATAATGTTATTTGCTTCACTTCCAACTAATTACTCTTTCACGATTCTCGGCAACGCCTAGGTGCCTAAATTTAGTCCCGCAGGAGTTCCCGACACGAGGCTGGCGTATTTGAGCATCTTCAAATACCACCGGACTGAGCTAGGGTCTAACCACCAAGTTGGGGTCAGAACGCCAGAGGCACTCAGCCCAGCTGTTTGTGTATGTCCCAACACTTTCCTCTTCGTACTCAGACAACACACTGCGACTATCGACCACTACCGATGTTCGCAATCGTGATGAAGAAAAATGGATTTCCGGGAGTGTCCGACGATAAGTTTGGCTCGCCAGATGCAGGTCTTTCGATTTGACACCCGTAGGTGACCTGCGCATCGTGATGAGGATGAAATGATGACGAAGAGAACACATACACCCAGCCCACGTGCCAGCGAAATTAACCTATTATGGTTAAAATTCCCGACCCTGCCTGGAATCGGGCCGGGACCCCTGTGACCAAACACTAGCACGCTAATCATTTAGCCGTGGAGTCGGGCGCAATAGTGATTACATCCCTCCACAAAGGGTTGAGGTGAGGAAGGGCATCCGGACGCAAAACAGGAACAAATCCGTATACGCGGCATAGTTTGCACCACGACCCCACAGATGTGGGAAGGTGAGCTTTTCTCTTCCGTGTTATAGACATGTATGTTTGCAAGACGTATTTACGCACTCTTCAAGTACACTGTATATAAGGTGCATATTCCTTTACCCGTAAGCATAGGATAATAATAATGGCGTATGGCCTCCGGAGTGGAGGTCTTTTTCTAGTAGACGGCCTATTAGGCGACCTGCATGTCTGTGAAGATGAGGGCCCTACCTAGGATGATTTCTAATGTTGAATACGCCACACACACCCAGCCCCCGAGCCATTGGAATTAACCAAATAAGGTTAACCTGGGACCCTCTGAACCGAAGGCCAGTACGCTGACCACTCAGCCAACGAGTCGGACGTAAGCATAGGAGAATGAACACAACGAAAATTGTTGTGAAGGACTGCATACCAATATGTGGCTGGGAGTGTGTCCAGTTTTCAGGAAAATAATGGGTACGAAGACCATTGTCAGGTACGCGGTTTTGTTTCCTAAGCGACGATATAACGTTTACGAGGTATGTGCATAAATATTTGCCGTTTTTTGAGGTAAAGGAAACACGTAAGTTTCAAGGGAAATTCATTTCTTGTTTATTCAAAATATTGGCCATCGGCTTCTATACACTTCACCCATCTTTCAGGTAAATTATGAATACCATGCCAGAAAAACTGGTTGTCTTTTGCGGCAAACCATTCGCCGAGCCATTTTCCAACTTCCTCGAAACTGCGGAAGTGCTGCTCTGCGAACGCGTACCCCATTTGTGCGACGAGGTGATAAGATGACGCCAGGTCGGGCCATTACGGTGGGTGCGGAAGGATGTCCCATCCAAGCGATTTCAATGTGTCTTTTACTGGTTTTTGCTGTGGAAGACGGCGCATCGTTGTGTAACAAAATCACTTTGCCATGTGTTCTGGCCCATTCCGGTCGTCTTTCGATCAATGCTTGATTTAAATTAATCATTTGTTGGCGATAGTGTTGTGAATTAACGGTTTCGCCGGGCTTGAAAAGTTCATAATACAAAATACCGCTCCGGTCCCAAGGCATTGGTCTTCTTGCCGAAGTGATTAATCGAAACCATGTCTCACATGTTCTAATCGATGAAGCGTGTTCTTCCAGCAAACGATGACTTTCCACAGCCTTTGTTCATTTGATTAACTAAAAAAAAGAAGTGCGTGCCGCAAATGTTCTTTTTTCAGACACAAATGTCGACATGATCACTGAACGATACAACACAGACGCTAGTGTTTGGCGGACTCAACTTATGTGTGTTGGTAGGTTAATGTCAGACAAACGTATGAGTCAAATTCATACGTTTCGTCCTGTTCGCTGGCACCATCACTTAATAAAAAACGGAAAACGCTCATTCATACACCTGGTATAGGGGTATTATTCTTTTTTTGATCCATGGATCACCCACCGACGTTCTTTACAATATTTAGATACATCCTGTATAAGGCATGATAGAATTATTCGTTTCAAAAAATCTAGAGAGCAGAAAGTGTAATTCATATAACAGCTCAATAAATCATTTTAATGGATTGAATGCTTTTTATAGGTAGATCTAGGTCACCACAATTTACATCGCAGCATTAAAGAGTTAATTACAATTTAGTGATGATATAGAAGAATAACAATAGTGACTAGTATTAATTTCAGTTCTTTCTTTATCTAATCTCTGTAATTACAACATTATGTTTCTCTGTCTGGGACATGTCATGACGGCCAGCCCCTTCGTCTCGCCCATTCGAAGATAACATCAAATAGCTTTTAAATAACTGTCATTTGTGGCTTGCCGTCTGTAACGCGCGATAATGGCCTATTGGAGTCGTGTGTTTTTCTCGGTATGAACGAGGGTCGTAGATACATTCGAAATATAGCCCCAACTTCTGTTGACACTTTCGTCATAAATTAGCATGTGGCAGTCACACTAGAAGGTAATCTACTCGCGTGATGTTATGGGCAGTCGTAAAAGAGAAATTGAAATTCTGGAAATATAACTAGGGCAATACGTTTCCGATAAACAATACCTAACGAGAAGTTTGAAGTGGTTTTCTTCATACCATTTGACAATACATATTTTCACGTTCTTCAAAATAATGCGTTTGAAATTTAGGCGTACGGGAGGATGCTGAAGATACCTCTGACACCGTAGGAACAATAACCAGAAATTCTGACTTCTCATTTCAGTAAATCTGTCCTTAGACAGGTATCAACTAGGTGTCTTCCATTTCTCTCTGTCCTAAGCATCTTTCTTCATTTTGCTTGTCACTTCTTCCTCTCTTTACATCTGTCAGCATTCCAAACTTTCTTCCTCCTCTCCCTCTTTCCCCTTCAAATTCCCCCCCCCCTCCCATGATTCTCTGTAGTAGACAATTTCTACGTAATATGTAGAGTCCGGATTTTTAGGTACTCATAGGTTAGAATGCAAAGTTACTGAAACAAGTAACAAGTATAGTCTACCCTGTACAACGGTTATGGTTTGAGATTTGCATAGCCATTAGGGGTACAGTCTATAGAACTCCTGTAATTTATGTTACCCTTGCTACATTATGGAAGAAAGGGTTGCACATTTCCTACGAACCAGATTACTTTGCATTCTAACCTATTACTACCTAAAAATCCGAGGTCTACCTAATATGTGACCAATCCAAGATGTTTTCCCCTCTTCTGTATCATCATCATGAAGTTCCTCTTCTCTCCTACCCTACTCAGCATCTCCTCAATTCTCACTTTATCGGTCCATTTCACTTTCTCCATTCTTCTCCATCACCACATTTCAAAACTTTATAAATATTTTTGTTCTTTCTGCTTGACTGTTCACGTTTCAAAACCTAAGATACCACACTCCACACAAAACATTTGGAAAACCTCTTCCTAAGTGTAAGCTGTTAGAAAACCTTTCACTCTCACTACCATCAACAAATTAGAGATGGGCGAAGTGACACTGGTGACTGTTTCGAAACATTTGATACGACACAGCGAATGGACGGACACGAACTCTGCAGTTCACGAAAGGACGAGAAAGTGTCCACGAATCCCTCTACCCGAATTTCGCAACTTGCCATTCAGGTAGAAAAACAGGTTGATTCGGCTAGCTTGAACCTGGTAGCAGAGAAAAGCATAGTGGTGGTGAATCTGGGGCCGTGAAAGCAAGGTAATGAAAAGTACTGTTAGAAGTTTAGGACAGTGATAGTGGTGATGGAGAACAGTGTACAAGTCATGTAAAATGAAAGGAGCCACTCCTATTTTGTAAACTTTACATTCAGACATTATAGGAAAGTGAAATCTACTTATGATCAGGATTGCAGATGAAGAAGGCGAACTGTAATGTCAAACTTCACTGGGGAGTGATCATGTTTTGTCTAGGAGCGTGGGAAATCGCACTCATGATCCATCTTGAGAACGGTACAAATAGACGCTTACATTTGGCTAAATACCGTAGACTCGGCTCTGTTTCCGTAAAAGAAACTGAGAAGAAAATCAAAGAATGACATCCAAACAAAAAAAAAGTTGTGCAATTGAACACTGGTGAAATGGACAGGCTGAACGTTTTGAAATGTGTTTCGTGCAAATTTTAGATGTTATCATTAGGTTAAAAATATCTTCTGATTGAAAGTTCTTGCAACTGAACCTCGTTATTATGTGGCTTACTGATGTGTTGCGGGGAGTAGCCAAGAGAAAATCACAGGTTTGCTGCAAGTTGCGCAGTTAGTGTACTGATGGTAAAGACAGTTTTGGCCAAGTTGCTCATTTAGTGTACTAGCGGTAACGACAGTTTTGGCCAAGTTGCGGAGTTCGTGTACTGTTAGTGACTGGAGTTTTGGGCAAGTTGCGCAGTTCGTGTACTGGTGATAACGGCAGTTTTGGACAAGTTGCGCAGTTCGTGTACTGTTAGTGACTGGAGTTTTGGGCAAGTTGCACAGTTCGTGTACTGGTGGTAACGGCAGTTTTGGGCAAGTTGCGCAGTTCGTGTACTGGCGGTAACGACAGTTTTGGCCAAGTTGCGGAGTTCGTGTACTGGTGACAACGGCAGTTTTGGGCAAGTTGCGGAGTTCAGTTGATGAATAGGTAAAAGCTGCACAGTTCGTGTACTAGAGGTAACGGCAGTTTCGGGCAAGCCGGGCTGAGTGGCCCAGGCGGTTAAGGCGCTGGCCTTCTGACCCCAACTTGGCAGGTTCGATCCTGGCTCACACCGGTGGTATTTGAAGGTGCTCAAATACGTCAGCCTCGTGTCGGTAGATTTACTGGCACGTAAAAAAACTCCTGCGGGACTAAATTCCAGCACCTCGGCGTCTCCGAAAACCGTAAAAGAGTAGTAAGTGGGACGTAAAACAAATAGCATTATTATTATTAGTTTTGGGCAAATTGCGCAGTTCGTGTACTAGAGGTAATGGCAGTTTTGGGCAAGTTGCACAGTTCGTGTACTAGAGGTAACGGCAGTTTTGGGCAAATTGCGCAGTTCGTGTACTGGTGGTAACGGCAGTTTTGGGCAAGTTGCACAGTTCGTGTACTAGAGGTAACGGCAGTTTTGGGCAAATTGCGCAGTTCGTGTACTGGTAGTAGCGGCAGTTTTTGGCAAGTTGCACAGTTCGTGTACTAGAAGTAACGGCAGTTTTGGATAAGTTGCGCAGCTCGTGTGCTGGCGGTAACGGCAGTTTTGGGCAAGTTGCACAGTTCGTGTACTAGATGTAACGGCAGCTTTGGGCAAGTTGCACAGTTCGTGTACTAGAGGTAACGGCAGCTTTGGATAAGTTGCGCAGCTCGTGTGCTGGCGGTAACGGCAGTTTTGGGCAAGTTACACAGTTCGTGTACTAGAGGTAACGGCAGTTTTGGGAAAGTTGCACAGTTCGTGTACTAGAGGTAACGGCAGTTTTGGATAAGTTGCGCAGCTCGTGTGCTGGCGGTAACGGCAGTTTTGGGCAAGTTGCACAGTTCGTGTACTAGAGGTAACGGCAGCTTTGGATAAGTTGCGCAGTTCGTGTACTGGTAGTAACGGCAGTTTCGGGCAAGTGGCACAGTTCGTGTACTAGAGGTAACGGCTTTTTTGGATAAGTTGCGCAGCTCGTGTGCTGGCGGTAACGGCAGTTTTGGGCAAGTTGCACAGTTCGTGTACTGGTGGTAACGGCAGTTTTGGGCAAGTTGCACAGTTCGTGTACTAGAGGTAACGGCAGTTTCGGGCAAGTTGCACAGCTCGTGTACTAGAGGTAACGGCAGCTTTGGGCAAGTTGCACAGTTCGTGTACTAGAGGTAACGGCAGTTTTGGTCAAGTTGCACAGTTCGTGTACTGGTGGTAGCGGCAGTTTTGGTGAAGTTGCACAGTTCGTGTACTAGAGGTAACGGCAGTTTTGGGCAAGTTGCACAGTTCGTGTACTAGAGGTAACGGCAGTTTTGGTCAAGTTGCACAGTTCGTGTACTAGAGGTAACGGCAGTTTTGGTCAAGTTGCACAGTTCGTGTACTAGAGGTAACGGCAGTTTTGAGCAAGTTGCGCAGCTCGTGTACTAGAGGTAACGGCAGCTTTGGGCAAGTTGCGCAGCTCGTGTGCTGGCGGTAACGTCAGTTTTGGGCACGTTGCTCAGTTCGTGTACTGGTGGTAACGGCAGTTTTGAGCAAGTTGCACAGTTCGTGTACTAGAGGTAACGGCAGATTTGGGCAAGTTGCGCAGCTCGTGTGCTGGCGGTAACGGCAGATTTGGGCAAGTTGCGCAGCTCGTGTACTGGTGGTAACGGCAGATTTGGGCAAGTTGCACAGTTCGTATACTGGCGGTAACGGCAGATTTGGGCAAGTTGCGCAGCTCGTGTACTGGCGGTAACGGCAGTTTTGGTCAAGTTGCACAGTTCGTGTACTGGCGGTAACGGCAGTTTTGGTCAAGTTGCACAGTTCGTGTACTAGAGGTAACGGCAGTTTTGAGCAAGTTGCGCAGCTCGTGTGCTGGCGGTAACGGCAGTTTTGGTCAAGTTGCGCAGTTCGTGTACTGTTAGTGACTGGAGTTTTGGGCAAGTTGCACAGTTCGTGTACTAGAGGTAACGGCAGTTTTGAGCAAGTTGCTCAGTTCGTGTACTGGTGGTAACGGCAGTTTTGGTCAAGTTGCGCAGCTCGTGTGCTGGCGGTAACGGCAGTTTTGGGCAAGTTGTAGAGTTCGGGTGTTGAACAGGTAAAAGTTGCGGAGTTAGTGTGAGCTGTAGCGAATTGCTTCGAGGTAGTGTGTCAATGAATGGAACACTTCCGTCTCTGTCTGCAAGATAACCAGTGCTCCTAAACTCAGTACCTTGACAAGTGTCTCGCGATGACGTGGTGAAACATGAACCACGCTTCATAGCTAAGTTCACTTCGCTGAATAAACGTTCGACGGTATGATAACGATAAAATATGAGGTTCATGAAATATTTAAATGAGAAAATGTAGAAAATTCAGTATGATAAATAGATGAGGTACAGTATAATAGTACCGGTATATAGTAATGAACTGCGTTTGCTTCTTCACTGAGCGCTTACAATAATACTAAAAGCGGTGAGTTTTACAGTTAAAAGCACACTGAAACAGAAACTAATTTGAATAATTATAACATGATTAATGAAATTTAAGAAGAGTTCAAAATATGTAGGTATTCTATTTACAATAAAAAACTTATCTTAATCCAGTTACAAAAGCATAGTAAAGTAGTAAAGCAAACCAAAAAGCAAAGTGATCTCCGTACAGGTTATGAAGGCCCTCGGAGCGGTGGAAGGTAAAGGCTTCCACTATCCGTAACCTCGGCACTTGATGGGGTAGAGTGGTTAGCTCTACGCTCGGCCGCCTTTGCCCGCAGGAATTAACCTGCTACTCATTTTTGGTGTAGGATGAGTGAACCTCAGGGCCATGTGCACCTCCGGAAGTGGAAATCTCGTTTCTTAAATTTTACGAGTCCTTAACGGGGATTCGAACCCACGTCCTTCCGGGCGAAGCGAGCACGCCTTTACCGCCTCGGCCAGGCAGCCCCTATAGTAAAATAGTGATCTAAGTAAATGAACTACCTTGAATTATAAAATGAGTAATGAAATCTAAGAAGAGTTCGAAATCGGAATTTTACGTACATTAACGAACAACCTATTCCGCCCTCTGTAGTGAAGTGATTAGTGTGATAAGCTGCCACCCCCGAAGGCCCGAGTTCCATTCCCGACTCTGCCACGAAATTTGAAAAGCGGCACGAGGGCTGGAACGGGGTCCACTCAGCCTCGGGAAGTCAACTGAGTAGAGGGGGGTTCGAATCCTTCCTCAGCCCTACTGGAAGTGGTTTTCTATGGTTTGCGACTCCTCCTCCAGGCAAATGCCGGGATGATATCTAACTCAAGGCCACGGCCGCACCCTTCCCTCCTCCTTGCCTATCCCTTCCGGTCTTCCCGTCCCTCCTCCCACAAAAGACCCCTGTTCAGCATAGCAGGTAAGGCTGCCTGGGCGAGGTACTGGTCCTCCTTACCAGTTGTATCACTCATCCCAATATCTTACGCTCCAGGGCACTGCCCTTGAGGTGTTAGAGGTGCGATCTCTCGCTGAGTCCGAGCGGGAAACCAACCCTGGAGGGCAAACTGATTAAGAAAGAAAGAAATAATATTATCAATTATATACATTGCTATAATAAACGGTATTATAATTTATATATATATATATATGTGTGCGTGAAGTATTATAGTTTATTGGAGTGTGAAGATTAATTGATTTTAAACTGATTTTATGAAACAATATACACAGGCCATAGGTAGCTTTGCAAATTCAAAATATTACGAAAATGGTAGACAAATTATTTGTATGAAGTATTTTAAAAATTCTTAAGTGTACACTGTAAATTAATAAAATTCGCGTAGGTTACAATATACAATCAAGAACTAACTATTGGATATGGCGCAAGGGTGGCATCATTTTTTAATAAACATACAGATATATTTTAATGTTATCGAGCAGCAATACGATTTTTTAATGTATCAAATCTGTAAACGTCTTTTATAAAACTTCTTTCCTGGCCGTATGTGTGCCCACAATGGACACTCCCAAGTATCACTCAGGGTCGGCTCTTCTGATCCTTGGAGAGTCATCTCTGCGGTTGGATGTCTCCGCCACTGGAATGTCGTTTCTATTCAAGGCCTTTTCGGCTGTACGCCACCACGTTGCTCTCTGACATCCGCGTCCTCTCCGTGTTTTCTCGATTGCAAGAGCTCTCTTAACGGGATGATCTTCATCTCGACGTTGTACGTGTCCCAGCAGCGCAACTGCCACTCCTCCAATTTCTCACTGATAGGGAACGTATTAAATGATCCTCGTATATGCTCATTGCTCACTCGGTCCAAGACAATGACACCTGCTGATCATCGGAGCATCAGCATTTCTGTTACATGCATTTGCTGATCATGGTTCGTTTGCCTTGTCCAACACTCGGAGCCGTAAGTGAGGGCAGTCTTGTATATCATGCCTTTGAGCTTTATAGGCATGCTCCTGTCACAATAAGACGCCTGTCAGAAAACTCCATTTGGTCCGTCCAACGTTACTTCACGTCATCATCAGTCGTTGTATCGGTGGTAATAACTGAGCCCAGGTACTTGAAGTTATTCGTCATTGCCAGTGGTTCACCCACTAAGAAAACTGTATTGACTGCACCTTGAACTTCTGGTTTGGCGAAGTTACAGAACATATACTCCGTCATCTTACGACCTATCTAAGACCATTCGCCTCCAAAGATTTTCTCCAAAGTTATAAGGCTGCCTCAACCTCTTCACGTGTTTCACAAACAAGGACGATGTCGTCTGCGTATAGAACGGTCCATGGTAGTTGCGTCATCAGTTGTTCTGTGAGACAGTCTTTTTTAATAATATAGCCTTTTCTAATAATACTTTTGTCCGCCTCTGTGGTGTAGTGGTTAGCGTGATTAGCTGCCACCCCCGGAGGTCCGGGTTCGATTCTCGGCTCTGCCACGAAATTTGAAAAGTGCTACGAGGGCTGGAACGGGGTCCACTCAGCCTCGGGAGGTCAACTGAGTAGAGGTGGGTTCGATTCCCACCTCAGCCATCCTGGAAGTGGTTTGCCGTGGTTTCCCACTTCTCCTCCAGGCAAATGCCGGGATGGTACCTAACTTAAGGCCACGGCCGCTCCCTTCCCTCTTCCTTGTCTATCCCTTCAAATCTTACCCATCCCCCGCAAGGCCCCTGTTCATCATAGCAGGTGAGGCAGCCTGGGCGAGGTACTGGTCATTCTCCCCAGTTGTATCCCCCAACCAAGAGTCTGAAGCTCCAGGACACTGCCCTTGAGGCGGTAGAGGTGGGATCCCTCGCTGAGTCCGAGGGAAAAACCGAATCTGGAGGGTAAACAGATGATGATGATGATGATGATGATAATATTTTTGCAATTGGTTTGGTCCACTTTTAAACAAAAGACAGATCTCTTTGTCTAGACCGCCGTGCCTTTACATTTCCACTCAACCCGTTTAGTTGTAAATGGTACTGTTCTAAAAATATCTGAACATTTTTACTCGATTAAATCTCTTTCATAACTACGAATACAGTGTTTATACACAGTTAAAAAATTAGGGGAACCTGTTTTTGAACGTATGCCATTATCCACAAAACAATACCTCATAACCAGTTATATTACCAACTAAACCTTTATTTTTTACCGTTGAAGTATACAAAAGAACATCAAAGGATTCAAGTTCATTTTCATATTACAAACGGAAATATCCAAATAGGGGCGAAACAACGTGATAACAGTCCTCCAGGGATGATTCTTATCACATTTGGAGAACTTCAGAATGTTGTATATTCACCACGAGCATTTATCACAGCTTGGCACCTACGTGGCATGCTCTGTATAAGTCGACGTTGCGGTATCAGGTCTCATTCTTCAATGAGAGCCTGTTCGAGGTCTTGGAGAGTCTGTGGTGGAACAGGACGCCTACGAACACTTATGTCAAGCATATCTCATACATGCCCGATAGGATTAAGTTCAGGACTCACTGCTGGCCATTCCATCTCTTGAATGTCCAGTTCTCGCAAGACAGCTCTATTGATGCGCGCTACATGAGCCCTGGCATTGTCGTGCATGAGTACGAATTCAGGGCCAACACCGTATGCAGCAACCAACGCATGCTGTAGCAATATCTGATCGATGTACCCGCAGCGGTAAGATTACCACGGACGACGATAATATCCGTACGGCCATCAATAGTGATGGCACCCTACACTATCACAGAACCTTGTTCGAATCGGTCGCCTTTCTGGACAACATTTGGCATGTACTGCTCACCACGGCGCCTCCATACTTGTTGACGTCCATCACCTTGTGTCAGGGGAAATCAGGACACATCTGTGAGCAACACAGGCCTCCATTGAAGAAGCTGCCAGTTGACGTGGGTACGGGCAAACAGAAGGCGAGCTGCGCGATGTTGCTGCGTTAAACGGGGAACTCGAACAGGACGTCTGGATTTTAAGGACACTTCTCTCAACCTGTTCCTTACTGTCTGGTCAGACACCGTGACTCCAGTGACCCTGATGAGGTCTTGTTGCAGTTATCTGGCAGTTGCTGAACTACGCCGCAACGCACAGATGGTCACATATCGGTCATCCTGTGGGGTTGTCATGCGTCCACAATCTTGTCCAGCACTCCTTGTGAACTGGCCTGTCTCACAGTAGTGATCCCACAAGCGGTAAATAACTGACGGAGAGACATTGAGATCCACAGCTACACGACAAGAATTCCATCCTTCCTGGATCAAAGTGATGGCCCTTGCGACTTCAACCTCGTTAAGATGTCTCACGGGATGTGCTGGTTTACGTACAACGTGTTCATATGACCGCAGTAGTCTGTGCTCCTTACAACGACACACGGACGCACCGCTATTCACTTTGTTTTGAGGGGTCACCTGACAGTTTAATGCATGACTACGCCTACAGATGGAGTATAACTTCGATTTGACATACCCTGAGTAGCTAAGGTCTCAAGGTATGTTGTACGTACATTAGAACACCTTCTATCAAATTAACGTTAACATACCAGATGTTACAATACACGTTCGCCTAACTTTTTTAAAAATGTGTATTTGCTGATGGCCGTGGTTGTTGCTTTAAGAGGCAGTTCGACAGTGGAACGTCCACTTTAGTAGTAACTGTTATTGTTACTTGCTCCCGTCATCGGTGACCCGGGTGCGGTTCCTGATACTGCCAGAGATTTAAGAATGACAGGAGTGCTGGCTTGAGGCTAAAATGGCACATGCATCTCACCTCCATTGTGGTGTGATTGAAAAGAGTTCTACCACCTCGGGACGAGGAGAGGAGTTTTCTATGATTCCATGGCTAAATAGTGATCACACTGGCCATTTATCGAAGGAGTTCCGGGTTCAATTCCTGGCCGAATCGGGGATGGTGGTGGTGATGGTGGATATTATTGTTTTAAGAGGAAGTACAACTAGATAACCATCCTCTATATAATACCATTCAGGATATAAAAATGGAAGGGATCCGACTCGCCGAAAAATGAAGGTATTAGCCAAAGAAAGAGAAGGGCATGAAAATGAAAAACTGCCTAGTCCTCGAGTACTCTAATACCGTCGGGGTCGGTAAAGAGCAAGGGAGTTCAGATAGGGTAGATGAAAGTGAGGAGCCTGGCACAAGTAGGTGGAATCAATGCCAGGACATAGCTGAGAGTTCCATGGTCGCCAATTCATGCTCGAAAGTTACGAGGTCCTGGGGATTTTAACCTTCATCGGTTAATTTTTCTGGTTCGGAAGATAGGTGTTTGTGCCGTCTTTAGCGTTATAATTCATATTAGGTGAGGATCCTTCTCCACATATGCGCAGGTCGCTTATAGGAGGTCACCTTGCAAGATCTGCACCTTGCCTCCTCTACGCAATACGTTTATTATTATTATTATTATTATTATTATTATTATTATTATTATTATTGTTGTTGTTGAAAATGAAATGAAAGTCCACAGCCTGTTTCCGGTCATTTGACCAGGTCAGGGATGGAATGAATGAAGCCCCCATCTCTAGTGGCGAGGATAGGAAATGTGCCGGCTGCCGAAGCCTGTCGCACTCCTCTGGGGCAATGATTAATGAATGACTCTGGGGCAATGATTAATGAATGACAGATGACATGAAATTATATTGGAGTGTATTGCTGGAAAGAAATATGACAGGGAAAACCGGAGTACCCAGAGAAAAACCTCTCCCGTCCCCGCTTTGTCCAACACAAATCTCATATGGAGTGACCGGGATTTGAACCACGGTAATCGTTGGTGAGAGGCCGGAGCGCTGCCACCTGAGCCATGGAAGTTTATTATTATTATTATTATTATTATTATTATTATTATTATTATTATTATTATTCTTGTTGTCATTGAGCAACCAACTTCAATTAACACTAATCAGAAGGCAACGACCTTCGAAGAATGAAGGCATCAGCAAAAGCAAGGGAAGGTCAACGAACGGGATGAAAAAAGGAAGACTTCCTAGGCTTTGCAAAGCTAATGACGCCGGGTCGAAAGAGAAGAAGGGTTACCAAAGGGTGATCGGATAAGAAAGATGAAAGTGAAGAGCCTGACACATGTAAGTGGAAGCAGTGCCAGATTCAGCTGCGGGAGCCGCCGTTGCCAACCCACACTCGCAAATTGAGAACCCCAGGTCCCCTTTTCGTCACCTCTTACGACAGGTGGAGGATACCGTGTGTGTATTCTACCACACCATCTACAAGGTATTTCATTGCTACTAAGCTTGTGTATTACGAGTGCCTCCCACTCCGACGAAAAATCATAATCCCACCGAAAAATATTCCTGGGTACGGCCGTGGTAGTAGTAGTAGTAGTAGTAGTAGTAGTAGTATGTCTATACCTTATGCCTGTTTCCTGATACAGGATCGGGGATGAGGTGAGATGATAATATATTGCATGATTTTTATTCGGTCAGATACCCTTCCTTATTCCCTCAACTGGGGAGCTTATGAAGATGAAATGAATGATGGTGAAGGGAATTGCGAAAAGAATTTTAAGGGGTCGGCTATAGCCTATGAGCTGTCCCGGCATTTGCCTGGAAGTGAAAGTCATTCTCAAGACAGCCAATGGTCGGGTTCGAACCCACGCGTCTCTCGAATGCAGAGCTTGGCTGCATAGTCTCAGCGTGTTAACACACGTGGTCACTCCAATCGGTAGCTCGATAGCTGCAGTCGCTTAAGTGCTGCCAGTATCCAGTATTTGGGAGATAGTAGGTTCGAACTTCACTGTCGAGAGCCCTGAAGGTGGTTTTCCGTGGTTTCCCATTTTCATACCAGGCTAATGCCGGGCTGTACCTTTAATTAAGGCCACGGCCGCTTCCTTCCCACTCCTATCCCTTTCCTGTGCCATCGTCGCCAAAAGACCTATCTGTGTCGGTGCGACGTAAAGCAAGTTGAAAATAATAATAATAATAATAATAATAATAATAATAATAATAATAATAATAATAATAATGACCACCTGGTGGCCATGGTCGTTAAGGTGTCAAGTCTCCGTGATTTGACACCGTGCTTACCACGTTCGAATCCCGTTGGTCGAAAAAATTTCACCATCATAATGTTGGCTGGAAGGTTAGAAGAGCTGGTGGTATACAGTTTCTAATCACTACCATTGTGTGCCTAAAACCTGGATTAAATTCCCAACCTCTCCACATTGTTCATATGGAGTGAGGGCATATGACGCTCTTGATGGCTATTCGTCCGTCGGATGGGGACGTTAAGACTTGAGCAGACCCACTGATGTTACTCGACAGGAGTAGGCTATGTGCCGCATCGGTTGTCACCCTCTCACATCATCCATTTCATCTCATTAACTCTTCTGATGAGGTTGACGTAAGGAAAGGTATCTGGTCATAAAACAACACGAAGATTCATCTCACTTCATAGCCGAAGAAACGGGTTGGACAAACATACAAGTACGTCTTGTTATCAACAGTAAAGTAAACTTGTGTCTTCGACCCGAGGTAGTGCAGTTCTTTTCAGGAACGCCCCCATTGGAGGTGAGCTGCAAGTACCAACTTTTAACCACATACTAGTCTTCCTACAGCAGCAGAGTGGCGCAGTGGAAGCGTGCTGGGCCTGTAACTCAGAGGTCCGCGGATCGAAAACACGCTCTGCTTAAGTTATGCCAACGGCAGTACCCGTGTTGAAACACCGGATCCCGTGAGATCTCCCAAGTTAAGCAACAATGGGCGTGGTCAAGATTTGGATAGGTTGTCACGCGCTGTTGGTGGAGGGTAAGGGAATGGAGGAGCGGAAAGGAACTGGCCACTGTACCGTAAGTAAACTCCCAGGCACACCTCTGTGGAGGTTCGGACCTGCCTTCGGGCAGAATACACCCTCCTTAGTCCTCCTACCATTCTTAAATCTTCAACGATACTGATAATCGGACCCGGGCTACCTAGGACGGCAGCTAATATTGCTAACCGTTACGCTACGGGGATGGACTTATCAACAGTTTTACTACGCTACTAGTTATTCTTTACCCTATTTTTTTTACAAGTTTCTTTACGTCGCACCGACACAGATAGGTCTTATGGCGACGATGGGATAGGAAAAGGTCTAGAAGTTGGAAGGAAGTGGCCGTGGCTTTAATTAAGGTACAGCCCCAGCATTTGCCTGGTGTCAAAATGGGAAACCACGGAAAACCATCTTCAGGGCTGCCGACAATGGGGATCGAACCCACTATCTCCCGGATGCAAGCTCACAGCTGTGTGCCGCTAACCGCGCGGCCAACTAGTCGGATTTACCGTAATTTAATGTAGGAAAATTCTGTATAGCGTTATCTACACGAACCAATAGAAGCCAAATAATCAGTAAATATACAGCAGAAGATAATAAATAAAGTGTTCCCTTAGTACTACGTACGTATTGTTTCCATATTTATATTTTTCTGTCCTTGAGTTATCTGGCCTGTAGATGCACCTTCTCCCTTCCAATATCCACCCTGGCCGTATCGACTGCCGAACACAAACATTTGAGAGCATTAATCAGTCACACCCGCATACACACAAAGAGTTTTGAAATGCTGCTATCCCAACATGGAATGAAGAAAATAAGAGACAGTACATTTACAATTGAATTGTGAACTATCGTGTGTATTTTTCTGATGAACTAAATAGAATGTTGTTCTGTAGCAATGAATGGGTTTGGCAAATGCGGTCTGTACATAATTTCATTTAAATCAGTTAAGTCGAGGCATTATCCATGTAACCAATAACATCATTGTACATAGATAACTTGGTATTGATGCTTTCAAACATACAAGTGAGCGCAAAATTCAACGTTCTCATATTGACACACAGCAAATCAATCCCAAAATACACACTGGAACATATAGCAATCATTTCGGATTTTCGTGTGAGTTTCAGAGCTAATTTGGTAGACGACAGAGGATTTATGGCCTTTCACGATATTTGTCAGTACATGTGTGTGTGTTCTACAGTGAAGTTGATGTTAATATTGCAATATGCACGTGAATTTATTAACAATTGTGGCGAATTATAACGAATCTGTATAATCCGTATCATATTATAACATCGAAGTGTTCGTGTCAATGCTTATTTGTCGTTGTTCGATAGCAGTAAACATTGCCAGGGCGCAGATTTGAATAGTTTACTGGGAACTAGGTCACAAGTGGTTCTATATGAATAGTGGATTTCCTTAGAAGTTCCATTATTAGCTACCATAGGGTGTTGTCGAATTTGTCCGATGGTTATGGGAATTTGGAGATCAATCAATTAGTGAGGTCGAAAGGGACCGACGGTTAGCACAGGGAGTGAGGTCGAACTGGTGAAAAAACCTACAACCTGTTTTCCAGTCAGTGATCGGGTCAGGTGTGGAATGAATGGAGCCCCATCTTGCGGTGAGGATAGGAATTTTGCCGGCTGCCGAGTCCTGTCGCACTCTTCTGGAGCAATGATTAATGACTGATATATGAGATAAAATTATATTAGAGAGTGTTGCTGGAATGGAAGATGACAGGAAAACACAAAGTACCCGGAGAAAAATCTTCCCCGCCTCCGCTTTGTCCAGCACAAATCTCACACTGAGTGACCGGGATTCGAACCACGGAACCCAGCGGTGAGAGGCCTACGCGCTGCCACCTGAGCCAGGGAGGCTTCAAGGGTCGAATTAGTCCGACGCTTAAAAATAAAAACCAAGGATAGAAGAAGCCTTATCGTCCGCTCATATATTATACCAATTCTCTCAATAAGAAGACAGGACAATATAGTAAATGTACGTAGCGGCTTGCCAGCCTTGTCAACTAACGCATAGGCTGTAAGTACTGGCCTGACGGTTAGGTTAGATTAGGACCGTCACGTTTGACCCGATTGTGTCTTGATACCTTTTGAGTACTTAAATCGCTCAAAAACGACTTGCTTAAAACCCCTCTCACTTAACATGGAACATAGCAACAACTATAAGAATAATTAAATGATTCCACCAGTACGACAACTCCCCTCTACTTTTAGCATTAACTTTAATTACCTTAACCATAATCCAAAGATGATGTGATATTACACGAGAAGGAACTTACCAGGGTCTTCACACTTTACCAGTTAGCAAGTGCTTACGATGAGGTATACTTTTATTTATTGTCTCCGACGTATTCTTCTTCATCGCCTTCTGAGCATTTTTCATAGAAGCCTCTCCCCTAGTATTGAATTAGAGAGCCTCTCACCTTCTTTAGGTATTCATCCTTTTAATCCCCTTCAAATTTCTCTCCTCATTATTACAGTCTACTTCCACTAGTAGGCTACTACACTGCACTGAGACCAAAGAGGATAGCATAGAATAGAGAAGTAAATCAATTATGAATTTCGGTACCAAGCCACTAGTTTCAGTCGGAAATTTGAGATAGCGCCACAGTGTGCATTTTGTGCAATACCTTACTGTTATTATCAACAGATAGCGCAGAGAAGTAACATCCGGCGCAGTGACGCACATCCGGTTATGCTTACAGCTCCCCCTCCCCGTCCTTTTCCCTGCCCGTCGCCACCCCACCCCCCCCCTTTTTCTTCCGTCGATTATAATGCAGTTCTACTGTTTCCATGCCTAATACATTGTAATTCATATACTTTTATTTCCAAGTACTAACTATGTTGTAAATAATGATCTGATACCCCTAGTTCGTGTGTCATACTATGTTACGGAGAACATAACCTCACACCTCAAAGCAGCTTTAACTTCAAATGACACATTAACACAAAGCTGACATTGTAAAAATTAAGAAATCCCTTCAAAAGCAAGACAGCAGAGCAAACCATATGCAACCATATGCTTGAGAAAAAGGGGTATCACATCAATATCCAAGTACCACATGAAAATAAAAATAACAGAATTAAATGCACTGAGACAGGAAATATATAGAATTACATTAATAGAACCATTCAGCTTTCAGCCCCTGATGTGTACTCAAACAGGAAATACAGGATTTCAGGAGAACTGGCGAAGATATATTTCTAATAAACAAGGTCAAGGAAAAAAGATTTACATTACAGCACAAGCACATGGTCACTTGGAATTCAAAACAACACAAATACTGTAGCATCATGGAAACTACCGCTTAAAATCGATATAAGTTCGAACAAGATTAATAATAAAATTGCCTTTAATTATTAATATCACTCGTTTCATGCCATCTTGCGTGCCATCTACAGAACCTGCCTACAACAGACTATCTACACGTTGTGAATGACCTCCAGCGCCATCTAAAATTTCCGACGGGAACTTTCACCGGGGTGACTGGGGCTGTCTGAGAAATGAGGCAGTTGTTGAAAGTGGGTGTGGGGGGGGGCGGGGAAGGGGCGTTTACTAACCCATTCAGGAATTCCTACATGCCAACTTCCCGTCGGACCAGTTCATACACGACCTTTCGTTATGGAACAAAGGTATCATTTTGACCGTCGGAGCAGTTCGGTACTACCCCTAACAAAGGAGTCATCTCAGAAGACGCAAATTAGAAGAATGAGGAGTGATAAATAATTTCCTGTTGCTTTCATCATGAAGCAAGGAAAATCACTTTACTTATTAGCGAGAGAATGGAATGCACGGTTGGGCCGTGTACCTGATATTATGGAGATGGTGGGTTTAAACCCCATATATGTAGTCTTGAATTTGATTTTTCGTGGTTTCCCAATTTCACACCAGGCAAAAATGTTAAGGTTATTTTTATAATATGCTTTACCTCGCACCGACAGAGATAGGTCTTAACGGCGACGATGGGCTAAGGATAGGAAAGAATTAGCTGTGGCCTTACTTAGGGTACAGTACCAGCATTTGCCTGGTGTGGAAATCGAAAATCGTGGATAACCATCTTCAGGATTGCCTACAGGGGTCTTCGAACCCAGTGTCCCCCGAATACAAGCTCACAGCTGCGTGACATTAACCGCACGGCCACTTGCTCGGTAAGGTTACATTCGCTTACTTCCCAGTCCTAGCCACATCCTACACTATCTTTGCCGAAAAGAACGGACTGGGTGCCTCGAAGACACAGCCGTAAAATTTAAGGCTTAGACTACGTCTTTCTGAAAGCAATGTCGTGAATCCAATTAGATGGAACAACAGTCCAGGCGTCACCTGAATCGCCGTCATTGCGTCCAATGATGGAAGGTGATCAGGCCTAGGTGGATACCAGAAGGTAATCAACCAGAAAAATTATGGACCCTTCCTTCAACGCGAGGTGAGTGTGGTGGTAGCTGCTTACGACGAACTTGAGCAGGCATATCCTCTATCCCCCAGCCTATAACGACGATAAACTAACTATGAACACCACACCATAGAGCTTAGTCGCAGCTTGGCAAATCATATCAAACCTGGCCTTCCGACGGGTCCCTTTCCCTCCGGCCAGATCGTCCACCACGAGCTGTATGGTCTGCGAGAGGCCTCCTGCGACTGCTACGTTATCTACAGCCCTCTGCAAACAAGGACAGTATTGGCGACCAGTAGTATAGCTGAGACGAGCAACGCGTACCCAGCGGCATTCAAACAGTTCGGCAAACGTTTGGTCTCCCTGGCCACTCACTGACCTAGCAGGGGGTGATTTATGACGGCAGTGGACTTTAAAACGGAAGTTCGCATTCCCCTTCAGAAATCCTTACAGCTCTGATGCCAATGCACCTATTGTTAAATAGACCTCAGTCTCTTTTTTCGTCTCAAACAATTCTCACTTGATTGTTCGCTCTTTGAAAGTTTTGGATTATTTCCTTGCTTCGTTAATTAATATTCGTGAAGTGTGTTGCTTTTCATTTCGCTTCATGCAGTAATGTGGAGGCCGTGGGAATCACACCTGGAAATTATCGCATCAGAAAATCCTGAATTAAATCTGTCAGTGCACGCAAACGATCCTCAACCGAGCACCAATAGCAGTGATATTCGACCGAGTAGTATTGGTTCCGTGTCCGCGAGTGATACTCAGCCGGGTAGCAGTGGTTCCGCGCCCGCGAGTGATATTCACCCGAGCAGCAGTGGTTCCGTGTCCGCGAGTGATACTCAGCCGGGTAGCAGTGGTTCCGTGCCCACGATTGATATTCACCCGAGCAGCAGTGGTTCCGCGCCCGCGAGTGATACTCAGCCGGGTAGTAGTCGTTCCGCGGAGAAAAGAAAGGCGACTAAAACTTTAAGTAAGCAAAGTCAACGGCTGGTATGTAACGCATACGAATACGTTATGAAGAAGAACGTTCGCAAGGGTTATATTTCGGAGACAGCTAAAATGTTGAAACTTAACAAAACTATAAGTAAAATAGTAAAGAGGGGACCTATAACTCCGAAAAAGTTTGGTAATAATAGGGTTATCTTTAATAAAATTGATGATTTTTGCCGTGACTTGGTGAGACGCGAGGTATATACATTCTTTACTAAAGGTAAGTCACCAACCGCACAGGAAATGTTAAAACATTTTAAAAATGTGTGTGGGTTTCCTTATGAAAATACTACTTTACGACAGCTGTTCATAAAACCTGGGTTTTGTTTCCGTAGTCTGAGGAAAAACAGATTGTAATGGAATCTGCTAGAATAGTAACTTTGCGATATAAATTCATAGACCGTCTCCGGAAGTAGCGTTCCGAGGGGTGCAGAGTTGTCTATCTAAATGAAACTTGGTACGATACTCATGACATTGTGAAGAAGGGTGGGATGATGGAACTTGTAATTGCATACTGAAAGCACCAACATCGCGAGGCAAGCGTATTATGGTATTGTATGCTAGAGGCAGTGAGGGCTGGGTTGAGAATTGCCTTTATTTATCGGCTAAAAACATTGGAGACTGCAAAGCTGATAGCCATGACGAAATGACAGCTCAAGTTTTCGAAAACTGGTTTAGGTCTCATCTTCTAGAGAACCTACCACGTGACCGAAAATGTGTAAACGTGATGGACAACGCAAGTTATTATTCGCGGCAGCTGATTAGTTTTCCTTCCAAGAACACTAATATTAAGGACATTATTAAGTTAATGGAGTACAATAACATTCCCGTGCCAAAACCTGTACCCATCAAGGCAGTTATGTCGCAGCCTCATGTGGACACGAAGTTTTGCGACTCCCTTCATATCACAGTATTTTAAACGCCATAGAAATGATCTGGTCTCAGCTGAAGACATATGTTAGGAAAAATAATGTTACGCCAACTTCGAGTGCTAGTGTGTGTCAACTTCTGTGTGAAGGAGCTGGAAAGATCGGTCCAGAGAGGTGGTCTGCTTGTGTTCGAAGCACCATTAAGACAAAAGAGAAGTACATGAAGCACGACACGGATAGCAACCAAGATAGATTTGTAATTCACCTAGAAGACAATGACGAGGACGACGAATAGAAGTAAGCTAAATACTGCATTTGTTTTAAAAGTAGCTAAGTTTGCTGGCTATTTTTTGTCCGAACTACATACTCCGATATTTCTTATTATTATTGTTCCGAGGTATCTGTGGAACAGCAGAGGTGAAAGAAGGTGCGGGGCTGGAATAGGTCTCAACTACGGAATTAAAGTTAATTTAAAACTTTAACAAAGGTTATATTTTCTTTTCAAAATCAACAAATAACAGATAACAACATTCAACAATTTCCACTAGGTGAAACAACAACGAAAGGCAGGTACAAAATGATTTTTTTCCCGTTCAGGGTTTTTTTTACCAAGTTCAGGGCTTCGAGCCCCACACTCACAATCTTTGAGCGATTAGCTCAACTTTACCAAGTTACCAAATGAACAAAGGGGCAGAAAACCCCATCATGCCAAAGAGCACTAGCTCCTAATTACAATGTTAAGGGAAAAGAGCAGACCCGCTCTCAATTTTACAAGCCTCTCAAAGGCCACAACAAACTTCACTTTTAATTGCCCTCAAGGCACACATATAATGGTACAGGGGTACCTCGTACCCAATCTACTGGGCCTTCGCAGGAAGGAAAACAAAACGGGTTAAGTAAATGGCCCAAAATACAAAATTGAATGGAGGCGATTACTTGCACTCCTACACAAAGTTTTTGTTAAAAACCTATGTGGCGCTAGGCCGTTTATACAGGGGCTAATCCCAAGCTAGGGAGGTGACCCGTATGAGAAGACTTTACTACATTAAAGAAGAGAAGAACGGTTATGAAAACGTAGTCACCTCCTTTTCAAAAATGAAGGGGAGTTCGAGAGGGTGAAGCACTCTCTATCCCCACTTTACAGTAAAAGATATATGTAGATTTTACATAGACGGAAAAGGAATTTACATTTTAAAAGATGGGTTACATATTAAAGGATTCGAACCTTCTCCGAGAGTTAAACTGCTGAGCTAGCAAGAAATAAAGATGTTAACAGGCCATTACCTTGTTGGAGAACTGTTGCCCGAAGAATGAGGCGCTTCCCGCCCCCTGCTACATATCCACACACTAAGAAAGATGTTACTGAAGTGGCACCGAGACATGAAAATCAGCAGTTTTTATACCCTCGTGGAAAGTTCGAGACCTTTCATGAATGATAACAACCCGCCCACAAACATTTATTGGATAACAGCAAAACCTAATACACAAGACGAGGAAGAAACACCTTATTGGTGAAAAATTAATTACAGAAATTCCTGATTGGCTACATTCAAAACAGGCGGAAAGAACGGATTTATATTGCCAACCCACAAATGACAGAACAAAATTTAGTAAAGACAAAACTTATGAATACGAACTTTCTTCAGGAGAGTAGATTCCTTTACACCAGAGTGCGTTATCATAGTTTTTCGTAGAGACAACTGTTAGAGAATGTCCAAACATCTTGATCGTTGAAAAACAAAGGCAAATCAAAAACACTCAGTGACAGCTTCTGAATAACCGTTGAGTTAATACAGTTTGTTAAAGTTCAGGCTTTCTCCTGTAGAGGAGTTTCAACTGGCGCAATTGAACTAGCGGCGTGGAGGTGTACCGCCCGGTACAATTATTATTATTATTATTATTATTATTATTATTATTATTATTATTATTATCATTATTATTATTATTATTATTATTATTAATCTCCTTGTCCTCCAGGATTGGTTTTTCCCTCGGACTCAGCGAGGGATCCTACCTCTAACGCCTCAAGTGCAGTGTCCTGGAGTGTGAGACATTGGGTCGGGGGATACATCTGGGGAGAATGACCAGTACCTCGCCCAGGCGGTTTCACCTGCTATGCTGAACAGGGACCTTGGTGGGGGATGGGAAGAGTGGAAAGGATAGGCAAGGAAGAGGGAAGGAAGCGGCCATGGCTTTAAGTTAGGTACCATCCCGGCATTTGCCTGGAGGAGAAGAGCAAAAACACGGAAAACCACTTCCAGGATGGCTGAGGTGGGTATAGAACCCACCTCTACTCAGTTGACTTCCCGAGGCTAAGTGGACCCCGTTCCAGCCCTCGTACCACTTTTCAAATTTCGTGACAGAGCCAGGAATCGAACCCGGGCCTCCGGGGATGGCAGCTAATCACACTAACCACTACACCACAGAGGCGGACAAGTATTATTATTATTATTATTATTATTATTATTATTATTATTATTATTATTATTATTATTATTATTATTGTACCGGGCGGTACACCTCCACGCCGCTAATTTAAAATGCGCGCCAATTGAAACTCCTCTGCTGGAGGAAGTCTGAACTTTATCGACGGTATTAATTTTCAAGTTTCCCGGAAGATGTCACTACTTGGAAAGTTTGGAGTTTTTGAACTGTGCCACTTTTGATGTATTTTTGTTTTACCGGTAGTAAGAAGTGTGAACTTTCTCTTCTAGAGGACACTACTGAAGAACTACAATAGTGCACCCTAGTGCGAAGAAAAAGAACTGTTCTTTTGGAGAAAATTTAATTTCAAAAGTTTGTTCTTTGTTAAATTTCCTTCTGTCATTGTTTAAGTTGGCAATATTAACCCTT
Organism: Anabrus simplex; assembly: GCF_040414725.1. NCBI lineage: Eukaryota > Metazoa > Arthropoda > Insecta > Orthoptera > Tettigoniidae > Anabrus > Anabrus simplex. The sequence continues at coordinate 59,408,414 of NC_090272.1, read as the reverse complement.
TCTTTCCCCTTGTTTTAAATTTAGCCAATCCCGAATTTCTTTTATTAATTTCTGACCAATCGGATGTATCTTCCCCCAACTTGAATATGTTGCTGTATCCTACCCAATAAAGAGTTTGTGGGAGGGTGTTCTCATTCCCCTAACGCCTCGAACTTTCCGCGAGAGTATATAAACTGTTGATTTTAGGGTCTCCGGGCCATTTCTGTTCCATCTTTTCGTGTGTAAAGTACATAGCAGGGGGCGGGAAGCTCCTCTTTCTTCGGCGGCAGTCAACAACCAGGTAATGGCCGATTAATTACTTCTTTTCTTGCTTGCTCAGCAGTTGAACTCTCGGCGCGGGTCCGAAGTTTTTCCATTATGTAACCTTCCTTAAAATGTAAAGAAACTTGTATCTATTCCATCTTTTAAACTGCATATCGGGATAGAGAGTGCTTAACCCTCTCGAGCTCCCAATCATATTGTTTTGAGGTGAACTTATTTTTCTCAACCTATTCTTCGTTAACGTAAAGCAAATTGTTCTTTTCTAAAGTCACCTGTGTAGTATGGGATTAGCCCTTGCATTAGTGGCCTAGAGCCAGATTAGGTTTTAAAAACAAGTGTATTAGGAGTGCAGATCGCCTCCTCTCAAATTGTTATTTTAGAGGTCATGTAATTAACCTTCTTGTCATTTAACAGACCTCAGTAGGTTGGGTATTTTACCCCTGTGTATATGTCCTGAAAGGACAGCTTGAAAGTGGAATTAGGTGGGGCCTTTGACAGGCCTGAATTTTGAGAGCAAGTTGCTCTTTTTCTGAAAATTTTGTTTTCTGCGCGCCTCAAGGAGGCCTTACTGTGTATTTTGGAGCAAGTGCTCCTAGGCATGAATGGGGTTCTCTGCCCCTCTGTTGACACTTGTGTTTGGGGTAAAACTGAGCTAATTGCTCAAGGATTGTGATCGCGGGGCTCGAAGCCCAAATCCTGTAAATACTGTAATTGTACTTTTGTTGCCTTGCTACTCTGTACCTGCCATGTTTGTTATTTCTTGATTTTGAAAAGAAAATATAACCTTGTTAAATTTTAAATTCACTTTAATTTCGTAGCCTGAGACCTATTCACCACCCAGCACCTTCCTTCACGCATAACTACCACAAAAACACGGTAACAAGTGGTAGCAGAGCGTGGTTGAATGGGTCTCATTTTAGCCCATTTTGACGGCTAAACATTGTTTTGATCCGAACTCTAACCATTTTCTCATTTGCTGGAATTTTTTGAGTTTTTCAAAATTGTTCTGTCATCATGCCCGGTCCTCGCGATGTTCTCCATCTTAACTATTTGCGCAAGGAGGAGTTGATCTATGAATTGACTATTAGAAATGTGCAATCTGGAGGCACGGTTGCGGTAGACACAAACAAGCTTAGAGAGTCCCTTGATTTGCCCATTTCCATCCCCACCTTGGGAGAGAAAGAAATTGACGACTCTCTTTCCACGATCGTCGAGAATATTACTGGGCTAGCATCTGTAGTTAGTTTTTTTGAGGAAAATGATCCTTCTCCTAATCAAATTAAGCGTGTGCAAGCCAGGCTGTTTCATTTTTCAAATAGAGTTAACGATCTGTTGTCTCTAAAGTTGAATGACGTTCAGAAGAAGGAAGCTAGTACGCTACTTGAAAATATTTCTGAGTTATCTAGCAAGGTCACTCAATTGTTAACTGGGGAAATTCCTCCCAATATTGATCAACCCACCACGATGAATGCAGGTTCCGAGGAAGAGCCTCCTAAGGGAGAAGTTAATAGGATAACCGTTGCTGCTCAAACCATCTCTGCCCCATTGGACAACGAGTCTGGACGCCGTGCATCGTTGAATAATATACGTTCGGAATGAACTTCCTTGCCATTGAAACCTTTACCTACTATGTCACCCGGGTTTAGCAGCTTGCCTCATCCATTGGCAATATTGCTCAGAGGTATCTCTAAGTTTTCCGTTAATACCACCAGTGACGTAATTTCATTCTTAAGATTTTAAGTTGAATTTCAGGACCATGCCCTTGTGTTTTCTCTTTCTCCATGCCAAATTTTGCAAATCATCTATCCTTATGCAATTGGTATTCTCTCTGACAAAATAGTAAGAGCCATAGCCGAACAGTCATCTATTGAAGATTTTCATGCACACTTGCTTGCAAATTTTATTCCCGCCCGCGCGAGGTCATCTCTGATTCAGAAGTACTATTATCGAGTACAGAGATTGGATGAAAATCTGGCTGATTTCATACAAGACATTAAGTTTTATACTAGGGTGTTTGCCCTTCATTTTCCTGAAGATCAGATTGTACAGGCTATTGTAGAAGGAATTTCACCACCCTATAGGTCATATTTGTGTTCTGCGGCGTGCCCGCAAACTTTCTCTGAACTTGAAGCGTTGGCCGTCTCAGCGGAAGGAGTGAGGTACGCCGATTCCTTGCGTGTCACGAAAGAACCCCCACCTTCCTTTAGTAATACTCGGCCTCCACCTCGCCGACCAGTCACACCCCGTAAATGTTATGCTTGCGGGTCGCCCGACCATCTGCGCAATAAGTGTCCACTGATCAAGTCGAGTGGGACAAGGAATGGGGCTGGTTCATCACAAGGCTGTTTTAAATGTGGGGCTTTCTCACATATCGCCAAAAATTGCCCAAATTCAAATAGCACCCCCTCCTGCTCAACTTCTGGTGCAACTTCCAACAACAATCAAAAGTGATTAGTGGCTTCGGCTGAGTCAACTAATCCATCTTCCCGAGACTCAGCCCCGGGTAAACAGGTTGTAAATTCAGGGAACGGTCAGTCTTCAAATTCGTCTTTTGAATGCCCTAAAGAGTGTCTTAGGATTGCGGCGGGTTCCCCCGCGCCTGTTCCTTTTCTTAAGATTGAGTTAAATAATGAACCTGTAACAGCTCTCTTAGATTCAGGCAGTGTTTGTTCGATTATTTCGGCTGAATGATATTCAAAATTGAAGTCTGTTTGTAAACTACCTGACTATGTCTCTTCTCCTGTTCAATATGTTTCGGCTAATTCATCTCCATTGGAAATCCTAGGTGCTGTAAATGTCAAAATTCGTATTTTTAAATTTACATGGAAAATCAAATTGTTTGTGGCTAAGCACTTGTCTTGCCCCATTATATTGGGAACTGACTTCATTTCTTACACTGGTCTTGTGCTCGATCTCCAAAGTAGGTCGTGCACATTCAAATTTGCGTCCAATTGTAAAATTCCCTTGTTAAAGTGTAATTCTGTATCATGTTCATCTATTTCGCCTACCCAGGATGAGATGTCGTTAGACCTTAGACATCTACCTGAGGAGCAGGCTGATAGTATTCGTAAGTTGTGTCAGTCGTTTCCAGAGGTTTTCTCTGATACTCTTGGTGTTACTGACCTTATTGAATACAAAATTGAGGTTACGGATTCGATTCCTGTCCGTTTTCCACCTTATAGGCTATCTCCACCTAAAATGAAGGCTCTGAAAGAAATCATCGATCAGATGTTGAAGGACGGTATTATTAGGCCCTCTAAGTCGGCGTATTTTCGCCTATTTTTCTAGTCCCGAAACCCCAAGGAGGCTTCAGGCCTGTCATTGATTATAGGGCTCTCAATCGGAAGGTGGTGTTGCAATCTGTGCCCCTTCCCGACCTTCATTCTTGTTTTTCATGGTTTCGTAAGGCCAAGTTCTTTACTATCTTGGACTTGAATCAAGCCTACAATCAAATTCCCCTGGCGGAAGAGTCTAAACATCTTACGGCGTTTGCCACGGACTGGAATTTATACGAATACAACCGCCTTCCTTTCGGGCTCCCCACGGGAGCAGCTGTACTCACTAGGCTGCTAGATAGGGTCTTCTCTGACATCAAATTTGAGTATTTGTATCACTATTTGGATGATGTCGTCGTATTTTCGGAGACCTTTGAAGAACATCTAGATCATCTGCGAGAAGTTCTCAATCGCCTTCGTAAGGCTGGGTTAACTGTCAAGTTGTCCAAGGTTGCCTTTGCTAAGCCCTCTATGTCATTCCTAGGGCATATTGTGTCACCTGATGGTGTCGCAGTCGATCATTCTAGAACACAGGCCATCCGTGATTTTAAACCTCCCAAGGACATTAAAGGTATCGCCAGGTTCATTGGTATGGTGAATTCCTTCAGGAAGTTTATTTCTAACTTCGCTAATAGAGCGGCGCCCCTAAACCTTCTTCGTAGGAAAGGCATCAAATTCGAGTGGGGACCTTCTCAACAAGCCGCTTTTGAAGATCTTAAATTAGCTCTCTGTAATGCCCCTGTACTGGCTATGCCAGATTTCTCAAAAAAATTCATTGTCCAAACCGACGCGTCGTCATCAGCAGTAGCTGCAGTCCTTCTTCAAGAGACTGAACTAGGGAGGCGACCTATCGCCTATGCATCTAGGACCTTGTCGGCTCAAGAAGCCAAGTATTCCATCTATGAGCTCGAAGGTTTGGCAGTCTTATTTGCCTTAGAAATGTTCCGTCTCTATCCGGAACATGTCAAATTCGACCTGGAGACAGATAATCAAGCCTTAAGCTGGGTCTTAGGTAGGCCGCGTCGTACTGGTCGTATAGCCCGTTGGGCCATCCGTATTTCTGCCTTCCAATTCGATGTCAGGCATATCCGAGGTACCGAAAATGTTGTTGCTGATGGACTCAGCCGTATGTTTTCCAACGAGGTCGATACCCATAATCCGGTCGATAGTTCTTCACCTCCCGAGTCCATGCTATCTGAGGTTAATGCCATCTTAACAGATGCTCCCATGCTCTTTAGGGATATCGAGAAATACCAACGTGAAGATCCGACGCTGGCTCCGATAAGGGAAACCCTTTCTTCTGGGGAACATGTTGTCCCTTATGTTCTGAGGAATGGTGTTCTATGTTGCCCTTCGAGGCATGATAAGATGATGAAGGTTGTCGTTCCTGCTGTTCTTGTGCCTATGTTCTTCAAATACTATCATGAGACCCCATTAGGGGGGCATCTTGGAATCTTTAAAACTCGTGAAAAGATTCGTGAAAGGTTCATCTGGAAGGGTATGGATGGTGAAATCCGTGAACTAGTAAAAGCTTGTAAATCTTGTTTGCTTAGTAAACCAACCATGTCCACCAAGGTAGGCCTTCTGTCTTCGCATCAAGCGTCGCGCCCCATGGAACGCCTGTATATTGATTATGTAGGACCCTTCCCCCAGTCAAAGGGAAATGCCAACAAGTTCATCTTTGTATGCGTAGATGGTTTTACAAGATTTTCCTGGTTATTTCCGACTAAGCTGGCTACCGCTCAGTCCACCATTACTTGCCTAAATTCTATTTTTGCTTCTTTTGGTCCGTGCCAATATATTGTGCCTGATAATGCTAAGGCGTTCACATCAAATCTTTTTCGTAAATTCTGTTTTGACTTGTCCATCTCTCATGTAACTACTTCTGCTTATTACCCTCAACCATCTCTGGCTGAACGGGTTAACCGTAATCTCAGGTCCGCACTTATTGCCTATCATCATGAAGATCATTCCAGGTGGGACACGTCCTTGCATTGGTTAGCTTTTGCTTTGAATTCGGCGGTTCATGAATCTCACAAGTTTACTCCAGCTTCTTTGATGTTCAAGTTCGTTCCCAACACGCCGCTCTCTAACCTCTGGTCTCTGAGTGACATTCTACCCGAGACAATAGATCCGGACAACATTAAAGATCTTTGGAAGAAAGGTAAAGCCAATCTTAAAGTCTCTCATGAAAAGGTTAGGGAAAGATATGATCGTGGACGGAGACCCACCCCTTTGAAGGTAGGTGACCAAGTGATGGTCAAGAATTTTGTTCCCACGGGCAAGCTTGCCCCCAGATTTCATGGGCCGTGTACTATTTTAGATTTCCTTACGCCGGTTACGTTGTTATTAAGTAATCCAGCCACCGAGAGGATATTTAGGGTTCACCTGTCACAGGTGAAACCGGAGTAATTTCTGTGTTAACTTGTTTCATATAATCGTGAAAGGAATATGAAGGTTATATTTTTTTGAGTTTTCACTTTTAAGGCTTTCTGCCCCTTCTATAGTATTTTGTTTTATATGTAAGCATTTTTGTGAAACCTGCCCCGAACCATTAAACTGCCATCCTGTCCTTGCCACGGCCATTACCACGCTCCCGTCTCCTGCTCCACTCTACACAGTGGCTTAATTAATGCAATGAATTTCTGCACGCCGCTGGCCCCTCAACCTCTCCACAAAGCCTGTGCCCTCAAAAAAAGATGATGGTCGAACAATTCTGCCGCCTAGCATTAATGTTTCAGTGCCGCCGCAGCCGCGCGGCGCCGTGCTGCGACTGGGGTAGAGGATGGGCCCCCTCTTCCCCAGCGAGGACCACATGTGCACGGCGAGCCGGAGCTCTCCTCCCGGCCAAGGCTGATGTGCGGCGCACGACCTCCTACTTGCCCGCAGCCTGTATATGTTCACCGCGGGCGCGGCGTGCTTCAACACCTCTGCTCCCCTCATAGTGCGGGCGAGCGGTATCTCAGGGTACTTGTGGGGTCCGAGCGGCCGCCTTTGGACTCAAGCTGCAACGGCCGGTATGGCCATCCAACTTAATCAACATCAACTATATGGACATTCCAGATCAACCTTACTACCTTTTCTTGGGTATTCTACTGCAATATTTGGTGGACTTAGGAAATTTTCCTCAACTTTAAAACTAAAGTTTTCCTTCTCAATTCAACCTTCTACAAATATTAAGACAGTACTTCCGCTGTTACTAAAATAAATTTTGAAACAGAATCAAACTAAATTTCAGCCATTTCGATAAATTCTTCGGCAATTAATCTCCGTATCAACATCAAAACTTGGACCTTGTTTTCAAACAAATTTCATGTGTCACCCCTGTAGGAACTTTTGGGGGGGGGGGGAGGTCTGTACCGGGCGGTACACCTCCACGCCGCTAATTTAAAATGCGCGCCAATTGAAACTCCTCTGCTGGAGGAAGTCTGAACTTTATCGACGGTATTAATTTTCAAGTTTCCCGGAAGATGTCACTACTTGGAAAGTTTGGAGTTTTTGAACTGTGCCACTTTTGATGTATTTTTGTTTTACCGGTAGTAAGAAGTGTGAACTTTCTCTTCTAGAGGACACTACTGAAGAACTACAATAGTGCACCCTAGTGCGAAGAAAAAGAACTGTTCTTTTGGAGAAAATTTAATTTCAAAAGTTTGTTCTTTGTTAAATTTCCTTCTGTCATTGTTTAAGTTGGCAATATTAACCCTTTCTTTCCCCTTGTTTTAAATTTAGCCAATCCCGAATTTCTTTTATTAATTTCTGACCAATCGGATGTATCTTCCCCCAACTTGAATATGTTGCTGTATCCTACCCAATAAAGAGTTTGTGGGAGGGTGTTCTCATTCCCCTAACGCCTCGAACTTTCCGCGAGAGTATATAAACTGTTGATTTTAGGGTCTCCGGGCCATTTCTGTTCCATCTTTTCGTGTGTAAAGTACATAGCAGGGGGCGGGAAGCTCCTCTTTCTTCGGCGGCAGTCAACAACCAGGTAATGGCCGATTAATTACTTCTTTTCTTGCTTGCTCAGCAGTTTAACTCTCGGCGCGGGTCCGAAGTTTTTCCATTATGTAACCTTCCTTAAAATGTAAAGAAACTTGTATCTATTCCATCTTTTAAACTGCATATCGGGATAGAGAGTGCTTAACCCTCTCGAGCTCCCAATCATATTGTTTTGAGGTGAACTTATTTTTCTCAACCTATTCTTCGTTAACGTAAAGCAAATTGTTCTTTTCTAAAGTCACCTGTGTAGTATGGGATTAGCCCTTGCATTAGTGGCCTAGAGCCAGATTAGGTTTTAAAAACAAGTGTATTAGGAGTGCAGATCGCCTCCTCTCAAATTGTTATTTTAGAGGTCATGTAATTAACCTTCTTGTCATTTAACAGACCTCAGTAGGTTGGGTATTTTACCCCTGTGTATATGTCCTGAAAGGACAGCTTGAAAGTGGAATTAGGTGGGGCCTTTGACAGGCCTGAATTTTGAGAGCAAGTTGCTCTTTTTCTGAAAATTTTGTTTTCTGCGCGCCTCAAGGAGGCCTTACTGTGTATTTTGGAGCAAGTGCTCCTAGGCATGAATGGGGTTCTCTGCCCCTCTGTTGACACTTGTGTTTGGGGTAAAACTGAGCTAATTGCTCAAGGATTGTGATCGCGGGGCTCGAAGCCCAAATCCTGTAAATACTGTAATTGTACTTTTGTTGCCTTGCTACTCTGTACCTGCCATGTTTGTTATTTCTTGATTTTGAAAAGAAAATATAACCTTGTTAAATTTTAAATTCACTTTAATTTCGTAGCCTGAGACCTATTCACCACCCAGCACCTTCCTTCACGCATAACTACCACAAAAACACGGTAACAAGTGGTAGCAGAGCGTGGTTGAATGGGTCTCATTTTAGCCCATTTTGACGGCTAAACATTGTTTTGATCCGAACTCTAACCATTTTCTCATTTGCTGGAATTTTTTGAGTTTTTCAAAATTGTTCTGTCATCATGCCCGGTCCTCGCGATGTTCTCCATCTTAACTATTTGCGCAAGGAGGAGTTGATCTATGAATTGACTATTAGAAATGTGCAATCTGGAGGCACGGTTGCGGTAGACACAAACAAGCTTAGAGAGTCCCTTGATTTGCCCATTTCCATCCCCACCTTGGGAGAGAAAGAAATTGACGACTCTCTTTCCACGATCGTCGAGAATATTACTGGGCTAGCATCTGTAGTTAGTTTTTTTGAGGAAAATGATCCTTCTCCTAATCAAATTAAGCGTGTGCAAGCCAGGCTGTTTCATTTTTCAAATAGAGTTAACGATCTGTTGTCTCTAAAGTTGAATGACGTTCAGAAGAAGGAAGCTAGTACGCTACTTGAAAATATTTCTGAGTTATCTAGCAAGGTCACTCAATTGTTAACTGGGGAAATTCCTCCCAATATTGATCAACCCACCACGATGAATGCAGGTTCCGAGGAAGAGCCTCCTAAGGGAGAAGTTAATAGGATAACCGTTGCTGCTCAAACCATCTCTGCCCCATTGGACAACGAGTCTGGACGCCGTGCATCGTTGAATAATATACGTTCGGAATGAACTTCCTTGCCATTGAAACCTTTACCTACTATGTCACCCGGGTTTAGCAGCTTGCCTCATCCATTGGCAATGTTGCTCAGAGGTATCTCTAAGTTTTCCGTTAATACCACCAGTGACGTAATTTCATTCTTAAGATTTTAAGTTGAATTTCAGGACCATGCCCTTGTGTTTTCTCTTTCTCCATGCCAAATTTTGCAAATCATCTATCCTTATGCAATTGGTATTCTCTCTGACAAAATAGTAAGAGCCATAGCCGAACAGTCATCTATTGAAGATTTTCATGCACACTTGCTTGCAAATTTTATTCCCGCCCGCGCGAGGTCATCTCTGATTCAGAAGTACTATTATCGAGTACAGAGATTGGATGAAAATCTGGCTGATTTCATACAAGACATTAAGTTTTATACTAGGGTGTTTGCCCTTCATTTTCCTGAAGATCAGATTGTACAGGCTATTGTAGAAGGAATTTCACCACCCTATAGGTCATATTTGTGTTCTGCGGCGTGCCCGCAAACTTTCTCTGAACTTGAAGCGTTGGCCGTCTCAGCGGAAGGAGTGAGGTACGCCGATTCCTTGCGTGTCACGAAAGAACCCCCACCTTCCTTTAGTAATACTCGGCCTCCACCTCGCCGACCAGTCACACCCCGTAAATGTTATGCTTGCGGGTCGCCCGACCATCTGCGCAATAAGTGTCCACTGATCAAGTCGAGTGGGACAAGGAATGGGGCTGGTTCATCACAAGGCTGTTTTAAATGTGGGGCTTTCTCACATATCGCCAAAAATTGCCCAAATTCAAATAGCACCCCCTCCTGCTCAACTTCTGGTGCAACTTCCAACAACAATCAAAAGTGATTAGTGGCTTCGGCTGAGTCAACTAATCCATCTTCCCGAGACTCAGCCCCGGGTAAACAGGTTGTAAATTCAGGGAACGGTCAGTCTTCAAATTCGTCTTTTGAATGCCCTAAAGAGTGTCTTAGGATTGCGGCGGGTTCCCCCGCGCCTGTTCCTTTTCTTAAGATTGAGTTAAATAATGAACCTGTAACAGCTCTCTTAGATTCAGGCAGTGTTTGTTCGATTATTTCGGCTGAATGATATTCAAAATTGAAGTCTGTTTGTAAACTACCTGACTATGTCTCTTCTCCTGTTCAATATGTTTCGGCTAATTCATCTCCATTGGAAATCCTAGGTGCTGTAAATGTCAAAATTCGTATTTTTAAATTTACATGGAAAATCAAATTGTTTGTGGCTAAGCACTTGTCTTGCCCCATTATATTGGGAACTGACTTCATTTCTTACACTGGTCTTGTGCTCGATCTCCAAAGTAGGTCGTGCACATTCAAATTTGCGTCCAATTGTAAAATTCCCTTGTTAAAGTGTAATTCTGTATCATGTTCATCTATTTCGCCTACCCAGGATGAGATGTCGTTAGACCTTAGACATCTACCTGAGGAGCAGGCTGATAGTATTCGTAAGTTGTGTCAGTCGTTTCCAGAGGTGTTCTCTGATACTCTTGGTGTTACTGACCTTATTGAATACAAAATTGAGGTTACGGATTCGATTCCTGTCCGTTTTCCACCTTATAGGCTATCTCCACCTAAAATGAAGGCTCTGAAAGAAATCATCGATCAGATGTTGAAGGACGGTATTATTAGGCCCTCTAAGTCGGCGTATTTTCGCCTATTTTTCTAGTCCCGAAACCCCAAGGAGGCTTCAGGCCTGTCATTGATTATAGGGCTCTCAATCGGAAGGTGGTGTTGCAATCTGTGCCCCTTCCCGACCTTCATTCTTGTTTTTCATGGTTTCGTAAGGCCAAGTTCTTTACTATCTTGGACTTGAATCAAGCCTACAATCAAATTCCCCTGGCGGAAGAGTCTAAACATCTTACGGCGTTTGCCACGGACTGGAATTTATACGAATACAACCGCCTTCCTTTCGGGCTCCCCACGGGAGCAGCTGTACTCACTAGGCTGCTAGATAGGGTCTTCTCTGACATCAAATTTGAGTATTTGTATCACTATTTGGATGATGTCGTCGTATTTTCGGAGACCTTTGAAGAACATCTAGATCATCTGCGAGAAGTTCTCAATCGCCTTCGTAAGGCTGGGTTAACTGTCAAGTTGTCCAAGGTTGCCTTTGCTAAGCCCTCTATGTCATTCCTAGGGCATATTGTGTCACCTGATGGTGTCGCAGTCGATCATTCTAGAACACAGGCCATCCGTGATTTTAAACCTCCCAAGGACATTAAAGGTATCGCCAGGTTCATTGGTATGGTGAATTCCTTCAGGAAGTTTATTTCTAACTTCGCTAATAGAGCGGCGCCCCTAAACCTTCTTCGTAGGAAAGGCATCAAATTCGAGTGGGGACCTTCTCAACAAGCCGCTTTTGAAGATCTTAAATTAGCTCTCTGTAATGCCCCTGTACTGGCTATGCCAGATTTCTCAAAAAAATTCATTGTCCAAACCGACGCGTCGTCATCAGCAGTAGCTGCAGTCCTTCTTCAAGAGACTGAACTAGGGAGGCGACCTATCGCCTATGCATCTAGGACCTTGTCGGCTCAAGAAGCCAAGTATTCCATCTATGAGCTCGAAGGTTTGGCAGTCTTATTTGCCTTAGAAATGTTCCGTCTCTATCCGGAACATGTCAAATTCGACCTGGAGACAGATAATCAAGCCTTAAGCTGGGTCTTAGGTAGGCCGCGTCGTACTGGTCGTATAGCCCGTTGGGCCATCCGTATTTCTGCCTTCCAATTCGATGTCAGGCATATCCGAGGTACCGAAAATGTTGTTGCTGATGGACTCAGCCGTATGTTTTCCAACGAGGTCGAGACCCATAATCCGGTCGATAGTTCTTCACCTCCCGAGTCCATGCTATCTGAGGTTAATGCCATCTTAACAGATGCTCCCATGCTCTTTAGGGATATCGAGAAATACCAACGTGAAGATCCGACGCTGGCTCTGATAATGGAAACCCTTTCTTCTGGGGAACATGTTGTCCCTTATGTTCTGAGGAATGGTGTTCTATGTTGCCCTTCGAGGCATGATAAGATGATGAAGGTTGTCGTTCCTGCTGTTCTTGTGCCTATGTTCTTCAAATACTATCATGAGACCCCATTAGGGGGGCATCTTGGAATCTTTAAAACTCGTGAAAAGATTCGTGAAAGGTTCATCTGGAAGGGTATGGATGGTGAAATCCGTGAACTAGTAAAAGCTTGTAAATCTTGTTTGCTTAGTAAACCAACCATGTCCACCAAGGTAGGCCTTCTGTCTTCGCATCAAGCGTCGCGCCCCATGGAACGCCTGTATATTGATTATGTAGGACCCTTCCCCCAGTCAAAGGGAAATGCCAACAAGTTCATCTTTGTATGCGTAGATGGTTTTACAAGATTTTCCTGGTTATTTCCGACTAAGCTGGCTACCGCTCAGTCCACCATTACTTGCCTAAATTCTATTTTTGCTTCTTTTGGTCCGTGCCAATATATTGTGCCTGATAATGCTAAGGCGTTCACATCAAATCTTTTTCGTAAATTCTGTTTTGACTTGTCCATCTCTCATGTAACTACTTCTGCTTATTACCCTCAACCATCTCTGGCTGAACGGGTTAACCGTAATCTCAGGTCCGCACTTATTGCCTATCATCATGAAGATCATTCCAGGTGGGACACGTCCTTGCATTGGTTAGCTTTTGCTTTGAATTCGGCGGTTCATGAATCTCACAAGTTTACTCCAGCTTCTTTGATGTTCAAGTTCGTTCCCAACACGCCGCTCTCTAACCTCTGGTCTCTGAGTGACATTCTACCCGAGACAATAGATCCGGACAACATTAAAGATCTTTGGAAGAAAGGTAAAGCCAATCTTAAAGTCTCTCATGAAAAGGTTAGGGAAAGATATGATCGTGGACGGAGACCCACCCCTTTGAAGGTAGGTGACCAAGTGATGGTCAAGAATTTTGTTCCCACGGGCAAGCTTGCCCCCAGATTTCATGGGCCGTGTACTATTTTAGATTTCCTTACGCCGGTTACGTTGTTATTAAGTAATCCAGCCACCGAGAGGATATTTAGGGTTCACCTGTCACAGGTGAAACCGGAGTAATTTCTGTGTTAACTTGTTTCATATAATCGTGAAAGGAATATGAAGGTTATATTTTTTTGAGTTTTCACTTTTAAGGCTTTCTGCCCCTTCTATAGTATTTTGTTTTATATGTAAGCATTTTTGTGAAACCTGCCCCGAACCATTAAACTGCCATCCTGTCCTTGCCACGGCCATTACCACGCTCCCGTCTCCTGCTCCACTCTACACAGTGGCTTAATTAATGCAATGAATTTCTGCACGCCGCTGGCCCCTCAACCTCTCCACAAAGCCTGTGCCCTCAAAAAAAGATGATGGTCGAACAATTCTGCCGCCTAGCAATAATGTTTCAGTGCCGCCGCAGCCGCGCGGCGCCGTGCTGCGACTGGGGTAGAGGATGGGCCCCCTCTTCCCCAGCGAGGACCACATGTGCACGGCGAGCCGGAGCTCTCCTCCCGGCCAAGGCTGATGTGCGGCGCACGACCTCCTACTTGCCCGCAGCCTGTATATGTTCACCGCGGGCGCGGCGTGCTTCAACACCTCTGCTCCCCTCATAGTGCGGGCGAGCGGTATCTCAGGGTACTTGTGGGGTCCGAGCGGCCGCCTTTGGACTCAAGCTGCAACGGCCGGTATGGCCATCCAACTTAATCAACATCAACTATATGGACATTCCAGATCAACCTTACTACCTTTTCTTGGGTATTCTACTGCAATATTTGGTGGACTTAGGAAATTTTCCTCAACTTTAAAACTAAAGTTTTCCTTCTCAATTCAACCTTCTACAAATATTAAGACAGTACTTCCGCTGTTACTAAAATAAATTTTGAAACAGAATCAAACTAAATTTCAGCCATTTCGATAAATTCTTCGGCAATTAATCTCCGTATCAACATCAAAACTTGGACCTTGTTTTCAAACAAATTTCATGTGTCACCCCTGTAGGAACTTTTGGGGGGGGGGGAGGAGGTCTGTACCGGGCGGTACACCTCCACGCCGCTAATTTAAAATGCGCGCCAATTGAAACTCCTCTGCTGGAGGAAGTCTGAACTTTATCGACGGTATTAATTTTCAAGTTTCCCGGAAGATGTCACTACTTGGAAAGTTTGGAGTTTTTGAACTGTGCCACTTTTGATGTATTTTTGTTTTACCGGTAGTAAGAAGTGTGAACTTTCTCTTCTAGAGGACACTACTGAAGAACTACAATAGTGCACCCTAGTGCGAAGAAAAAGAACTGTTCTTTTGGAGAAAATTTAATTTCAAAAGTTTGTTCTTTGTTAAATTTCCTTCTGTCATTGTTTAAGTTGGCAATATTAACCCTTTCTTTCCCCTTGTTTTAAATTTAGCCAATCCCGAATTTCTTTTATTAATTTCTGACCAATCGGATGTATCTTCCCCAACTTGAATATGTTGCTGTATCCTACCCAATAAAGAGTTTGTGGGAGGGTGTTCTCATTCCCCTAACGCCTCGAACTTTCCGCGAGAGTATATAAACTGCTGATTTTAGGGTCTCCGGGCCATTTCTGTTCCATCTTTTCGTGTGTGAAGTACATAGCAGGGGGCGGGAAGCGCCTCTTTCTTCGGCGGCAGTCAACAACCAGGTAATGGCCGATTAATTACTTCTTTTCTTGCTTGCTCAGCAGTTTAACTCTCGGGGCGGGTCCGAAGTTTTTCCATTATGTAACCTTCCTTAAAATGTAAAGAAACTTGTATCTATTCCATCTTTTAAACTGCATATCGGGATAGAGAGTGCTTAACCCTCTCGAGCTCCCAATCATATTGTTTTGAGGTGAACTTATTTTTCTCAACCTATTCTTCGTTAACGTAAAGCAAATTGTTCTTTTCTAAAGTCACCTGTGTAGTATGGGATTAGCCCTTGCATTAGTGGCCTAGAGCCAGATTAGGTTTTAAAAACAAGTGTATTAGGAGTGCAGATCGCCTCCTCTCAAATTGTTATTTTAGAGGTCATGTAATTAACCTTCTTGTCATTTAACAGACCTCAGTAGGTTGGGTATTTTACCCCTGTGTATATGTCCTGAAAGGACAGCTTGAAAGTGGAATTAGGTGGGGCCTTTGACAGGCCTGAATTTTGAGAGCAAGTTGCTCTTTTTCTGAAAATTTTGTTTTCTGCGCGCCTCAAGGAGGCCTTACTGTGTATTTTGGAGCAAGTGCTCCTAGGCATGAATGGGGTTCTCTGCCCCTCTGTTGACACTTGTGTTTGGGGTAAAACTGAGCTAATTGCTCAAGGATTGTGATCGCGGGGCTCGAAGCCCAAATCCTGTAAATACTGTAATTGTACTTTTGTTGCCTTGCTACTCTGTACCTGCCATGTTTGTTATTTCTTGATTTTGAAAAGAAAATATAACCTTGTTAAATTTTAAATTCACTTTAATTTCGTAGCCTGAGACCTATTCACCACCCCGCACCTTCTTTCACGCATAACTACCACAAAAACACGGTAAGAATTATTATTATTATTATTATTATTATTATTATTATTATTATTATTATTATTATTATTATTATTATCCCAGTCCCTAGTTCGTGATTTTACTTTTCCTTTGCCGGGCGAGTTGGCCATGCGGTTGTGAGCTTGCATCGGGAAGATAATGGGTTAAAGCCCCACTATCGGCAGCTCTGAAGATGGTTCTCCGTGGTTTCCCATTTTCACACCAGGAAAATGCTGGGGAATTACCTTAATTAAGGCCACGGGCACTTCATTTCCACTTCAAGGCCTTTCCTAGCCCATGTCTCTGCGACATAAAACAAATTGTAAAAAATTGTTGTACTTTTCCTTTCTTTACTGAAAGCGAGGCACTGATATTAGCAGCATAAAATTAATATCTTAATAGGCCTACTTTGGTATAAAAGTTTAGACTTTGTCGAGTTTATTTTCCAATTCTTTCTTTCTTTCTTTCTCTCAACATCTGCCACCACCGCACGGGTTAAGCACGAAACAAATTATTCTGCGATATTGGTTTGTGCTGTGGTTCATAATCAAGTTTTTATATTTATATTTTGACTTTAGAATAAATTAAATGTTAACTTGTTTAAATAATCTACGCAAAATATGACAACCTTGCTTTTGACAACGCTCACTTGCCTTTTAAACACGTGCCCCTTGTGTCCAGAGGAAAGAAACCGACTGGCAACCCTCATTATCACTAGGGCGGGCAGGGTGGCAACCCTCATTATTACTAGGGTGGGCCAAGTTTTGAGATCAGGAGGTACCGCGTGGGTATGCGTTTAGCGTCAGGACTATAATAGCCAGTAATAGCTGCTGCTAATTATCCCTCTACTGGCCCCGTGTGCAGGGGTTCATCTGCTTCAACGTCCAGTTGACTAGCGGCGGTCACCAAACTCAAGCTTGTTTGAGTTTACTGGACGCCAAAGGGCCAGTAGCAAGGTCACTTGACCTAGTGGCAGCCATTATTGGACGTGTCTTAAAAGGAACTGGCCGCCACTAGAGCACTAGACGCTGTTGATGGAGGAACCTTCTTTTTTTTTTTATTGGCTTAACGTAGCACCTACACAGATAGGTCTTGCGGCGACGATGGGATAGGAAAGATCTAGTAGTTGGAAGGAAGCGTCCGTGGCCTTAATTAAGGTAGAGCTCCAGCATTTGCCTGGTGTGAAAATGGGAAACCAGGGAAAACCATCTTCAGGGCTGCCGACAGTGGGCTCGAACTCACTATCTCCCGATTACTGGATACTGGCCGCACTTAACCGACTGCTGCTATCGAGCTCGCTGCAGCTTTGTGAAGGGAGCAAGTATATCTAGGTAGGAATCTAGGTGGGAATGAAGGAAAATCATGGAAGCAAAAGATCTTAGAGGTCGACGCTAATTAAGAACTAATATTTAGAGGCCCCCATGAAGAAAAGAGGAAGATACTTACACTATAATTCCAAACATGACAAATAATTTCTACGTACTTAAGTAAATATACCAGTGATATAAATATCTAAAGAAGTCAGTCACACCGATAGTATGTGTAACTAAAAGAGATTCCATGTACCAATTTTAAAGCCTGTAATTCATTTTTGAGATATATATATCCTGACATAAATAATTCAACTCCTTCCTCACTTCTTTTCACACCCCTCCCCCTTAAGTGGATTTTCTGAAAACGAATATTTGTGTTCTTTTATTTTTAAAGGGGATTCCAAATATCAATTTTCATGTCTGTAACATGTTAGGTTTTTATGATTTATTGTACATAATTTCGCTGCTGTAGAATCCTAGAGCTGACGTTGCCATGATTACGGCAGTTCATTACTTTATCGGATTCCTAGAGGAGGGGTAGTGTGGTGCCAATATCTCCGTAACGGTTGGTCTTAGGGCCTTAAAACATGGTTATCGGGCCCGTAGGGCTTACCGAGTTTTGTTTTTTGCGTCAAGAGGATTAAATTGAGCTTTGTCTCGTCCTTATACGACAAATTCGATATTTTGCCTATATTAGCCTATTATTTTTAAATGTCCCCCCGTGCCCCCCCACCTCGAATTGTTTTGAAAATAAAATACAGCCCATGGTACTCACTTGCAATGTAGCTTTTTATAGGTGAAGTAATGTTTAAAATCGGTTCAGTAGTTCTTGGGTCCATTCGTTACAAACAAACACATTTTTCCTCTTTATAATATTAGTATAGATAATATATGAGACTTTCATTCTTAATAATGTGATTGCGTGCAGCCATGTTTGATTACCACCTGTCAAGCGAGAGAGTATACACTTATTCTGATCATGGAAGAATACTATTCTCTGCTAGATTCTCTGGTTCTCTGACCTTCCCCAGCTTTTAAATATACTCAACAGGTGGCACTACAGTGCTAAGAGGAAACAGTCGACGTACGCACAGACGGGAAGAAGGTATCAAGTCGACTAGCCTTCTGTATGATCATTAATAAAGCGCACGAACAAGCGCTTCAAAAAATGGGTGTCTACTTACTGGAACCAGTATTCAGTGACGGCCAATTTCATGTTGCACTATCTCGGGCAAGTTCTTCTGGAAATATTAAGATCTAGACGCCCCAACTGTCAAAGTAAAGTCAACATTGTATGGAATGAAGTGTTATAAACTGCATGATAACATTTACAACTTAAGGGATCTGTGATATATCGGTTTCCGAGCCTCGTGAGGCATGTCTGGTCGTGACATCACAAGGAAGGGTGGTTGCAATTCCTCACCGGAGGGGGGGGGATATATCGCGGCCAGACAGATTTAGGATAGAATTAGTATAGTTTTAATGTAGTTAAATAGTTAGTTATAGGGTTAATTTAGATATGGTGAGTGCCCTAACATGTGGACTGGTCATCCGCCCATGTTGGAGGCAGCTTAGTAGATTTAGGTAGGGGTAGTGCCTTTCATGGTGCCCGGTATCCCGCCCGTGTGGGGTCCACCAAGTTATTTGTAAGATTAGAGGCTTGTATAGTGGCCATTTCATGTGGACTGGTCATCTGCCTGTGGAAGGGGCCACTTAGTAATTTAATTGGTGTGTTTTTAGTTCTGTCTATAATTGTTCAGTTTCATTGGGTATAAGGGTTCTTTATCTTATGTAATAGCATTGTGAACATGTATCTGGCCTAAATACCAGTAATCCTCAATAAATTACTTACTTACTTACTACAAAATGCATTACGAATGAATTTTTATGTACTGGTATTAAATGTTCATAAACTACAGAAAAGGGCAAGCAAAACTATATGACTACGAGAGACATAACAAGACGAGTTATGTGACCTATTTACAGTATAACAAATGCTGCGGAACAGCACGGGTCCACTAGGCTTTTACTTTATTTAGCTCTGGCCGGTCATACATTAGATATCGCTCTTCTTTAATTTGAGCAGGAAGAACCGTGGATGACGACAACCTCGCTGTAAGACGGGCAGCGAGAAGTACACAGGGGATGGAGACGCAGCGGCGCATTTAATTACGATATCCCAAATTAAATCACTAGGAAGAATTGCGAAATAAACCAGGTCAAGTCATTCTCAGGTTTAATGGAGAAACGAGGGAATGAGAGAGAAATGGTCAGAATTCTTGATATCTCTGGATGAAAATTTTCTTTTTAAAATTATCCGCTACCACATAGAGTGTAGCACTGAGGTTTGTGATGTAAGATGGTGGATGACAGCTGCGCGTGAGTTTGTAAAGCATGTGGAATTTGCCGCCACCACATAGATGGCAGCACGGTGCTCAAAGATGGCGGATGACAGCTAACAGAACTTTTCAAATTACCCGCTACTACAGAGAGCAGCACGGTGCTCAAAGATAGCGGATGACAGCTAACGAAATTGCCCGCTACTACGTGCTTAAGGTAGTAGTCATAAAGAGGGCAGCACGGTGTTTAAAGATGGCGGATGACAGCTAACGAAATTACCCCGCATGAGGGCAGCACGGTGCTCTGTTGATTAAAGATGTCGGATGACAGCTAACGAAATTGCCCGCAGCATAGTGCTCTGTTGGTTAAAGATGGCGGGTGACAGCTGTCAAAAGAGCATGTGGCTTTGTTTCCAAACAAGAGCACGTGGAATTTGCCGCCACAACAAAGAGGGCAGCACTGTACTCTGTTGCTTAAAGATGGCTGTCAAAAAAAAAAGCGCGTGGGTTTGTAAAGCATGTAGAATTTGCCGCCACCACATAGAGGGTAGCACGGTGCTCAAAGATAGCTGCTGTCAAAAAGCATTTTTCAAATTATCCGCCGCCACATTTCAAAGGTATCTAGCTAAAGATGGCAGCACGGTGATTAAAGATGGCGGATGATAGCTAACAGAACTTTTCAAATTGCCCGCTACTACGTGCTTAAGGTAGTAGCCATAAAGAGGGCAGCACGGTGTTCTGTAGATTAAAGATGGCGGATGACAACTGACGAAATTGCTCGCAGCACGGTGCTCAAAGATGGCGGATGACAGCTGCACATGGCTTTGTTTCCAAACAAGAGCACGTGGAATTTGCCGCCACCACATAGAGGGCAGCACTGTTCTCAAAGATGGCGGATGACAGCTGTCAGAAAAGCATATAGGTTTGTAAAGCATGTGGAATTTACCGCCACCATATAGATGGCAGCACGGTGATTAAAGATGGCGGTTGACAGCTGTCAAAAAAGCATGTTGATTTGTAAAGCACGTGGAATTTGCCGCCACCACATAGATTGCAGCACTGTTCTCTCTGGATTAAACATGGCGGATGACAGCTGTGACGTACCACATTTCAAAGGTAAGTAGCTAAAGAGGGCAGCACGGTGCTCAAAGATGGCGGATGACAGCTGTCAGAAAAATAGCACGTGAATTTGTTTCCAAACAAGAGCACGTAGAATTTGCCGCCACTACATAGAGTGCGGCACTGAGGTTGGCGATGCAAGATGGCGGATGACAACTGTCAAAGGTAAGTAGCTAAAGAGGGCAGCACGGTGATTAAAGATGGTGGATGACAGCTGCACGTGGCTTTGTTTCCAAACAAGAGCACATGGAATTTGCCGCCACTACATAGAGCGCAGCACTGAGGTTTCGGATGCAAGATGGCCGATAACGTACCACATTTCAAAGGTAAGTAGCTAAAGAGGGCAGCACGATGCTCAAAGATGGCGGATGACAGCTGCACGTGGCTTTGTTTATCTCACGCTAGTGAGGTTAAGTTGGTAGCACTAAGGTTTAGACCCGTCAAGATGGCAGCACTGCCGATGATAGGTGACGAAAGAGGGCAGCACCGTGCTCAAAGATGGCGGATGACAGCTGTCAAAAAAGCACGTGGCTGTCAAAAAACACGTGGCTGTCAAAAAGCACGTGGCTTTGTTTACCTCGCGCTAGTTAGGTTAAGTTGGTACCACTAAGGTTTAGGTCCGTCAAGATGGCAGTACTGAGGTTAGCGATGCGTTGTTGTCTGTCAAAAAGCACGTGGCTTTGTTTACAAATCTGTTGAAAAGCATGTGGCTGTCAAAAAGCACGTGGCTTTGTTTACCTCATGCTAGTTAGGTTTAATTGGTACTATTAAGGTTTAGGCCCGTCAAGATGGCAGTACTGAGGTTAGCGATGCGTTATTGTCTGTCAAAAAGCACGTGGCTGTCAAAAAACACGTGGCTTTGTTTACCTCACGCTAGTTAGGTTAAGTTGGCACTAGTGAGGTTTAGGCCCGTCAAGATGGCAGCAGTGAGGTTAGCGTTGCGTTGTTGTCGATGACAGCTGTCAAAAAGCACGTGGCTTTGTTTACAAACTCAAATCTCGCGCCAAAATTCAAATTTCCCGCCAAAATTCAAATTTCCCGCGGGCGGAGGAGGCGGCGGGAGGAGGAGGAGGCGCCCGAACTCTCCCATTATACTACTTGCATTGCTTGACTCATTACATATAGGGAAGGGGAGTGGACAAGTGGGGCATCGGAAAATATAAGTTTAAAGCCTCATTCCCTGTAAGTTTTCGCATTTTTGCCTTGCTCTGTGTGAAACTCTCTACAAAAACGAAATAAAAATATTCACAGGATGTACGATACGTAAGCCATTAACAGAATTTAATTATCACAAAACATACCTCCTCAGTGGCCTAGGACCTCTAAAGAAGAGCTGAGAAGGCTCGGCCTGTTAGGTCCGGAAACCTAAATAACGTAAAGAAAATATTTGGCATTAATAGTAGTGTGCATTTCTGATTAACACCTATCAAAACACTATAATGACGTACGGATCTACTTTGGACTTAGTTTTATTAGCCTGTATCCTAGCATACTCTGTTTTAAAGGACCTTTAATACCTGTCAATACCAGAGACGTGCTTGCAATGTATACTTTTATTACACAAGTTATGTTGCATGGGTATGCCATTTCAGTAATATTATTTTATAGTGTGGCACACTTTGACATGCACGAAATATACTGTGTTTACCGACATGCTTCATAAAAGCAACGCACTGTGCTCACCAAAAACCGGCAGAAGTTTTACTACTGTGCAGAGATGAGAAGAATGCAAGAATGAGGAATGTGGCCTGCAAGCACGAACTTCCTGTTCTGCCCAGACAGATCGGCTCTTATCTGCTCGTATCTGCTACACGAAAACATTGACTCACACTTTGCAGTTTGCTGGATTACAACTGACAAGAGCGAAGAACTGCCAGTAGAAGACAATATAAAGTCGCCTGGATAGTAGCGGAGTTGCTATGGTAACCATTGCGTCACTGGCTCTGCTAGTGAAACCCCTTCGTCCCGTGCCTCACCGGGCATGTGCATTCTTCTGATCTCCCAACAGTACTAGTACCCCAGTTTTGTGCGCCAGTCGGTTCAGGACACCATAGCGCATGATAATAATAAAGAGAATAAAGTCGCTACATATTCCGGGCATGATGATCAGATGTTACTCAGTGATACGCCGCCAGTACTAGCAAGGTTGCATGTGAACGAGCGACACGTAGACCACCGCCCAAGGTTATCAAGCAAGACTGATTGACCGGTTACACGCTGCAGAGGCTGACACAGAAGTAACTCAAGACTGAACTTACATTTTTTGTCAAATTAACGGTGAGCTTTCACAAGGAGGAAGTAAGAATCGCCACAAATCGATTTTTGCTTCAGAACAATATGTATTGTTACAATTTCCGTAATATATTTTCAAGCATTCTGTATTATATTATATTAAATCACCGCAATTATAATCTAATAAAAATGCCTTATCCTTCTCCACAATTACTTTTATTTTAAAATACACTATCTGAAATAATAGTTTTGATGATCTTTCATTATAATCAGCAGGAGACTTACTCATCCCGTCAAGAATCTTTCCTTTTTTAAATAGTGATTCCCAGTTTATGTACAATGACGTAAATTTTGTTCTCAGAAAGTGACCAAAACTCCTGAAGAAAATTCTTATTCTTATTCATTCTTATTCTTATTCTTACGGTATTGCCAGTGGTATTTTTTTTTTTTGCTAGTTGCTTTACGTCGCACCAACACAGATAGGTCTTATGGCGACGATGGGACAGGGAAGGGCTAGGAGTGGGAAGGAAGCGGCCATGGCCTTAATTAAGGTACAGCCCCAGCATTTGCTTGGTATGAAAATGGGAAACCACGGAAAACCATTTTCAGGACTGCCGACAGTGGGGTTCGAACCTACTATCTCCCGAATACTGAATACTGGCCGCACTTAAGCGACTGCAGCTATCGAGCTCGGTGCCAGTGGTTTAACATCGCACTAACGCATTAAAGGGTTTTGGCGATACGGATAAGGAAGAGCTAGGATAGGGAAGGAAGTGGCCCGGACCTTATTTAAGGTCCAGTGTGGTGTGAAAATGAGAAACCACGGAAAACCATCCTCAGGGCTGCTGGCGGTGGGAATTGAATTCACCATTTCAAGATGTCAAGCTCAAAGTTACGCGACCGTAATTACATAGACAACTTACTCGGTAAAAGGGGGTCTGTCCTGTATTATGTCTTCAGTTATTTACATTTCTTCCAAGTCTTTCTTTATCTCTTGAACCCACTGATTACCATTCTTATTTCTGTGAATGTGTTAAAACAGTTGTTTGGTGAGTCTGTTGTCGTCTATCCTCATTGTGTATGTATGTTTAGTCCTCAGCCCGAAGGCTGGTTGGATCCTTAACAGCTCCGCCATCAGCTGTCATAGATAGCCTAGGAATCACTGAAGAGGCGTACTAGGGAAATGAGGAGTGAGGTAGTTTCGTGTTGCTTTCCTCAGGGCCTAGAGGTTGCTATTACATATCAGTCTGCCAAGCCCACTGAAATGCATGCACCAACCGACCCTATGAGCAAGATTTTTACAGCGTTCGTAGCAGGGACTGGATGCAGAAAGAATGGCATTGCTAGCATCGCTCATACTTCAGTCACTTTCATACTGTCAAAGCTAAGCATAAAGCTGAGACAGATCAATGAAAGTAACAAAAGACCAGAAGACATACTAAACACTAGGTCCGCCAGCAAAGGCACCTATCCTCGATATGTGGACAAAAAATTTAGCTCTCTTCCTTCTGATTGCATCCGACATCTTTCGCTTTCTTCGCACTTATATAAATCTCGTTATTCCTGTACCAAACTCTCATTTTTCTTTTTTCCGTGGTCCCCAAAGTTTTCTCATTATCTTCCTTTCCTTTCAATCTGTACATTCAACTTTGGCTGATTTTATCTCTATTATTATCAATCCACATTACATGTCGAATTTCGAATCTTTCAGTTTTTCAATTCTGTGTAAAGTGCAACTTCACAATACTGTACTTACCTACCGCACTCACCTTCTACCTGTACATTCAGAGACCTTTGAATGTCGCAAACATTTCATAGCAGAAAAGCTAGGGGTCCCCTTACTATGAAAAACGTAAAACTAAGCAATTTTCTCAATTGTGCCGAAAGTTGATGTGCTAAAGGATTCGAAATGTTTCTTAGATAGCTCTATTAAACTAAAAACTAATTTCGAAAATTACTTGTTTCTTCACTCGTTTTTCTTTTAAATTCACATTCTAGCCAAATTATTAAAATTCTTTCTGTAATGTGTTCTTTGGTTCAATACCCTCAGGCGTCTTTTAATTTTTGAAAACCGGGCGAGCTGGCCGTGCGCGTAGAGGCGCGCGGCTGTGAGCTTGCATCCGAGAGATAGTAGGTTCGAATCCCACTATCGGCAGCCCTAAAAATGGTTTTCCGTGGTTTCCCATTTTCACACCAGGCAAATGCTGGGGCTGTACCTTAATTAAGGCCACGGCCGCTTCCTTCCAACTCCTAGGCCTTTCCTATCCCATCGTCGCCATAAGACCTATCTGTGTCGGTGCGACGTAAAGCCCCTAGCAAAAAAAAAAAATTGAAAACCGAGCTCGATAGCTGCAGTCGCTTAAGTGCGGCCAGTATCCAGTATTCGGGAGATAGTAGGTTCGAACCCCACTGTCGGCAGCCCTGAAAATGGTTTTCCGTGGTTTCCCATTTTCACACCAGGCAAATGCTGGGGCTGTACCTTAATTAAGGCCACGGCCGCTTCCTTCCCACTCCTAGCCCTTCCTTGTCCCATCGTCGCTATAAGACTTATCTGTGTTGGTGCGACGTAAAGCAACTATTAAAAAAATTGAAAAATGTCCACAACGAATGTAGCTATAAGGACTTAAGTGAAAGTCTGCATTGACTCACAGTAGCGCTCGTAGTGGTAGGAGAAGGCAAACGGCTAATTTAATCCACCGGATAACGATGATTAAGGAAATGATTGTAATTGTTTTAGGAATAAACTATACGTTCTCATACTTCATTACATTTTATTTACCTAAAATTCGTACCTCATATCCCTAGGATGTTTTTAACGTTGAGTGCTTGCCTGAAGGGGTAGAGCTGTGGATGTTTCAATCAATGTTAAACAGTTACCTGGAACAAAAGTAAGGTTCCTCGATGGAAACCATGAAAAATGAAATGTCGTATGGCTTTTAGTGCCGGGATATCTCAGGACGGGTTCGGCTCGCCAGGTGCAGGTCTTTCTATTTGACTCCTGTAGGCGACCTGCGCGTCGTGATGAGGATGAAATGATGATGAATACAACACATACACCCAGCCCCCGTGCCATTGGATGTAACCAATTAAGGTCAAAATCCTCGAACCGGCCGGGAATCGAACCCGGGACCCTCTGAAACGAAGGCCAGTACGCTGACCGTTCAGCCAACGAGTCGGACGGTGGAAAACCATAATTTAATTTCATCATGTTTTTAGTTACCTGGATGTTTACCAGGTGGCCACACTGAGTCATGTGAGTGAGCCAGTACATCTATCGCCTTCTTCTAAATTTGTATTTATTATCCTATGGATACGTCTTTGCTGGCAGGATGTAGTGTTTACTATGTCTTCTGGTATGGGGTAGAGCAATTTTGTTACTTTCATTGATCTGTCTCTGTCTTATCCTTAGCTTTGACAGTATGATAGTGACTGAGGTATGAGCGATGCTAGTAATGCCATTCCTTCTGCATCCAGTCCCTGCTACGAAGGCTGTGAAAATCTTGCTCATTGGGTCGGTTGATGGATGCATTTCAGTGGGCTTGGCAGACTGATAAGTAATAACAACTTCTGGCTCGGTGAGGAAAGCAACGGTAAACTACCTCACTCCTCATTTCCTTAGTACGCCTCTTTAGTGATGCCTAGGCCATCTATGGCAGCTGATGGCGGAGCTGTTGAGGATCCAAACAGCCTTAGGGCTGAAGACTGAACATACATACACATGCAAAGGATTACGTCGACTGTGTCCGACTCGTTGGCTGAATGGTCAGCGTACTGGCCTTCGGTTCAGAGGGTCCCGGGTTCGATTCCCGGCCGGGTCGGAGATTTTAACCTTAATTGGTTAATTTCAATGGCCCAGGGGCTGGGTGTATGTGCTGTCCCCAACATTCCTGCAACTCACACACCACAATAACACGCAGTTACCTACACATGGCAGATGCCGCCCACCCTCATCGGAGGGTCTGCCTTACAAGGGCTGCACTCGGCTAGAAATAGCCACACGAAATTAAAAAATTATTAACGTCGACTGTTCGAATGATGGGCCCTGAACTGAAATTAACGCCTTAATAATATTTAAAAAATATCTATTATATCAAATTAAAATTTACAAGGAAAACAGTGTTTCAAGTACTAGTTTAGAGAACTCATAGTACGTATGTATGTTTACCACCTAGTTCCGTTTCCAGACACACTGTCGGAGATGAGGTGAGATGAAATTATATGGCATGTTTTACTACCAGATGTCCTTCCTGACGCCCACCCCTTTTGAGGAGCTAATGAAGATTAAATATATGGTGGTGAATGAATCTGTGTAAAGAAGAGGAAGGGAGTCTGCTGTGGCCTATGAACAGGAACTATCCCAGCATTTTCCTGGAAGTGAAAATGGAAAACTGCAGAAACAATTGTGAAGAAAGACGGCGGTGAGGTTCGAACCCACTCGCCTCCCGAATGCAGAGCTTGATTTCATAGCGTAGCGCGTTGATACTCGTGACCACTGCGCTGGGTGCCTCAACTCGTACGTAAAACCTAACTTTTAGCCTTTGTAATATAAACAACTATTACGAATCCCTGGATATGATTTATAATTATTATATGAGGATATGCCGGCCCCACGGTGTAGGAGTAGCGTGCCCGTCTCTTTCCCAGAGGACCCGAGTTCGATTCCCGGCCACGTCAGGGATTTTTACCTGCATCTGAGGGCTGGTTCGAGGTGCACACACCCTATGTGATTGCAATTGAGGAGCTATCTGACGGTGAGTTAGCGGCCCCGGTCTAGAAAGCCAAGAATAATAGACGGGAGGATTCGTCGTGCTGACCGCATGACACCTAGTAATATGTAGGCCTTCGGGCCGAGCAGCGGTCGCTTGGTAGGCCATGGACCTTCAGGACTGTTGCACCATGGGGTTTGGTTTGGTTTTATATGAGGGTATGGAAACAGAATGTTGATTTCATTAACGGATCTGTAGATATTTGATATGGAATTCAACAGGAAAAATTGGGGAAAATATTCGTTTATAGGAAGGGGAGTTAGGGTTTGTTATAACTTACAAGGGAGATGTTCAATAAATTTCCTATTTCTTTGCAATCATTTAAGAAAAGGCTAGGAAAACAACAGATTATGAAACTGCCACCTGGGCGACTGTCCTAAATGCAGATCAGTAGTGAATGGTTGACTGATTGGCAAAGCTGCAACACTGTATAAGGAAAATAAATGCCTTCGGTAATATAATACAATAAAATAAATAAAACACATCGGCACTCTGTGGAGGTACATGACCTACCCCCAACCTTTTGTGTCAGAAAAACTCGTCTATTCACTTCCTCCTCACATGTCACACGTCTAAGCAAGCAGCCATTGTACTTGAGCCATGTTTCCATATGTTTGGCCTGTCTGCTTACTCTTAATCATGACTTCCTCTATTGATCCATCCTGCTGCACAGACATATCGTTCCTACAGCCTGCTCACTGGTGCAATAATCTACTTTTAACTTGAAATATCCTACTCCACTGTCTCACTATTATAGAGTAATTCCACACTCACTATGCCTTATTTTTACAATTCTTAAGATACTTGGCCATTCTCTTATTTCAGTTTGATAACACATAATTTTTTTTACTGCACATAAGTGTTTGCAGCTTTGCCAAGGTCTCCGAATAGGATATTAAATTTTGTCTTGTTTCATTAGTTTCATTTAATATATTGCTTGGGTTACTATGTAAGAGATGTAAGGGTCTATGGGTATAATTACTGTAAGATCTGAGAAATAAATAAATAAATAAATAAATAAATAAATAAAATAAATAAATAAATAAATAAATAAATAAATAAATAAATAAATAAATAAATAAATAAATAAATGATTGAGTGATGTTCTCGTTGACACAGCCTGAATTACTACAGAGTGAAACACATTAACTGGATCACATAGTGAGCACCAGATTTCCAACATTCTAAAATACGCACTGTTACAAACACGTGCTGTTGTAGCAAGTGGTATACCTGAAACATTGACCTATTTATTCTTTGCTTCACTCGAACAGCTGATGATATCATATTCCAAATCCATGTTGTATCTGCGCTGTCTTGAATCTATCATCAGCCTGTAGTGTAGTCCACCACCATGTCATGTCGTACAGAGCTATGTAATTGCATTCGCCATGTTTGTCAATTACTTCATTGCACTCGAGCGACTTCACAGAGACCAGATGATTGTATTCCCTTCACGCTTCGCTTTGTGGACCAATTAGGCAGAAAGTTATTAATTCAACGAATTATCTGGCCTTGTTAAATTATGCTCGTACGAGCAAATGAAAGGGGCGGGGGGATGTGGCATTTCAAAGACTAGTCTGCTGTAGTTAGTCAGGGCCTATAACAGAGGATGTGAAACATTCCAATTCACTCCACGGTTTAAACGGCACCAGTGGCACGTTAAGTCAAGGTTGTTAACTGTGTGAATCATTAACATCCTGATGCTCACCCTCATGAAGTAATTTTATAAAATTAGATAAAAATCAACCATAAATCATTACAATAAAATAGTGATATTGCGTTATGAGAAATTTCGTCATTACAGAACAATATTATTTTGCCGAAAGCATTATATGCCTCAGAAACTACATCTCTAGGAGGCCACTCTAATATTGATGGCACTGGAAGGCAACAACGAAAAGTCTGAAGAAAATATGTGGCCCCACCAACTTAGTCCAGTCAGTTTAGTTGTATAATGAATAGGGTGCGGATTATTAGGTGCTGATAGGTTAGAATGCAAACTTACTTAAGCCAGTAACAAGTATACCCTACACTGTACAACGGTTACGCTATGAGATTTGCATAGATATTAGGGGTACAGCCTATAGAACTCCTCGAATTTATGCTACTCTTCCTACATTATGGTACAACGGGATGCATGACACTTCCTACAAACCAAATTACTTTGCATTCTAACCTATTAACACCTACAAATCCGAGGTAAAATAATGAATCTTTGCCCCATCTTCTTGCTCTGACAATCTGTTTCTAGCTATTGAATCAGTCAAATGAAACAGAGCTTATTTGATCAAATGTTTGATAAGACGCTGATTTAACACCAGTTTAACGGCGTGCAACAGGCTTTACATTACAAATGTTCGTAGTATTTCTAGAGATCTGAGAAATGTTTACCCTGCATTCATGCATAATTTTGAAATCAGCATAAGAGTTAGACAGAGCGGGTAGCCCATCTCAAACCTTGTTTAGCACTGTGCTTTAAACTAGTTAAAAATCCAAAACTGAATTATTGAGTTAAATTTGGCATAAAGTTGAACATCATTGCATATATTGATTATGTAGCCTAATTCATTGATCGCGAAGAGAATAGGTAAGGTAAGGTAACGATGTATTCTGCTCGAAGGCAGGTCCGAACCTCTGGAGAGGTAAGCCTGAGCCAGAGTTTACGTACGGTAGGGTGGCCAGTTCCTTTCCGCTCCTCCGCTCCTCCATTCCCTCAACAAACACCAATAACGCGTGGCAAACCATCCTAATCTTGACCATGCCCAATGCAGCGTATCATCGGAGATCTCACGGGACCCGGTGTTTCAACACGGCTACGGCCGTTTGCATGAAGAAAATAATAACAAAAAAAATGAAAACTTATAATTTATATTCAACGATCGAGGAACTAAATACAGGGTGAACTAAAACCGTCTCAAGCCTTGCTTAAAGGGGATCAGGGTTAAAATGAGGAAAGAATGAACTCTCTAACTCAGTTTTCTTCGAGAATTGGAATATCTGCTACCAAGTTATAAGCTTTAATATTGAACGTAAATACTTCGTTAACTCATGTCTATTTTCAGTTTTATACGTACAGTCACTTAAAAATGAATGAGCTCATTGCAGTGTATAAGTTCTTCCCAGGTACAGATTTCTCAAAAACTGCTAAACCTATAGATATAATGTTTGCTGTGGTTATCCATAGGTTTTTTTTCTACATCAGAGGTGAATTATATTTTGATAATTAAAATTCTGAAAAAAATACGTGGAACAGGCGCTTATTCTTGTTTTAAGTGGCCTCATTTCCACTTTTATTAATTGGTTGTTGTTTGAGTCTGGTTTAATGCAGATTCCACGCCACCCTATCCTGTGCTATTTTTTTCATTTCTACGTAACTGCTGCATCCTACAACTGCTTGTCATATTCATACCTTGGTCTACCCCTACCGTTCTTACTACCTACATTTCCCTCAAAAACCAACTGCACAAACCCTGGGTGTCTTAGGTTGTGTCCTATCATTCTATCTCTTCTTCTGGTCAAATTTAGCCAAATCGATCTCCTCTCACCAAATCGATTCAGTGTATCTTCTTTTGCAATTCAATCTATCCATCTCACCTCCATCATTATTCAGTACCACCACATTTAAAAAGTGTCTATCCTCCTTCTTTCTGAGCTAGTTATCGTCCGTGTTTAACTTCTATACAATACCACGCTCTAGACGAAAGTCTTCAAAAATATCTATAGATAAGGAATGCTAGAAAGGCATGAGATTTTGTGCCGTTAAATTATCAACAAATGATCGCTAAATTTCTACGTTCTTTGAATTTTTTTTTTTTTTGCTAGGGGCTTTACGTCGCACCGACACAGATAGGTCTTACGGCGACGATGGGGATAGGAAAGGCCTAGGAGTTGGAAGGAAGCGGCCGTGGCCTTAATTAAGGTAAAGCCCCAGCATTTGCCTGGTGTGAAAATGGGAAACCACGGAAAACCATTTTCAGGGCTGCCGATAGTGGGATTCGAACCTACTATCTCCCGGATGCAAGCTCACAGCCGCGCGCCTCTACGCGCACGGCCAACTCGCCCGGTACGTTCTTTGAAAATGTTTAAGAAGAAGCTAGCTGAACAAGTGATAGGCAATCTGCCACCTGGGCGACGGCCTAAATGCAGATCACTGATTGATTGATTGATTGATTGGTTGGTTGATTGATTGATTGATTGATTGATTGATTGATTGATTGATTGATTGATTGATTGATTGATTGATTGATTGATTGATTGATTGATTGATTGATTGATTGATTGATTGATTGATTAACAACCTGTATATTTTTACATATATTATGTATTGCTTAATTATTATATATTTTAATCTGACACCTTCGGGACCGAGTGATTGTCAGTTATCACAATTTTCAGAGCCTGTCGTCCGATATTCTCAAGCAGGCCCTGTGTTGCCGATAACTTTAGCAGTGCCAACCCATTGCATTTGTGATAACTGTTGTTGACATTTGAGGAAATTAACCTTCCTATAGCGTTAACATTTAATGTGCGCCGGACGAGTTTGCCATGCGGTTAGGGGCGCGCAGCTGTAAGCTTGGATCAGGGAGATAGTAGGTTCGACTCCCACTGTCGACAGCCTTGAAGATGGTTTTCCGTGGTTTCCCATTTTCACACCAGGAAAATCCTGGGGCTGTACCTTAACTAAGCCCACGGCCGCTTTCTTTCCACTCCTAGCCCTTCCCTATCCCATCGTCGCCATAAGACCCTGTCTGTGTCGGTGCAACGTAAAACCACCAGCATTTAATGTGCTGTACATGTATTTCAAACCTTCCCACATTGAATAAATTGAATGGCCCTTATTTTGTCTTTTCTGTGCTTATTGAGAAAAAACCACGTCAATTCGGGGGTGGTCTATAAAGTTCTTGCCGGGCTGAGTGGCTCAGACGGTTATGGCGCTTGCTTTCTGAACCCAATTTGGCAGGTTCGATCCTTGCTCAGTCCGGTCGTATTTGAGGGCGCTGAAATACGTCAGCCCCGTGTCGTTAGATTTACAGGCACGTAATATACTCCTACAAGACGAAATTCCGGCACCTCGGTGTCTCCGAAAACCGAAAAAGGTAGTTAGAGGAACTTAAAACCAGTAACACTATTGTTTATTCATAAAGTTGACTCGGCTGTGGTTTTAAACTTCCCACATCGAAAACTAAAGACATTCCCCAGTAAGAACCAAAACACCAAATAAGAACCATTAATTTATTCAAGGTGGGAAATTTTGACAAGAGCGCACGCCATATTAGAGGCATATAAAATAAACTGATTAGGAACAAATATTTTCTATATCGACCTAATTAATTATTTTATAACTACTATTATACCACGTGGGCAAAATAAAACTAGCCCAGAAAATATTTACATTGTGACTGACGAGGGACTGGCCCTTGTTAATGAACTTCACAGAAGATGCTGGAAATGGGCTTATCTGGAGAAATTAAGAACATGAAGGCCTAACAGTCTTGACTCCACTTCACTCAGAAACCTCCGACAGAACTCAACATGTGAACGTTCGTCTGGACGCTTTAACTCATACACAACAGTGAATCTGATGCAGATCTTTTCTGGTAATATTCCG
This sequence comes from Anabrus simplex, assembly GCF_040414725.1. Classification (NCBI taxonomy): domain Eukaryota; kingdom Metazoa; phylum Arthropoda; class Insecta; order Orthoptera; family Tettigoniidae; genus Anabrus; species Anabrus simplex. The sequence continues at coordinate 59,375,422 of NC_090272.1, read as the reverse complement.
ACACGACGAATTCCCACTCGCACACATAGAGAGCGTTGAGATTTTGTCGAATTTCGTTCCTGGCTTTCCTTCACTCGAGCAATGTTTTCTGGTGCTCGAACTCTTTTCGGATAGTTACGGCTTTAATTCGCTACAGAACCCATTTTACGCCATTGTTCCACTACGTTTTGCATTGCAGAATTCGCTGGAGGTTTTGCTAAAACATTTCCAGTCTTAAAACACTTGCGCAAACAGTTCCGTTAAAGGTTTTCCACGAAGCACGCTTGGCATTTATCTACAGGACCAGTTTGTGTTGCATTGACAGGTCACTAAACACGTCTACTCCTCTCACTCACTCACAAGTGATGACACAGCGACGTACTCCGGAGATGGGCACGCACATACGACAGCTACCGATGGGTGCATCGAAATCATGGTTTTCAGCATTTCCTGTGATGGACATTTCTACTGTCAATTCCGCATCAGTCGTATAAATGTTTCCGGGCCAGTAATATTTTGTCCACGCTTCAGCAATCACACATTTAAAAATTCAAAATAGGTTATAAAGAAATAATTAAATAAAGACATAAATAATACACAAATTTCTGAAAATCAAACGTACGATATCAAAATGCTATAAGCAAGTAAAGAAAGGCCTCACAGGATTTGGATCACCGAATCTGCAGGATAGAAATGTAATCAGGAAAATTGTTAACACAAGGGGATTTGAGGAAGATGGGAAGAAACTAACACTACGCACCTGGTCGCAGGAACAGAAAGTGTAATAATCGATGAAATTGAAAAACTATTTGGTAAGGAGAAAAGCTCAACATATGTTGATTCTGCGTGGTCCAAAGTGACCCATTAGCGCAGAAGTAGAAGAAGAAGAAATGTTTTCATCACTAACATCCTAACACCCTTACCTCTTATTCTCTTACCTCTTCTTCACCTTCCTAGAGTTTAGTCCCGTATTGGTGCAGGGTTGGATTTTAAACATGACATCCTCCACCTCCTGCTGTCAAGGGTGTCAACTTCAGTGATATCTACAAGACGCATGTCCTCCTTGATGCAGTCGAACCATCGCTTCTTGGGACGACCTGGTCATCGAGAAACTCCAGGATCAAATTGGAGGGCTGTAAGTTATCATTGAGCCAGAAGGGCTTCTGCTGACATGACCATACCATCTAAGTCGTCGTTCTCGAATCTCTGGTGTAGGTGCCACTCCAAATTGCCTTCGGACATCTTCATTTCTGGCATGGTCCAGTCTTGCAAGACCCAGTGACCCACGTAACATTTTCATCTCCATGCAATCTAGAACCTGCTCATGCTTCTTAGTTCAGACCAGCATTCCAACCTATAGAGTGCAACTGGTCGGACCATAGATTTGAAGACTTTTCCTTAAGCCGCGTATACACTTGAGCATTCGCCCCGAATGAGCATGCGTTTGTCCAGTTTTGCTCAGATAAGTACAGGGCGAACCGAATGGATCCGCATGCCTCAGCCCGATCCGAATGTTGTCGGTACCTCAAAGTGAGCACGTGCTCTGTTCGTACTCAGTGTGGACAGTTGATGACGAGTGGGATAGCCCGAACAGTATGAGCTTCCACTATACATATGCGACCTCGCTCGTGCAAGTGAATTGAAGGAAGAGTGTGAAAGATAATTTCAAGTTGAAATGGAATTGTCCCAGGATAATTCCCTTATCCTCCTGGGGTACTACCAGAAGTATCCCGTTCTGTGCAATCCCAAAGACGAGTTCTATTACAATACCTTAAAAAAGGACGATGCTTGGAGTGAAATTACTGCCCTCATGCAAATTCCATTCAAAATCCTCAGATGACATTCTCGTAAAAAAAATTTAAATTGTCATCTGTTTCATGTCCGATCGTTTTTAACAATTGAGCATTGCATCTCTCTTCATACAGTTTTATTTGCCACTACCGCTTTCTCCTCTTTGTTTTCTAGGAATGCAATAAATACATATAACAATAACTGGCGACGATCAATTTTCGATTCACCATTGTAGGCTCGGTTCAGGCAAAACACTACACTACACCTAAACACAGATGGTGTTCTCGGTCCGCACGAGGTCCGAACACAGTGGGAACTTGCTCAACAGACTGGCATGCGGGTCGTGCTTGTGCGCTCCCGCATCGGCAACGCATGGTGATTCGGTGCGAATGCTCAAGTGTATACGCGGCTTTACAGGCGTGTGGGAATTTTATTTCACAGTCACCTGACGCCACCGCAGCCATGAAGCATTAACTCGTGCTCGGACGTCTGGTAATGTCTTTCCGTCTGAGGTGATGACTGGTCCAACGTATATAAATTATTTGGGTTTAACTAGGTCTTGCCTTTCGATATGAATACTATCAGCAGTCTGCAAGCCATATTGCACTTACTCGGGTTTAGTGATGTTATGGTGCAAGCCATATTCCCCTAAACGGTCTTTCCGAATTTGCAGGAGATTTTCCAGAGGCATGTGGAATATCCTCATAAACTTGTTAAATTTTGCTCTTAAAATTACGGGAAGAAACCGAACTTAGTTAAGTAATACATTTTAGAATTCTGTCGCATTCTTTCATATTTGAGCCTCCGTGGCTCAGACGGCAGCGCGTCGGCCTCTCACCGCTGGATACCGTGGTTCAAATCTAGGTCACTCCATATGAGATTAGTGCTGGACAAAGCGGAGGCGGGACAGGTTTTTCTCCGGGTACTCCGGTTTTCCCTGTCATCTTTCATTCCAGCAACACTCTCATTTCATAGCATCTATCAGTCATTACTAAATCACTTTGGGAGTGGCGACCCCATCGTACTAATAGCCTATATCTGTTTCATTCATTCCATTCCTGACCCGGTCAATGACTGGAAAACAGGTTGTAAGTTTTTCTTTTCTTTCATATTGCAAAACACACGCCGACACTGCACTCTCGGTACTAGGGTTGGGCACTATGTCCCTGTTTCGGCACAATGCGCCGGTGCAAAGTTATGTTCCGCTGTTCCAGAACACCGAGTGTCAATTGTTCCGAAACATTCTCAAGCGAGCCGGAGAATATTTTCACCAGTTGAATGTATTGGCCTGTATTGTGAGTAATTAGTGAGTAATTAATATCTCGAAAATTTCCCTCAACACTTTCTCGGGGATTGACGTTAAACATTAATTTGGACTTTAAGGAAACTTTTAAGCCCAAGAAAAACATGGGTCATCGCTTTAGAATTAAAGATATAACTAGATGAATACATTGTTGTACTTTCGTGCTGTTAGACCGGGCGCACATTGAGAAGCAGTTAGCCGCAGAGCAGGGAAGAGCAGAGCAGAACAGCGCGAAGCTTACGAAAGTGCGAAGTGGACGTGAGCATACATTGCCAAGCAGGGTCTCGTCGATTTTCAGAAATAACATGTTTTCTTTAGACTCTGTGATACTGGGGCATCCAATATAAAGATGCTCTTTTTTTCTTTTTCTTCAAGCATTCGCGATTTTTCTCATTTTGTTAGTCATCTTCACAATTTCCGTTGTGCTGATGGCAACGCGGTTATTCAGCTTAAGACAATCGCAATAAAAACAAACACCTTCGCCAGTTTACAAGAATGAACAATATTTCTATGTTACCGATGTTCGGCGTTCATATGGACTAAGCAAAGAATTTAATTCATGCTTATTTTTTATATTTTTTACGTCGCACCGACACAGATAGGTCTTATGGCAACGATGGAATAGGAAAGGGCTAGGAATGGGAAGGAAGCGACCGTGTCCTTAATTAAGGTACAGTCCCCCCAAGCATTAGCCTGGTGTGAAAATGGGAAACCACGGAAAACTATCTTCACGGTTGCCGACAGTGGGGTTCGAACTCCCTATCTCCCGAATGCAAGCTCATAGCAAGGCGATCCTAACCGCACGACCAACTTGCATGGTAAATTCATTAATAGGATCACAGTGGGGGAGAGGGAAAAATATGTATTTACAAATGTACTGCTAGATTTTCATCTAGTTGTCACAAGACACAAGATACTAAAATCAATCAACATTGACAATCTGTTGTGAACGCGTTTGCATTTATATTTGACAAGACATGATAAATGATTTTCCGTATTTATCTCTTAACATAAATGTGATAATGGATGACGGCGACGGAGTCGGCGATGATGCTTTCCATAATCAGCATTAGATCTTTGTCTTAAATTCTATATGTTGCGAGAACTTGGGTCACGGATTGTTTCATAGATATATGAGGATTACATTCTTTTGTTTGCTGTTTAACGTCGCACTAACATATCGAAGGTTTTCGGCGACGGAAGAGTGGAAGTTTGGGAAGGTAGCGGGCGTGGCCTTAAGTAAGGTACAGCCCCAGCATTTGCCTAGTGTGAAAATGGGAAACCACGGAAAGCCATCTTCAGGGCTGCCGACAGTGGGGTTCGAACCCACTATCTCCCGAATGCAAGCTCACAGATGCGCGACCCTAACCGCACTGCCACTTGCTCGGTGGATTACATTTTAGGCCTTTCTCTAAACTACCTTGTTACCAAGCGTGAATAAAATTATTTATAGCCTAGACTGTAGTGTCTTATTCCCCGAATTTACATACCGATTTTCATTAAATTCTGTTCAGCCATTTTCTCACGAACATACATACATACATACATACATACATACATACATACATACATACATACATACATACATACATACATACTGCACCCGTCCACCTCCCGAGTCCCAGACTAGCATTTATCTCAGGGGTGTCGGTTCATTATTTAAATCATCAAATATAAATATAACGGCATAATAGAACACGGGGATGAACGGAGCAACTTAAAATTAAAATGGGGGAAGGCTCGATTTAACTTGAATTTAAGGACTCCATGATAGGACTAGGAAGTGACTGTTACTTTAAAAAGGGCATCATCTAACTACAATAAAAAGATTATGAGAGTGGTTTCCTTTGAAATAATTTGCCAGAAGGAGCGGTTTATTACGCCATCTGACGTATGAAACTTTGATACACGTGGCAACAATATTTGAATTTACACACATGTTACATATATAAATCACTTGCCATACCGCAAGTGGTATCAATATCTTGCTGCGTTGCTTCTGAAATAAAATGACATTTTGGAGGTATAATTTACGGATCGATTCCATTTGAATCGAACCGTTACTCAAGGATATAGCTTCCTTCTATCGGGAGCCCGAGCATAACCCATGTTACGGTCGGCTTCCCGATTTAACTAAGATGATGTACTCCGGCTATATACATTTTTCCGAGACCGGTACTCGGCCTGGGTAATGTTTCTCGTGAAGTGCGAAAACTGGATTCCACGGACAGTTCCTATCTTACGATATCCAGCTGGTGCCATACCAATGAATTAGCATTTACATATTATTTACATGTGATCTGAATTGTCACCAGTTAGCCTCAGTAGACTACTGACACAGATGAGATAACGAGAAGCGGTGGGAAATACCGTGGCCATGGCCCCCCTCGCATCGCGAGCGACGTAAACAAACACGCCAAGTATGTAACATCGTCCCATACGGAAACCGTACAATAAAGAGGTACCAAATGACTCTAATATTATCATCCTCATTATTCAACATACGAATCGAGGGATGTTGTCACCAAATAATTAAATCCACGATCGACGGAATATTCATGAAATTATCATCCTTGAAATTATTATTATTATTATTATTATTATTATTATTATTATTATTATTATTATTATTATTATTATTATTATTATTATTATTATTATTATTCCTCAACGGTTCCTGGCACTGTCACGTCTGATTAATATCATCATTATTATGCGGGATGCAAACACAAATGGTTATTACCGTTATTATTATTTCCCTCTCGTGGTTATTATTATTATTAATGAATAGGTGACCCAAGATATTATTATTATTCACGTCACTTAAAAGGTTATTATTATTAATGAACCGGTCACTTACGCCAAAACATATATTAAGATATCGGTCGCAATTATAATATTTCACTGATCAACCAACGACATCATTACAGTTATTATTATGACAATTATTATTGATCTGATCGCGATGATTTAACATCGTCCTTACATTATTATTATTATTATTATCGGTTGCATATTATCATTTAGATTCCCGTTTAACATCTTTATCAACGCTCATTTAATTAAGGCGGTCCAATCCTTTATCTGCAATATTTATTATTATTATTATTATCACGACATCATGATTGTCCTCGCTCGTTATTACAATGAATACAATATACGACCATTTATGTGAAATCTGAACTCTCATTATCCTTAGATCCGTTGTATCTCAACGAACAGCTGTGCAGTCTATTTATTTCGTACATGCTGTCACGGGTTCGAATTCTACCCGCTGCGTAACTCAGTATTTCTCTGTGACACTGCCCGTACTTTTTACACTCATATCAATATCCTAAGTGTCTCTCGTACGGAATTTATTTTCCTCTCTATCTCAATATTCCTCGATTCATTTATTTCTCACAGAATTATCAACTGACTTATTTATTCATTTCTGACATCGTACGACCTTTTATTATCTGACTGCAGATTCTTTCACATTTTCTATCTCATTTTGATCTACGCTTTAGTTCATTCTCCACAAATAATCGTAACATCTTGAAATTATATTTACCAAATTTTGACAATCACGGTCTCGTAATATTAGCACTACATGTTCCGGCTACATAAATCGCAACTTCAAAACGCGACATTTATACGTAAAAAAATATTGGACCGTAATTTAAACCACACGTTCAGTAACATGTACGGATTATTAGCACCGATCTACATTTCAATATTATTAATTGACCAAATTAAATTATCACGCACTTTAATTCTGAATTAAAAAAACGACATCCCGTCATTAAATGATTCCCAATAAACTCAACACTTGATCACATAAATTATTCTTATCTCCAAATCATATTTAAAAAAAATATCTTCACAAAAAATAGTTATATTATTTATTTATTATTATTATTATTTAAAATAAATAATAATTCGCCTGTTACTCGGTAGTCCACTCGTAATATGTTTAACGCATAACCCCTTGTACAAACTCGATTTATTATGGCACTAAACACTCCAGATATGATTTACTTGGAAATATTATATTAATCGCATCTCACAAATTTAACAACTTCACTTTGAAAATATGACCATATTAATTACAACAAAACACACTTGGTATGGCGAAGCTGGATTTTCCTTCCATGTCATTAAATGGCTCGTTAAAATTGACAAAACATAAAAGCACATATCGGGTCTTATTTAACTAGCATAACCAAAATCAAACGTAAAGAAAATTATTGACTACAAAGAAAATATGAATGCATGCATGACTTAACGTACTACACTATATATACAAATTTACATCTCCAACAAACTGAATACATAAAGACCCGATTATTTACATTATTATGATTTACTACTGTCCGTGCTACAAATTTAGGATGGGGTCGTTAAGCGACCCATCTTGTTACAGAAGGTAACCAAGTATAATCAAATTATTCCCATTTTTCCCATCACGATAACATTTCCCAAATATTCTTTACAGTTTAGTACTCATCTTAGTTATCGGTATTCCATTGCAGCTTTGCAGACGAGAGGCTCCATCCGGCCCCTCTCTGCGTTTTACTCCTCCATTCTTGATGGCGTAGTTTCACAAAAGATTTCCTGGCACATTATCATTTTACACTCATATCTTGACTACCACAAACCTTCACCATTTACAACGTTAACACTGTATACATTAACTTGGATACAACAAATTTCTATCCTAGACCCAAGAATTTAATATATTTACACTATTTAATCTTCGTCCACCTACCGCACAATGGACCTGGACACGTACGACGAGGTGTCAACTATTACGCCCGTCGCGATACGCCCGATTTATACGGCATTCTTGACGTGTTCATGACATCGGTTCGGTATAGCTAAGTACAGGCTACTACTTCCTTAAAGTACTGTTCGTCACACAGTCTATTATGTACGTACTTATGGTGATATATTTTATACTACTCTCTTGCAGGGTAATTACTTTACATCACTGATATTCACAAATGACAAACACTGTCCTACGTTAACATTTTCCAGATTTAACATGTTGCTTGAGCGCGATCACACTTTACAAACGCTGGCGGATGCTCGCGCCATTAAATGACTGTACGACCGTAGAATTCTAAGTTAGCGGCGACCAACAGTTCAGCTCCCGATATTCAATTCACGTGTGCTGGCGACCGTCAATTCAGCTCCAACGATTCAAGACAAGTGTGTCGGCGATGATCCCTTGTCCCGTATATATGGATGAAGCCTTTTTCCCGCGGATTCGTTGACGTCATACCCCTTAGGGAGGGGGTGGATTTTTAATATCGGTACTTGCACTCCGAATTGGAAGTTAAAATTTACATCAAATTAATCCACTCCGCTAGCATATCTGCTGGATTAAATATGAACTCCTGGTGATCACAGATTTAGGAGATATGGGTGGATTTCGCTCCTCACATTTCGCGCCTTCGTAAGCGTCTCTGACAACGTGGTCTTCTTTCAGCCAATGAGATTCAAGCTGTCTGGTTTCCAAGAAATCCAGCCTTCAATTTATTTAATTTGCCAATAAGTATTGATTATTTTTCCATGCGTGACCTCCAATAAATCCAGTAGATCCATCCGCGTACTCATAATAATTTATTACTGAATACTTTTGTAGTTACGAAAATATCTCATCCCTCATTCCTTAAGATGGTATCACTGAGTCTCCCATCAAATTTTTACTATTGGCCGGCAAGCGGTCACGTGATTTAAATCTCCACCTGCTCGAACTTAGGCTAGCGAACGTACACTCAGCCGCTGTAATTTTCCATGAGGTCATGGAATTTCCGTCCTACCAAAAATATCCCAAGGTAATACTCATGTTGTGAGTTTCCTTTGTATGACTCTCCCCCTTCCTCTTTCTGACCAAGACTTATTTGTGGACTCTGTATTTCCTTGTACGCCAACTAATGATATTCCCTGCTGTGAAGTAGCTAAAAGTTGTCGTGTTGAGCTAATCCGTCAGGCTCCAGTCTGTCGTCCTTCCTTCGCTCTGATTTTGATATTACATAAACGAAATATTTTCGACTACACATCTTCATTTCAATAAATGTACCATATTATTTTACCGATCAAATCATGACTGACTATGGGCCTAAGTCACTCGGGTTCATCTTCCTCTTGCCCAGGTAAAAAAAAAATCTAGTGAGCATCATGAGATTTTTTTTATGATGTGTCCATATCATCCCTATCATGATTTGACATCGGATCCACTGTTCTGCGACGGCTATTGATTTCGTCTCTCAGCATCTGGTTCCTGAACCTTAACTCCTCGTTCTGTCTTTCGATTTGATGGATCGTATTGACAAATTCCTGCACGTCTCTGTCTATCTCTCCACATTCTGGACATGGCCTTGCTTCAATTGGTGTATGGATTACTTGGACTTCTTCTTCCCTTCCGTCATCTTCTTCATCCTCTTCTTCGACCTCATCTTCTTCCGGCTCGTCATCTGCTTCCTCTCGTTCATCCTCTGCTTCCCTGTGGTCTGCTGGCGTGTGGTAAAGCTTCAAATTTGCAGCGTTATAGATGTTCTCTGAACTTCCATCCAAGCTCTGAACTTTGTAAGCATTGTTGTCATAAGTTTGTATAATCTTGAAAGGGCCCACGAACAATTTACAAAACTTGTGGTACACCTTCTGCTCTGGGTTAGATACACTAGGCTTCTTCACTAGAACGAGCTCGCCAACCCTCAACGGACGGTGGAATCGCTTATTCCTCAGCCTTCTCAATCGTCGTTCTGCTTGTGCCTCCAAATGTTCCCGTGTCTTTCTGATACAAATTTCGCTGGATACGCGTGGATCTGCAGGACATGCTACTGCATTATGCCACGGCCTGGCCGGATATCTGTTAAAGTGAACCACTTCCGGTATCTGGCCCGTTGCTTCGTGGATCGTGGTGTTAATACATTTAGTTATAATGGGCACCACGTCAATCCACCGCCAATGTGCCTCGGAACAATAGATCCTGCAAAATTTTGCAATCTCTCGCATGATCCTCTCTGATGGATTCGATTCGGGATGGCGAATCGAACTAAGTACATGCTGAATGTCTAGTTGTCGTAATTGATTTGCAAACGCAGCAGATGTGAACTGACTACCATGATCAGTAAGGATCTTCCTAGGCTTCCCCATCTGTGGAATGATATGTGAAGTAATTCCTCGTAGTACAGTTTTAGAATTTGCCTTTTGCAGCGGATACAAGGTTACCAATTTAGAGAATACATCTAAACTAACAAGGATGAATTGGTTTCCCCTACGGGCCTTGGGGAGTGGTCCGTACAGGTCCATTGCGAATATCTCGCGGGGTTCAGTAGGTAATAGTGGGCGCGGAGATTGCTTAAGTAAGTACGGATTAGGTTTAATCCTTTGGCAGACGTCACATGATCGTAGTACATTTCGGACTGTTTGGTTCATCTTGGCCCACACGAATGTCTCTTGGATAGTTGCCAAAACCTTCCCTATACCTCCGTGTCCAATGACCCGGTGTACAGGGTTGACTACCGGTACTTGCATTTCAGATGGTATGACTATGCGAAGTTTCGTGTGTTCCTCATCCAAAAACTTATGAAGAACCCCATTCAAATAATGGTAGCTCGCTGATAATTTACTAGCTCTGTCATACTGTGGATTGTCTGGCTGCAATGTTTTGTTAAAAAATTCTATCATCAAGTTAGTGAACCCATCTCTCTTCTGTATCGCTCCTATGTCCTTCAAATTCCTTAAGACCTCCTGATCCTCTTCTATCAACTCAATTTGGTGGATTACGACTTCCTCCGGGTTTGGATGTCGACTCAATGTGTCTGCCAAAATATTGAGTTTCCCGGGGCAATGTTCGACTGTTAGATCAAATTGCTGGATAAATAATGCCCAACGGCTAACCCTCTCGCTTGCCATATTGGTCTTCATAATGAACGTCAGCGCTTTGTGATCGGTACGGATAACAATCTGAAAACCATACACGATCTTCTTCCAATATTGCAAAGCGCTCACGATAGACAGCATTTCCAATTCCGTGATAGTGTACTTCATCTCATGTTTCCGCAATTTCCGGCTCATGAAGGCAATATAGGTTTTTATGCTTGGATCATCGGGGTTTTCCTGCAGTAATACGGCTCCTATACCTATGGTTGAGGCGTCTGTTTGAATTATGAATTTGAGGCTAAAATCCGGGTATCCGAGCTTAACATTATGCAGTAATCGTTGCTTGGTCTGAGCAAACGCCTCATCACAAGTATGGTCCCACTTCCATCGATTATTTTTCTTAAGTAAGTCCTGCAACGGTGCTACTACGGTTGTGTAATCAGGGCAATGATCAGCGAAGAACTGACACATTCCAAGGAACTGCCGAACATGTTTTACTTTAGTAGGCTTAGGAAACATCCTAATGGCCTCAATTTTGACTGGGTTTGGTCGCACACCATCTCCATCTACAAGGTGACCCAAAAATAACACCTCCTTCTGACAAAAATGTGATTTCGATAGGTTGACCTTGAAGTTATGCCTTCCTAAATCGGTGAGGACTTCATTAATATTTTCCAAGTGTTCCGAAAGTGTTTTTGTAGCTACCAAGATATCATCCACATACATGATAGTCGCCTCTTTGACCTTTGGACTTAGGTTGCGGTCAAGAGCTCGAATGAGAACCGAACCCGCATTCTTAATACCAAACGGGAGACGATTAAAGACATAAGTCTGTTGATCGAATAAGAATCCCGTCAACAACTTAGATTTAGCTTCCAACAGTATATGATGAAACGATGACGTCAGGTCAAAAGTGGTAAAATATTCCATATCTTTAAATCTCTTCAAGATCTCTTTAATAGGCGGGGCCTGCTCATACTCTGGGACTAATCTCTCGTTGATAGCACGTGCATCAAGGCAAATGCGCACTGATCCGTCCGGTTTCCTCACTATCACTAAAGGATTCAAAAATGGCGTCGGTGACTTCGAAATCAATCCACTTGCTTCCATTTCTCTAATAGCTTCGCGGACTTGGGGGTAGAATTTCTCGGCAATTGGATACAATTTCTTCTTATACGGGGACCAATCATTCACGTTTAATTCGTATTCAAAATTTTCAATTTTTCCAGGTTTTGAGCCAAACGTGTCGCTATGCTTTGTTAAAATTTTGAATAAATCTTCCTTCCCCTCGGGACCTAATACAGCTGCATTAACTTTATCTGCTATAACCTTCCCACAGTTGATTTCACCTTCCTGCAATTCTGCCGCAAATAGCTTATAATCATCAGAGGTCACATGATCATCCGTCTCACTCATGACACTTTCGTCCGTCCTAAGCGGATTCACGACTTCGGTGTTCCAAATTTCTTCATGCTCTCCTATCTCCGACTGAGGGTTCATGGTTGTATCCTCAATACCTTCCCTGTGCTTAAATCTGACAGAGTTTTCCCCCATATCAATCACAGCCTGGTATTCGGTCATAAAATCGGCCCCTAGGATCAAGTTATAGTTGATTTTATTCATGATAATAAATGTATGAGCAAATTTTGAATTTCCAATTTCGATGTCCAATAATGCCTGGTTCTTACATATGACGGATTTATCCGGGATAATTCCACGAATCTTCAAATTTGAAACTGGGATAATCGGGATGTTTACTTTGGATTGTAGTTCATTTACCAGAACCTGGGATACTACTGATACGCTGGCGCCTGTATCAATGAGTGATCGAACCCTCACGTGGTTGATCCTAGTGTATATCACTGGTAGTCTCTTAATTTCCTTTGAAATTTGGATTTCGGGATCGTCAATTAATTCGTCAGAGGTCACAACCCATGTATCGACCTCTGCGATGATCCATTCTTCCGTTAAAATTCGGCGGTTTTTTTTCGCCCCGAGCCGTTCTTCAGATTCGAACGTCGGTGCATTCGGGTTCAGGTCGCTGCCCCCTTTCCTTGCTCTTTGGAATGGCAAGCTCTCCGCTCCTGTCGCTTCCTCATCACGGCCTCGATCATGAATCGCCTCCTTCCATTTTCTCTTGTTCAGCTCTTCTATATACCGCCTAGACTCTTGGTATCTGTCCTCCTTCTCCTGACGAGATCCTCCCTGGTAATACCTCGGGTTCCCTTGACTCCTAGCTGGATACGGCCTATAATTACTTCTCTGGAATCCACGGTATCCCCTGTCGGCTCGAAAGTTCCCTTGGTTGGTTTGCCGGTTGCCTTCCGCAAAATTCCTTGGTCTCGTCCATTGTCGCGGCTTCCACTCCGTATTATATGCTCGACGAGGTTCCGGATCAGTACTAGTTCCCTGGTTCTTTGCACTCGTGGTCTTCGGTTCGATTGTCCGTTCGATATTATTCACCTGTTGGTCCCTGCTCCTAATTTGTCTCGGGTTCGAATGATGCGTTGTGAGGTCTAATTGACGTAATAAAGCCTCCGCATCGACAGCTGTCTGGACATTTGACGCTATCATCATTCGTTGGACCTCGAATGGCAATTGTTTTCCAATGGCGCTAATCAATTCTGTTTCGCTCATTGGATTATCAAGCTCCCGTAGCTTGTGAAATTGTGCCACAAAGTAATCAGAGAATTTCGTGGGTGAAGATGTTGCATATCGTCTGGAGTATACTTCCAGCCTTAACTCCTGCTGTTCCTGAATACTCCAGAACTTTTGGAGAAAAGCCCGCCGAAATCCTTCAAAATCTTCAAAAGTATACAAGAAAGCCCTGAACCATACAGCTGGTGCTCCGTCTAGGAATTTCTCGACCGTTCGCAGTTGTCGCTCTACTGGTATTTTATTCTCATTTATATAACCGGCGATTTCCCGGATGAAACCTTTCGGGGTGATATGCCCACGGGCATCGAACTTTGGTGGCTTGTCATCAGACATCTTAATGACGTGTACCACCGATGTCGGGATAGCATTTGATGACGTAGACGACCCATCTCTGTTTTCAAACTTGAAACCGTGTGTATCAGCATGGGATAGGCCTCCTTTCTTATGAGTCCCCTGGTTATCATGGGGTTCGTATTCGCGATATTGGAGGTTAAAATCTTGGCTAGACGCTGATGGTTCCAACCTAGCCTTCAACATCTCCAAGTCTTTTCGGATGTCATCCATTCCGTCGGGATTACAACTTGACATTTCTTTTGTGCCGGAATTTTGCCCATTATACGCCTTGCATTGTTCTAATAGGCGAACTTCCGTGTCGGCAAATGATTGGCCCTGTTCGATTAGATCTTCCGTCCGCTGGAATAACGCTAAGTTTGCGTCTTCGCACTTGGTTATTCTCTGGCTACGGTCTTCTAAATCTATAGTTAGTTCTTCGACTTTGTTTTTCAGTCCTGCTACGATGACAAGTGTACGTGCGGCTTCCCCACGTAACTCGTTCATGCCCTTGTCATGCTTGTCCAAGGTGCCAGCTATCTGCGCGCATTTTTCTTCTACTTGTCCCCGGACGATGTCATTCTCCTTCCTACACTCATCCCGAATTTCCTCTATGTGTGATTCTATGTCTTTTCTGTCAGTTAATCGTAGAGCGGCGAGTTCCTTGACACTAGCGTTCAATTTTTCCTTAATTTCTGCGCGTTCCATTTGAGCCTCATCTCTAACGCGGTCAACCTTTTCATTAACGATGGTAATGTACGCATCCATGTGCACTTTTAATTCATCTTTCGCGAAGTGACATGCTTCCTGGACTTGAGTTAACTGGTCCCTAAGTTCTTGTCCCATCGATACGCTCGCGGCCTGAACTGCATCTATTTGTGCCTTGAGTTCTGTTTTATTAACTTCGCACGCAGCCTGTACTTGGTCGATTTTGTCAACAAGTTCATGTTTAGCTGAAACATTATCGGCCTGCATTTGATCAACTTTATTTTCTAATGAAACACTATTAGCCTGTACTTGATCGAACCTACGTTCCATTGCAACATTATTCAAAGCCAACGCTTGCATTAAGTCCTCTAACGTGAGAGCTTTCATCTCTCCTTGTCCTTCTACCACTAAGTCCTGGGATCGCTCCCCACCGTCGTCAGACATTATAACTTCTCTTGAGAAAGCAAAAGGGCCGATCGGCCTCTCACCTTGCTGCACACGAAGGAATACGCTATTGGGTCTAGGCCCTATCCTATGACATTATACCCCTACACTAACTTTCATTTAACACAAAAAAATTTTTGACTTTAAAACTTGTTTACATTTGCCGGTCATTCAACTTGAATGCTGGCTTGCGCCTAAGATTTCACAATAAACCGCTCCAATATAACAACAACAACATTAAAAACAACGATGAAGTTGGAAATCTCCTGCCCTGAAATACGTTAATTTTAATTTATACCATCTCAACCTCTTTTTAAATAATAACCTGAATTGGTGCTCAGTAATATTTTTACCATTTCAAGCCTTCCTAAACAGCTGTTTATAATATTCATCTCATGTCCAATGACATTTAAATGGAGTCCTGAATTACCATATTAATATAAAATTCCATATGGGAAAAAGAGAAACATCAAATCTTCGAGCTTATTGAATTTTGAATCATTGCCAAACTTGAAGAGATTAGCAATGGATTATATTAATAAACTAGTCAAATCTAGCTCCGTTCGAAACTAACCTTACTCTAGCATGATATTACGTTACAAGTGAACACACACTTGACCGTGATGCGGTCATCAATTAATAAAAAATCAAAAATTTAAAAAATATAAAATTTGAAAAAAAAAGTATAAAAATATTACAATTGATTAGCAATAATATTGGCCTCTCTGCCGTTCTTAAAGCAACACTTTGCCGTTCTTAAAGCCCCACTTTGGGCCAGCCATTTTGCTTCCTCTGCCGTTCTTAAAGCCCCACGTTGGGCGCCATTTTGCACCCGTCCACCTCCCGAGTCCCAGACTAGCATTTATCTCAGGGGTGTCGGTTCATTATTTAAATCATCAAATATAAATATAACGGCATAATAGAACACGGGGATGAACGGAGCAACTTAAAATTAAAATGGGGGAAGGCTCGATTTAACTTGAATTTAAGGACTCCATGATAGGACTAGGAAGTGACTGTTACTTTAAAAAGGGCATCATCTAACTACAATAAAAAGATTATGAGAGTGGTTTCCTTTGAAATAATTTGCCAGAAGGAGCTGTTTATTACGCCATCTGACGTATGAAACTTTGATACACGTGGCAACAATATTTGAATTTACACACATGTTACATATATAAATCACTTGCCATACCGCAAGTGGTATCAATATCTTGCTGCGTTGCTTCTGAAATAAAATGACATTTTGGAGGTATAATTTACGGATCGATTCCATTTGAATCGAACCGTTACTCAAGGATATAGCTTCCTTCTATCGGGAGCCCGAGCATAACCCATGTTACGGTCGGCTTCCCGATTTAACTAAGATGATGTACTCCGGCTATATACATTTTTCCGAGACCGGTACTCGGACTGGGTAATGTTTCTCGTGAAGTGCGAAAACTGGATTCCACGGACAGTTCCTATCTTACGATATCCAGCTGGTGCCATACCAATGAATTAGCATTTACATATTATTTACATGTGATCTGAATTGTCACCAGTTAGCCTCAGTAGACTACTGACACAGATGAGATAACGAGAAGCGGTGGGAAATACCGTGGCCATGGCCCCCCTCGCATCGCGAGCGACGTAAACAAACACGCCAAGTATGTAACATCGTCCCATACGGAAACCGTACAATAAAGAGGTACCAAATGACTCTAATATTATCATCCTCATTATTCAACATACGAATCGAGGGATGTTGTCACCAAATAATTAAATCCACGATCGACGGAATATTCATGAAATTATCATCCTTGAAATTATTATTATTATTATTATTATTATTATTATTATTATTATTATTATTCCTCAACGGTTCCTGGCACTGTCACGTCTGATTAATATCATCATTATTATGCGGGATGCAAACACAAATGGTTATTACCGTTATTATTATTTCCCTCTCGTGGTTATTATTATTATTAATGAATAGGTGACCCAAGATATTATTATTATTCACGTCACTTAAAAGGTTATTATTATTAATGAACCGGTCACTTACGCCAAAACATATATTAAGATATCGGTCGCAATTATAATATTTCACTGATCAACCAACGACATCATTACAGTTATTATTATGACAATTATTATTGATCTGATCGCGATGATTTAACATCGTCCTTACATTATTATTATTATTATTATCGGTTGCATATTATCATTTAGATTCCCGTTTAACATCTTTATCAACGCTCATTTAATTAAGGCGGTCCAATCCTTTATCTGCAATATTTATTATTATTATTATTATCACGACATCATGATTGTCCTCGCTCGTTATTACAATGAATACAATATACGACCATTTATGTGAAATCTGAACTCTCATTATCCTTAGATCCGTTGTATCTCAACGAACAGCTGTGCAGTCTATTTATTTCGTACATGCTGTCACGGGTTCGAATTCTACCCGCTGCGTAACTCAGTATTTCTCTGTGACACTGCCCGTACTTTTTACACTCATATCAATATCCTAAGTGTCTCTCGTACGGAATTTATTTTCCTCTCTATCTCAATATTCCTCGATTCATTTATTTCTCACAGAATTATCAACTGACTTATTTATTCATTTCTGACATCGTACGACCTTTTATTATCTGACTGCAGATTCTTTCACATTTTCTGTCTCATTTTGATCTACGCTTTAGTTCATTCTCCACAAATAATCGTAACATCTTGAAATTATATTTACCAAATTTTGACAATCACGGTCTCGTAATATTAGCACTACATGTTCCGGCTACATAAATCGCAACTTCAAAACGCGACATTTATACGTAAAAAAATATTGGACCGTAATTTAAACCACACGTTCAGTAACATGTACGGATTATTAGCACCGATCTACATTTCAATATTATTAATTGACCAAATTAAATTATCACGCACTTTAATTCTGAATTAAAAAACGACATCCCGTCATTAAATGATTCCCAATAAACTCAACACTTGATCACATAAATTATTCTTATCTCCAAATCATATTTAAAAAAAAATATCTTCACAAAAAAAATAGTTATATTATTTATTTATTATTATTATTATTTAAAAAAATAATAATTCGCCTGTTACTCGGTAGTCCACTCGTAATATGTTTAACGCATAACCCCTTGTACAAACTCGATTTATTATGGCACTAAACACTCCAGATATGATTTACTTGGAAATATTATATTAATCGCATCTCACAAATTTAACAACTTCACTTTGAAAATATGACCATATTAATTACAACAAAACACACTTGGTATGGCGAAGCTGGATTTTCCTTCCATGTCATTAAATGGCTCGTTAAAATTGACAAAACATAAAAGCACATATCGGGTCTTATTTAACTAGCATAACCAAAATCAAACGTAAAGAAAATTATTGACTACAAAGAAAATATGAATGCATGCATGACTTAACGTACTACACTATATATACAAATTTACATCTCCAACAAACTGAATACATAAAGACCCGATTATTTACATTATTATGATTTACTACTGTCCGTGCTACAAATTTAGGATGGGGTCGTTAAGCGACCCATCTTGTTACAGAAGGTAACCAAGTATAATCAAATTATTCCCATTTTTCCCATCACGATAACATTTCCCAAATATTCTTTACAGTTTAGTACTCATCTTAGTTATCGGTATTCCATTGCAGCTTTGCAGACGAGAGGCTCCATCCGGCCCCTCTCTGCGTTTTACTCCTCCATTCTTGATGGCGTAGTTTCACAAAAGATTTCCTGGCACATTATCATTTTACACTCATATCTTGACTACCACAAACCTTCACCATTTACAACGTTAACACTGTATACATTAACTTGGATACAACAAATTTCTATCCTAGACCCAAGAATTTAATATATTTACACTATTTAATCTTCGTCCACCTACCGCACAATGGACCTGGACACGTACGACGAGGTGTCAACTATTACGCCCGTCGCGATACGCCCGATTTATACGGCATTCTTGACGTGTTCATGACATCGGTTCGGTATAGCTAAGTACAGGCTACTACTTCCTTAAAGTACTGTTCGTCACACAGTCTATTATGTACGTACTTATGGTGATATATTTTATACTACTCTCTTGCAGGGTAATTACTTTACATCACTGATATTCACAAATGACAAACACTGTCCTACGTTAACATTTTCCAGATTTAACATGTTGCTTGAGCGCGATCACACTTTACAAACGCTGGCGGATGCTCGCGCCATTAAATGACTGTACGACCGTAGAATTCTAAGTTAGCGGCGACCAACAGTTCAGCTCCCGATATTCAATTCACGTGTGCTGGCGACCGTCAATTCAGCTCCAACGATTCAAGACAAGTGTGTCGGCGATGATCCCTTGTCCCGTATATATGGATGAAGCCTTTTTCCCGCGGATTCGTTGACGTCATACCCCTTAGGGAGGGGGTGGATTTTTAATATCGGTACTTGCACTCCGAATTGGAAGTTAAAATTTACATCAAATTAATCCACTCCGCTAGCATATCTGCTGGATTAAATATGAACTCCTGGTGATCACAGATTTAGGAGATATGGGTGGATTTCGCTCCTCACATTTCGCGCCTTCGTAAGCGTCTCTGACAACGTGGTCTTCTTTCAGCCAATGAGATTCAAGCTGTCTGGTTTCCAAGAAATCCAGCCTTCAATTTATTTAATTTGCCAATAAGTATTGATTATTTTTCCATGCGTGACCTCCAATAAATCCAGTAGATCCATCCGCGTACTCATAATAATTTATTACTGAATACTTTTGTAGTTACGAAAATATCTCATCCCTCATTCCTTAAGATGGTATCACTGAGTCTCCCATCAAATTTTTACTATTGGCCGGCAAGCGGTCACGTGATTTAAATCTCCACCTGCTCGAACTTAGGCTAGCGAACGTACACTCAGCCGCTGTAATTTTCCATGAGGTCATGGAATTTCCGTCCTACCAAAAATATCCCAAGGTAATACTCATGTTGTGAGTTTCCTTTGTATGACTCTCCCCCTTCCTCTTTCTGACCAAGACTTATTTGTGGACTCTGTATTTCCTTGTACGCCAACTAATGATATTCCCTGCTGTGAAGTAGCTAAAAGTTGTCGTGTTGAGCTAATCCGTCAGGCTCCAGTCTGTCGTCCTTCCTTCGCTCTGATTTTGACATTACATAAACGAAATATTTTCGACTACACATCTTCATTTCAATAAATGTACCATATTATTTTACCGATCAAATCATGACTGACTATGGGCCTAAGTCACTCGGGTTCAATACATACATACATACATACATACATACGTACGTACATACTGCATTGCAGTCCACATGATTCACATAGTACCTACAAAACATGGTGAGACCGAACGGCTGTGGTAATTTTCTCCTCCATTTCTTAACAAACTGCGTGACACGTGCGCAGGAAACTGTTTCTAAGACTGCGCGTGGTAGGCGGAAGTAGGTGCTCTGCTCTGTCCTGCCCTGTCTGTCAACTTGCGATGGTGCAATGATTTGTGTGGATTACAAAAATCTGCTCTGCGCTGCACTGCTTTAGCTGCTTCGCCTGTGTCCCAATCTTATGCTCTCTGCACTTCGAATTCCTTCCCTTTCAACTTCCATTTACTTTCTTCAATATCTCGAAACTTTCCCTCAACACTTTCTCGAGGATTGACGTTAAAAATTAATCTGGACTTTAAGGAAACTTTTAAGCCCAAGAAAAATATGGGTCGTCGCTTTGGAATTAAAAATATAACTGGATGAAAACATTGATGTACTTTCGTGCTGTTATGCTCTCTGCACTTCGAATTCCTTCCCTCTCAACTTCCATTTACTTTCTTCAATATCTCGAAAATTTCCCTCAACACTTTCTCGGGGATTGATGTTAAAAATTAATTTGGACTTTAAGGAAACTTTTAAGCCCAAGAAAAACATGGGTCATCGCATTGGAATTAAGGATATAACTGGATGAAAAAATGTTGACACTCCAACACAGGGCGGCACACAGCCGGTATCGACAGGCAGACACAGCCAAGGCCAACTAATCTATCTAGTGCGGCCTTGGCACAGCACGTTCGGTTCAGGCACATTCCAGCTGAAGCGGAGCATGTCCTGTTGCCTCTCGAAGTTCTCTCTAGGACGCAGTTACAGTCCTGTGTCCTGTGTCCCGTGTCTCGGCACTCTGTACCGAAACACTCCGCCTCAAGCTCCTAATGTTGCGGAACAAGTGAATGTTCCGGTCTGCCCAACCCTACTCGGTACACGCGTCCACTGCTAAAACACTCCAATAAACAACTGTGTCTAGATCCATGCTTGCAAGTAGAGAACGTGCTGACCTTTCCCCCTTTTCTCTTTTCATAGAGTTGAGTAGGCGAACTGGCCGCGCGGTTAGGAGCGCGCAGCTGTGACGTTATATCCGGATGATAGTGAGTTCGAACCCTACTGTCGGCAGCCCAGGAGATAGTTTTCCGCGGATTCCCATTTTCACACCAGGCAATGCTGAGGCTGTACCTTACTTAAGGCCACGGCCGACTTCTTCCCACTCCTAGGGCTTTCCTATCCCGTCATCGCCACAATGTCCGGCTCCATGGCTAGATGGTTAGAGTGCTGGTCTTTGGCCACAGGGGTCCCGGGTTCGATTCCCGGCAGGGCCGGGGATTTTAACCATGATTGGTTAATTCCGCTGGCCCGGGGGCTGGGTGTATGTGTCTTCATCATCATTTCATCCCCATCACGATGCGCAGGTCGCCTACGGGAGCGAGTTGAGGCTGTACGTCTTTGAGCATAGCTACCAGTGAAGGCCTTACTTGATTCTGTAGTTGAAGAGAATTTCAGCCATCCATGTTTCTTCGTACCTAAATCGTAGGTACTAGACAATGCGATACTAAACGATTTTCGCTACGCTCAATTCTACGACGTATGCCAATTTTTCTTTTCTTTTTAACACCACTCTTTGCCTCTTCTTACTTTCTCTTTCCATGTGTGTAGTCTATTGGCAGATAATTAATCCACATTAGTCCTAATGAACGGACTTGACGTAATATATCCGCACCATAATTTGAACGCATCAGTTATCTGTAATCTACACGTTCCCCTACTTCACAGCCCACCGCCGTGCAGTTCTGCAACAAAGCAGACCTACTGCAGGGGGAATGCGATCACATGACCACTCAATTAGTACAGTCAGACTGTTTTACCGACTGCACTTCACTAAATCGCAAGTGGATTGTAGAAACGCCAATTAGAGTAGCACTTGTTAGTCTCGAGTTCGAAATCTGGGCCAATTGGACAGGTTAATGAGGATGTTCCACATGCCTCTGGACGAATAAAGGTAAAAGAGCATTAACTCTAATCGTCAGTACAGCCGTTTCCAGCTTACTGGGCGGGTAGTTAGTTGACTTTCACATAACACTATGTTCATAATACTGAATGTTACATTAATTAGGTATATTATTATTATTATTATTATTATTATTATTATTATTATTATTATTATTATTATTATTATTATTATTATTATTATTATGCGTGAATAGTCCCTTTCAGAACACACGAAGCTTTATTTATGATGTCTTTTGCGGAGGATTCAGGATGCTTTCATGCTTTCTAAAGACCCTCTTCTCTTCTTCCGTCCACATGGTACTTGCTCTTTTTTCGTACTTCATTCTCTGGCGAAACTTCCCACTTGTCAATTTTCTTTCTATATATATATTTCGATTCCAAATTTCTTCTGGTTGAATTTGTGCGTTCTTCATATCCGCTTTTGTTTGTTGTGTCCAGGGGAAATTCTTCAGTTTATCAGCTCTTTCAAGAATTTGGTACCGGGCGAGTTGGCCGTGCGCGTAGAGGCACGCGGCTGTGAGCTTGCATCCGGGAGATAGTAGGTTCGAATCCCACTATCGGCAGCCCTGAAAATGGTTTTCCGTGGTTTCCCATTTTCACACCAGGCAAATGCTGGGGCTGTACCTTAATTAAGGCCACGGCCGCTTCCTTCCAACTCCTAGGCCTTTCCTATCCCATCGTCGCCATAAGACCTATCTGTGTCGGTGCGACGTAAAGCCCCTAGCAAAAAAAAAGAATTTGGTGGGTTAGACTGGTTTATGGAAGGTGTATAGCATGTCCATAAAATTTTAGACTTCATTTTCTGAGGTCTGCTGCAATATTAGCTATATTTTATGTGGATTTCCAGGATTGGAAGCGGTACCCTTCTTCCGTGTGTCTTGGTCCTAAAATTTTCCTCATGACTTTTCGCTCTTATTTTAGGATGTTATTATTATTATTATTATTATTATTATTATTATTATTATTATTATTATTATTATTATTATTATTATTATTATTATTATTATTGCCGGCCACCGTGGTGTAGGGGTAGCGTGCCTGCCTCTTACCCGGAGGCCCCGGGTTCGATTCCCGGCCAGGTCAGAGGTTTTTACCTGGACCTGAGGGCTGGTTCGAGATCCACTCAGCCTACGTGATTAGAATTGAGGAGCTATCTGACGGTGAGATAGCGGCCCCGGTCCAGAAAGCCAAGAATAACGGCCGAGAGGATTCGTCGTGGTGACCACACGACACCTCATAATCTGCAGGCCTTCGGGCTGAGCAGCGGTAGCTTGGTAGGCCAAGGCCCTTCAAGGGCTGTAGTGCCATGGGGTTGGGTTGAATATTATTATTATTATTATTATTATTATTATTATTATTATTATTATTATTATTATTTTACCGGGGGTACACCTCAACACCGCGCATTCAAAATAAGCACCTTTATGAACACCTCTACGGAACAAAAGTGGGAAGTACTACAACAGGAACTTAAAACTTTAACCAGAAGATGTCACCACTGAAAAATTAAGTAATTCTTTTGTTGTGAAGTTTCCTAAACTGAGTGAATTTCTCCTTGTTTTGTTTGCCATCCATCAAGAAGTTTGGACATTTTTCCACAGATGACACTACCGAAAACTATGATCATGCACCCTGGTGCAAGGTGTAAGAACATATAACTTAAAGAAGTTTTGTATTCCTAGGTTTTCCATAACTGATCTATGTTCACCGAGCTCGATAGCTGCAGTCGCTTAAGTGCAGCCAGTATCCAGTATTCGGGAGATAGTAGGTTCGAACCCCACTGTCGGCAGCCCTGAAAATGGTTTTCCGTGGTTTCCTATTTTCACACCAGGCAAAAGCTGGGGCTGTACCTTAATCAAGGCCACGGCCGCTTCCTTCCCACTCCTAGCCCTTTCTTGCCCCATCGTCGCCATAAGACCTATCTGTGTCGGTGCGACGTAAAGCAACTAGCAAAAAAAATAAAGATCTATGTTCATTTCTTTTTGGGTTGGCAATACTTCCTTTTCTTTCCGCCAGTTTCGAATCTAGCCAATGAGGAATTTTTGTAATTAATTTCCAACCAATTCCGCATTTCTTATTCACTTTGTGTTAGCCAATAAAACTTAAGAGGGTGTGTCCTGATTAGTCTTGAATGATCTCGAACCTTCCCTGTGGGTATATAAACTGCGTATTTTCATGTTTCCGGCCCAATTGATCGTCGTCTTACTGAGTGTGTGTGTTTAAGCAGGAGGCGGGCGACCTTTTTCTTCAGTCAGCAGAACATCTATAAGGTAATGGCCACATAACTTCATTCTTCTTTGCTACCTCCGCAAATTATCCCGAGGGGGAGGTCCGAATCTTTACTATGTAACTTACGTTTTCTAAAATGTAACTTTTCTTTTGGCTAATGTAAAAACTTCATAAAATCTTTAATTGTAAATTGGGGATTGAGAGTAAGTTACCCTCTCGAGCTCCCCTTCATCTTGGTTTGAGGTGTCTGCGATTTTGCAGCCTCTGTTATGGATTACAGTAATTTCTATGCGAGTCACCTCAGTAGTTAGGGAACAGCCCCTGTTTCATCGGCCTAGAGCCCTGTAGGTTTTTAAGTTTTCATTACCTTGGAGCGCAGTGTACGCCTCCATATTTTTGTGTTTGGGTCAGTTGTTTAACCTGTTCTTTTCCATGAAGGCCCCGTAGGTTGTGTATTAAATACCCCTGTATAAAATTATTTTCAAATTGTAAGTTGTGCCTTTCTTCCAGTTTTAACCCAGACTGCTCAAGATTCTTTCCAACCTCTCTGAACCATTTGTTCTTTGAGAGGCCAGTGATTGTAAGTTAATGTTGCTTTGGAAAACTGAGAGCCTGTTAGCTCTTTTTCAAAGTTTTGTAACTGTGAAGTGTACCTCTGGGAGGCTAGATATTGTGATTTAAGGGGCAAGTGCTCTTGAATTAGGGGATTTCTGCCCCTAACTACTAACTTCCATTCGTAAAACTGTAAAACTAGGGGCTTGAAGCCCAGAAT
The DNA here is from genome assembly GCF_040414725.1 of Anabrus simplex. Taxonomy (NCBI): domain Eukaryota; kingdom Metazoa; phylum Arthropoda; class Insecta; order Orthoptera; family Tettigoniidae; genus Anabrus; species Anabrus simplex. The sequence continues at coordinate 59,349,956 of NC_090272.1, read as the reverse complement.
CTGTAAAAATCACTAATCTTTGACTTCCCTAGTCTTGTTTCAAGATTGCTTTTGTACCTGATGTATTGTTATGTTCACTAAGTGAAAATTGTTAAGTTGTTGTTTTCTGAAAAAAATATAACCTTCTGTTCGAGTTTTAAATTAATGTTGTTATTGTAGATAGACCCATTCACCCCAGCACATTCTTTAACCTCTTTCTGTTCCACGGGTACCCCCGGAACAATTATTATTATTATTATTATTATTATTATTATTATTATTATTATTATTATTATTATTATTATTATTATTATTATTATTACTACTATTATATTAGTTTATGGCCATTTGAGACCATGTAAAGCAACAAGCACACATTATTGGAAAACTTATTTGCAGCCCAAAATCTTTTCACCCTGCCTCTGGCATTTTGGTTTTCTTTCCTCTGTCCACCCGCTATTTATTTTCTATTCGTCATGGAAGCCTCTGAAGCTGTCGATCGCTGATCTATACTTTGTTGGGTTTAGAATATCTTCCAGTTTTAACCCAGACTGCTCAAGATTCTTCGCAACCTCTCTGAAACACTTGGTCTTTGCCCTTTAGGTCTACTGTCAATTGTTTTAAAAATCTGTTTTGTCAGCCTCTTATAGTACATTCTACACAGAGGACCATAAAAGTTTTGTCTTATTTTCTTAATTGACTCAATCAATCTTTCAATTCCTTGTTATAATTCTCCCTTTCCTCGTAACCTATACGGGCCGCCCAATATTTTTGGACCAATTGTCTTGTCTCTCAGATTTCTCAGCTTTTATTAGTGCCGTCATTCCTGTCATTCGGAGGCATTCACTAGCATACAGACACTCTGTTTTGATTACTGTATTGTAGTGTCTTAGTTTATCTTTCCTTGAGATGGCTTTCCTCTTGTATAGAACAAGCTTCCTACGAAAAGCAGCGGCCATGTTCTCTCGCCTGGTATAGTTGGCTTCTCTCTCGCTAGTTTTTAGCTGTACGATTTCTCCGAGGTACTTGAAGCAAATACAGTAGAGATAATACAGGACACTCTGCGAGTTATCGAAGGACTGCGATTAGAGCTCTGTCTAGCGGCGTGACCAAGAGTTACTTACAAGGGAACGGATTTCAGTGGAAAATTCTAATCTGGTTGAGATATAGTGCACAATATTCCTACAAAGTTGTACAATGACGTAGTGAAAACGGCATGGATCACATTTAATTTTGAACGCCAACATTCAACGCCGAAGACCTGCTGGCGACGGCATTAGCGAGGAATGGTGGGGAGAGTATAAGATGACCTTGAATGCCAGCAGCACGCGATGGCTCCTGGCAACCAAGCAGTGACGTGCCGCGTTGCATTCCTCACCTTCCACCTTCCCCTCAACACTTCACTCTCTTATCAGTTCGGTAGGGCTATTGCACAACAAACGTGACTTTTCGGATGAACAGGTCGCTAATCGTTCCGACATCAAGTGTGACAATTTTATTTTGTCTGTTTCTTAACTTTATTGGCACAAAAACAATCAATGTAAAAAAAAATAATTTACAGTCAAATTATTTACAAATGTCAGAAACTGACAACGACGACGTTCAATTGGAACACCTTCCACATTTTAATGGTTGTAATATGGAAGTTTGTCTACAAAGCCGCTTTGCTGAATGTGACCACTGAGACAGGAAAACAACATCTGGTGAAAGAGAATTGTGTTTTGAACTGTACCGTAAGTAAAAACTTTATTTACATTTTTAATGGCAAAAATAGACGTGCGCTAAGACCGAACCATGATCATGATTACAGGCCTTATTTGCAGAAAAAATTGGTGATGTGCAGGTCGCCATTCGGCATGAGGAGACGTTAGTTTTTCCTGACAATATCAATGTTATAAAAACGATGAATTTGCAATATCCGACACTGACAATGAAAAAGATGCTACCGCAACACCTGCAATAAATATCACATACTAAAGAAGGTGGTTGATTATTGGTTGAACAAAGGAGGGGAAAGAAAAGGTCGTTTAAAGTCGTTCAGCACCAATTTAAAAAGCTACAGCACCAAGTGGACCTTTCTACATGGAAGCTACAAGTAGAATCTGGTGGCACAAAGGCAGAAATTTATCATTTGAAGAATTAAAATAAGGCGAGGCTGAACAACAACAAAAAACTCCATCACATACACATTACAAAATGGGCCTTGAAGAATTCTTGGCATGCTCATGATGATACCTTCCGCGCCTCAATTTTCTGTGTACGAAAGTTTAAAAATAAATTCAATATTGGTTCCAGAAAATTACGAATTTGTAATCAAAAGTTACTCAGACGATCAGCTTGATAATGCGTAGGACGTATCAATTTTTGTAGGAGAGGTATCCGAATAAAAAAACACTCTCTTTCCAAAGTGCGTTTCTAACACAGACCAAAGCGGGTGTTACGAAGAGTTCCATGCAGGACATACGCTACATTTAAAGGGGGAGAAAAACATTTTCGCAGAAGCGCCATCGTTGAACTCATTAACACACAGCTATACAATTCAGGCTTCAATTTCCGCCGATTGAGAACTGTTACCTAAACTTTTAGTTGTGTTGAAAGAAAAGGACTGTGAATTTGGCCCTATTATTAGGAAAAGTTTGTTTACAGCAGTTGATTTACTTATTTTGCCTTCACCGTCTGGGAAGTTAACTAAAAAGTTACTTCAAAAGTAATTTTAAAATTTTCAAAATATACCAGACGACAGTGTTTTACTTTAGGATTCGTGGTCAGCACAAAGTTATGCAAATATATAAGCGTAAAAATTCGCCAACAAAACTACTATTGTTGAAATTATTCCCCAGGCAACTACTGGAATGATTCAACAGTTAGGTATGGAAACAATTTGTTCGTTTTTCTATGAGGTGGTGGTGGTGATTATTGTTTTAAGAGGAAGTACAACTAGGCAACCATCCTCTATATAACACTAATCAGAGGGAAAAAATGGAAGGGATCCGACACTTCGAAAAATGAAGATGTCGGCCAAAGGAAGGCAAGGGCCACGAAGGGCGTGAAAATGAAAGACTCCCTAGCCCTCGCAAACCTAATAGCGTCGGGGTCGGAAATGAACAAGAGTTGACCAAGAGAGGTCGGATAGGATAGATGACAGTGAGAAGCCTGGCACAAGTAAGTGGAAGCAATGACAGGACTCAGCTGAGGGCCCCGTGGTCGCCAAACCACATTCCAAATTTCGGAGCCCCTAGGGCCCCTTTGAGTCGCCTCTTACGACAGGCAGGAAATACCGTGGGTGTTATTCTAACGCCCCCACCCACAGGGAGACGTTTTTCTATGACCTGATTATATCATGCAATTTTTATATTAACAGTAATTTGCCTTCCTCGAAGACAGTCGAGATTTTGTTCTGATGACCCAGAGCATAGTTTTCTGCGTCCGGCTCCATGGCTGAATGGTTAGCGTGCTCGCCTTTGCCACAGGGGTCCCGGGTTCGATTCCCGGCAGGGTCGGGAATTTTAACCTTAATTGGTTAATTTCGCTGGCCCGGGGGCTGGGTGTATGTGTCGTCTTCATCATCATTTCATCCTCATCACGACGCGCAGGTCGCCAACGGGAGTCAAATCAAAAGACCTGCATCTGGCGAGCCGAACTTGTCCTCGGACACTCCCGGCACTAAAAGCCATACGCCATAGTTCTCTGCGAAACGTAAAGAATTTCGCCTTATTTTCATGACACGGCATAAGCTCAAAAGCCTATATCATGTCAATATTCTAGAAACCCAATCATTGACCCACAACCAACTGTCTTCTCCGCGGTTTCGTAAGCTGTGGATGTATAGTTGGTACAAATTCGGTTATGTTGAAACACAACCCTCTTGCTTTTTCAACCCCGTTCAGTTTTGTTTCAAGGATGGTGCTATCCGAAATACTTGTGATATGTGTATAAAAGAAGGTGTTGCAAGGTGCTCGTGGTGCAAGCAGTCTCTTTGCAATGACCACTTTTATCTACACATCCACTATTGCAAGGATTACAAAGAGGAAAAGAGGAAAACAAAGAAAGGTCGGTTTATTTCTTTACAGTAAGGCCAAGCCCAAAACATCAAATTACGTTGCACGTTATGTTCTAATCGAGTGGGTAGAAGACTGAGGGGAAAGTTTAAAGTGGGAAACACAACGCACATGGGAAGTCGCTGGTTGATCGCCACGAGCCATCGCCTGGTGCTGGGATTCAAGGACAGATTTACCTCTCCCCACCTCCACGTTAATGCCATCGCCTGGCGGGTTTTCGGCGTTCAATATTGGCGTTCTAAATTGAAAGTGGCCCGTACGGTTTTCACTACGTCATTGTACAACTTTGTAGGAATATTGTAAACTAAATTTCAACCAGATTAGAATTTTACACCGAAATCCGTTCCCTTGTTAGCTTGTCATAAGAACGCGTGCAATCCTTTGGGAAGTTTTTGGTGCAGTTCATTCGTTTTGAGTAAGTGAAAATCAGTAAATATTAGCGTGTGTCACTGATTTATATCACCTGTCATAACGAGTGGAAAGATACATGCTGTGTTTGGCAGTAATCGTTATGAAGTGCAGAAGAATTCGCAGTTTTTCTTCCTTTCCCTCGTAACAAGAAAATGTAAGTAGATATTGTTTACGCCCTATGTTCCTCCAGTGACAAAGAGGTTTTTATAGTAGTTCCTAAACTTCTGAACTGCATGAGCCACATTGTAACTGGCTTAAAATATAATCTTATTTTTTGCATAGTGCAACAATTAACCTTTAATACCGATGCGTTGTTGTAGGCGTGATCTGTGTGTTTTGGAATGTCAGAGAAGTGACTTGGATAAGACTTACAAGAAAGAAGGGATGTTACGCTTGAATAAGAATTATAAGATCTGGTCAGACCATTTCCAGGTCAGCGACTTTATAAAACCCCGACTATACAGCCAAGGGTACGTTACATTCTTACTCAAAACATAACTATCGATAACATTTTCATGCTTTTCTTTCATCGATTCCTCTCCTCAGATTCAATACGGAATCTGTACCAACACATAATCTCCCAAAAAATAAAACATCAAATGCTACTGCCGCTTCCAGAAGGGGTAGTCTTTCCAAGAGAAAAAGACAGGAATGTGGCGATTTGTTTAATGACAAGGGACTTATTGTGGTGGTGCAATGCTTTTTAAATGAGGAAAAAGACTAATATAACCGTAAACGTTCAGGCAGGAATACTGAAAGAAAAAGAGTAATGCATGATTGAAAGAGCAAGCCCTTTTACAGCAGAGCATTTCATATCTTATATATATAGTGACATTTAGGTCTATTGTGACTGGCAAAGAATTTTATGTGACGGGACTGTACGACAAGTATTCAGCACCGAGGCTCGGCGCTAAATCAAAGGGCAGGTTCTATTTTTCTCTTTATATAACCTGTTGAAGGGTGAAGACCAACATTGTCATCTCGAGAAGAGGCAGATAAACTCATTAATTCTGCTGGACTCTCAATATCCTGGAAACATTACATTTACAACTTCCCGTAATATCAAATCTTCAGATTCAGCGCCACAACGGAAATTCTTCGACGTGTGTGTGACAGACTTAATAATATATTTAGGAAAACATAAAACAGTGAGATTACTAGGTAAAAATTCACTGTGGAATTAATTAATAAATTGACAAGAAACAGTATGCCCCGTTATTCAGAACATTAAGGAATATGGGACGTCAACTGAACCACGGGTTACGCTGTTGGGCAGAGCTCGTAATATATTCCGTGCTTGCTTACTTTTTCACTTGCTTCTTACTTGCTGTTGGATTCGGCTGACTTACCATCGCTCAGTACGCAGAGGGAGGTCGTGCGGGTCTGGATAGCTGTCTCCTCGTCGCCACGAGGGTCGTATTAAAGACAATCTAGCAATCACATAGTGGACGTCAATAGTGCTCATGAATAACGTACGTATCATTCCGTGTTAATTTTTAAGCTACGAGTTGAGAATTAGTATTAATATTTTTCGTACGAGTTTCAGTGAACATCAAGAAGTACCAGTTCAAAAACAGACAGACGTGAGGAAGACCAGCGTTGGCAGGATTATCTACCCCGAAGATATCACACATCTCACCATGCAGTACTAAGAATGAGGACCGATGCCGACGGCGTCCTAATGCCAGGATTCTAGCCTAGAAGGAAACCAGGGTTATCAAGACGTCAACGTTAAGTCCACAATTCATTTTAATTGTTATTATCTGTTCTATGTAGCTGTAATAAGTAGTTAACTTTCTTCTAGAAGGGATTATTTGTTGAACAGTAGTTTGATTAGAATTAAGCAACTTTACCATGTCATTTTCTTTCATTCTACGACGTTGAGTCTGTACTTTTCTTGAATTTTACGATTGTGATGTGCGTGATAACTGAATGTCAAGATCGTCGATTGTAGGGGTTTTAACAAGTCATGTCATCGGCCGAGTATCTAATTTAAATATCAGCCATCTGCAAACCTTTAGTAAATATTACTTTTCCATTCGATTGCTACAACATTGAGGGACGTGTCAGTGTAATATTTTTATTCTTCGGAGTTTATTTCTCCCATATTTTCATTAGGAGTTAAGCTCATCTGGCGTGCTAATGCTACGGTAGTGATACGGATAGATTTCTTTTAAAACAGATTTCTGTATTTTAAGGGAAGACATTGTTTTAATTATTACACTTACTGTATGTTTGGTTCAAGTCATTCTATGATTTTACTCGTTATACCTGGTGGTCCACCAGCCCATTACGATCCAGTTTTATGCATCATGAATCATGTGTCCCACTATCAATGCATTATGGGTACCTCGAATGAAACGGCAAAAAGGGTACAGATACGCATAACACGCACTATAAAACCGGGTGAAAAAATGCCGTTTTTCATTCGAATGTTAACGTAACCCGACTTGCAACCCTGGATATAGCAAGTTGTAGGCATATTCGCATGCGTTATTAAATTGAAGCACATGCCAAAGTATACGTCCTACTTCTGAAATGCTTAATCTTTTTCATTTTTAAGTTCACGAAAAGTTAACACCAGATATTTTGCACGTATAAAAGCTGTAGAACGTACAAAACTACCGAAGAAAACCCACAAACTGTTTACACACTTCCAAATTAAGCCAACAAACAGAGCGCGTACTTGGACTTTTATCGACAGCAGCGCTGCAGGTGGCGGAGAACATGTACACCATGTCTGTTAACATGGATTCAGAGGAAGTCGTCACACTGTTCATTTCTATTCTTCCTGCTGCACTCCTTAACAATCGCTTGTGAAGCCTAACCTAGCATATAATCACGGCCGACTGGATCCCTCGTTGCGCTCCGTGATATCATAGAGGGAAAAAAGGACAGACTTCAGCGCTCCTTACGGAGGCAAGTTGATAAAGGACAGCCATATTTCGTGTACCACCTGCTCGATATGCACCTAATGGTTTCTTAATACTACCTGCTCTTTACAACATTTTAATGTGGCACTAAGTGAATACTGCGTTTACAAATACCCACGGTAGGTGGCAGCACCAAATAGTCCAAGTCTCTCGGAATGAAGTGGCGGAAAATAGACTAGTACTGTACTACTTTTCAGTGAAAATGATGTATTGTACAGGATTGTATTTGTTAGCGGATTGCTTCTCCAAAATATTACGAGTATGAGCAGAGATCACGATGAATATAGTCACCTTCAAGTAGCACATTAGATAGGTTTCCAGGAACGATGAAGTGTGGAGCAGGTATTTCATCTCTAATGAAGGAAAAACTTCAAGCAGAAACCGGTTAAAAACGATGTTAAGGCTACTATCACTCAAAAGCAGATTTTGACGTGGGATAGGCTTCGACCACTTTGAGAACAGAGTGGGAAGTTTTTGGGGTGAAAAAATGATTTGGAGAAAGTTTACCCTTTTAATGGCGAATAAATTGCAATTAAAAAGTGGCTATTATATAATAAATAATAAAGAAAAAGACACATTCAATGGATTTGTCGAAGAAGAGGGAGTCTATAAAGAATAAATTGGATTCACCCTCAACTTGCTAAACAATTGTTGTGCTGTGTAATTCATGATTGAGGAAGACATTTACGATTCCGCTTGCCTACTTCGTGGTGAAGGCAATTCAAGCAAATGAGCTTTACCACGTGGTTCAGCAAGTTTTGAAGGCTGGAGTCCATGTTATTCGTCTTGTGACGGATAAGCATAGAACAAATACTTCAGTGTTCAAGAAATTTGGTGATAGAGAATTAAAGTCATAAAAGGTTCATCCATGCAAGTCCATGCGACAAATGTATTTGTCTTTCAATTATTTCACATCATTAAAAACATAAGATCTCAGTTTCTTGAGCATGACATGATACCTGAAGGTAGCTTAATCACTTAAAGAAGCTTCAGAAAAATCTCGTGGTGAAACCAGTCCTGAATCTAATGAGGAAGCATGTCGAACCGAGTTCTTTTGAAAGGATGAATGTGCTTTATGCTGTGCAAGTTTTCTCACCAGCCTTCACAGCAGTTTTCAGTTCCTGATGGAAAAATCATCGCACGTGACGGCAAGAGTCTATTTTTCAGAGATTGAACCTACCATACGATTTATGAAATATGTGTATAAATTCTTCAGTGTCCATGACACAAGCGACAAAACACAGCACTTGAAGGAAAATAATCCGGACAAAACTGACGTTCTTTTCCGCATCATACGAGAATCTCCAGAGGCTGAAAGAAAATTTCTGCCAATATCTTCAAGAGATACAAGAAGCGTCCAAAACTTTCAAAGAAAAGGACTTACAAAAGAAACACATCAAACTATCACTATTACTGCATTGTCTAGCCTACTTCATCAGTCACTGTCAATCTTGTGGAGGATGGACTTTTTACGTGCTGACACAGGCCTTTTCAGGAGAACTAGTTGAAGCCGTGTTTAGTGCTATAAGAATTGAAGAGTGAACAATGACATGACTGACTTACGGGCTGCTCAGAATTCCAGTTAGAGAATTCTGAAATCCGGTATTTTAATGTCCACCGATTCTGCTAGTGTTATACGCAAGCAAAATTTACTACTTTCTGCATCGATATCCTCTCCTAGACTTGACTAAACAGAATCAGCGTTGCTCCATGGATATGTACTTGACTTACTCGAAGAAATTCGTTAGCCCGCTGGGTCATTGTATGGCCTTTTGGAAACAGCTTTCCAGGCACCTGTATGTGGTTATTTGTTGCGTGTAGTGGAGGAAGGAACTGAATGCAGAACGTGTTTGAATAATGTTTATACCTCAGTTAATGCATCCCTATTGATGAAGTTGATCAGTCACTGGGATAGGCCAGTGGTATTCCCAGACGCGCTTTATTGGCCTAATTATGAAGATATTTGAATTTGTTGAGGCAATTCGAGCATACTGTAAGAACTCTTCAAGTCATTTGAAGTGTGTTAGTAGCAATAATCAACAGGAACTTCGCCAGAAACTGTGGTGGCCAAAATTGTGAAACCTCCGCTTAGTAATGAAGGGAAGTATCATATAGATAAAATTTGTAGGTTTTTGTCCATCAAAATCTCCTTTTCGAGAAGTCCTGAAGGTATAAATCTCTAGAGCACTACTTTATAAATAACCTACAACTCTTTCCTTTTTCTACATTACTTTCAGATTTTCATCTTCGCTTATGTGCTCCGAGATAACTAGGGCTGTTTGGTGCTGCCATCTAGCGACGGATTTTCCCCAAGTCGTGTTACATGTTTGAGTATGGAATGATCAGGCAGTATAAGCAGCCATCGGATGCATATCGAGCAGGCCGTGAATTTGTGTAGTCAAAACCACCGCCGTCTCGTCTCAATTGAGACGATACGACGATGGTCAAAACAACGCGAGTTGGTGCGAGAATATATGATCTGGTGATAGGGAGAGCGTGTGTGGCGATTGATCATCGTAAGTGTCAAGAACTGGAGAGTTAGATTCTCGCCTTCATGAATGCCAGCCGTAAGCTCACCGCATGGCGTCCAGTGACTCTGACAGGAAGCTGTGTATCGTAATTATCGTATTTCCATTATCAGTCTTGTTGTTGCTAGTGTTCTTAATGGGTTCGTAATATATACACAAGTTGCTTTACGTCACACTGACGGAGACAAGTCTTATGGCGTCGATAGGGTAGGAAAGGGCTACGAGTGAGTAGGAAGCGGCCACAACGGCATTATAGTGTAACTTCCCAACTTCAGCATTATGCTACAATAAACACTTCACGAATCTGATCATAAGCTGGAAAAAGTGAACATTATCAATCACTCTGCTTAATGATCAGTGCACGCCAATGTTCTGATGATGATGAAGATGCTGCTTGTTGCTTAAAGGGGCCTAAGCAGCTAAGGTCATCGGCCCCCGCCAATGTTCTTACATGACAAAATCAACCAATGTGAATTGTGTATGCAAATTTTAGCAAACATGGCTTGTTTTTGTGCTTTTACGTTTTCGGTACTTGACAACAATTTTCTGCTTAATAAATTAGGCTACTGATTGTTTCTTCCCAAATAAGTTCATTGAAAGTGTGATGAGTATCCAGCAGAGATATGCTTAGTAGCTTCTTGATCTTCCACAGATCTTCCATATCTGCCAATCATTGTCATTCCAAATGCATTGTCCATTATTATTTTAGTTATGGTGATACGCTTCGGAGTACATATTTAGGCCGTAAGTTATATCGAGAGATGGTTTGTACCAAAATCTACAGAATGTACTGGATGAATCAACATTCAATATTCCAAGTTCTAGGGATTATAGACCAGACGGAAACAAAGGTTGTTACCCATGAGTCTGGCAAAATCTGAAACTGCACTACTACTACTACTACTACTACTAATAATAATAATAATAATAATAATAATAATCGTATGGCCTCAGCTACCGTGTGCATACATTTCAATTTGACGCCATCTGGCTGTCTGCTCGTCAATTTCGACGTTCCGTTTTACTGTAGGCCCACTAGATGGCAGACCGAGTAAACCGAAACTCTATGGCGTCTATGGCTGAGATTGAATGAATTTTGTCTAGTAAACACCAAATGTATCATCAGAGATCTTTTACATGCCGACATTGTACGACATGGAGTGCCGAATGGACTTTTTTCCACCCTTCAAAAATCCGACTACCTCTGCCGGGTTTGAACCCGCTATCTTGGGATCCGGAGGCCGACACTCTACCACTGCACTGAAACGGTATAAATGAATTATGATTCTCATTCTTCAAAATAATCAATCTATATATGTATGTTGGGTACTCATCCCGAAGGCTGGTTTGGTCCTCCCTAGCTTCGCCAAAATCTGTCATAGATAGCCTAAGTGTCACTGAAGACGTATCGATATCTCGAATCCCCTCGGGAGCTAGATTTTGTTTCGAGTTATCGACATTTCTAGATATATAGAATACCGTTTTTGAGCATGTGTAGCTCATAACTGCTTATACTCTATACATTATTTTTAAGAGTAATTAAAAATATACAAACTAATTCTATTTTACGCTGTCACTTTCATTATAGCCAATATTATAGTAACTTTTAAGAAGACGGGATACAGTATTCAAACAAGAAATATACCTCGGTTAATAACTTTCCAAAAAATTCCGTTAGTCTCTTCTGTTTGTTACTGTTATCCTTTCCTCCTTTCACGTTGAAACTTCTCGACAATAACACGCAGCCGCTATTCGTAAATGGAGCTTGTTATCCGCGACTTCGGAGATGGCTTTCGTACGTGGCCGGTAATTAATTCACATCTGAGAAACAGCGAGGCTTCGCCGATTTTCCGATGATCAGAAGTTTTAGATTTTCCGTTCCTGCCATACTAGCTCTCATCATCACTGCAACTCTTTCTTCACTTTTTAACAGTTCCTCACAAACCACAAACTCCGTATTGTACATTTAATGTTGCACAAAATTCGAGTATTTTTTGCTTCAAGGGAGGAAATGTTTGCATTGACAAATCGAGAAATTCGTGTAACCGAATTTGGAGTAATAGAGAAATAAATACACGTGAAGAATAGAACAAATGGCGGGGAAATTTAAGTTACTTCGAGATACTGAAAATTCGACTAATGGAGGTTCGAGATATCGAGGTTCGACTTTATATTAGGGAAATGAGGAGAGAGGGATTTTCTTATTGCATTCCCCGCCGGGCCAGAAGTTGATATTACATATCAGTAAAGCCCGGATTTTCATGCGGTAATAAGTTAGATTGCAAACAAATTTGGTTAGTAGGAAATGCCGGCCACCCGCTGTTCCATAATGCAGAAAGAGTAACATAAATTATAGGGGTTCTGATGGACCGTACCCCTAATGTTTATGCAAACCCCATAGCATAATCGTTGTGAATGTAGACTATACTTGCTTCTCGCTTTAGTAAGTTTGCATTCTAACCTATTAGTGCATACAATTCCGGGCTCTACATATCAGTCTGCCAATCCCACTGAAATCACATTCATATTGTCAAAGCCAGTGATGAGACTGAGGCAGGTCAGTAAAAGTAACAGATTTATTCTAGTCCATACCATAGTGCACTGTAAACACTACATCTCGCAAGCAAAGGCTTTAAGTCTGTACTTTTTTAATATTAACACGATATTTGGTTTTTACACTGGATATGGAAAACAATGATAGGCTCAGTTGAAGGGTCGGGGAAAAAACAGGTAAGTCACCACTTTGGTGTAATCGTGTTAACGGTGATATACATGGAATCGTTTCAAGCTTAACTCATTTTACTACTTATCGGGATTCAGTTATTCAAAACAAAGCTATTCAAATCTAGTAACTTTTTATTTCTTTATTTGCTTTTTATTTGCTTTTTCCCGTTTTCTGAAGGAAGCTGACTTGTCTTTCATTTCCTGACTCTCCCATTTATTTTTTGTCTCGTGGTGACTTTGTCTACTACAGACTCATGGGAATAGAGGTGGATTTTCCTTAAATTTGGCATTCAAGTTTTGATTAAGGGTGAGTAGGATATTAGATAAATGCTGCTCAAGACATTTTACTAGGAGGGGTATTAAAAGTGGGTGATCTGAAATTACTAAACGTTTACTGCGAACGGAATGTGAAAGACAGCAAGCATGACCAATACATGGTTCAAAGCTAGAAAAGAAGCTGGGATTAATAAAATTCCTGGGATTATATTAAAGGCAATGGATTGGGATGTAGTGAAATATCCGAAATACTTACTTGATTAGTGTTTGCATGAAGTAGCGATTCTAAACGAATTCAGACGAAGTACAACTGGGCAACCATCCTATATAAACCCTAATCAAAAGATGAAAAGGGTCAGATCGAACCCTTTGAGGAATAAAGGTGTCGGGAAGGGCCACGAAGGGCGAGGAAACGAAAGACTTCCTAGACGTCGCGAACTTAATACCGTCGAGGTTGGAAAAGGAAGAAGTCTTGACCGAGGGAGGGCGGAGAGGAAAGATAAAGGTGACAAACCTGACATAGTGAAAACGATGTCAGACCCAGCTAACGGACCAGTCTTCGCTAACCTACGCTCCAAAAATGATATCTCCAAGGGTTACCTTTCAGTCCTTTATTACGACAACCGGGAGAACAGTAGATGTATTCCACAACCCTCACACGCAAGGGAAGATACAACCTGTGACAATAAAGTTCAGTGAATGAAGTCAGAACGGTCGATCCGGCAATACTGGCCACACGCAACGCTGCACCTGCGTAGCAGCAGGTTTTGACCACCTGCTCTCACTGTTGTTCAGTTGAGCATCGTGTGTGTGCCGTGTAAGACCTGTTTGACACAGTGCTTGTTTAGTCCGTTGATTCTAAACTGCGAACAGGAACATGAACGACCAAAAGATCAATGTAAATTTTGTTTTAAGCTTGGCAAGGCACCAAAAGAAACGCATGCGATGCTGGTACGTGTTTATGAAGATCAAGCACTGTCCTTGAGTGGTTCGCCCGTTTTCGAGGAGGCCGGGAATTTGGTTCTAACAACCCACGTAGCGGAAGACCGGCGACCGGCGTCAGTGACGAAAACATTGAGAAGGTGAGGACATTAATCACGAACGATCGGCGATTAACTGTGCGCTGATAGCGGATGAACTGCAGATTAACCGTGAATCGATAGCCAAGGCATTATCCGTATGGAATTTCTACCTGAGGGAACGACGTTGAATGCTGCACGGTACATTGAAATTTTGGCCCGTTTCATGAAACGTCTACGCAGGGTAAGACCCCAGTATACACGATGAAGTTCATGTTCTTTGTCCATGACAACGCTCGCCCACAAACAGCCAATATCGTCAAACAGTTCATGGCAAAAAAGGGGGTGGTGCTACTTGAACTTCCTCCATACTCGCCAGATCTCAATCCTCCAGATTTCTTCCTATTCCCACGACTCAAACTCGCTTTGAAAGAAAAGAGATTTGACGATATTCCTGACATCCAACGAAACGTGACGAGGTTTTTGAACACCATCCCAAAGGAAGACTTCTTGCAAAGTTTCCAGAACGTGAATCGTCGATCTCAGCAATGCATAGTTATGGGAGGGGACTATTTCGAAGGACAGTAAGATCACTGTCGTGCATTCTTCATCTATGTTGATAGTACAGAACTATTCACAGAACTTTATTGTCACAGGTTGTATATTACTACCTAGATGTGATCATAATTTTACTTTGTTTACTTTACGGAAGGTTCTGATTCAGACAATACAAAATTAATATGAAAAATTTTAACACAAATTTGAAATCCTGAAAAATCAGCAGTATCATTAAAGTAGGTGCGATAGCCATGTCAGTTTAAACTTCCTCCTACCGAGCTCGATAGCTGCAGTCGCTTAAGTGCGGCCAGTATCCAGTATTCGGGAGATAGTAGGTTCGAACCCCACTGTCGGCAGCCCTGAAGATGGTTTTCCGTGGTTTCCCATTTTCACACCAGGCAAACGCTGGGGCTGTACCTTAATTAAGGCCACGGCCGCTTCCTTCCCACTCCTATCCCTTCCCTGTCCCATCGTCGCCATAAGAGCTATCTGTGTCAGTGCGACGTAAAGCAACTAGCAAAAAAAAACCTTCCTCCTTGTTTTGTCCCTTCCAGAGAAGTCGAAAATGTCTGTTTCTTTCTCCCCCACTCATTTTTTCTGGTATCTGATGAAAGTGACGACTTAGAGGCATACAGCGGGTACTAAGGTGGAACTGTCTGATCTACGTCTGCTGTTTCACTATTATGCTCCGACATCAAAACCACTGACCCAATTGTAATTTAAATAATACAGCAAGTACGTAGGTAAATAATTTCACTTTATAACTCACGGTGGTTAAAATCCTGAAGAAAAATGCCTCTCGCTGTTAACAAAAATTATAAATGAACACATCTTGGCTTTAAAATATTAACCCTCCGTTAAACGCGCGCTCTGTTGTAACACCACTACACGCGCGCGGACTAACAGTCCGCGATTGTTTGTAAGCTTCCATTCCTTTCCTTTTACAAAAACCACCCTTCAAATTCCCCTTCATCGTACCACTAAATTTAACAAATCCTTTGTTTGCACTGCATCACGTATCTTTAACGTCTTTAATCTTCACCGTTTCGCAAGTAACACTAACTGTACCCAACTAAAGCAGTTCTTAACATCTATCTTTCTGGAGGAGTACGCAAGAGGCTGAGATCAGGCATTCTTGTGTCGAACAATCAGGAATGTGTATATTTCGAAGAAAATTGTTTCTCTGCTTTAGCTTTATATTCTTTAAACCCATGTAGTCCAGAATAACAGAAGGGCTTAATGATTTACTTTCTTACTTATTATATAATGTATGTCTTAACCTTACTGGATTTGGTATCTGTATTTTCATTTTTTTTAAAGTTTCTTGTTTAGTTTAATACTTTAATATTATAAAAATGTAGTTACTGTTTTCATAAATCTGCATTGTATTATAAGAAGACGCTGCATAAAGGGGCTTTTCAGTCTCAGTGGCATGTAAATCATGATCAATAAATTCAATTCAAATTCAATTCTTTTTTAAGGAATTCTTTATTTCTCTCTTTTGTCAACCTGTCTTACATCGTAATTATTTATTTTGATTTTATTTATGTAGATACATTTATATATAATCTACATTTACAAGAATATTTCAGTCCTTTAGGATAAATTAGAAGGTATCATCTGCAAATCACAGGACTCAGCAAAACTAATTGTAAATTAACAATAATTGGTTATTAATTTACTTCTTGGAATAAAACTGTAATCGTTACATTCTATTAATTGATGTATATCGCACGGAAGAAGTCACGACGCGACGTCGTGATGTTCTTGCCACGGAGTAAGTGCATTTCATTTCATCCTCCTTATCAACGCCCGACTTCGTGTAATTATAGAAGGTAATCATTGAGGGTTTTGATCCATCTGAATCGTCATCAATAGAATGGTCTTCATGGAAAGTAGATAGAACCAATAAAACTTTGTCTTTTCTTGACTGTATGATAAAATGGTATATATAGCGATTTGTGCATGTTACGATTTCTTTTAGCATTTCGTCGGTAAAGAACAATTGCGTCTCAGTATTCTTGGCAACTCCTACTACTCCAGGCAAGTGCTTTATAATATTATGTTCAAGTTGCCTAACCCTTCCATTACGGTTCATTACAGGCCGATGATTCCACTTCGTCCCGTCCATTCCTCCATACATTTCATGCTACTCACTTTCAGCCACGTCCTCTTCACACGTGGACTGTTCGCTCTCAGAATTATGATCACTATCGTTTACGACGTCCCGATCACTATCATCACTTGCACCAACTTCATCGTCGTTCAACGACTGCTCGATTTGATCCATAACTCTCGGAATAAATCGCACCGACTCCTTGGAAAGAGGACGCAAAGTAATTATTCATAGCTCATTTCGTAATATCATGTTTATCCCACTATGAATAATCACATGTAGAAAATATATGAAAATGAGCCCACTACTACACTTGTAGGTAATAAAAGTTTATCATTTTATAATAAATACTCGCTTTCGCTCGTTGGGGGCTGCGCCCCCAAACCCCCAATTCCTCTATATTACAAGTGGTCTTATGGGAAATTACTGTGAGGAATGGGTACTTCGTTACGGAAAACGGATTGTGCCACCAGACGGCCCATTTATTTGCGTATATTTTTGGTCCTATAATATTTTCTCGTACCGTATATTCACGATTTATAGCAAAGATAGCGTTAAACGTTTGGACGTGGTGCAAATTACGTACGATTCTCACAAGATATGAAATATTTTCCTAACGTAAAGGGGAGTTATAGTCTTGAATCTTGGTAGGTTTATCGTAGTTGAAACGCTCTATATTTACGTTCTTATATGTTCTGTCGTATCTGCATCGAGTTAGGGAAAGACTGGTGTAGAACCTTGGATTAGGAGTACAGTGTTTACGTATTACTTCCGTTTTCCATTTTTACAGGGTTCTAGAATCATGCATTTTGCTCACATATGATCCACGAACGTTCCAACGAGCCTGCCATATTTCATGATTCTGTCGGTCTTATAAGTGTGTAAAACAGTAACATTAATTAGGGAAAATGTAAAAAAATGGACGTCAAATCTGAAAAAGCAGCTCTATCCAAGTCATAAGGGATCAAGATACGACTAAAATTCCCGGGACCGAAGTTGTAGATCTCTTCATGATGGGATCCGAACGCCTGGTCGATTTGGCCGTAAGACTTACAGTTTAGCCACCAAAATCCTCGAAACGTTAGTTATCACCATCATGAAAACTGCTTCCAGATTTCGATAATTTCTGGAGATAAAAACGTTAAACAATGCAACTCTTTCGAATTTCTCCCTCGGTTGCAGGCCAAAGTTGTAACTGCGACAAATATTAATTTTCTTGCGCACGGCAACACATCGTCCACAATTTAGTTTAAAAGAAGGGAAATAAAAATGACAAAAAATCAACATTTAGCCAGGCAATGTGCATGCTAAATAGTGCATGCTTTCATTTGGAAATTTATTGCGGGCAAACGGTGCGTCGTATCGTGGTACGGATTGCGGCGTTAGACGACCCGTTTAGTCGTCTACAGTACTGTATTAGGCGCCTTCTCGTATCCCGCATATTTATACCATAGAAAGAGGTGAACGTTTCGACCCATGTCAAATTTCGTCCACTTTTCAAAAATTGAAAAATAATTTTGCCAACTTAGCAGACAGCTTCAGTCTTGAAACTTTGCAGGCAGGTTGACGATGAAAGGGCCTATATTTTGGTTATTGGAGGTTTTGCAGTATCTCAACGGGCTTCGCCATAAATTGCTTAAGAATCATAAATTAGGCCGAAATTTCAATGGTGTTTCCACATGTACCCTCCGTTTTCCCATACTTGCAAGGCAGCTAGAATAACGAAAGTCGGTCTACATATGGCCAATGACGTTGCCAAGGAGCGTCCTGAATTTCGTTCATCTATACATCTTATGAGTGTGTGAATCAGTAAAATCATTTATGGAAATTTAACACAAATGACCAAAACCGGGGAAATGAAGCTCAATCTAAGGTAGAAGGAGTCGAGATACGACAAAAAGTCATAGGACCCAAGTTGTAGATCTCTTCATTTTAGGGGCCGAAAGTGCAGTCCGTTTATTGATAACAATTACCGTTTAGCCACAAGAGAGCTCGAAACGAAAGCCTGCACCGTGATTTAATTTGGCTTAATATTTCGAACTTTTTAGTGGATGAAATATTAAATATTTTAACTTTTTGCAATTTCTACGTCGGTCACAGGCTAGGAGCTAGAACTTTGCCAAATATTAATTTTCTAGGGCACTGCATGACGGTATCCGCCATTTTGTTTGGGGGGAGGGGGGCAAAAATTTAAAATTTAAATTTTTTGGAATTTTTCCGTAGGTTACACGCTAATAGCTATCACCTTGCCAAATTTCAAGTTTCTAGCTCATGTCGAAGTGGGTAAACATTTATGTCAGTGAGTGAGCCATGCGGCTTTATATATATAAGATTAAAGGAAGTGTGGATGACTTTCCAAAAGAGTGAGTAAGATTAACAACTCACCAATACACGCCTGCGGACTGAGACTCCGCAAGTCTACAGTTGACAATAGAAACTTCTGTAATCAACAGCTCGGCTATTACTCAGACATTTTCACGCCGTCACAGCCTTAGTATTATTGCAGAAGGAAGCTACAAGAAGGCAGCCCGTTCTGCCTTGCTTTTTCGGCCTATGATTCCAAAGAATAATAAAGTGCGGACTCTCACTCCGCGGCGCGTGTAACGGAGGGTTAACAATGATACATAACATGGGCTATATAAACTAGGATATTACAACCTAGAGCACGGACATAAGAATATATAAAATTATAACCAAAGGAACCATTCTTCATCTAGTGTTTCAGTTTACTTTCAAGAGATTTTTCCAAAATTGTCATTCTAAAATTCTTTGCTCATGTTCTGTGAAAAGTAAAACTATTATTGTTCATCATATAAGTACACAACCCATAAACTGGAGTCCTGTATGACCGTGGATGAAGATCGGCGATTCAAATACGAAGTAGCAGAAGCCCAGCCATACCGGCAAACCACCAAATGTTTCTGTGGAGCGGTTATATACTACAAACCAATACTGTGTGAAAAGTCAAGCCGAGCATGTTTATGTTCGTTCCTTTCTGTACATATCAAATCTGTTCTTTTTGGTTTCTGATTTCCCTTTTTTGCCGTAGAATCGAACTGCCACTACCAAGAACAACATAGTCATACGATATAGTGCATCTTTAAGCTTCAATCACTTTCAATAAACTAATGTTATTTCAGTTATTATACATTAGTTGTTAATTAAAATAGTTTATTGCACTGTGAGTATAAATATGTACAATATTTAAATTATTTAGACGAATAATAGCCTATATACCCCCATCCCCCCCTTATGACATTTGTTTGGGTAGTTCCTTCTACGTCGCGCCGACACAGATAGGTCTTATGGCGATGATGGGATAGAGAAGGGCTAGGAGTCGGAAGGAAGTGGCCGTGGCCTTAATTAAGGTACAGCCCCAGCATTTGCCTGGTGTGAAAATGGGAAACCACGGAAAACAATTTCCAGGGCTGCCGACAGTGGGGTTCGAACCTACTATCTCCCGAATACTGGATACTGGCCGCACTTAAGCGACTGCAGCTATCGAGCTCGGTCGTTATGACATTAACCATATAGTTACTAGTTACTAATTGCAAATACCTATGGACACAATCAATATCTCGCTTTAAGGACACGTAAGGACAAGATGTAAATTTTGTACCACAAGAGAAAAAATACATATAAAACTGTAAAAAAAGGTCACGAAGTCTCAAGAATTCGTCTCTTATAACGAAATGGCACAGTAATTTGTAAGAAAGTAAAAGAGACATAATTTCTGCACGTATATGTCCACATTAATTACACGATACTGAACTGCCGCATTTGGCTGTAATCTGTCAGTTATACGGTGATGTTTTTTAGGCTACGATATACAGACAGGAAAGACTGGTCAAATACGAAATTTTCGTCAGAGTACAAATGTTACATTATGTTCAGTAGCAAGTCAAAGTCGAACAGAGTTTGAACCTTTTTCTAATTATTATTATTTTAATTATTATTATTACCTAATAATTCCAAATTGATTAACGCTCTAGCTCTTTAAATAATGTACCTTACTTTTATGAAAATGAAATTTGTTGGAAATGTGTATCGATAAAAGGGGGCAAAAGTTTCACAACGAGGTTGATATATTCCATTAATTGGTAAAATGCAGTAAAATTACATTATTGAAACATACATGCTGTGAACTGTGATAAATTTCCCCAAAGATTAGAACCACCTTAACTGAGAGAGTAGGGACTGTAGAATATGCTGATGAAATGTGTTTGACGGTTAATATATTCTAAGTAATAACCGCCAAATAAGGGAAAATTAATAAAAACTGAACCTGCAACCAGCCTAAATATAAATAAAAGCTTTTACAATAACTCGAAATTAATGGTATCGCCGGAAAATAAATAAATATTACGAAGTTATCTGATGTAATAGCGTACGCAAACCATAGAGGAAGCAATATCGAACCAACTACAATCAGCCAAATGAACAACCGCACTCCCCTTGCGAGTGGATTAGGGAAAGTAATGACACATCACATTCTATGATCCGTAAATGGTGGAGGAATCACTAATGTGATGTACCCAGACACACACTGCCGATTATGTGGCGTAACAGTAACCATTTTATCATCCTAAAGCAGAGTATTTAAAGCACATTCTCGTCAAGGGATTGTCTGTTACTGTCGTATTAATAGGGACCATCTATTTTACAAAGGTAGTGCACTATACGAGAACACAATGTGTTTTCAAGTAGAAGTATGTTGGCTATACTAATGGATAATGGAGTTAGGATTCGATTATTACAGTAAATATAAGCCATTTATGTTGGCGATCGGGTTACAGTGAAAATAAAAAGTGGAATGAGTTCTTGGATCAAAGTACTTATCCGCGCTAGACCGTGCTTTAACCCTAGAACAGCCGAACGTCGTGCTTGCGACGCGATATATCACTAGAATACCAACGTCACATGCACGACGCATAGTACATACATTCGTTAAATCAGAGATAACATAAATTTTCTTCCACTTACACGTACGCTATTATAACAGGAGACATTGAAGACAAACTTCAAGTCTCTCATCACACATTCCTCACTAGCCGCAAATGACACAGTCAAGGTCAGGGTAGGTATAAAGTCTGCAGCCCTTTCCTTATTTCCTTGTGGTCTCAGTTGCTAAGTAACTTTGCGCCCCTTCGCTGTTGCTGTTACTTTCTGCGAATTCCTTTCGTTACCTTTGGACCGATTATTGAATTTATTTTTTATATGTTTTTTCATTTGAAGTGTAATTGTGAGGTGCATCACTTCTAGAGACCTATCAGGACTGACAGGAAAATAAAACTTTTCGAGAATGACTCCGAGTAGCGCTCGGTGGCTGACGGAACAGTGTGCAGCTCGGCACTTTTAATTCTTTAGTGTTTTTGGTTCTGTGTTTACCTTTGAGAAATTGATACCTTTAGAAACCAGAAGAAATTTAGCGTGTTCCATATAGGCCTATAGTGATTTTTAAAAATGAGTGTCATTTATTATTAAAAAGAACTTAAAAATATAAAAAACTTACTTTGTTTTCCAAAAGTTTGATCACCTGTTACTCACCAGCTAAGAAAGTAAATTATCTAATACGTATATGAGCAATGAGTAATTTGGTGTGCAGCATGTCTAACTTTTTCTGCTTAAGCGTGGTTAAATTTGCTAAAAATAATTGTGCAATGCATAAGTAAATGGCCTGGTATTTAGAGAAAAACGCTCGGCACTTCTAGGATTAATCTTTCATCCTTATAATTCATAGAACATAAAATGCAGGCTAGCAAAAGCAAGGAAGGCTATTCGTAAGAAAAGAAATTGGTTCACCTCGAACATTTATATAGGAATTCAAAAATATATTTTTGAAGACTTTTGTCTGGAGCGTGACGCTGCATGGAAGTGAAACATGGACGATAACTACCTCAGAAAAAAGGAGAATAGAAACTTTTGAAATGTGTCGTTACAGAAGAATGCTGAAGGTGAGATGGGTAGATAGAATCACGAATGAGGAGATACTGAATCGAATTGCTGAGAGCAGATCGATTTGGATAAATTTGACGAGAAGAAGACATAGAATGATAGAATAAATCTTAAGACACCCAGGACTTGTTCAGTTTGTTTTAGACGGAACTGTAGGTGGTAAGAACGGTAGCGGTATTACAAGCAGAATCGAGCAGATGTAGGAGTGGTGGTGGTGGTGGTGGTGGTGGTGATGACTATAAGAGTATGTACAACTAGGCAAACTCCCTCTATTAACACTAATCAGAGAGAGAAACTGGATCGAATCCGACACTTCGAAAATGAAGGTATCGGCTAAAAAAAGACAAGGGTCACGAAGGGCGTGCAAATGAAAGACTCCCTAGGCCTCGTGTATTCTAATATCGTCAGGGTCGGAAAAGAACAAGGGAGGTCAGATGGGAAGCTTGTGGAAGCAACGCCAGGGGTTGAGTGGTCGCCAACCCACGCTCCCCAGTTCAGAGCCTTTGGTACCCATTTTATTCGCCTCTTACGACAGGCAGGGGATACCGTCGGTATTATTTTACCGCCCCCGCCCACAGGGGAGCAGATGTAGGATGTAGTAGTTGCATAGAAATGAATAGGTTAGCACATGATAGGATGGTAAAGGTAAGGGTGTATTCTGCCTGAATGCAGGTCCGAATCTCCGCAGAGGTGTGCCTGAGCCGGAGTTTACGCACGGTAGGGTGGTGAGTTCCTTTCCACTCCTCCATTCCCTTATCCCCCACCAACAGCGCGTGGAAACCCATCCAAATCTTGACCACGCCCAATGTTGCTTAACTTCGGAGATCTCACGGAATCCGCTGTTTCAACACGGCTACGGCCGTTGGCTGATAGGGTGGTATGGAGACTAACTGTCGGGTCGGGAATACAAAACTGGAAATGTTGTGTACAAAATATTAAACGTACGACACAAACAACCTTCAGTTGATAGGCACAAATTAAATATCTATAAATTTACAAGTGGTTTCCCACTTCTCCTCCAGGCAAATGCCGGGATGGTACCTAACTTAAGGCTACGGTCGCTTCCTTCCCACTTCCTTGTCTATCCCTTCCAATCTTCCCATCCGCTCACAAGGCCCCTCTTCAGCATAGCAGGTGAGGCCGCCTGGGCGAGGTACTGGTCATCCTCCCCAGTTGTATCTCCCGACCCAGAGTCTGAAGCTCCAGGACAATGCACTTGAGGCGGTAGAGGCGGGATCCCTTGCTGAGTCCGAGGGAAAAACCGACCCTGGAGTGTAAACAAATTACGATACGATACGATAAATTTACAAGTTGGACACAAATTTGTGTCTTGAAATGATTCTGTCGAATAATATATATACTATTTAAAAAATATTGGGATACACGACACAAACTAAAGTATAAGTACTGCACCTGTCCCGGGCTCGACAGAGTGCTTAATATAAAAGTTTACTTCACAACTATCTCGGTGGATGGAAATCTTCTGGATGAGGGACTTCGCAAGATCAAAGCCGGGCGTCGAAGTCCCATCCTCCCTACTTTCACTGGCACAACGGCTACGCTCAAGAGCATACGGGTCAATGGTTCTGTTCGTTAAATAAGGTGGGCACTTAATTTAAATATTTTGAAAGTAGGGTGCTATAGTAAGAGGAATAAGCTAATCTACTGAAAGATAAGAATGGATTGTTCCCAATTCAAAAACACAATTTTAATTAATGAGAGAGTCACATGAAAATATTTGCACAGACGAGAAATGGTATATAATTGCCTGCGTGGCAATTTTAAACACTGAATTTTATCATATGAGTAATGTCATTAAATATTTGTATCAGTCTTAGTCACTTTTGAATCACAGAAGACAAAATATAAAATTAATAAAGAAACTTTACCCCATTGAAATTCGCATATTACGTCACCTTCACCTTATAATGAACATCAAAATGCATGCTGATAAATTATATTTACAAAGTTAAATTTACATATTAATGCGACATGGCTGATTTACGTGCTAAGAATGTCATGGAATGTACTTATCATTTTCTGTGTGTATCCTGCTGTCATCTGAGGGCTTATGGACTTAGTTATCCACAACTGACGTCTCATTAACACGAAGTCCTACGTTCATCTCCTTCGGGGTTGATTCCATGGTATCTTGATCTGCTTACTCCTACTGTTGGAAGTTTTGCATTGTCTTCAAACAGAAATTTCACAGGCACACAGGCGCGTTCTCGTATTTATGAATCCTGGGTTCGACGAGCTCTCACATACATGCGAACAAATTAGGAATCGGTTATTTGAAGCACAGTTGATATTTCTTCGAATAACATGATATTAATAGATCCACTCATAGACTCGAATGGACTACTCAAGTAGCGGTTACTGTCCCTGAAGATCGCTATTTGACTCTCGTTCGTTATAGAGAGAAATGTTTGTTTAATTTGTTCCTACATTTGTTCCACCATAAACTGTTCATTTTATGGGGCATTTCCTGGCTAATCTGACAACTTTTACTTGTTAGGCTATTGTCTCCTACAACTGCACATACCTTAATCACAGTACAATAACTACTGGTTCTCTATAGTTAATAACTCACTACGTCGTGACGATTTTTGTAATTTTACCAGTTTTTTCTAAACATATTCATGTTTAACCTGCAAAAATACTGCTTATCTGCATTCCCGTAATATATATTGGGATTAGTATTTCATATATCCACACACCACAACTATCACTTCACACAAGGAAAATGTAACTGCACTAGGAATGCGTACCAGATCGACGTGGAGTTTACCTCTGTCTAACGCAATATCGAAAACATTGAGTTGTTGAGAGTTGTCCTGGTGTCCTTATATAGAAGACACGGGTCGTCAGCTATGGAGAGGGTAAACTTCGCTCCATGGAGAAAATCGCTCCAATAATAATTGTCTCTCAGGGGTATAGATATTCATTTTGTAGATCTTGACGTCCTCAATTCACTAATCTACTTTCCTTTAAATCGCATCGCAGGTTTTCTGGTAATCTCTCAAGAGTCCTCATGCTTTTTGGAGCGCGAAGAGGAGGGAGATGGGGACTCCCCTATTTCGGTCGAGGTAAGTGCTAGAAAGAGATGATTACCATCACCACACGTCTGTGTAAGGTACGTCTTTAAGATAGCGCTAGATTAGTAATCCATTTTCTCACATTATCAAATATTGCAAATTTTTCTGAATTCATTGAGTGCTTACTTGTAGATTTCTTAAGCTTGTGGCAAATTTTTATTATTATTATTACTTGAGGCGCGAAATTTGTGGGTTGGTATCCAATAATGTGCAGGATAATCGGTGAGAATAACCAGTTCTCAAGTTAGAACCCTGTAACGTTAACTCCGCCTCCTGAGATAGGCAGTAGTTGAGCGCGGCGTCCTACTTCACGCTCGCTTGCATGATAGATAGCGTAGTTCCAAGGTCTCTCTGTGCTGAGAGCTCTCCCTCTCGGTTCGCGCAATTAGAGCTCCAAATTTGGAGTTTGCGCAGCGTCACTAGTATCGCGGACCGGGAATAAGATGCTTGTTACAACCAAATATTTCGTAGAATGACGAGAAAAACGGCACATATGATTCGTTGGGCATCGTGGCATGTCCCTTGGCTTGGTATTGAAGGTTACAGTACAGAGTCTCAGAAGAATAGTATTCTGTGTGAATATTATTGTCGATATTAGTTTTAGATGCATGAAAGTAGTCAGCAGGTTAAGGCGAAGTCTTAGAAAGGCAATGGTAGTCCTTGTAGCAAATGGGCACGTCCTGAGGTGAGACCTCTCGGTTTACTTTAGTCTACCTGTTCAGGACACATTCAAAATAGGCAATAGCACTACGTGTCTGATGTATGGTATAAGAAACCACTATACAGCGATCTGTCTTATTTTTTTCTTTCTTCGGGGAGGCCCTCGAAGCCCGCATCCCCGCTTGGTGATAAGCTCAAATCTACATCGCCTCAGATATGTTTTTAGTTCTAAGAAGAAATGGATAGCAGGGAGGATTGCGAAGTGACACTACAGGAATATCGGCCTGTTTCCATGTCAGACATGCTATCAGGCAGACTTTGTTTTGATAATGTGGAATTGAGGCGTGGTATTAAGGGTCAAGACAAAACCACATAGGCGGAAAGAGAAAGATGCCTACAAGTTAAACCTGACCTGCCTTCTCCTGTTGGGTCTCTTCTTTATATAGTAGTCTGAGTCTGAACAGTTATGTCAGCGTTACTGCCTGTTCACCGGTCCGAATTCGCTGGCAGAAACTGGAACGTTCCCCACAGCGTGCCTAATTCAAATCCGACACCACAACAGGAAGTGTATTGTTTCAAGTATTTGGAATGTGTGTTCTCTCAGGACGGTAGTATAGTATGTAAATTGGAGTCAAGGTGTAACAAAGCTAAGGCAGTGAGCTCGCGGTTGCAATCAACGGTAATCTGAAAACTCTCTTTACAGCGGTCCGTTTTCAGATAGAATTTCCTGTCTGAGAGTGAAAGATCGGTGTACTCAGTATATGATTCATAGCATGTGAGTAACAGACTTGAAGGTGACCTGACAGCAGTTCATTTTCTACACTACTGTCTGGTTAGCGTTTCATTTATCTTCCTCTACATTGGCAAACTCAAACATTATAGATGTTTTTGCATCAAGTGGAGCAACAATTCCAATGAATTAGTTTTTATAGCTGTCAATATTTTACCTAGAACAAATTTTAAGGAGCAAAAAAGACATGTTTTATAATATCATTGTCTTCCATCACCATAAACTGTTCATTGTCAGACCCATTCTAACTAAATTATACCACTTTGAGTGACTCTCTTAACTAATGGTGTTTTAGCACGCAACTATTTTATCTTGAAGAATATAATATGAATGTAAATTTTTACTTATATTTTTTTAAATTTTCAATACATTAAATTCTAAGTCAATGTTATTGTTAAGAAGCTGAAAACGGCCTAATGAGGCCGAAACATGTACTGTTACTTTTAATTTGATGTTTTTGCATTCTTGAGTTGTGAATACATTTGAATGTATTGATAAAGTGGAACAATTATACTAGAAGATTTTAAATTTACATAGACATGAAGGAGGCGAGAAGGATTTCTGATAAAAGCAGGTGGGGACAATGGCGGGAGAGTACTCGTAAGGAGATAAAGTTTAAGTTAGGAATGAACTTGAAGGACATATCTATCCGTGCCGGGAAAACTAAACAGTTTAAAAAGAAATATACATGTAATTAGTACTTGTTTACACTATGCTTGTCCAGTGATTAGCAGCCCTACTTGCCCTGTCATCTGTATTAAGTCTCGCCAGGAACTGCAACAGTTGCTGGCGAGACTTAACGTTTACAGTGCATTATGTCTTCTGGTACGGGCTTGAATAAATGTGTTACTTTCATTGACCTGTCTCAGTCTTACCTTTGGCTTTGACAGCACGAAACTGACTCAGGTATGAGCGATGCCATTCCTTATGCAGCCAGTCCCTGTTATGAAAGGTATGAAAATATCGCTCATAGGGTCGGATGGCCTTTTCTTTGCTGGTCATGGTGCTCCATGTATTAGTTACCCCCACCCCCCTTTGTTTACTCAAAAGAGCTTCTTTGGCTAAAGTTGGAGCGGGTGCTGCTCTTGGGGTAGAAGGTCTTTCTTGACTTCAAGCACGACCGAAAAGTACGAAACATACATCGAATTCCTTGCAACATCCTCTTGTTCCTTTTTCCAATTTCTCTTGCTACTTCCCTTATTACTTTTGGTGGCACTATCCCTAGGAGTGGTAGGATCTAATTTACTGGATTCAGGGTCCCGTCACGAGAAACCGGTAGTAAAATCTCCCATCTGCCACTTTTTATAGGTTCGAGAGGGATTTCGGTGCTATTTGTATCGTATACATGGATATTGGTCAGTTAAACAGCCAGACACCCTTCCTAACACAAACCTCATGAGAAGAGATATAGGCTGGACACTATGGCATGATGGAAAGTGTAGAGCGTTCCGCAAGACTTGTGTTAAGATGAACACAAACACCTAGTCCCGGAGCCAGATGAATTAACCAGCACGGGTAAAATATTCGTCTAGCCGAGAATTAAATCTGTAGTCGTCTGAGCCGATGGCCACCAGTAACACTTAAACTAGCAAGTACGATAAAGTTAAGCTGGGACAGATGTTTTTTCGTGGGATTGCTCCGTCGTAACTAGGAAAAGAATCGAAATATTTCATTTAATTATCTCGTACAATTCTATGTATTACTTGAATTCCGTAAATCTGCTTTTTCCTGGGATTTTTCTATGATACGGACCATTATCTGACTGTATTGAAGTAAGTATCTCTAGGCCTAGGATAGAGAAAGTGAACAATCCACAGGATGTGTTTTGAACGGATAATTTTCGAGAACACAGGAAATAAATCAACAAGCATGCACAGCTCTCTTTATTTAAGAGGCTAAGGTGACGTTATTTATAAACAATTCTGGAACATACGTGACTGAAGTGGCGAGCAAAACCTTTGAATGTAATAATAACCAGTGCAGCAGTTTTATATTCTATAAACAATATCATTTAGCAGGCGGGTAAATGTGAATGCAGCCCACACAGTACAATTTGCTGGGGACTCATATTCTTGCATTCAAAGCAGGTAGCTTTGACACGTTTTTTAGGAGAGTTTATATGGCTGTAGTCAAAGAAGATAGAGAAGGAGAGAGAGACCACTTCCCTTGAAGCGAGAATGTAATTGTGACAGATTTAGTCTTCATTTTAAATAACTTGGAAAAAGAAAGTAAAATAAAAGAGTGGAAAAGGATCTTGGAAAAAAAGTGCTGACGTTTGTACATTTTCTTTCTTCTGGCGTTCAATTCAAAGAATTGACTCGCAGAATTATTACAGTACATTAACTCAAAATGCCCAGTATTTACATATTTGACTTGCTATGCTGGCATAATGAAAGGAAAATTTCAAGAGAGAGAGAGATCTTCTTTTACTTCTGAATGCTCAGTAATTATAATTGAGAGAATCATTAAAATGATTGCTGTTCTATGGACGTCTCAACAAAGTTCCGTTTCGTGTGAACGAGCACATTTATACAAACCGTTTCCTCTCTTTTACCTTTCATCTGTCATGTATGACTTAAAAAGGAATGGCAGTCTCTGTGACTCCTTGGTGACAGCAGAACGAAAGAAAGTTCGTCTTTATGCGGCCTTTCGACTTCAATAGCGAACTGTTGGAATCACATACTAGATACATGAAACGATTAAACAGTTTTGAGATTTGAGTGTGATGTGAATGCGTAAATGAAGAGACGGATGAATGAATGATTAAGTATTAATTTCATAGTTAAAGGACAGAAGAATGGATTAATAATTTAATTCATAAAGTGATGATTGTCTTGATACGAGGGATAATTCATGTATGGAAAATATTTTAAGCACGAATATGTTAGGATGCAAACGTATCTGAGCAAGGCGCAAGTATCAACTTGCCCTTCAACAGGCATGTAATAGAATTGCATATATTTTAGGCTCGCTAATATTTATGCAAATCGCACAGCAGAACCGTTGTGCGTCTGGAGGACATTTTCGCCTTGTTTAAGTACGTTTGATTTTTAACCTATCAGTGCCTAAAAAATCCTTTTCCTATTCATAAGGCAAGGCAACACACTTGTTTTTTTTTATATTGAAAACATTTCTCAGCAGACAAAGTACGGGTTTCTATACTACGAAAAACGTCAAATTAAACAATTTACTCAATTGTGCCGAAAATTGAAGGACTAAAGGGCCCGTAAAGGTTTCAAATTGTGAGTCTTGAATAGCTCTGTTAATCTGAAATGCATATTTCGAAAATCACTTCCGGCCTAAATGCAGTTCCGGAAAAACTTCCTAAAATCACTTACACGTTTCCTTTCTTCATAAAATCCTAGCCAAATTAACTTATTCACATCATTCTTTGTGTAATGTGCTCCTTGGTTCAATATCCACAGGCGTTTTTTCATTTCTTCAATTTACTTTTCCATTCACTTCCTAGCTAAATTAACTCATTTACATCATTCATTCTGTAATGTGTTCCTTATTTCAATACCCTCAGGCATTTTTTTGGAGTTTTTGAAAAATGTCCACACCGAATGTAATTAAAAGGGCTTAAGTTAAATCCTGCATTGACTGACATTAGCGCCCATAGTGGTGCTTAAGTGAAACAACGCATTGACTCACATTAGCACTCGAAGTGGTAGAAAAAGGCAAACTGCTAATCTAATCGACTGGATAACGATGATTAAGAAAAGGACTAATTTTTAGGAATAAATAATGAATATATTCTCATACTTTATTACATTCCATTTACCTAAAATTCGTAGCTCATATCCCTAGGATGTTTTCAACATTGAGTTGCTTGCTTGAAGGGCTAGAACTGTGGATTTCCTGTTTAGGCGGGCTGAGTGGCTCAGACGGTTGAGGCGCTGCCTTTTGACCTCAATTTGGCAGGTTAGATCTTGGCTCAGTCCGGTGGCATTTGAAGGACTAAATTCCCGTCCTTCGGAGTCTCCAAAAACCGTAAAAGCAGTTAGTGGGATGTAAAGTCAATAACATTAATATTATAGCCTTTAATTTCCTGAAAATCTTCCAGCACCAAACATGTAATATCTATGTTTGAAAGTACGTTACATGAACTTCGTAATGTTACCGGTAGAAGGAGTACGGGTGCGTAATGAAAGTAACCAATGTCAAGTGGAGTCCGTGCATCTTAGTCCGAGCGACTTGAATCTTGTGAAGTAGCCATTTCGTGGGAAGCCTCTTGCCAAGAAACAAGATGTCGTGTGAGCATTTCGTGAGGCAGTGCACATTGATGAATTCCATGCAGCCGATGGTAAGGTAGGGGGCGCGAATTTCGTCCCCTTAGCAGATTTGGACTTGTAGAAATTCAGGAATATTACGTACAAAGCTAGAAATTCGTATATATATTATTGAATATATACTCCACTTACGGGAAAGTTACAATGAAACTGTTATAATGTAAGGTAGTCAATATCTTTATAAATAAAATCTAAAAGACCATGTGCCTGTACATTGAATATTTTGGCGAAATTTTTGTTCAGTTTTCCGTTTCAGGTGTAATAACGACCATCTGCATATATTTTGGCTTTGATGTTTCTGTCTGTCTATATATTGAAAACTACTGGATATATTTCTACCAAACTTCATATTTAGAATACACCTACCCTTGGGTAGGTCTTAGGGCCAATATTGTTCCTAAATCCATGAACTGACTGGGTTTTTAAATGAAACTCTGTTTTTACACTCCCACAAAATATACAGAACGAAACTTAATGGAATTCTACATGCTGTCATGTCATTCCATGCTGGGTTACATGGTTTTAAGTAAAGAGCCATTTTGCTCTTTTCGATAGAACATATAATAAGAGAGGTTTTCGTCAACGATTGGTATCATGAGTGTTCAGCCACAGTGACATTCCCGGTTTCAGATGAACAACAATAACCGAGAAGTATAGAGAATTACGCAAAACTTCAGACCAGGAACTGTACCATTCAATAAACTATGTGATCATCCTCATTCTGACCCCACTTTGTTCAGATTTATTGCACTTCACGTTAGACTACTGCCACTTGATTTTGTTAAGAATATAAGTTTAACACGCCATATTGAACGTTTATATACAGGGATGTAACTTCGCATATATTCATGAAAAAATCATGAAATCTATTACCAATTCCCGTGCGAAGAACGAGTACATATGCTACTTTGACACAAACATAAACACCACAAAAACGAAACTACCAAAAATGTGTTCATAATAAACAAATTTATGAAAATTAATTCTAACCTTACCAAACACTTTCCCTAACATTAATTATTTGAAGGCCATTTATGAAAATGTTTCTTTAGTGTACCTTTTAACATAGTATTTCAGCGTTGCTCATGGAATATTGAAGGCTTTACTTGCAAGTTTGTGACCCATTATCTTGTCCCTCACTGCCGTAATAGCGTTTTCCATAGCCTCCTTATCCAACTCGCGTTTTCCAATCTAAAAACAATAATAAAGTTCATAAATAAACAATAAAATGAAGGGGACGAAATTAGGAGCGGAGATGGAATTTGGCAACCCTACCTTATATTAAGTCTCCCTCATTGATGGAACCACAGACAACCTACGAGACTACTTTAAATGATGTTAAACAGCTGGTTCGGTACCTAAAATGATTGTATACATGTTGTACGAAATTAAAACAAACAACAATGATTTCAAAATGGCATGTTTCTCCTCTTACCTTTTCAGAGATTCCGGCATCAGAATATCAGCAATAATGTTCGGCCAAAAATTGGTCTGAAAAGGGAGGACCTCCGCTAATCCCTGCTGTTCCCCCGCATCCCAATGTATATGCTCAAACTACGCCCATCGTCATGCTTGTACTTTCACACTTCAACATTTTCAGCAGATCAGTTTTTCAAGCAGGAAGTGTCCTCATACGTTACAAGTTAAGTTGGCAATCTTGATTAATGAGGTCTCCCTCTGTAGGGTCATCAAGACCTTGAAGTCGATATGGAGACCTGAGAGTACGTCGGTCTCGAGGTAAGCTAACTGAGGATTGACCAGTTACTACTCCGGTTTCTTTTGTCATCTCGTAGAAACACTGACATCGCATTCAGGCTTCAAATTAAATTGCAAAATCTGCATGCGGTATTATTATTATTATTATTATTATTATTATTATTATTATTATTATTATTATTATTATTATTATTATTATTATTATTATTATTATTATGAGCGAACTGGTCACTTCAGACCACGCGGAATCAACATTTCTTGAGTTTTCCTCCTTGCCCAATAGTTCTTCATTTTTATTGATTGTTGTAATTTCTGTTCTTCCGACCAAGTGCGTCTAGTTGATTTCTTCTCGTCTTCCTGAATTACCTTTGTGTGAACAGTTTTTCCCGATTACATTTCTATCCTGCGGATTTGGTGATTCTAATTTGGGTGAGGTCTTTCTCTACTTATTTATAACATTTTGATCTCGAAAAATGTTTGTGCATTCGATAAGTAAGTTGGGTTTGGGGTGATGTTTTCCATTTTTAATTCTTGGCCTTAAGATTTTTCTCACGCTTTTCCTTTCTTTAGTCTCTAATTGTTCCTTTAAATTTGTGTGATGTAAATTGAGAGTTTCTTAAGCTTCAGATTTGATCACTTTTAAGTAATGACGAATTTTACTGCTCCAAGACAAGCACTTTTTATTATAAACATCCTTTGTGTGTTGAAAAGCAATTTCCATTTTCTGAACTCTTGAAGCTAGAGTTTTATTTTCATAGGCATTTTTAGCGAACCATTCACCTAAGTGCTTAACTGCCTTCACTATTGCAATTTTATTCATATGAATTGTAAGTTCTTCTTCTTCTTCTTCTTCTTCTTCCCATTCTTCTTATTATTATAACCAAGTGGAGTGATTCGCGCTTTAACACGCTTCGGCTGTGGAGCAAAATTCTTAATTCGGGTGGCGAATGCGTTTGAACTCTACCATCGGCAGCCCTGAAAATGATTTCCTGTCGTTTCCCATTTTAACACAAGGCAAATGCTGGGGCTGTAACTTATTCAAGGTCAAGATTGATTCGTTCCTATCCCTTCGTCGCCGTAAGAAGTATCTGAATCGGTGCGACGTAAAGCAAATATATATATATATATATATATATAAAATAACTTGTCCTGACTGACTGACTGATTCATCATCGCAGAGCCAAAAGTACTGGACGTAAAGACATGAAATTTTAGGAATATATTCATATTATGATGTAGGTGCTCGCTAAGAGAGGATTTTTGGATATTCCTTCGCTAAGGGGGTGAAAAGGGGGGTGAAATTTTAAAATGAGTGTATCTATATCTCAAAACTTTAAAAGTTTACAGATGTAAAAATTGGTATTTAGAATCTTCTTTAAAAATAAGGAAACACGTATTTTTTGTTTTCAGAAAATACCAATAGGAGGGGTGAAAAAGGGTGAAAAATGGGGGGAAATGGGTTGAATGCCTTTAATCAGGATACCAGTACTTATATCTCAGAAACTGAAGATATTACAGACCTGAAAATTGGTGCTTTTGATCTCTTTTAAAAATAAAGAAACACGTATTTTTTGTTTTTGGAAAATCCAATTAATACGAGGGTGAAAAGGGGATGAATTTTTAAAATGAGTGAATCTATATCACCAAAATTTTTAAGTTTGCAGATGTAAAAAATGGTATTTAGAATCTTCATTAAAAATAAAGAAACACGTATTTTTTGTTTTCGGAAAATCGCAATAGGAGGGGTGAAAAGGGGTGAAGAAAGGGTTGAATGCCTTTAATGAGGCTACTTATGTTTCAGAAACTGAAAATATTACAGACCTGAAAATTGGCGTTTGGAATCTCCTTTAAAAATAAAGAAACACGTATTTTTTTGTTTCTGGAAAATCCAATTAACGGGGGGGTGTAAAGGGGGTAATATTTTAAAATGAGTGTATCTATATCTCAAAACTTTTAAAGGTTATAGATGTGGAAATTGGTATTTAGAATCTCCTTTAAAAACAAAGAAACACGTATATTTTGTTTTCGGAAAATCCCAATAGGAAGGAAGGGTGGAAAAGGTTGAAGAATGGGTCGAATGCCTTTAATGAGTCTACTTATATTTCAGAACCTGAAGATATTACAGACCTGAAAATTGGTATTTGGGATCTTCTTTAAAAATAAAGAAAGACGTAATTTTTTTTTGGAAACTCCAATTAATGGGGGGGGGTGGAAAGGGGGTGATTTTTTAAAATGAGTGTATCTATATCTCAAAACTGTTAAAGTTTATAGATGTAAAAATTGGTATTTGGAATCTCCTTTAAAAACAAAGAGACACGTATATTTTGTTTTCGGAAAATCCCAATAGGAAGGAAGGGTGGAAAAGGTTGAAGAATGGGTCGAATGCCTTTAATGAGTCTACTTATATTTCAGAACCTGAAGATATTACAGACCTGAAAATTGGTATTTGGGATCTTCTTTAAAAATAAAGAAAGACGTAATTTTTTGTCTTTGGAAACTCCAATTAATGGGGGGGGGTGGAAAGGGGGTGATTTTTTAAAATGAGTGTATCTATATCTCAAAACTGTTAAAGTTTATAGATGTAAAAATTGGTATTTGGAATCTCCTTTAAAAATAAAGGAACACGTATTCTTTTGTTTTCGGAAAATCCCAATAGGAAGGGTGTAAAAGGGTGAATAATTGGTTGAATGCCTTTAATGAGGCTACTTATATTTCAGAACCTGAAGATATTACAGACCTGAAAATTGGTATTTGTAGTCTACTTTAAAAGTAAAGAAACACGTATTTTTTCGTTTTTGGAAAATCCACTATTGGTGGGTGAAAAGGGGGCGTGAATTTTTTTTAAATTAGTGTGTCTACATCCTAAAACTTTAAAATTTACAGATGTAAAAATGGGTAGTTAGAATCTACTTTAAAAATAAAGGAACACGTATTCTTTAGTTTTCGGAAAATCCCAATAGGAGGGGTGTAAAAGGGTGAAAAATGGGTTGAATGCCTTTAATGAGGATACATATATCTCAGAAACGGAAGATATTACAGAACTGAAAATTTGTATATGGGATCTTCTTTAAAAACAAAGAAACACGTATTGTCGGATAATCCAATGAACGGGGGGGGGGGTGAAAGAATTGAAAAATTAATTGACTTAATTTTACGAGAATACATACATCTAATAAAAACTAAAATTGTTACAGACGTGATAATTCGTATTTGGATCTCCTTTAAAAACAAAGAAAAACGCGTTTTGGGGGGGGGGGGAACCATCTTGGAGGGCGGGAGTGTAAAGGAGTTGAATTCCTTTAATGAGGACACATAAATCAAAAACTGAAGAATTTTGAGTCGTGATAATTGGTATTTAGAAGATCCTTTACTATTAAAGAAACAAGTATTTTTGGCGGGAAAATTCACTTGAGGAGGGGGGGAGTAGTGTGAAATGAAGTGCAAAAAGTAAATTATTTTTATGGGGATACTTATATCTCAAAGCTGAAGGTAATAGACGTGAACATTGGTGTTTGGAATCTCCCTTAAACATAAAGAAACAAGCCTTCTTTAAATTTTTCGTGGGGGGGGGGGGGGGTGAGGTGGCGGTAAATAAACTTAACGGCGGTGGGGTGTAGAAGGAGGTGAGACCAATTGATTTTACTGTTATTAATGTACTTATAAGGATCCTCCGTTGCTCAGACGCAAGCGTGCTCGCCTCTCACAGCTGGGTTCCGTGGTTCAAATCCCGTTCGCTCCATGTGTCATTCGTGCTGGACAAAACGGAGGCGGGACAGGTTTTTCTCCGGATACTCCGGTTTTCCCTGTCATCAGCCATTCCAGCAACACATAATAATAATAATAATAATAATAATAATAATAATAATAATAATAATAATAATAATAAATGTTCCGGACCGTCGTCAAATGTGCGGACCGCGCTGGAAACGGCTCCTGGACGGGTAATGACTAAGAATGCAGCCTGGCCGCGGGTTCAGTGCCGCCAAGTCACCCAATATGACACCACGGTGGATCTCCTGAAGGATTTTATCCATATTAAAAATGATTATAGGAAAAGATGGCACAGATTTACGGACCCAACTGACCGGGAGGAATACCTGAGCCTAACCCGGGAAGTACGAAATCGATTGCTGAAAAGGAAGATTGAAAAATGTGAGGAAACGTGCCGTAAAATAATAGAAAACGAGTCAGATCGGGAATTTTGGTGGATTCTCGCAGAAAACGAGTCAGATCGCGAATTTCGGAGGATTATACAGGGTGTTAGGTGTATACGTGCAGATATTAAGCTAGTCGGCTAAGAAAAATACATCTCATAATATATGCTATGTACTTTTTACCTTGTCCTATTAGTTTGCCCATAACTGAGCTAAATATTTCAGGACCTAATGTGTTTTGAACGGCCGTAGCAGGATACGCCGGTGATGTCATTCTGTCCACGCGTAGCGGAAGTACAGTAGCCGAGTATAGGGCTTGCTGAACCTGTTTCTTATCGCAGGCCAACACATGCTGTTGTGCACTTCCCCTAAAGGCTTGGCAAGTAGAAGAGGATGACTCACGTGCCAGGTCACTTGCTGAACTCGAAAACTGGTGTAGGGTACTCTGTGTGAAAAGTACACAGAATCCTTACAGTGACGTCGAAGATCCGTACAAGCACATACGTGCGAATCAAGTGTTGTGTATTTGTGTGCGATTTTTAAGACGTCAATGGCATTACTCAGTGATCCAAGCTGACAAAATGAAAGGCAATGGTTAATAAGTAAATGAAATATGGGCGCAACATTTCTGTGCTGTTATTGCGACAGTCTACGATGAATTTCTGACAATAGACAACGCGGGTTGTCTATGCTTATTCATAAACTTTTTAGGTCATAGAAAGGACGGTGGACACTGAAAGAAAAGGCTATAAGTATTCAGTGAAATTGTTATTAATGAGACAAATTTCAAAAACCGTAGTTGCATCCATCGTGAACATTGCTCGAAGGAAAAAGACCTACTGTGGAATTGCCGCCGGGCATTTCTAATAGGAGGCTTATTCTTCTTTTTCCTAATCTGTTTACCCTCCAGGGTTGGTTTTTCATGGGACTCAGCAAGGGATCCCACCTCCACCGCCTCAAGGGTAGTGTCCTGGAGCGTGAGACATTGGATCAGGGATACAACTGGGGAGAATGACCAGTACCTCACCCAGGCGGCCTCACCTGCTATGCTGAACAGGGGCCTTGCGGGGGTATGGGAAGATTGGAAAGGATAGACAAGGAAGAGGGAAGGAAGCGGCCGTGGCCTTAAGTTAGGTACCATCCCGGCATTTGCCTGGAGAAGGGGGGAACTACGGGAAACAACTTTCAGGATGACTGAGGTGGGAATCGGACCACCTCTACTCATTTGACCTCCCGAGGCTAAGTGGACCCCGTTCCAGCCCTCGTACCACTTTTCAAATTTCTTGTCAGAGCTGGAAATCGAACCCGAGCTTCGGGGGTGGCAGCTAAGCACACTAACCACTGCACCACAGAGGCGGACGGAAGGCTTATTACTGAACAGTAAGTACCGATAGGTAAAATGATGACTGTAATGGACCCGTTTAATTAGAACGTCCGTAAAAATAATATTATTATTACTACTACTACTACTACTACTACTACTAATAATAATAATAATATCTTTACGTTCCACTAACTAATTTTCACGGTTTTCGGAGACGCTGAAATGCCAGAATTTTTTTATCGCGGTATTTTTTAATGCAGCCGCCTCTGTGGTGTAGTGGTTAGCGTGATTAGCTGCCACCCCCGGAGGTCCGGGTTCGATTCCCGGCTCTGCCACGAAATTTGAAAAGTGGTACGAGGGCTGGAACGGAGTCCACTCAGCCTCGGGAGGTCAACTGAGTAGAGGTGGGTTCAATTCCCACCTCAGCCATCCTCGAAGTGGTTTTCCGTGGTTTCCCACTTCACCTCCAGGAGAATGCCGGGATGGTACCTAACTTAAGGCCACGGCCGCTTCCTTCCCTCATCCTTGCCTATCCCTTCCAATCTTCCCTTCCCCCTACAAGGCCCCTGTTCCACATAGCAGGTGGGAGGCCGCCTGGGCGAGGTACTGGTCATACTCCCCGGTTGTATCCCCCGACCAAGAGTCTGAAGCTCCAGGACACTGCCCTTGAGGCGGTAGAGGTGGGATCCCTCGCTGAGTCCGAGGGAAAAGCCGAACCTGGAGGGTAAACAGATGATGATGATGATGATGATGATGATTTTTTAATGCAAATAAATCTACAGACACGAGACTGACGTATTTGAGCACCTTCAAATACCACCGGACTGAGCCAAGACCAAGCCTCCCAAGTTGGGTTCAGAAGGCCAGCACTTTACGCAGTGCTGCACCAATCATCTTGCCGGGCTGAGTGGCTCAGACGGTTGAGGCACTGGCCTTCTGAGTCCAGTCTTGACAAGGTGCTCAAATACGTCAGCCTTGTGTCAGTAGATTTACTGGTACGTGAAGAACTCGTATGGTACTAAATTCCTGCAAATCCGCGTCTCCGAAAACCGTGAAAAGTAGTTAGTGGGACGTAAAGCCAATGACATTATTATCATCATCTTACCTGCACAGTTCATAGGGGTATCTTACCTGGAGTTCCTCATAGGTACGTTATTAGAGCTTTCAGAGGACGCTCCGTTTCGACTACGCCGAAACATGTCGTTTTTACACGATGGTCCACCACCTGATATAAGCCGCTTACTGCGTGATCATTTGGATCAGTCCTTTGGTCTATGGCGAATAGGACGACATGGACCCATCAATTGGCCCGCCAGATCTCCAATGGATATTACGGAAGACTGGATTCGGAGAAGTGATTTTCTTTTGTTAGTTGCTTTACGTCGCACCAACACAGAGAGGTATTATGGCGACAATCGGACAAGAAAGGCCTAGGAATGGTAAGAAAGTGGTCGTGGCCTTAATTAAGGTTCAACCCCCGCAATGCCTGGTGTGAACTTGGGAAACCACGGAAAACCATCTTCAGGGCTGCCGACATTGGGGTTCGAAGCCCCAATCTCCCGGATGCGAGCTCACAGCTGTGCGCTCCTAACCGCATGGCCAACTCGCCGGTTACGGAGAAGTGAAGCCTGCAGAGTAGTCCAGGGAGGTCACTTGAACAACTGCTGCGTGTTTCACATTGGTATGTCAGATGTTACACCATTTTTGCAGCGTATTGAGTTGGGAGTTCAGTTCTCAATCGATGTAGTATTTTGAGTCTCGATAGTTCGATATTCTCATAAATCCGAGCAGAAAAATTGAAGTACCAGTAACAAAAATTATAAATCTAGAGTTTCAGTTCGCGATTGCCTTGTACGTGGCGCAAGCTGAACACAACACACGGAAGACGTGCTTGTTAAAACGCTAGATATTGACCTTGAACACAGCATGTCAGTTCCTCATTCTACACTGTACTGGTTTGGGGTGTCTCTTGATGTGCATGTTTGATGTTTATACACAAAACCTGTTTGTCACACTTAGTCCTCTAGTGCTAACCACAGTACGAAGATACACCTGACTCATCGCAAAGAGACCTGGTTCTGGTCTTACGCATACTATCCTGTAGTAAACTACTGCGAGCGATGTAGGCACGGGTGAAGTACATTTCATCTTGTTTCCTCCTACACCACGCATATTTTACTATTTTCTTCCCTGCCTTTCAGCTCCTAATGACTTGTTAATAATAATACCGGTAATGTTATTTGCTTTACGTACCACTAACTACTCTTACTGTTTCTGGAGGCGCTGAGGTGCTGTAATTTAGTCCCGCAGGAGTTCTTTTTACGCGCCAGTAAATCTACCGACACGAGGCTGACTTATTTGAGCATCTTCGAATACCACCGGACTGAGCCAAGATCGAGCCTGCCAAGTTGGGGTCAGAAGGCCAGCGCCTCAACCGTCTGAGCCACTCTGCCCGGCAGCAAAAAATGTTATTATTATTATTATTATTATTATTATTATTACCGGGCGAGTTGGCCGTGCGGTTAGAGACGCATGGCTGAGAGCTTGCATCCCGGAGATAATGGGTTCGAATCCCAGAAGATGGTTTTCCGTGGTTTCCCATTTGCCTGGTGTGAACATGAAAAACCACGGAAAATCATCTTTAAAGCTGCCGACAGAGGGATTCGAAGCCAGTACATCCCGAATATTGGATACTGTTCGAACTTTGGCGACTGCTATTATCAAGCTCGGTGATGATTTAAGAGTGGATTTCTGCCGCTGGTTAATTGATCAAGCACTCAATCCAGAATTTCTGTCAAGTGTATTAGTGACACATGAGGCAATTTTTATAGAAGGAGTGTTTAACATTTAGTATACCAAGGCAACCTCTAGCACCGGCTCTCAATTAATATCTGGATGGATGCAGTGGGAAGTCTGCCTCTTTGACCAATCGTCTTTTTATTAGCGTTATTTTGCTTTACGTCCCACATACTATTTAGGCCTATACCGTTTTCTGAGACGCTGAGGTGACGAAATTTCATATCGCAGTTCATTTACGTGCCAGTATTTCTACGACACGAGACTGACGTATGTGTGCCCCATCAAATATCATCAGACTGAGCCAAGATTGAACCTGCCAAATTGGAGGTCGGAAGATAAGGACCTCAACGGTCTCAGACACTCAGACCGGTACCAATCACCTTACTTGCATAAATTTGATCGGTGTAGCTTTCCTTATGGTGACGATGGGACGGGAAAGGGCTAGTATCGGAAAGGAAGCGATCGTGGCATTCATGACGTTACAGCCCCAGCATTTGCCTGGTGTGAACATGGAAAACCACGGTAAACCACCTTTAGGGCTGCCGACAGAGGGGTTGGAACCCACTATATCCCACTCATGAGCTGTGGAATATCCCCATTCAATAGGACATGGCAGTTTCCAGCACCGGTTCTAATTAATATCAGGATGGGTGTAGTTGGAGGTCGGTTACATCTTTTTATTAATGTTATCTTGCTCCTGTACAGTAGATACAGTACGTTACTGGAGCTTTCAGAGGACGTGTCGCTTCGACTACGCCGAACCACGTGGATTTTACACGATGGTGCAGACATTTCCTCAACGGTAGACAGGACGATGTGGAATTATCAATTGGCCAGCCCTTATTCCAGTGGATTGTTATGCCTGGGGGGACATGAGAAACAAAGTATACCGAACTGAGGTAACCACTTCGGATGACCTCCGTGAACGTATGTTTAAGCACCAGAGGATATTCTGAACCACAGTGGTGTCTTGGCTCGAATGACAAGTTGCTTTACGTCGCACCGACACAGATAGGTATTATAGCGATGACGGGGCAGGTAAGGGTTAGGAGTGGGAAGGAAGCAACCATGGCCTTAATTAAGGTACAGCCCCAGCATTTGCCTCGTGTGAAAATAGGAAACCACGGAAAACCATCTTCAGGGCTACCGACAGTGGGGTACGAACCCACTATCTCCCGAATACTGGATACTGGTAGCACTTAAGCGACTGCAGCTATCGAGCTCGGTGTACCAGTAAATATACCGACACGAGGCTGACGTATTTGAGCACCTTCAAATACCACTGCACGGGGCCAGGTTCGAACATGCGAAGTTGGAGTCAAAAGGCTGGCACCTCAACCGTTTTAGCCACTCAACCAGGCAGGAAGCACGAAATGTAGGTACGTTTAATTTACTTAGTTGTATAATATGTCCATTTTTCGTT
This sequence comes from Anabrus simplex, assembly GCF_040414725.1. NCBI lineage: Eukaryota > Metazoa > Arthropoda > Insecta > Orthoptera > Tettigoniidae > Anabrus > Anabrus simplex. Next base: position 59,307,143 of record NC_090272.1, on the reverse strand, counting down.
TGAAACAAAACGTTCGATGTGCTTCGATAATTCAATTCTGATTCTACTCATATGGATATCCTATGCCATGCATTTGTTCGTTGGCGCAAGGAACTGTCTTCCTTCTTCTACTTTTACGCAATGCACAACGGGGATCGTACCGCATTTCACGTCCCGGCGTGCGTATCCCAACCAATAATTATATCACACGCTCGTACAGGTCGCGCACCGACACAGGTTTTCAGGTCATTTCCATACTCACTAGACCACAGGGCTGACGACCACAGATATCCCTATCCCCTAAAGGACGTAACAGCAAATGAACCAGTATTAACGCTGAGAATTCAATACATCTCCAGGGTCCGAAACCGATAACTAGTGTTGTCTGAAACCCCTAAGACGGAAACTAAATACTAACAACAACAAACCAGTCTGGCGATAATGTAACGTAACATGTTGTAGACTGGTAGCCTTCAGCTGTTACAGTAGGTCAGTTGCTCGTAAACATAAAACCAGTTTGGCAAGTATATTACGTAACATCTCGTGGCATTAAATAGGGAGCGATCACCTGTCACAGTAGTGCATTTGCTCTTAAACATAAACAGAACAGAAACCAGTTTGGCAGGGATGGCGCGTGACTTGCCTGTTATCAAAGGAAAGCTATTCATTCACAAGAACAAGGCATACTACCTATTCTAAAAACATCGTACCCCTTTGCTCTCGAAAATAACTTCCGAGGATTACTAAAAGTTTGATATATAGTGGTTCGTCACATCGTTCTCTATTGCTACAATAAATATCTGCACGTATACACCTAACACCCTGTATATCTAAAACAATAAGCATTCAATTATAAATTTCAGTATAATACCGTAGCGAAGCACGGGTATCTTGCTAGTATATATATATATATATATATATATATATGAATGTTTGTATGTTTGTATGTAAATGACACATCTCCTCCTAAACCACTGGAGCAATTACAATCAAATTTTGAACACTTATTATTTGCTATCCGGAGACGAGCACTGTGGGGGTAAGCCACCTCTAGCCCCCTTAGGAGTGGGGGGTTAGGGGGTCAGGTAAAAAAATAATCGAAAATAGTGTCGAGTGCATAGTTTTTGGGGTCGCTGAGGTGAATAGTGACACTCCCAATTTTTTTAAAGTCAAAATTTTGCGCCCATTTGGGTGGGGGGGCGAGGGGGGACTGATGATGAATGTATGTGTGTAAATGACACATCTCCTCCTAAACCACTGGAACAATTTCAATCAAATTTTGAACACATATTATTTGCTATCTGGAGACGAGCACTGTGGGGTAAGCTACCACTACCCCCCTTAGGGTTGGGGGTTAGTGGGGTCAGGTAAAAGCATAATCGAAAATAGTGTCGAATCCATAGTTTTGGGGGTCGCTGAGGTGAATAGTGACACTCCCGATTTTTGAAAAATCAAAATTCTGCTCCCATTTGGGTGGGAGGGCGAGGGGGAACTGATGATGAATGTATGTGTGCAAATGACACATCTCCTCCTAAACCACTAGAGCAATTTCAATCAAATTTTGAACACTTATTATTTGCTATCCGGAGACGAGCACTGTGGGGGTAAGCCACCTCTAGCCTCCTTAGGAGTGGGGTTTAGGTGGGTCAGGTAAAAAATAATCGAAAATAGTGTCGAATCCGTAGTTTTTGGGGTCGCTGAGGTGAATAGTGACACTCAAGTCAAATTTCTGCTCCCTTTTGGGTGGGAGCGAGGGGGAAGACTGATGATGGATGTATGTGTGTAAATGACACATCTCCTCCTAAACCACTCTAGCAATTTCAATCAAATTTTGAAACTTATTCTTTGCTATCTGGAGACGAGCACTGTGGGGGTAAGCCACCTCTAGCCCCCTTAGTGGTGGGGGTTAGGGGGGTCAGGTAAAAAAAATAATCGAAAAAAGGGTCGAATCCATAGTTTTTGGGGTCGCTGAGGTGAATAGTGAAACTCCCGATTTTTTAAAAGTCAAATTCCTGCTCCCATTTGGGTGGGGGGCGAAGGGGGAGTGATACATAAAATTAAACGAAAATAATGTCGAATACATAGTTTTCGGGGTCGTCGAGGTGAATTGTACACTCCGGATTTTTATTATCAGGATACAAACCACGCGGGGGTAAGACAGCCCCGGAAACCTTAGGGGCGGGGGAGGGGCAATGGGGTCAGATATACAAATTAACGAAAATAGTGTCGAATCCATACTTTTAGGGGTCGCTGAGATATATAGTTACACTCCGGAATATCTTAAAGTCCAAGTTCAGCCCCTTCGTGGTAGGGGGCGATGGGAGTGTGGTATATGAAAATAATCGAAAAGAGTGTCGAATCCATAGTTGTCGGGGTCGCTGAGATGAATAGTGAGACTCCGGATATTTTATAAGCTCATCCCCCTTTGGGGACGGGGGGGCGAGGGGGGAGTGATACATAAAATTAATCGAAAATAGTGTCAAATACATAATTTTCGATTTCGCCGAGGTGAATTGTACACTTCGAAATTGTAGTATCAGGAGACAAACCCCTTGGGGTTAGGACACCCCAGGAAACCTTAGGGGCGCGGGGACGGGAGGGCGAAGGGGCTGAGATATAAAAATCATCTAAAGTAATGTCGAATCCGTACTTTTCGGGGTCGCTGAGATGAATAATGGCACTCCGGAAATTTTTAAAGTTCAGCCCCCTTCGTGGTGGGTGGCAATTGGATTGTGATATATAAAAATAAACGAAAATAATGTTGAATCCATAGTTGTCGGGGTCGCTGAGATGAATGGTGAGACCCCGGATGTCTTACAAGTCCAAGTTCATCCCCCTATCTGGTAGGGGGTGAGGGGGATTCAGATTTAAAAATAATCGAAAATAGTGTCGAAGCCATAGTTTTCGGGGTCACTGAGATGAATAGTAACACTTCCGATTTTTAAAAACTCAAATTTAACCCCTTTTAGGGGGAGGGAGAGTGAGATATAATAATAATTGAATATAATGCCTAATCCATAGTTTTCCGGGTCGCTGAGATGAATAGTAATATTCCGGATTTTTAAAGTCCAGCTTCAGCACCCTTTGGCATAGAGGGTGAGAAAGGGTGAAAAAATAAATTGTCAGAAATGCCCCCCCCTTTGGCACAGAGGGCGATAAATGGTGAAAAAATAAAATGTCAAGAATGCCCAAGGTAATAGACGTGTGTATGTTCCAGTATGACTTTCAAGTATGACTTACTACCTGGAAAACATATTGTGGGAGTAAGACGCCCCTAGAACCACTTCGGAAGCGGGAGAAATATGTAATCCATATTAATAAATAGAAGTCAGTTTGGCGCGATCTATATATACAGTACTATACATATATAAATTAAGGCATAAAAATGAAAACAGACGTGAATTAATGAGACCATTCTAGGCATCCTAGAAACTTAAAACTTGGTACCAGACAACCTGATGACTTCAGGATCTCTAGAAAATTCTAAAATTCTCAAAATTCTCTGAGAGGGACACGTTGGGAGTTTCAAATCTGCATAAGAACACAGTCGGTGATGTTTATCCTGAACGATAACCGATAGGTTTCATGGGCTTAAAAGTTTCCTGAAAGTCCTCATTTTTAACCCCCTTCCCCATACCAAGATGGCAGCACAATCTCCCAGACGAGTTAGAAAATAGAAATTTGGCAAAACTATAGCTTTTTGCCTGTAACCGATGGAAAATTTACGAGATGTTTAAAAAATATTTTTACCCCCCCCCCCAAAAATATCGAAATATGGAGGAAATTTTAATTACGGTGCAGACCTTCCTTTCGAGGTATTAGGTGGCTAAACGGTAAGTCGTGTCACAAAACAGATGGCACAATCTCCGTTCAATTTGGAGTGATCTACAACTTTGGTCCTATGACTTTTTGTCGTATCTATCCCGTATGTTAAATTTGGCTCTATTTCTGGATTTACGTAAATTTTTCACTTTGTACACGTATAATAGATGGTTTGATTCACTTATAGGAAAGATGGGATCATCAAATTCTACACGAATATTGGCCCACCAGCCAAATTCTATGTTTGAAGCTGTCGCATAAGTATCTGAAAAGTAATTCACTGTGTGAAAACCTTAAACAAATTTCACCCTATTCAACGTTTCTGCTCAATCATACCTTTAAATATATGAGATACCAGGAAATATCATAGGGCCAGCCATTCAGATTGCTAAATGAGGCCAGAGGTGTCTTACCGTACAATCCGCTTTTCGATATCATGCACCGTTTAGCAGCAGTTATTCTGTAAATGAAGGTGAACATGCATATACTTCCCTATGTCGATCTACATTTATTAATTTAAGTCGATTTGTAGCGATCTAGAAAGGGGTGTGTATTACATTGTAATTAATACTTTACAAATCAATAGTGACTCTCAGCAAGTGGGCGTCTGCTGTTGTAATCAGTACTCCCCATATCGACTTTAACTAGCAATAGGAACAGGGTAGTTCTCCAACGCCTGTGTACCATTGTGATGCATAATTCCCTTCTCGATTTGACTAGCAGAAGGCAAGGGAGCGTGCAATTTTTAAACTCTTTTACCTGATTCTCTTTATCATTAGGTATAGGTGCCCCCGATTATAAACACATTCTCCCATCAAAATGTGACTGACGTTACGCATAGTGAATTGCGGCAGACAAGTTAACCTGTCGTTATCATCACAACTCTGCAACTCGCCCTTCACATTGGAAACAACGTCTGTGGACCTCCCTATGCTTTTTCTCGGATAACGTCAAGGGACATGAAATTCAAATTTTTTTATTCACTTCATGTGCAGCAATTTACTTCGATATCCGTATACATTGTAGAATAGCGTAGCGAAGCACGGGTACATTTGCTAGTTGTAAAAATAAAAAACTTCGATTTCCCATTTTCACTTCCAAGCGAACACCGTGGCAGTTCCTATTCCTTACCATTCACTCGCAATTATACATTTCATTTTAATTAGGTCATAAATTGAGGTTGGCTCCAGGAAGGACATCCGGACGTAAAAATGTGCTATCTAATTTCACCTCACGTCACCCCGAACCCTGCGTCAGAAAACAGGAATAAAGGGTAGACAGTATATTATTATTATTATTATTATTATTATTATTAGTATTATTATTACTATTATTATTATTATTGTACCGGGAGGAACAACTCAACCCCGCGCATTTAAAAGAAGCGCCTTGAAGAACGTTATCTATCATACAAAACTTGAAACAGCTAGTGCAGGAAGTTGGGACATTACTAAACAGATGTCACTACTAAATGATAGAGTAATATGTTATTCTAAAGTTTCCTAAAGTGACTAGATTTCGTTGTTCTGTTTTGGTGTATCACTGGTTTCACGAAATTTGAACTTTTCTCCATAGATGTTTCTATTTAAAAACCGAGGTCATGCACTCTGGCGCAAAATGAGATAACTAGAAATTTAAAGTTTTGTGTTTATAGGTTTTCTCAGCTGAAGTGCCTTTTCTATTTTTGGTTCTTCAAGGTTTGCAACACTTCTTATTTATTCCGTCAGTGTTGGTTTCGAACCGATCAGAAATTTCATATATTTATTTTTCAGCCAATCAAAATTTTCTTGTACCAATTTTTTCCGCCAATAAAAATGAGAGGGTGTGTCCGGATTTAGTCCAGAGGCTTCTCGAAGCTTCCTCTCGGGTTTAAAAGCTGAAGCATTTTCGAGCTAGTTTGTCTTATTGATCGCCGAATTACTGAGTTTGTGTGTTAAGAGAGGAGACGGAGGTCCTCATTCTTCGGCAGGCAGAATATCAGCCCAGGTGACAGCCAACAGTTTTTCCATCTAAGTAATTATCTCCTCAAGCTGACCCGAGGGGAAGATTCCTATTTTTAACTATGTAACAGTCAATTCCTAAAATCTACACTTACTTCTTTCTAATGTAAAATTTCATGTAAGTCCGAAGGGCTTAAACTGTAAATCGGGGATAGAGAGTGCGTTACCATCTTGAATTCCCCTTCGTTGATACTTGAGGTGACTACGAATTTGTAACCGTTTTTCCCTTGTAAATTATAAGTTAACTTGTCCTCCTCGTTACCTCTGTAGTGTAGGATTAGCCTCTGCATCGTCGGGCTACAAGCCCAAGTAGGGTTTTAATTTCTGATTTCGAGGAGCGCAAGTATACGCCTCCATACATTTTGTGTTTGGACCAGTAATATAACCCGTTCTTCTTCACGAAGGCCCGGTATTATGGGTACTAGATACCCCTGTGTAACATAAAAGGTAATTAATATGGCGTTGTAAATTGTTGGTTGTTTCTAGAGAGACCTAGAAATGTAATTTTATTGAACAAGGAAGCTCTAATCTCAAGTGTAACTTAAAGATTGCCTAAATCAGGCTGTAAGGGTTGGGAGCACAGTCTCCTTTTTGAAGCTGAAGAGCCTGTAAGCTCTTTTCCGATTCTGTAATAGATTTCTGTGTACTTTGTAAGGCCGTAACTTGTCACTGTTGGAGCAAAGTGCTCTTGGAAATTGTGTTTTGGGAGATATCTCCCCTTATCTATCTGACTAAATGCAACATTGGTGATTGTCGGACCTTATAAATTACCAATTCTTGGTTTCTCTAATTTTGTACCAACTACCTATGTTCTTGAAAGCTTTTTATTTTGTTGAAATTTAAGATCTGGAAAGAAATATAACCTTTATTTTAAAATTTTTCATTCATCTCTCAGTATCGTAGAGAGACCCATTCCCACCAGCACCTACTTTCACCTCTGCATTCCACAGATAAACCCGGAACAATTATTATTCACATCGTTATGCCCAACTGAAGAGCACGCTTTAACTTATTTAGCTGATGATTATGCTTTCATCTCTTCTCAAAATCTCTTCATCCTTTCATTGAAATTCTTCTTACATTCTTCTGTCCGGGTTTTATTATTTGTAGCTTTTGGCTCCGTGAAACAATGATTATTAATCAGTGTTCTGAAAGCAGATCGGTTCTTCACAGTTTTCTGGTTGACGTTGATTTCCTAGAAATCTGATTCCATTTCATTTAGACTGTTGTTCTTCATTTTCAGTCTGAGGGCAAGATTTAGAATTCTTTTGGTCAGCCTATCATTGTTTATTCTGAGAATGTGACCATAGAATTTCAACCTCCTTTTCCTGATAGTGTGTCAGATTTTTCCGCGTGGACGTAAATTTCATGAGATTTACTTTCCATCCATACTCCCTCTGTGCAGACTGGGCCGAAACATTTCCCTAAAATGTTTCTTTCTTGCTTTGCTGTATCTATCACCAATGATTAAGGTTTCCGATGCGTACAATGCTTCAGGTTTTATTACTGTATTATAATGTCTTAGTTTTGTTTTCCGAGATAATGATTTTTTGTTATATGTGTTCCAGGTGATTCGATATGCTTTCTGTAATTTAGTAATTCTCTTCTTATTTGCTTCATGAATTATTCCAGAAAGTTGAATGATTTCTCCAAGGTATTTGAATTTATTTATTTGGGAAATTTGTCCAAATTTAGTCATCGTAACTTGTCCATCTAGAAAACGGGAGGTTCCTTCCATGGACTGGGTTTTCTCATATGATATTTTAAGTCCTGTTTTGGCTGAAATTTCATGGGATTATTATTATTATTACTATTATTATCATTATGATTATTATTATATATTTTTGGTGACTGGATATTTCCTCAGTAAATCTACAATGTCCATATCTATATTGGTGAGATTCCCTGACACACGACGAGGATTTAGCCCGCAGTCAGCCCATGTATTTACACCCAGTACGATGCACGTGTCACCCTATGTGTGACTGCTGTTATGTTCGCTAGAATACCTCACTGAATTATTCAACCGAGGCTGCGATAGTATCTATATAGCGAACAATCTCTGTGCGACGTATACTAATCGATTACTCTCGATCCCTCATCCCACGATGAGTAGCTGCCTGCTGTTGCCATTTTTCACATTAAAATTTGCAGTACTAAGTGGTTGTTTGAGTACATTTTAAAAACAATCGAACACAAAATTTCCTCAATTCCCTGATTTAAAAATATTCCTTTTCGAGCCATTCTATAACTATACCTAAGTCCAAAGACTAGATTAAGCCCGATGACATCCGATGTTGGGCCTCATTAAACAACAAGCATCATCAAGACTACATTAACACAACTTACCTGGCAGTCAGCTAAGCTTGCAATTTTAACTAACTTTCGATATCGTGATCATTGCCGCAAGATGTTCAGTTTGACGCGGAATTCGAGCAAGAAGGTTATGAATTTTCATTCAAAATCCGGCATGAATTTGCCAGGATTGGAACCGAGTTTAGATTGGTGATGCTTCAGTGATGATGAGCAGATCCCGGATTCTTATGCACTAATAGGTTGGAATGCAAACTAATTTGGTTAATAGAAAGTGTCCTCTGGCCCTGTCTTCCGTAACCTAGTGAGAGTTACATAAATTCAATGAATTTTGATTTCCGTACCCCTAATATTTATGCAAACCTCATAGCATAACTGTTGTGCAGGGTAGTCTATAGTTGTAACCCTCTTCACTAAGTTTGCATTCTAACCTATTACTGCATAAACATCCGGGCCCTAATGATGAGAGTCGGCTGTCTCATCTTCTCTCTTAAATGAAGCAACTCGAATGTCAATTAAAACATTGCTGATGATGGTGGTGATAATATTGTTTTGAAGGAAGTACAACTAGTCAACCATTCTGCATGAATGCTAATCAGAAGCTGTGGCGGCGATAAGGACGCCGCAGACTCCGCGTGGCGGTGTATGTGTGTGTGTGTGGGGGAGGGGCGTACCATGGCTTGTAAGGGGCCCATGACTGTTTCTTAATTTAGTATCTTAAGAGTGATTTTACATATTGTTAAAGCTACAGCACACAACGTAATATAATTTGTATTACAGGGTGTTATTCCAAACTTATGGCGTCGTAGTTCAAAGCTTCTTTAATCAAGAATTACGGTATTTATTTCTGGAAGAATGTGGCTTTCCCAACCTGTTCCAGTAATAGCCATACCTTGCTGTCACTCACAACAATCATCAAGGTTTTCGAAGTAATTAGCCAGTTCTGAGAACCCAATTGTCAACAAGGATGCGATAACAAAGACATCCTCCTTATCTAAACTAGAAAATACTGAAGTTTCGAGCCTATTTATCCTCGGCAGTCAGTGTAGCTAAGTAGGCCTACGAAGGACGGTTGGTCTGTAAATAATAGGAAATTATTTGATCCTAGGAACGAGATTACTTCTTAATATTGTGACGGTCAGTGTCTTTTGGTTACTATAATGGAATATGCACTTATTATGTGCGTGTGTTCGTACCATACAAGTGTATTGTTTTAATTCCTTTGGATTTGAAGCTAAATTGTGTAACTTATTATTATTATTATTATTATTATTATTATTATTATTATTATTATTATTATTATTATTATTATTAAAGCGGTTCATTGTAATAATATACAGTCTTGTGCCACGAAATCAACTTGTAACTCTCCTTGTCAGAAACGAGAGACCCATTTTCAATTATTGCGGGGAAGCCCCGAGCTTCTTAGCGCCGCTACTGATCAGAAGGAAAAAGGAAGAGATCCTACATTTCGAAGGATGAAAGTATAGTCTGGAGAAATGGAAGGTGAACGAAGGGGGTGGAAATGAGATTCTCCAGGTCTCGCAAACCTAATAACGTCGGGATCGGAAAAGCACAAGAGTTGACCAAGGGAAGTGCCTGGCATAAGTAAGTGGAATGTGGAAGTTTCAGTCTCCCTTTTAACGAATATCTGGGACTACCGTGGATGCTTCATAACTTCCCATCTACAGCAAGTGAAAAATATTGACTCCGTGAATAAAAACGTATTTTCTCCTCATATGAATGTCAAGAAATTAAGGATGTTAGTCAAAAAAGGCAATACAGTAATTCAAAAACGAAAATTTCCTGTGTTTTTTTATTTCCACACCGGGTAAATGCCGGTGGTTGTACCTTCAATTAAACCCTCTAACTTGCTCGCACATTGGCAGAGTTCTGCTGTTTCACTCACTCCGGCATTCCCAGTTATTGCTGGTGTTGTTGAAACCAGCTAGACTTGTTTTCACCAGAGGTTTAACGGCTCCATGGCTAAATGGTTAGGATGATGACGTTTGGTCTAAGGGCTCCCGGGTTCGATTCCGACCGGTTCGGGGATTTTAACCTTCTTCTTAATCTTCATTTTGACAAGATATCTAGGAAAGGGTTTAAATTACTTGTTTCTGAAAATAAACTGCGCCGAATTTGTTTCTCCTAGAACTCTAATAACTTTGTTTTGCACTCTAATCAGGCCACCGTTAGAATACTGTAGCGATGTGTGGCTACCTTCTCAGCAGCATTTAATAAAAAAACCTAGAAAGAGTCCAAATATGGTTCGTGAAATGGATCAGCTACAAAGGTTTGTGTTTTTCTCTCTCTTGGTCCTATTACGAGTCTTTTTGTGAGACTATAAGTATGAGCACATTGGACTCATGCCGCAGATGTGCCAATAACCTCTTTCTTTATAAGTGTCTGAAGAATGGAGTGGATTGCTCAACATTATTGGAGTTGATACCATTACATGTTCCTCCTCGCAATGCTAGACAAAGGTATACTTTCCATCTGCCTAAAGTGAGAATTGTGGCTCGAGCAAAGTTATGGCTGCTGGGGGTACTAGAGTCCTTTAACGACGTGGGTGAACCAGTGGACATTATTCACTCACTCCCGTCTATAATTAGACGTGCCCTAACGACCAAATGAATGAAAGGTACCGGTACTTTCTGTAAAATATATAATTATATGTATGCCTGTAGATGTAGTTTAATCATGACAATTATTTAAGGAGATTCATGTTTATTTATTTATTTAAGGTGCTGTAAATATGTATACATAAATGTCTTAATATTTAGTTTAAATTTTGTTATTACAACCTGCGACAATAAAGTTCGGTGAATGAAGTCAGAACGGTCGATCCGGTAACACTGACGACACGCAACGCTGCACCTGCGTAGCAGCAGGTTTTGACCACCTGCTCCCAACGTTGTTCAGTTGAGCACCGTGCGTGTGCCGTGTAAGACCTGTTTGACACAGTGCGTGTTTAACACGTTGTTTCTGAACTGCGAAGAGGAAATTGAACGACCAAAAGATGAATGTACAGTTTTGTTTTAAGCTTGGCAAGACACCGAAGGAAACGCAGGCGATGCTGGTACATGTTTATGAAGAACAAGCACTGTCCTTGAAGTGTGTGTACGAGTGATTCGCCCGTTTTTGAGGAGGCCCGGAAAGTGTTTCAGACAACCCCCGTAGCGGAAGACCGGCGACAACCGTCACTGACGAAAACATTGAGAAGGTGAGGACATTAATCACGAACGATCGGCGATTAACTGTGCGCATGATAGCGGATGAAGTGAATATTAACGGTGAATACGTGCAACATATCATTACCCAGAAGTTAGGGAAGAGGAGAACGTGTTCTCGTCTTGTGCCATATCACTTGACTATCAGAAGGAGGCACGCTTTACAAGATTTTCTCGAAACGGCAGTTGCGACACCAAATTTCTTGAACTGTATCGTCACTGAGGATGAAACTTGGTGTCTCAGGCATGACCCTGAAATGAAACGGCAAAGCATGGAATGGCCTTCTTCGGCATCCCCTCATCGGAAAAAGGTCAGAGCCAAAAAGTCACTCATCAAAACGACTCAAACTCCCTCTGAAAGGAAATAGATTTGACGATATTCCTGACATCCAACGAAACATGACGAGGCTTTTGAACACCATCCCAAAGGAAGCCTTCTTGAAAAGTTTCCAGGACATGTATCGCCGATCTCAGCAGTGCATAGTTATGGGAGGGGACTATTTCGAAGCACAGTAAGGTCACTGCCGTGCATTGTTCATCGAAGTTGATAGTACAGGACTATTCACCGAACTTTATTGTCACAGGTTGTATTTTAGGAAATTAGTGTTATTTATGTAAGGTGTATTTGTTGTATAAACTGATTTACTGATTCATCTATAATTGGGCAAATAACCTGTTGATGATAAATAAATCTATCTAAGTGTGTGTGTGCCGTCTTCATTATTATAATTTTCCATTGGTAGGGCCCCATTCTCATAGACATGCAAGTAGCCTATTCGGCATCAACACGAAAGACGTGGACCAGGCCTCTTCAGAAGGCCACACGCCTTTATTTCTTTATATCATAGATTTAAGGCTGCATGTTGTTCCTGACGCCACGGGATTCTCTCAGGACCCAACAAGACTCGTCCCTAAGCATTGTGGATGGAAAGCTAGCAACCTAACCCTGTGCATGGGCCTCAGGGTCTCTCAAATTAGGAGCGTGTGTTGGCGACCACGAGACCCTTAGCTGACTCTCGACCATACTTCCACTTACTTGTAGCACTCATCTCACTTTCATCTATCCCATCCGACCTCCTTAATCAACACTTGTTCTTTTCCGACCCCACGGTATTTGTTTTCCGAAGCCTAGGGAGTATTTTATTTTCACTCCCTTCATGGCCCTTGTATTTCTTTATCCGATACCTTCATTTTTCTAAATGTCTGACCCTTTCAATTTTCCCTCTGATTAGTGTTAATGGATGATGGTTATCTAACTGTACTTCCTCTTAAAACAGTAATCACCACCACAAGCAGCTAGAAACAGCGCAACTATGATACTAATACTCTCGTCGTTATTAAGAAGTAAACTAAATCATATGCGAAGCGCCTCAAGTATTCGTAACATCACATTATATGACACGATTGAAACGTATGGAAATATCGGTATCGAAGAAGAGGTAAGCCCTCTCCATAACCCAATTCTGTCCTCACAGAGCGAGATACAAACCAGTCACAATGCAAACACGGGCTCACAATCTAATTTTCATGTGTGTACGTGGGTTTTAGCTTGACCGACTCTGGCTATGTAACCAGACGTGTACAGCAGTCAATTAATGCATGGCACAGTCTGGGCAGCATTATAAAACATTGATAAGTCTGGGGTTAAACAATCACTGACACTAAAAATTTGTACCTAGTCTATGAAATAGGAGATTTTTGTTTTTCTACAATTGGCTTTACGTCGCGGCGAGGGTATAGGAAAGGGAAGGAACCGTCCGTGACCTTAATTAGAATACATCCCCAGTATTTTAATAATAGTTTAATACAGCCAATAGCCATATACGTAATGTAGTTAGGGACAAAATTAAGTATACAGATGTACAGATGTATGTGCACATATTTAATCTGCGCTTAGTTAAGTCAGATAAAACTTCAATTTCTTGCATCTACTGCCATTGTACCTGTCACACTGCCGATGACACCACATACATACACATTGCGAATCCAGTACATGAAACTTCTTGAGTTGGCAAACCTTGTGATGAAATACATGTATGGCAAAACGTTTTACTGAGTCTCTCAGTTTGTATCCGCTATTTGACCACTTTGTCGTTATTAGAGCATCAGTGAAATAAAAGTCTTCCCACATTTCTTCTGCTACATTTTATTCAAGAGTTCCCCATAGCTCGTTGAAACCCAGTATTTGCCTGGTGTGAAAATGGGAAAACACCGAGCTCGATAGCTGTAGTCGCTTAAGTGCGGCCAATATCCAGTATTCGGGAGATAGTGGGTTCGAACCCCACTGTCGGCAGCCCTGAAGATGGTTTTCCGTGGTTTCCCATTTTCACACCAGGCAAATGCTGGGGTTATACCCTAATTAAGGACACGGCCGCTTCCTTCCCTGTCCTAGCCCTTTCCTGTCCCATCGTCGCCATAAGAACTATCTGTGTCGGTGCGACGTAAAGCCAATAGCAAACAAAGATGGGAAAACACGGGAAACCATCCTTAGGGCTGCCGACAGCGTGGTTCGAACCCACTACCTCCGCACTGCGAGCTGACAGCTGTGGGTCCCTGCCAACTCACTCGGTGAAACAGGAGAAATAATTGTAAATAACAACAATTCATTTTTAAATGGATATAAACAATGCACCTAATTGATTAACTCTCGTTTGATACGGTCTAAGTTTAGATGTTTCCATGCAGCTCGGTTGGCTTGAGTTCGATGTAACTTACAGCTATGTCTTTGAAGGATTTCAGTTCTTTATTCGCAGGGACGTAGTGGGTTTCTCGCTCTCCTGCTGTTCTCACGTTAGTGAGGTCCAACCTGACTGATGTTGATGGTATTTGAGGGTGTTAAATATGAAGGTGGAACCCCGCAACAGTAGTTCAGGTTGACTAACTTCGTCTTCACTGGACTGGGATCTCAATATTTACATAGCAAATTTTGCCACCAAGCTAGAATTCCACAGGTCCAAACTGAATAACACTTAAATATATATTTATCATTCACTCCGGTGATTTTCGGCAAGTAAGCACTCCTACGGGACGGAATTACGACGACTGAGCGACTCTAAACACGTAACATGCCGTAGCTGCGCCTCGTGATAATGTTGTCAGAGAAATACTGACCCGCAGTACAGGTATAACTTAAACGAAAATTAGTTGTTATTGTTCATGTAATACTAAAGCTTAGATGACAGAACATTTCTGGTCAGAGTTCTATGCTGAAATATTATCACATAGCGGTTTCTCTAGAGGCAACGCCGATATCCTTCTCGTTTTCCTTCCGTCACTTTTACTCAGTACATTACTGACCTCCACTTAACTCTCTTCTTGTCCTGATCAACTTTGAAGCTTCGTAAACCTATTACTGCAGTGATACCGCCATATCCAAAAGTACTTTGTACGTAACTGCCAGGTTTCAATGAGACCACCCAGTAATCTGAAGAACAGGCGCTGCCTGCCTGATTTCAGTGTTATTGGATGACCAGCACCCGGCTCCTCCACCCGAAGCCACTGGCCCCTTACTCACCGCCACCCATCACTCGGCGTTAAGTCACTGGCTGTATTGTCTGCTCCATCCTGTAGCCGGTAAGTTTGGCCAGATATGGATTTTTATTATTCTTATTCACTTCGTTTCCGCAAACTAAGGAACACGTAATTTCATTGTCTCCCTCCCGGTGTTATTCCTTTCTTCCTTCGGTCCAGGTCTTCCATGTCTTCAGCTTTGGCTTTTCTTGGAAACTCTTGTGGTCTTGAAGTTTCTTCTTAAGTTGGTTTCGTTGCAGGGCATCACCATGTGTGTCACTTGACCATGGAAAGCAATCCATTTCTTCCTCATCGCATCGGTTATCTGGAGCTTGTGGTTCTACCATCTTCTATATTCACATTTATCTTTGATGGGGGGCCAAGATTTTCCTCAAAATCTTTCTTTGAACTCTACTGCCTTAGTTCATTCGAATGTACTCCGCTTCATGGAGGGCCTCTAACATTTGGTTAGATGGTATGCCATTTCAAGTTTATTCAAGCGTGTCATGAAAACTTCTTTCTCAGACATGTTGGATTCTATCCATTCCCCTAGATATTTTAACTTTCCTACCCGCTTGATGTTTCCCTGTTCCACAGTTCGAAGTTACCTATGTTGATGCCTGCTTTATGCTTGTTAGAAGCTGAGTTTTCTCAAAGGAAATCTGAAGTCCTGTTTTTGCTGCCTGTGCCTTAAGCTGCCTGATTTGTTTTTTAGCTAACAGTATCGAATCGGAAGATGTGTGGATCTCTCTTTTTCCAAGATCGAGCAAGTGGCTTCGTGGTTTGAGTTACGTATCTATCAGCTTGCATTTGGCAGACGATGAGTTTGAGCCCCACTGCCGGTAGTCTTGAAGATGGTTTTCGGTGGTTTCCCATTTTCACTCCAGGCAAATGCTGGGGCTTTACCTTAATTAAGACCCCACTCCTAGCCCTTTCCTATCACAACGACGCTATATAACCTGTATGTGTCGGTGCGACCTAAAGCAAATTGTGTGTGCGATTTTTTCCACATTATTTGACTGGAGAAGGGGTGATTTGGTGATTACCTTATTGCATTTTCCCTTAACATAATAACTACCAACACCACAAGAAATTTTGCACGGAATTAATGTTGGTCACTTTCACAGGAAAGTAGGAAAGAACAACTCAAACATTTAAGGCTCCAAGAACTATCTGCGGGGAACTCTCACTGGTTATTCAATCTTGATTTCTAAGTTCACTATCGGTACATGGATCAAGAGCTACGGCTATGAATGTTAGAACAGTATATTTCATAAATAAAATATTTTACTAAAACAGGAAGATGTAATTTCCTTACCAGTGACAGTAAATGGTTTCTCACTTTCTGAAGGCATATTAACGAAAATTAATGTTACGCATCACGTTGAAATAATTTCTCTCAGTTTTGGCGGTTTAATTTCCGCGACGTAACCCGACATTCTTTCTCATGTAATTTTGTTGTGTGGACTACATAGAAGAAGAAAAAGTTTGGAGCGAGTTATTTTTATATGATGCATACGATTTATTTTCTCTCATTTTGCTTTGTTCTTGTTGTTTGTAAACCGCTTTCCTTCCCAATTATCGAGAACGGAAATAGGAAGAATTCAGTGTATGGAAGCGCCAGTTAACTGCGATGAAGTAATGTCGTCTTCATTATACGGCATGTCATATCTTATTTCAGTTTCCCCTCCAAGTTTCTCGAGAAGAGAAAAAAGAGAATGCGACGAAATACACTGACTGACAGAGCAAATGCAACACCAAGAAGGAGTGGTCAGAACTTTATGCCAATTGCAGGGTAGACTGACGTCACTGAGGTATGCTCATGATGTGAAATGCGCCGCTGTGCTGCGCACGTAGCGAACGATAAATGGGACACGGCGTTGGCGAATGGCCCACTTCGTACCGTGATTTCTCAGCCGACAGTCATTGTAGAACGTGTTGTCGTGTGCCACAGGACACGTGTATAGCTAAGAATGCCAGGCCGCCGTCAACGGAGGCATTTCCAGCAGACAGACGACTTTACGAGGGGTATGGTGATCGGGCTGAGAAGGGCAGGTTGGTCGCTTCGTCAAATCGCAGCCGATACCCATAGGGATGTGTCCACGGTGCAGCGCCTGTGGCGAAGATGGTTGGCGCAGGGACATGTGGCACGTGCGAGGGGTCCAGGCGCAGCCCGAGTGACGTCAGCACGCGAGGATCGGCGCATCCGCCGCCAAGCGGTGGCAGCCCCGCACGCCACGTCAACCGCCATTCTTCAGCATGTGCAAGACACCCTGGCTGTTCCAATATCGACCAGAACAATTTCCCGTCGATTGGTTGAAGGAGGCCTGCACTCCCGGCGTCCGCTCAGAAGACTACCATTGACTCCACAGCATAGACTTGCACGCCTGGCAAGGTGCCGGGCTAGAGCGACTTGGATGAGGGAATGGCGGAACGTCGTGTTCTCCGATGAGTCACGCTTCTGTTCTGTCAGTGATAGTCACCGCAGACGAGTGTGGCGTCGGCGTGGAGAAAGGTCAAATCCGGCAGTAACTGTGGAGCGCCCTACCGCTAGACAACGCGGCATCATGGTTTGGGGCGCTATTGCGTATGATTCCACGTCACCTCTAGTGCGTATTCAAGGCACGTTAAATGGCCACCGCTACGTGCAGCATGTGCTGCGGCCGGTGGCACTCCCGTACCTTCAGAGGCTGCCCAATGCTCTGTTTCAGCAGGATAATGCCCGCCCACACACTGCTCGCATCTCCCAACAGACTCTACGAGGTGTACAGATGCTTCCGTGGCCAGCGTACTCTCCGGATCTCTCACCAATCGAACACGTGTGGGATCTCATTAGACGCCGTTTGCAAACTCTGCCCCAGCCTCGTACGGACGACCAACTGTGGCAAATGGTTGACAGAGAATGGAGAACCCTCCCTCAGGACACCATCCGCACTCTTATTGACTCTGTACCTCGACGTGTTTCTGCGTGCATTGCCGCTCGCGGTGGTCCTACATCCTACTGAGTCGATGCCGTGCGCATTGTGTAACCTGCATATCGGTTTGAAATAAACATCAATTATTCGTCCGTGCCGTCTCTGTTTTTCCCCAACTTTCATCCCTTTCGAACCACTCCTCCTTGGTGTTGCATTGTCACTGTCAGTCAGTGTAGAATCGCTGGTGCATTATGGTATATTGTCTTATTTTATAACATGATAAACGGTGGAGTAGATTCACTTAATCAGAAAGTGTCGACCTATTCCACAGAACAGAGAACAAGAAGATGGCCAATGGTCATATTTGTATTGTCGTTTTGGACATCGCTGCCGTAAATGGCTGCATTCTTCTAACAAGCAAAAAGACTCTCAAGGCGTGAATTTATCATGCCATTGGCAAAGTCGCTTATCGAACCCAAGATTGTCCCACGGATCTTGATGAAAGAAATGCCTCTTGGCCTAAAACAGATAATTCTGAAAATAAGTGGTATTCCAGCACAGCAAGGAGAAGAGGAATTTTGGACGAATTCAGAAAAACACAAGAAGTCTGCATCATGTCCTCGTGGACGTGATAGGAAAGCTGAATCAAAATTAAAATTTTAGGTATATTTTATATACAACACACCAAATCCTTTTGAATGTTTGTGGATATGCATATGCATTTCTTTATCATCACCATCTACTAAAGGCAATGCCTTGTCGCTGTAGCTACATCTGACGATCTTCTGCAAGCCTCTTCATGTTGCTATATGAACCACATGCCAGTTCCTGGTGTATGACATCCTAGGTCGTCCCCTGGGTCTCCGTCCTAGTACTTTACCTTCAATGATGGTTTGCAGAAGAGAGTCGTGTCTCGGTACATGTCCGAGGAACTTTGTTTTCCTCTTCTTCTTCGTCGTATTTAAAACGCATCGATCCTCCTTTATGTTCTTTAAAACAAAGTCATTTGTTTTTATCCATACAAGTTCTTTTTGTAATTCTTCTCCAAAACCACATTTCATCAGCCTCAAATTTTGTTTCTTCCGGTTTCCCTAATGTCCAGGTTTCGCACCCATACAGTAACACACTCCGAACTGTCTTGTGAAATGATTTTCGGGTCTCCAAACTGAGATGGTTATTTAGCAACAAGTTTCTCTTATTTTGGAAAGCTTGTTTTGCCACCACTATTCTTTTCTTTATTTCTGAAAGGGACCTGTTATCAAAGGCAATTACATTACCCAGATAGGGGAATTCTGTGACTTGTTCTATCGGTATGTTATTGATTTTTAATGTTTTTTATATATATTTTTTTATATATATTGTGCCCTGACAGCAGTCCCTGTGACCATGCTGTAAATTTTAATTCGGTATCTCAGTGTTGGGTTAA
This sequence comes from Anabrus simplex, assembly GCF_040414725.1. Taxonomy (NCBI): domain Eukaryota; kingdom Metazoa; phylum Arthropoda; class Insecta; order Orthoptera; family Tettigoniidae; genus Anabrus; species Anabrus simplex. Next base: position 59,287,948 of record NC_090272.1, on the reverse strand, counting down.
GCCGCGGCGAAGCAATGCAGTCGGAGATCCATGAAGGCTCCACTCAAGGGACGTGCAAGTCCGACGAGTTGGGACACAGGTTAAATAAGTGGACTGTTATCATCGTGGCTTTTAACGTAGACTGAAACCATCATTTCTGCCTAAATTACGTGAATATTCCGCAATAGAGTATTAAGAGGCTGAGGATATTGGCATATTCGACGAGATACATCGACCAACATTTAATCTTATCCTAAATTAAATGACTAACCTAATGTTCCTACGCTACTTTAAATGATAACTCCGTAAAATATTTTATTTATGGAAGGATCTCCCGTTTAATGACTTTAAAATAACTTTAAATGCATCAACTACATTAAAAGCAAATTATTGGCAACACAAACGGATATAAATGGAAAATATTATGTTAAATTGAAAATAAATACCTAATTTCAAGCTCTTGTTACAAATAAACACAACATCATCAATCGAAACAAAAGAGACAAAGTGTCCCTCTGCTGAAGGCTTACATGAAAGATCAGTTATCAATCTCGCATTTTTCAAAAATAAATCACTGGGAATTATAGAATCGTCCACTTCAGAATGTTATTTCCTACCCAAATATCTCATAATATTCCGTCATTTCTCCTTTAAAAATCATCGCACTATATGTCAGTATCTGTCTATCTAGCAACTTGAAAATTACCGTTATTCTAACTTCATAAAATCACCATAAATGCAATAGAAATGTTTGAAAAACATAGGATCGTAACATAATATGACATCCATCAAAATCATGCTTTACAAGACAGACTCGATCCTCCCGTACATTCATCGGTGACTGCACCTAGATAAAAAAAAAAACATCAAGAGACATTGCAACGTCTACGATAACCTTGTCTAACTACGTTGATTCTGCGCCTCTGGATACCACTGCGACGTTTGACCTGGAATACTACATTAGCACTAGGCGTCAACTCAAATGATCTACAAAATCCAACTAGCAAAGAAATGATTTACTTACCATAGAAGATCATATTTCCTTTACGACATGACCTCAATATCTTTACGTTTCCGATTATCTTGCAAAGATCCTAAACATCCCTTTAATATCGTGCGCTCTGGTCAATCTTGTATTTAAATAGGATAAATGTGATGACCATCTACTAGTGTTCGTGAGTGCAACATCCTATAACATTATTCTAAAATACGGCCTCGTACCTAAATAAATTATTCATCACGACAATATCAAAATTCACGCATGACCAACATAATTCCTACCGTCAATACCATCATCAGGACCTTCACATAACATCATCATAAAATTCGCAATCCTAATGACACGTCTATAATCATCACATCTCTCTATCCACGAAAATACTTTCAAAGATCCTACCATAATTATCACCTTACAACATCGCACAACTCGTCATGCACAGCGAATTCACAATACTAAAGAACAACCTATTCAGGCAATTACGTAAATTACTAAATACGTTGCCGCATTAATATCATATCACCACAATAGTATCACACTTCTATTATCAAAACACTGTATTTCCACACAAGCACGTAACATTTTGAAGACCACAGAATCGCACATCGCAAAATACCGAGCTCCTCCGAGGTATTTTGAGCTCCAAGTTAAATTAGCGTTCAATACCATAACATCATTACGGTACCAATAACCTCCATGTCGAAAATCACTCCGTAAAACCTTGCTAGCAAACATTAAGGAAATCTTACACAACCATCGCATATTATCACAATGTAGTCTGGCTCACCGTACTAGACGTAACGAACATAAGTATTACAACGCAATGTCCAACAAATAACGGTCGCTTTCAAGTTAAATTTGTTCATGTCAAATCGACATTTAAATGAATACTACTCTACAACTACAATAAGCAATTACGTGGCGGAATATATAAGATATTCAAGTACTCATCCTAGGTTGTTGCTCCACGACGGTGTCACCTTCCGAGTTCAGCTCTCACTCAATAACATTGTCAAGTATTGTCCATCACATTTCTGATCAGATCCTTTGAGGTCCCTCTATTTTAGTTGTTCATGTTGATACGTGTACTCCTTACGTCTGAATGATTAACTGCTGACGGTTCCATTTTACCTGAAACTCAGAGATATCAATTAGAACAAGGTTATACACCTTAATACAATTTGTACAATTTAAATGATACACTTGCCTTTTTCATTCAATAACAAGATATCTTGTTTTACAATATTATATGTTTATAATATGCCAATATCTCTCTTATATTTCCTTCGATACAATCTTTTCCCTATGAATTCTTGCTTCCGATCTTACTGAGATGCAGTTTGAGAATGTTAACTTCTTCAGAGACAAAACAGATTCTACTACAACATAATAATTGCAGACGGTTTGCATTTCAGAATTCTTCTCAGCTTCTAGCTCCCATATGCTTTTGACAATATGAAACATTTGACACATAATGTAAGACGATCTCGTACAAATCAGCTGTACTAGTAAAGGAACTTATTTAATAATTGCCGCCTCGTATTTAGGTTAGTAATCGACAGTTTCTTTATTTCATCTCGATCGTTGTATCGTGCGAGACTAGATGTACAAGGTATGGCCCTCTCATATAAACTTATTATTTACGTATTTCATGGCCCTCAGTAACATTCTGTCACAGATATACTGCCGTTCATGCATTTCTAAAAACTTTACTTGGAGAATGTGTATTATTCGCTTAATCCTGCCCTATGTTTTACAATGTTTAACTGTCTACGACATTCCAAGATACCACGGGGTTTAGAGCTTGTTATCAATCTGCTGATTTCTTCAATTCAGCGATGCCGTTCACGTAATTAGACAAATCAACTGCTTTCTAATTCATCTGGAGGTGTGATAACCGGATATAAGATTTCATTGACATCATTTCTCGACATAAGCTTCCAATGTGTCCACCAATCTCATCCTGACATACATTGGAAGGTTATATTCCTCCTCTACTCAAAAATGAAATTTCGTATGAAAGGAGAAATTTCATATTCATGCCAGATCTTATCATAATTCTCTTCTTCAATGAAATCTTCTTTATCACGTCTGAAATGAACGAAAATAACTCTGGTCTTGGGATACCGTTATACCATATCCTGTCTTCCAATCCTGTCTGGACTTCATCATTCGTCATCTGATCCGTCGGTCAGCGAATAAACATCCCAAGCATCTCCGTTTCTTTCGTCTTCCACGATGATATTAACCTCCTCCTCTTCAACGATCGGAAAACTGTACTGCTTAAGACTTGAAGCATTGAAAATAGCAATGTTGTTGGACTCCAAACTCTGTATTTTATAGGCGTTATTGCCCAGTACTTCAATAACCTTGAACGGCCCGATATACAAATGTGCGAACTTGGAATAGAATTTTTCCGTAGGACAAGATATGGCTGGTTTTCTTACAAGAACATAGGTTCCAACCTCCAAAGGTTCTCTAAATTTCTTATGCTTTAACTTCTTGAGACGTTTTTCGGCCTGCCTTTTCATACACGCCTGAGGTTGCTTTATGTTCTCTTTGACGCTAGGACTTTCTTCGGCTGGCCTAGCAATGATCTCGTTCCAGGGACGTCTTGGTTGCTCATTCATATGAAGAACGCTTGGAATATTGCCGATAGACTCGTGCCAAGTAAAATTTATACAATCGGCTATTGTCGGTAAACAAGAAGTCCATGTCCAATGACGTTCATGGCAGAAAATCCTACAATACTTCGCAATTTCCTTCATGACCCTCTCAGCTGCATTGGATTCAGGGTGCCTTATTGAACTAAATCGGTGTTGAATGTTCATTTTCCTTAAAGCTTCCGCAAATTCGTTTGACGTAAACTGTGTTCCATGGTCCGTTAGTATGCATTTTGGTTTACCCATCTTTGGTATCGTTACTCTTTCTAAACTCCTAATTATGGATTTAGAGTTGGCCTTCCTAATGGGCTGAAGTGATACAAATTTTGACATCACATCGAGGACTACCAATACAAAACGGTTTCCACGTTTACCTACGGGTAAACTCCCATACAAATCCATGGCATATACTTCCCTAGGTCGGTCTGGTATTACAGCTATCGGTGGTTGATACAATAATACGGAGTTATATTTCACCCTCTGGCATATATCACAGGTTTTTACTATTCTCCCTATGGTTCTCCGGAATCCAGTCCATGTGAAAGTCTCTCCTATTGTAGCCGCTAATTTATCTAGACCACCATGACCAATCATTCTATGGATGTACCATATGAGTTTACATCTTAATTTGCGTGGCACCACCACTCTTAATTTCTTCCGATCTTTGTCTATGTACTTATACAAGATGTTATTCGTCAGCACATAATCATTTATTTGATCTTCGGGTCCCTCATCAGCTGACCTTCTTAGACAATATTCAATAATCTCTTTCAGAGATGAATCTTCAAGTTGCAACTCCGGCAATCGTTTTAAGCTTTCCAAGCATTCTTCATCCTCTTGAGTTATTTCAATAACATTGACCTCCAGAGGCTCTTCTGTTGGATTTCGGCTTAGACTGTCTGCCAACACATTACTTTTACCTGGGCAGAACTCAATTCTTAAATTAAATTGTTGCGCATAAAGTGCCCATCGTGATACTCTCTCGCTGGATAATGTGGTTTTTAACACAAACGTTAGTGCTTTATGGTCCGTCCTAACAACTACCGGATACCCATACACTATTTTCCTCCACTGTTGTAATGCGTAAACAATGGCCAACATCTCAAGCTCAGTGGTCGTATACTTAAGCTCATGGTTTCTTAATTTCCTACTAACGAAGGCCAAATAGTTTATATTATTCTCCCCATTACTCTCCTGATACAATACAGCTCCAACTCCAACCGCTGAGGCATCAGATTGTATGATAAATTCACGATCGAAATCCGGATATCCAAGTTTTATACTGTTAGCTAGTAATTCCTTCGCGTTAAGAAAAGCTCGATCATGACTCTCATTCCATCGCCAACGATTATTGGTCTTCAATAAATCTTGCAGGGGAGCTAATATCTCTGTATACCTTGGACAGTGGCTAGCGAAAAATCTCGTCATTCCCAAGAACTGTCGGATATGTTTAATCCTTCTGGGCTTCGGAAAGTTACATATGGCCTGTATCTTAACTGGGTTTGGTCTTATTCCAGTTCCATCAATTACATGTCCAACAAACAAGATTTCAGATTGGCAGAACTTTGACTTGGATCGATTGATTTTGAATCCAGCCTCATCTAAGTTTCTTAGCAGCTGTTCCAACTTGACTACATGCTCCTCGAAAGTTGCTGTCGCCAGTACGATGTCATCAACATAAATAGTTATAAATTCTTTTACTTCCGGTTTCAAGTTCCTGTCTAAAGCTCGTACCAATGCAGCCGCAGAATTCGAAATGCCGAATGGGAGTCTTTCAAAGATATACGTTTGATTATCAAACATGAAACCAGTAAATAGCTTGGATTTACTCTCCAAGACTATGTGGAAGTATGAGGAAGTCAAATCTAATATCGTGAAAAATCTCTTGTTCCGAAATCCTCTTATTATCTCCTTTATTACTGGGGCTTTATCATACTCTGGAATTAATTTGGAGTTGACCTGTCTCGCATCAATGCACACGCGAATCGATCCATTGCTTTTTCTTACCACTACCAGAGGGCTAACGAATGGTGTATGTGCTTTAGATATTATACCATTATCCATCATCTCCTGTATTACCTTCGTAGCCTCGGGCATGAATTTATCTGGTATAGGGTACGGTTTAATCTTAAATGGCCTCCAATCTTTCACTAATAACTTGTACTCAAAGTTCTTTATTGCTCCAGGCTGGCTCTTAAAAGCATTGCTGTACCTTTTCAGCAGATTCTCAATTATCCCTTGCTGTTCAGGATTTCCTCCTATTCCACTGTCGATTCTCTGTCCACATACAGCGTCTTCTGTGTCGTATCTTTCCATTATCTTCTCGGCAACATGTGCAGCTTCATTTATTGAAATGTTCATGGTTTTCTGTAGCTCACTCGTTTCCTTGTTTTCTATTCTAGCTGTAATGTCCTGTCCTCTTTCACCGTCACATCTGATCCTTATTTCTTCTTTCTTTAAATCAATTACTATGTTGTTTTCTCTGATAAAATCTGATCCAATAATTAAGTTATATTGGATTTTGTCCATGACTACAAATGGATGTTCCATTAAATTTCCTCCGATTTCTATTGGCAAATAAGTTTGTATCTTGCATTTCGTGACCTTGTCTGGAATTATGCCCTTGATTTTCATGTTGGCAATCGGAATTACAGGCAAGTGTGCTTTGTCTTGTAACTCTGAGAATAGTAGTTTGGAGATGATACTTATACTTGCTCCAGTATCCAATAATGACAATACTCGAATACCCAATATTGTGACGTAAATAACGGGCAATCCTCTCTTTAATTTTATTCCTTTAGGTAGACCGTCTTCGTGCAACAATTCCTCGGGTTCAAATTCCCACGATTCGATTCCTGCTATGACCCATTCGTGCTGCCTATAATTTGGATTTAACTTACAAATTCTATTGTTTGTTACTGATTCCAAAACGAAGTTTTTTTTTCACCCCGTCATTGCCTTGATTATTCTTGTCAAATGGTGTGGCTGCGGGATTTAACGTTTTATCAGTACCTTCTTTTCTTTGTTCTTGCTGATACAACAGACTAGTCGCGCCCACGCAATCAGCGTTCATATCTTGATTCAATATCGCTCGTTCCCATTGCTTGCACTCCTGCTGCTTTCTTAATTCGCCAAGGTACCTTTCTCTTTCCTTGTTTATTTCCTCGTCCTGTCGAATATCTGATTGTCTTGAATTTTCTCGATACCTATCTCTGCGGTACGGCCATTTATCTCTGTTTCGACTCCACCTTGTATTTCTGTAATACCTAGAATATCTCCGCTCTTCGTTTCGAGACGGTGCCCACTTCTGGCGTGTCTTGTCACTCTTCTCATCCCTATGTTCCACTCTTTTGTAGCCTTCATTCGTCCTAGGTCTATCTCCTTGACCGTGACTATTGTATCCCTGGTTTCTTTCTACACCTTCATCTCCTGCTGGTGTTACCACATTTACCGTCGGATCGACGTGTCTTACTATGCGGCTACTAGTATGTGTTGACGTGCTGTCAATTTGCCGAAGTATCGACTCCGCTTGCACGGCTGATTGAATATTTGCCGCCGTCAATAATCTCTGTATATCCGCAGGGAACTGTTTGATTATTGCTCGTACCATTTCTGTTTCCGTAGGTGGAGAATCAAGCTCCTTCAGTCGATGAAATTGCATCGTAAAGTATTCGGCAAACCTACTCGGTCCCGTTAAAGAATATTTCTTTGAGTATAGATCGAGTCTGATTCCTTGCTGAACGTCGATCCCCCAGAATCTGTCCAAGAAAGCTTGTTTAAAGCCTGCATAATCCTCAAAAACGTAGCGAAAAGCTTTAAACCAAATGAGTGGTGCACCCTCTAGGTGTTTCTCCACTGTCTTTAACTGACGCTCTGCAGATACCTTTGCTTCCCTAAAATATTCCTCAATCTCTCTTAGAAAACCACGAGGAGTCATACTGGATCCTATATTTCCGTTAAATTTCTTAGGCCTATCTTCATAAGTGCGTATAATGTTAACAATCTGGGTTCCACTTCCTGTTTGAATTGTCCCGTTGTCATTAATATCAACACAAAGCTGTGGTATTTCAAATTGACTGTTTACTTCAGTCTTCCTTCCATCCTCAATTATCGTCTGTCGGTCGTTCAACGATGATACCAAATTTCTATTTGTTTCGTTTTCAATTCTTAGGTTCTGTACGTCCTTTTGAATAGCATTTAAGTCGTCTTTTAATCCTTTTATTTGCTGGTTCATCAAAGCCTTATTCTCTTCAGTTTCTTCCGTTATCAAATTGAACCTGTCATTGATCTGCTCTCTTGCTTGGGTTATCTCTTTCCGTATATTCTCATTGGTGATAATGACTTCATCCGATACCTTCTTGAGTTTTCCATCCCAACTATTATCAGTCTCTTTTATCTTCTCCTGCATCACATCTACCTCTTCTTTGAGCTCTTTAAGGTCGTGGTCGACTTGAACTCGCAACTCTTGGATGCTTGACTTAAAATCATCCTTCAATTCTTCGAATTTTTCTTGAAAATTCCTCTTATTCTCGTTCATCGCTGCATTCACTTCTTCTTTTAAATTTAATACTTCTCCTTGTACTTCAGCGACTTTCGATCCTAACGATACAATCTCTTCTTGCATCACCTTCATATTTTCTTGCACCATATCGGTGATTCTGTCGAAAGTTCCTTGCATTTTTTCGTGTGATTCGTGAATTTCTGCTCTAGTAGTCCTCTGTGATTCCTGTATTTTCTTCTCGGTATTTTCTTGTGCCTCCTGAATCTTTTTCTCAGTACTTTCTTGTGACTCACGTACTTCTTGAATCCTTTTCTCAGTACTTTCTTGTGACTCCTGAATTTTCTTTTCTGTATTTTCTTGTGCTTCCTGAATTCTTTTTTCTGTATTTTCTTGCGCTTCTTGAATTCTCTTTTCCGTACTTTCTTGCGATTCTCGTACCTCTTGAATTCTCTTTTCTGTACTCTCTTGCGATTCCTGCATTTTATTCATTTTTCCAGCGAGCTCCTCCAATAACAGTTTTACTTGAGCAAGAGACGCCATCGTAATTTCCTATATCGTTCCTTATTGATAATATATCACTCTCAATCTCACTCTACAGTCTTAGTCCAGTGTTTCCACAACACCTATACCTGCCTAGCACTTCACGAATTAGATTCAATAAATGAACGTATGGGTCTCTCCGGATCTGACCCGAAATATGACGGACATCCTACAATAAGTGACACGGAACAACCTATCGCTCTATCCGAGTTAAATGATTCATTATCCCGATTAACAAGAGCTGAAACTTTACGGAAAATCCTTCCATAATGTCATAAAATAAAACTAAGTAAAATCGTAGTACTGATTAACGGTCAAATCCTTCCAATATTACTCATAACATATATGATTAAATAAATATTTCAAACATTCTTCACCAACAATGTTGTAGATTCAATGTTCTCTGATTACCAATGTCTTTTCGAGTTTTCCTTTCTTTAAGTCCACTGCCACGCGATAAGTAATTCGAATCTAGTCGTTCGGTAATAAAATAATTCAACTCTGGCCCCACAGTTGGGTGTCAAGTAAAATTATAAACTATATGTGCCCTGACAGCAGTCCCTGTGACCATGCTGTAAATTTTAATTCGGTATCTCAGTGTTGGGTTAAGCCGCGGCGAAGCAATGCAGTCGGAGATCCATGAAGGCTCCACTCAAGGGACGTGCAAGTCCGACGAGTTGGGACACAGGTTAAATAAGTGGACTGTTATCATCGTGGCTTTTAACGTAGACTGAAACCATCATTTCTGCCTAAATTACGTGAATATTCCGCAATAGAGTATTAAGAGGCTGAGGATATTGGCATATTCGACGAGATACATCGACCAACATTTAATCTTATCCTAAATTAAATGACTAACCTAATGTTCCTACGCTACTTTAAATGATAACTCCGTAAAATATTTTATTTATGGAAGGATCTCCCGTTTAATGACTTTAAAATAACTTTAAATGCATCAACTACATTAAAAGCAAATTATTGGCAACACAAACGGATATAAATGGAAAATATTATGTTAAATTGAAAATAAATACCTAATTTCAAGCTCTTGTTACAAATAAACACAACATCATCAATCGAAACAAAAGAGACAAAGTGTCCCTCTGCTGAAGGCTTACATGAAAGATCAGTTATCAATCTCGCATTTTTCAAAAATAAATCACTGGGAATTATAGAATCGTCCACTTCAGAATGTTATTTCCTACCCAAATATCTCATAATATTCCGTCATTTCTCCTTTAAAAATCATCGCACTATATGTCAGTATCTGTCTATCTAGCAACTTGAAAATTACCGTTATTCTAACTTCATAAAATCACCATAAATGCAATAGAAATGTTTGAAAAACATAGGATCGTAACATAATATGACATCCATCAAAATCATGCTTTACAAGACAGACTCGATCCTCCCGTACATTCATCGGTGACTGCACCTAGATAAAAAAAAAACATCAAGAGACATTGCAACGTCTACGATAACCTTGTCTAACTACGTTGATTCTGCGCCTCTGGATACCACTGCGACGTTTGACCTGGAATACTACATTAGCACTAGGCGTCAACTCAAATGATCTACAAAATCCAACTAGCAAAGAAATGATTTACTTACCATAGAAGATCATATTTCCTTTACGACATGACCTCAATATCTTTACGTTTCCGATTATCTTGCAAAGATCCTAAACATCCCTTTAATATCGTGCGCTCTGGTCAATCTTGTATTTAAATAGGATAAATGTGATGACCATCTACTAGTGTTCGTGAGTGCAACATCCTATAACATTATTCTAAAATACGGCCTCGTACCTAAATAAATTATTCATCACGACAATATCAAAATTCACGCATGACCAACATAATTCCTACCGTCAATACCATCATCAGGACCTTCACATAACATCATCATAAAATTCGCAATCCTAATGACACGTCTATAATCATCACATCTCTCTATCCACGAAAATACTTTCAAAGATCCTACCATAATTATCACCTTACAACATCGCACAACTCGTCATGCACAGCGAATTCACAATACTAAAGAACAACCTATTCAGGCAATTACGTAAATTACTAAATACGTTGCCGCATTAATATCATATCACCACAATAGTATCACACTTCTATTATCAAAACACTGTATTTCCACACAAGCACGTAACATTTTGAAGACCACAGAATCGCACATCGCAAAATACCGAGCTCCTCCGAGGTATTTTGAGCTCCAAGTTAAATTAGCGTTCAATACCATAACATCATTACGGTACCAATAACCTCCATGTCGAAAATCACTCCGTAAAACCTTGCTAGCAAACATTAAGGAAATCTTACACAACCATCGCATATTATCACAATGTAGTCTGGCTCACCGTACTAGACGTAACGAACATAAGTATTACAACGCAATGTCCAACAAATAACGGTCGCTTTCAAGTTAAATTTGTTCATGTCAAATCGACATTTAAATGAATACTACTCTACAACTACAATAAGCAATTACGTGGCGGAATATATAAGATATTCAAGTACTCATCCTAGGTTGTTGCTCCACGACGGTGTCACCTTCCGAGTTCAGCTCTCACTCAATAACATTGTCAAGTATTGTCCATCACATTTCTGATCAGATCCTTTGAGGTCCCTCTATTTTAGTTGTTCATGTTGATACGTGTACTCCTTACGTCTGAATGATTAACTGCTGACGGTTCCATTTTACCTGAAACTCAGAGATATCAATTAGAACAAGGTTATACACCTTAATACAATTTGTACAATTTAAATGATACACTTGCCTTTTTCATTCAATAACAAGATATCTTGTTTTACAATATTATATGTTTATAATATGCCAATATCTCTCTTATATTTCCTTCGATACAATCTTTTCCCTATGAATTCTTGCTTCCGATCTTACTGAGATGCAGTTTGAGAATGTTAACTTCTTCAGAGACAAAACAGATTCTACTACAACATAATAATTGCAGACGGTTTGCATTTCAGAATTCTTCTCAGCTTCTAGCTCCCATATGCTTTTGACAATATGAAACATTTGACACATAATGTAAGACGATCTCGTACAAATCAGCTGTACTAGTAAAGGAACTTATTTAATAATTGCCGCCTCGTATTTAGGTTAGTAATCGACAGTTTCTTTATTTCATCTCGATCGTTGTATCGTGCGAGACTAGATGTACAAGGTATGGCCCTCTCATATAAACTTATTATTTACGTATTTCATGGCCCTCAGTAACATTCTGTCACAGATATACTGCCGTTCATGCATTTCTAAAAACTTTACTTGGAGAATGTGTATTATTCGCTTAATCCTGCCCTATGTTTTACAATGTTTAACTGTCTACGACATTCCAAGATACCACGGGGTTTAGAGCTTGTTATCAATCTGCTGATTTCTTCAATTCAGCGATGCCGTTCACGTAATTAGACAAATCAACTGCTTTCTAATTCATCTGGAGGTGTGATAACCGGATATAAGATTTCATTGACATCATTTCTCGACATAAGCTTCCAATGTGTCCACCAATCTCATCCTGACATACATTGGAAGGTTATAATATTGAACCCTTTAGGTCCATATTGAGGGATACCTACCTTCCTTACCTATCAGCAAAGTTCATGAGATCTGTCTCTTGGGTCGTTTCGGGTTCTTCGTCACTTGCTGAGGTTAAGGTAGGGTTCATTAATTCTAATCTATCTACTGGAATGAATGGTCTGTTTAAAAGATTCCTATTTATTCAGGAAAATTCTGAAGTAATTTACTATGTCAACGGTGTCATAGTCAATTGTGTCCACTGGACACCACAATCATTTTTACATAAATGTCAGAACACTGGTGTGAGACTTTAACGTAACTGCCTGACGGGCATTCATATTAGAAACCATTGTCTCAATTATTAATCATTTAAGAAAGGAAAGTCTGGAAACCCTTAAATTCGGCTTCCATGTGAGATCACATGTACCATCATAGTGATTCGTTATGGTCCAGCCCTCGTAACACGAACTCTGGACTCTGGGAATAATTAAGGCCGTCCAATCGGTGTGTGCCACACAGTGGTTCTACGGCATGGACCCTTAATTGAATCGATGTGACCTGCGTCTCTGTCATGGACCGACATCTACTATTCTAAGTTACTTTAAAGTCATTGTGGATGATGACCGCAAGGAAATGATGCTACGATGGCATATGGCCCTAATCTAACTCACTGAGGTTGATGACCCCTGACCATCCAAGTTTCTAGGCTGAAGGCTAAACACAATTAAGTTACATCGGTTGATGACCAAAGTTCCACTTTACTATCCCCAGCACATTCACTGCTCAATCAATCAAAGTTCAATAATTACAACAATAGCAATGCTCACAAACTTTGTGGCAGTAAAATCCATTTCCTTCGGATATGTCCCCTTAATCGTTACTTTACATGTTAATATTCCCCAGAAAACAAACTAAAATTTCCAGAATGCATCTCCAAGTTATTCGCTTGATTAAAGTTATTTCAAAATGCGGTTTCACTGAATTTAATAATTAAATAAATTTAAATGATTTAACGAAATGTTAAAGATCAGTACATTTTATCTCCGCGGACTCTGGTTTCTTCACAAATTCCTACGCAGCTGTGATGTGAGTTCAATATTGCGATGTTTATCTGGCTGGAAAAGAATTTTACATAATTCATGTCCAGCTGTATATATCCTATCTCGTGATATCATGCTTAAAAAATCTAATCTAGTCCTAACCGTTATTAACACTTGGATATCCTAATAATCTACGCACAAACCAAACAACTCGCCATATAATTACGATGTCATATCTCGTCATTACCATTATGAATTTTGCACACCCCTCACAGACAAACCGATCATCACGACCATCGCTCTATATTTTGGACAACCCTGAAATTGGGTTTCTCTGTTCCTTATACTCAAAGTTCGTGATTTCAAAAGTTCATTACATCCCCAATTACAGTATTTCACAATACTCAGATCATTACCGGCTATGAATTTCAACTAAATCCAGCATTTTAACGTTTCCCCTGGCCGAGAATTACAGTACAATCTCAACTCCACTTCTTTCCCGCTATCATAGCTGAGGTCTCTCACCCCATGCTCGCTTGGCAGTTACATAAACCACCCGGTTCGTTCTACCTGACTGACTTCTCAAAATGCTCCCTTTAAACTCTGCCGACATAATTAAACAAATACGATATTCTAACCAACAAAATGCACAGATTATGCTTCAAGATGCCCACACTAATTACACGCGTCGCCAATTGATACCGCTATGGATTTCTATGAATTTCTTTCCATTCCCAACATTATAAATATTCCTCGGGCTATCATGTCCCGGCTTCAATGACAGGACTCTAACCTGATTCGCACATCTCATCTCAACTCATATAAAACATTCCTCGGGCTTCCGTGTCCCGGCTTCAATGACAGGTCCAACCTGATTCACAAAACTAACCTCTGTTTCCCAGCTCCACAATTATCATCGACAAAGAACTGGAATAAAATCCTCACTAGAAATCCCGACGTCTAATATCGCACAATGCATTAATCATGAATAACTTCGCATAAATGATATCGTATTTAATAACTTGATTTTTACGAGAAATGACTGAAACATTCTACTAGATCTTCTATTGTCAGTCAGACACAGTTTAAAATTGGCATTAAATAAAACGTTTCTCTCCGTGACCAAATTCATCACCCTAGGTTCTCATCCGACAGCGCGCTTCCACTCGATTGAAAATGAGTGACCATGGATTATTATTATTATTAACGTCAAATTGCAGACAGAAGAATTTTACGTCGAATGAACATCTTAATTTGACATCACAAAATATAGGCAGTACACTCACACGGATGACGATCTACATTGGACGTGATATCACTTCGGAACCCTATTCAATAACTTTTTACAACATTTTACGGCACTCGCAAGACTTCAAAAATTTATCCAAGTGGAAAATAAAACAAATGACTCTTTTAGTCGTACTCTCACATTTACAAAACTTAGTAGGGTGACCACTGCGTCGTATATCCCCATTCAAATACACTTTAAGAAATCACGAGACAGGATATAAGAGGTAGTAAGATGGAAAGTCACCTACCTCATGTCGTTATGCCAGTATTCGTCTTAGGGCTCACCTGCGACCCTGGCATTTTATTTAGCCATTTTTACATTCATGGCTTCACAATTTATTATTATTTCTTCAGGTTTCCTGGAATAAAGCATTAAAAAAAAGAAAATACCCTTCACTTGTTTGCTTGAACGCACACGATGGACTATAATTATTTCCGCACACGAATTACTTAATCACATTAGAATTTATTCAGTACTTTGACCGTCCTATCTGGTATAATTATTTCACTCAAGGAAACTATCTCCTCATGGAGTCAAGACTTAGCCGCAATGGCTAAAATCTGCAGTTGAACTCAGTCTACTTTCGTTGGTTTGATTTCGCAGAGAAGCTCAACAATTTTTCGTGCACTTTGTATCACAAATGCCGGAGAAGGAAGCTTCGTCATGGCGTCCCTTCATATTTATAGCAGTTACCCTCTCTCTTCGGATCTCTCCCTTTGCCGCCAAGAAAATTTCTATACATTTTCTGACTTACCTAAACTGTAATTTCAAGAGTTTTGAAAGTGACTACATGCTTGCTACATTTCTGGCGGCAGTGTTCATGGACATTTAAAAATTTTACGGGTTCGATTTGTGAGATGATTGACCTCCTTTGATAGGCACTATATTTTTTTGACTTGGCGTGGTCACGCCATGTACACGCGCTTTGAAATAGTTCATAAAAATGACTTGAGATTCTTCCGCCGTCGACACGTGTGGTTGACGTCACGTACCCCAGAGCGTGGGACCGAAGGTAATCACCCCCTCGTCACGTGTCAAATCCATGCTATCAAGAATCCAACTTTTAATTTAATTGTTACATTATGCATAATGTTCTTAGGGCACAAAAGTCATGGGTTCATATTTCCCCCAAGACACGAATTCCTTTCGCACAGTGACAAGGAATTTCCTTTAAATACTCCAGATGGCGAAATTTCTAATTTTGGCTTCTGATGAAACATGACCTTTGAATGTAAATTCCTTTCTTCTCTCTTATGCAGTTGGTCATCTTCTGGTGTACGGATACTGGTTGATGCCTTCAGCTTCCTGGTAGTTCTTGGTTGCTCGGAGAGTTCGGGGTTGCGGGGTAGATCTCCAGTGAATTGTAGTTGACTTATTGGAAGTTAGGTGGTTTGTCCTTCCAACTTCTCGACGAACTTGCATTCACATCGAAATGCGAAGTTTCTGGGTTCAAATTCCTGTCCTCATTACTATCGTTGTCACTGACTTTCTTCATTTTTGCATGTGGTTTACCGTTCTTCTTCTTCATCATTCACTTCATCTTCTTCATTTTAGCAGCTGGCTGACCCTTCTTCTTCTTCATCATCATCCTCATCTTCATTTTAGCAGCTGGTTTACACATCTTCTTCATCATCCTCATCTTCATTTTAGCAGCAGGCTTACACTTCTTCGCATTTGCTTGAGCCTTTCTGGACGGACTATAATCGTCAACACTGGCATCCTCGTCTGAAAGTTCATCACTTCTACTTTTCTTAGGTCTCTTCTTCTTACTGGCACCAAATCGTTTAGGTTTTGCTTTTACCTCTTCAGACCCATGCCATAGATCTGAACGTCTTGATTCGTAATTATTCCACCTTCTATCGGCTTCGTTTCCATGACGGCGTCTGCGTCTTTGGTAAGAATTTTCCCGACATCGACCCTGGTTCCTCCTACATGGATCACGGCGTCTATTCCACTTTCCGTACAGGTATCTAGGCTGTTCCACGTTCTTACTATCCTGGATTGGTACGGTTTCAAACCGTTGCCCATTATTCTCTTGTATGTCTGCCTGCGAAACATCCCTTTCCGGTCTACTCTCTTGGATATGAATTACGACATTCACTGGATTTTCCACATGCTTAGTTACTTCTGACGCTGATTTGAGAGACTGCATGTCATCTAGCTGTTCCAGTGTAGTTTCCGGTTTAACATTCACTATTTCTAACTTCTCCTTCAATTCTTTCGCATCCACCCTTATATTTTCACTTAGTTCCTTCAAGTCTGCTTGTACCTCCTCAATACTCCTAGGCGTTTCTTCCTGAGTTGTACCTAATTTTCTCATATCCTCTTTATTCATCTGGATTAATTTAAAGTCAATGGCCTCAATACGCTGGTCTACAGTTGCCTTGACGTCTTCGGCTACCTGGTCTACTTTGTCCTTTACGACGGCTATCTCTTTACGCAACATTTCCTTATGTTCATTCATTGCTGTGAAGACCTTTGACTTATCGTCTTCACGCATGATGTTGAACTTCTCTACCTCTGTCTTCAGATCGGCCTTAAGCTCAGCTTGATCTGACATCAACTGCTGATGTAGTTCCCTACTTTCGTTGACGTGCCTATCGAGGTCTCCTCTAATTATGTCCTGATTTTCACTAAGAACACGATGTAGCTCGCGAGTTTCTATAAACTGCTGATTTATTTCATGTTTAAAGTCACCAATGTCCTTCCTAATATCAACGCTAGCTTCCTTACAACTATCCTGAGTGTCCTGCACTTTAATGTCAACATTTTGAACAACTTCCTTCATACCTTTTAATTCTACATCTGCACTATCTAATTTATTGTCCACTGTCTCTAGCTTATTATCCACTGTTTCCAACCTTACACTCATAGATTTAATATCCTCACTTAAGTCCTTGATCATTTGGTACAACGGCCCTTGGGCCAATTCTCCCTCCTGCATAAACATACTGTACTTAACAGAAAACGATAGGTCATCGGTGAGCCCGAGAGTTCAACGGCGTATAATAGGACTACAACGATAAACTTCACAACATCCTCCTATCTAACACATCACACTGTTAATGCAACATTCTCTAAAAAAATTATTTAATAAAACGAGATATGCAATGTTCACTCGATCAAAGTGATCAGCCAAAACACTCAAACCAGTATTCAAAAATTTGGGAAATTACACTAACAAACTTAAATTATACCTTTCATTCAGTAGATAAATTATTCTCATAGTGGTATCTCCTAGCCTTACTCATCGGGCGTTTATCTATTTCTTCGAGTTCACTATCAACTCTGGCGCACGATTTTATCATCCATAATGTGGCATAGCCTCAACATTATTTCTCTTTTCCCCTGGTACACGATTTTTTCAAAATATCCTTATCGTTATCGTGGCTTAGGTTCTCTCATCGTTATCGTGACTTATGCCCCATCGTTGGTGCGACATTTTAATGATCGACCAACGTATAACAATCCTACAATTGGTCATCGTTTCACTGATGTCAACCAACTTAACTTGTAGTTCTTCTCTCAATGTACTTAGGCCCTGTCTTAAGTGACTGAAGCCACCACGTTGGAAGCCATTTTAATGAACCCTTTAGGTCCATATTGAGGGATACCTACTTTCCTTACCTATCAGCAAAGTTCATGAGATCTGTCTCTTGGGTCGTTTCGGGTTCTTCGTCACTTGCTGAGGTAAAGGTAGGGTTCATTAATTCTAATCTATCTACTGGAATGAAAGGTCTGTTTAAAAGATTCCTATTTATTCAGGAAAATTCTGAAGTAATTTACTATGTCAACGGTGTCATAGTCAATTGTGTCCACTGGACACCACAATCATTTTTACATAAATGTCAGAACACTGGTGTGAGACTTTAACGTAACTGCCTGACGGGCATTCATATTAGAAACCATTGTCTCAATTATTAATCATTTAAGAAAGGAAAGTCTGGAAACCCTTAAATTCGGCTTCCATGTGAGACCACATGTACCATCATAGTGATTCGTTATGGTCCAGCCCTCGTAACACGAACTCTGGACTCTGGGAATAATTAAGGCCGTCCAATCGGTGTGTGCCACACAGTGGTTCTACGGCATGGACCCTTAATTGAATCGATGTGACCTGCGTCTATGTCATGGACCGACATCTACTCTTCTAAGTTACTTTAAAGTCATTGTGAATGATGACCGCAAGGAAATGATGCTACGATGGCATATGGCCCTAATCTAAGTCACTGAGGTTGATGACCCCTGACCATCCAAGTTTCTAGGCTGAAGGCTAAACACAATTAAGTTACATCGGTTGATGACCAAAGTTCCACTTTACTATCCCCAGCACATTCACTGCTCAATCAATCAAAGTTCAATAATTACAACAATAGCAATGCTCACAAACTTTGTGGCAGTAAAATCCATTTCCTTCGGATATGTCCCCTTAATCGTTACTTTACATGTTAATATTCCCCAGAAAACAAACTAAAATTTCCAGAATGCATCTCCAAGTTATTCGCTTGATTAAAGTTATTTCAAAATGCGGTTTCACTGAATTTAATAATTAAATAAATTTAAATGATTTAACGAAATGTTAAAGATCAGTACATTTTATCTCCGCGGACTCTGGTTTCTTCACAAATTCCTACGCAGCTGTGATGTGAGTTCAATATTGCGATGTTTATCTGGCTGGAAAAGAATTTTACATAATTCATGTCCAGCTGTATATATCCTATCTCGTGATATCATGCTTAAAAAATCTAATCTAGTCCTAACCGTTATTAACACTTGGATATCCTAATAATCTACGCACAAACCAAACAACTCGCCATATAATTACGATGTCATATCTCGTCATTACCATTATGAATTTTGCACACCCCTCACAGACAAACCGATCATCACGACCATCGCTCTATATTTTGGACAACCCTGAAATTGGGTTTCTCTGTTCCTTATACTCAAAGTTCGTGATTTCAAAAGTTCATTACAACCCCAATTACGGTATTTCACAATACTCAGATCATTACCGGCTATGAATTTCAACTAAATCCAGCATTTTAACGTTTCCCCTGGCCGAGAATTACAGTACAATCTCAACTCCACTTCTTTCCCGCTATCATAGCTGAGGTCTCTCACCCCATGCTCGCTTGGCAGTTACATAAACCACCCGGTTCGTTCTACCTGACTGACTTCTCAAAATGCTCCCTTTAAACTCTGCCGACATAATTAAACAAATACGATATTCTAACCAACAAAATGCACAGATTATGCTTCAAGATGCCCACACTAATTACACGCGTCGCCAATTGATACCGCTATGGATTTCTATGAATTTCTTTCCATTCCCAACATTATAAATATTCCTCGGGCTATCATGTCCCGGCTTCAATGACAGGACTCTAACCTGATTCGCACATCTCATCTCAACTCATATAAAACATTCCTCGGGCTTCCGTGTCCCGGCTTCAATGACAGGTCCAACCTGATTCACAAAACTAACCTCTGTTTCCCAGCTCCACAATTATCATCGACAAAGAACTGGAATAAAATCCTCACTAGAAATCCCGACGTCTAATATCGCACAATGCATTAATCATGAATAACTTCGCATAAATGATATCGTATTTAATAACTTGATTTTTACGAGAAATGACTGAAATATTCTACTAGATCTTCTATTGTCAGTCAGACACAGTTTAAAATTGGCATTAAATAAAACGTTTCTCTCCGTGACCAAATTCATCACCCTAGGTTCTCATCCGACAGCGCGCTTCCACTCGATTGAAAATGAGTGACCATGGATTATTATTATTATTAACGTCAAATTGCAGACAGAAGAATTTTACGTCGAATGAACATCTTAATTTGACATCACAAAATATAGGCAGTACACTCACACGGATGACGATCTACATTGGACGTGATATCACTTCGGAACCCTATTCAATAACTTTTTACAACATTTTACGGCACTCGCAAGACTTCAAAAATTTATCCAAGTGGAAAATAAAACAAATGACTCTTTTAGTCGTACTCTCACATTTACAAAACTTAGTAGGGTGACCACTGCGTCGTATATCCCCATTCAAATACACTTTAAGAAATCACGAGACAGGATATAAGAGGTAGTAAGATGGAAAGTCACCTACCTCATGTCGTTATGCCAGTATTCGTCTTAGGGCTCACCTGCGACCCTGGCATTTTATTTAGCCATTTTTACATTCATGGCTTCACAATTTATTATTATTTCTTCAGGTTTCCTGGAATAAAGCATTAAAAAAAAGAAAATACCCTTCACTTGTTTGCTTGAACGCACACGATGGACTATAATTATTTCCGCACACGAATTACTTAATCACATTAGAATTTATTCAGTACTTTGACCGTCCTATCTGGTATAATTATTTCACTGAAGAAAACTATCTCCTCATGGAGTCAAGACTTAGCCGCAATGGCTAAAATCTGCAGTTGAACTCAGTCTACTTTCGTTGGTTTGATTTCGCAGAGCAGCTCAACAATTTTTCGTGCACTTTGTATCACAAATGCCGGAGAAGGAAGCTTCGTCATGGCGTCCCTTCATATTTATAGCAGTTACCCCCTCTCTTCGGATCTCTCCCTTTGCCGCCAAGAAAATTTCTATAAATTTTCTGACTTACCTAAACTGTAATTTCAAGAGTTTTGAAAGTGACTACATGCTTGCTACATTTCTGGCGGCAGTGTTCATGGACATTTAAAAATTTTACGGGTTCGATTTGTGAGATGATTGACCTCCTTTGATAGGCACTATATTTTTTTTGACTTGGCGTGGTCACGCCATGTACACGCGCTTTGAAATAGTTCATAAAAATGACTTGAGATTCCACCGCCGTCGACACGTGTGGTTGACGTCACGTACCCCAGAGCGTGGGACCGAAGGTAATCACCCCCTCGTCACGTGTCAAATCCATGCTATCAAGAATCCAACTTTTAATTTAATTGTTACATTATGCATAATGTTCTTAGGGCACAAAGGTCATGGGTTCAATATATTTATTTCAAAATTTTCTAAGGATTAGTTGAATGTTCTTAGCATCTTACTCACACCCTTTTCAGAATGAGCTAAGAGAGAAAAATCATCTGCAAAGCGGATACTGTGCACCTGAATATCATTTAAATTCACCCCTTTAGTATGCTCTTTCCTTCCTCTAACTGCATTTTCTATAAACAGGTTAAAGAGATGTGGTGACTGTGGGCAGCCTTGTCACACTCCTCTTCTAATTTTTGCTTCTCTTGTAGTACCATTAATATTAACTTACGTGGTTTGAGCTGTATATAGTTTCAGAATAAGTGGCCTGTCTTTCCAGTCAAGTCCCATATTACTCATTACTCGAAAAAACAATTTCCACTCAATACTATCAAAGGCTTTTTCCAAGTCAATAAATGCTACATAAGTTTTCCTGTTGACTTCTTCCAGAGGTTGACGTAATGCTATCATAGCTACCCTTGTACCTTTATTTATGATTGTAATAAATTACAATTGTGCTTAATTTATTATTTTCATTTTTAATTTTCATTATCAAATAGCTCACTACCATTAAAGTAAATTTTAGTTACATATTTTAATAATTCCATATATCATTTTGCCTTTATTTAGTATACCAGTGAATTTGATCCCACCCTACCAGTTGTGTAACACAGATTTCACCCTACCAGTCCACGCTTAATATTGTGAGCAATACTGTTGTATTTTTATTGTGTGTCAGGCTGGTTCT
Source organism: Anabrus simplex (assembly GCF_040414725.1). Classification (NCBI taxonomy): domain Eukaryota; kingdom Metazoa; phylum Arthropoda; class Insecta; order Orthoptera; family Tettigoniidae; genus Anabrus; species Anabrus simplex. The sequence goes on along the minus strand of NC_090272.1, from coordinate 59,265,649 downwards.
GATAAGAAGACAATAGTATTGTTCCAAAAATGTATGTAGAAATTTAGGAAGCTGTCCAAAATCCACTATTGGATCTTGTGTGTATAATGAAAATTAATGTGTGTGATTTGCACAGATCACCTCGTTGAATAGCAGTTAACATTTAACCCACTGTGGGTAGGGAGCGGTAGAAAACATGCACGGCATCCCGTGTCAGACGTAAAAGGTGACTAAAAGGGAAGTTTGGGTAGATTGGTAACCGTGTTTCCCTAGCTGAGTCTGGCTTTACTTCCACTTAATTGTATCAGCTTCCCCACATGTTTGTCCAACCCTTGTTCCGTTGGGGTCAGGTATGAGATGAGATGAATCTGTCGTGGCGGGTTATTATGACCGGATGCCCTTCCTGAAGTCAGCCTCATCAGAGGAGGGAGGGTGAAACCCGGTGCCGGCACATAGCCTACTCCTGTTGAATGGCACCAAGCGGTCTCCTCAAGGCTTAACGTCTCCAACCGACGGACGAATCACCATCAGCAGCGTCATATTCCCTCACTCACACTGCGGAGAAGTTTGGAATTGAATCCAGTCTTTTGACACGCATTCTAGAGATTATAAATTGTATACAAGCAACCCCTCCACCTACTCTACCGGCCAACATTCTGATGGTGAAATA